>NC_134137.1:53405000-54030000 GCF_033958435.1 Carettochelys insculpta | reverse complement strand
GAAGCTTAGCACTAAAACATTTTCTACTACAGCTATGTAGCTACAATCTTACCTACATACATGATACAGACATATAAGTAGTATACATAGATTCAGGGCATCATTAGCATTCAGTAGAAACCTCACATGGCCCCCTTAGCACAATATTTGGAACCAATAGATACATGGGGCACATAAAATGGCTTTTATAACCAATATAAAAATCCAGTCACATGACACCCATCCCCTCACCTGCGTCTGTGCTCCTCATCACCCATTAGGGCTGGGGCCAGCAGCCAGAATCCCAGCCCTGCAGCTGAGCAGGATCCTGCATCTGGGGCCTGGCAGCAGGGCCCACAGCCCAGTGGGATCCAGGGCTGGCAGACAAGACTCTTCATGTAGGCACAGCAGCCAAATGGGACCTGGAACTGAAAGCGGAGCACGTGGGGAATAGCGGGGTCAGCAGCTGAGCCCCTCTGCATGTGAACAGAAGCCAAATGGGACCCAGGGCCAGAAGTAGAGCCCCAGGGAACTAGGAATCAGTGGCTGAGACCCTGGTTGACATGCATGTGGCTGGGATGTCTAAAACCTGGGGTGCTGTAATGCCCTGGCCCCCACACCTTTACTTTCTGCACCTGTGGAGGATTGTTTATTTTTTCTATTTCTTTTCCCCTAATAAGTGAGGGGGATTGACAGGTGTACAATGATCATGATACTGAGGATGTCCAGAGAAGATTTCAACATAAATTGAGGTATCAGATCTGCTTTCCAGCATCCATTCATGTTGCTTTAAATGATTGAAACCTAATCCATCCTACTTCTTGTCTCAGTCATTGTGGACAACACTTAGGCCCAGAACCTGTGTGTGACCATCACCTCATGCCTCTTTCTAGGTCATCATATCTAATCTGTCCAAAGCAGTGTTCCTTAAACATTTTGAGATCACGGAACACCAAACACTAAATATGTTTTATGCAGAACACCTATGAAAATTGTTTAAGAAAAATGTTGTCAGACCGCAAAAGAAAAACAAAAACAACCAGCCAAATGGCAACATACACCCAGTGGAGAATGGTAATCCATGAGGGGGTGGTGCAATTTGAGAGGTACCAGCACAGTGCAGACGAAGACAGGCGGAGAAGAAGAAAAGTGTGTCAAAAACTGCCCTGTGCCCCTCCAACAGCTACCAACACCTGCCTCTTCTGTGATAAGATCTGCAGCTCCAGAATCGGGCTGATCAGCCATCAATGGTCTCACAAATAGGAGGGTGACATGAAGATGTCCTACTTGTTATTTAGTGACCACCAAGAAAAGAAAAGAAGAAAGAGAACAGCAAAAATAAAATGAAGTAATTTAGACGGGTATCGTTGTTTCTGGTTTTAATAACAGAAAATATATACAGTTGGTGTATGAGATCAAAAAAGTGTCAGACGCTCGTGGCAGTCATGCGAGTTGTTCATGGAATGCAAATGTTCTGTGGAACATAGTTTAAGAAACACTGATCTAAAGCTTGTACCTTCTTTCTACCCCAACATCACTTAGATACGGCCCTCCCTGTCCATTGATACAAATAGATTTAGAATGGGACAGAAATTACAATTTCTGCTCTGTGGGAGCTTCTGGATGGGAAACAAGACATTCTGAAACAGAGTGAAAACACAGTTTAGCTATTTCCCACAGAATGGGAATTCTGAAGAGTTGCTGAGAAAATGTCAGAATTAAAATTTTTTTCAACCTGTTTGAAATGTTTCTAAGCTGGAGAGCCGGAGCACTTAAGAATGTAGAGTTCCACGATGTCTGGAAGCCAGAGAAGGCTAGTAAGCTTGGCACAATTTTCTAGCAAAACAGAAATTTTTCCATGGGAAATTTCAATTTTGCAAGAAGTGAGTTTTCTGCCAGAAAATCATTCCAACAGAAATCTCCCAAGCAGTTACAATTCTTACCAGGCTTAGCATCCTCTCAGGGTATACCTACACGTATGGGAAGATCAATGTGCTGATGGTTGATCTTTTGGAATTCAATTTAATGTGCCTGGTGGGGCCGTGCTAAATTTAATTGTCATGATGCTCCCATCGACCCTGGTACTCGTGGCAGTTGTGAGGTGTGAGGGATGTCATCAGGAGAGTTTCAGCAAAAATCAATTTTAGATATGTTGATTCCAACTACACAATTCTTGTGGCTGGATTTGTGTATCTAAAACCAATTTTACCTCAGTGTGGACCTGGCCTCAGTTACCACAACATTCTTTTCTCTGGCCTGGATATATAAGTAGTCTTGTCCTCTCATCCATTCAGTGCTTTTACAAAGATCATTTTTTGAGCCTGTCACTTTGACCACATCTTGTCTCTCCTGGCATCCCTCTGCTGCCTACTTTTTCTCTGTTACATCAAATATAAGCTACCTATTCACTTTCAAGACACTTCGGCTACGTCTACACTAGCCAGCTACTTCGAAGTAGCCGGCACAACCTCGAAATAACATGCATCGCATCTACACGCGCCATGTGCTATTTCAACGTTCAAATCGATGTTAAGCGGTGAGACATCAAAATTGCTATTCCCATCAGAAGATGAGAATAGTGCTCTACTTCGATGTTGAACGTTGAAGTATGGTGTGTGTAGACAATCTGCGTCCCGCTACTTCGAAATAGTGGGGTCCGCCATGGCGGCAATCAGCTGAGGGGTTGCGACGTGCTGGCCAGCCCCTTTGGGGCTCTATGATCTCTGCGCCCTGTGGTTCTTAAAGCCACACGGACCTGGAAACCCTGTAGCAGGAAGCTGACAGCGTGCACGCAACAGCCATGCCACGAGGTGTCCCTGCACAGCCCAGAGGGACACCATGGCAGCCAGCCAGCCTCCCGAGTGCCCCCAGAGCTTCCCCTCTGGGCCATCCCAGGGCTCCCAGGCCTCCAGCTGGTGGGGTAGGAAGCAGGGCCCTCCTGGACTGACCCTGAGCTCTGTGACCTGCTGGGGCTCTGGGGTGAGGAGGAGGTGCTGCACATCATGGGGAGCAAGCGGCAGAAAGTGGAGGCGTTCGCCTGGCTGGCCGAGGGCCTGGCTGCCCAGGGTCACCCTGTCTGCACTCCTGACCGTGTCAGGAGTAAGGTCAAGGAGTTGCAGCAGGGTTACGCCTGGGTCCAGGACTCAGCCAGCCAGTCTGGGGCTGCCCCCGCTGCTTGCCCCTATTACCGGGAGCTCAGGGCTATCCTGGGCCCCTGGGGCACCTCTTCCCCCCCAGCCACCCTTGACACCACGGCCGACGAGCCCCAGCCGGCCGACGAGCCAGGGTCAGGTCCGGAGGCCAGCCCTGCCCCCCCACGGCTAGAGCCGGGACCCTCCACCCCAGTCACCGAGTGGTCCAGCGAGGAGGGGGAGCTCGTGCTGGACATCCCATCCCGCAGCTCCAGCCGGGTGTCCACAGCATGGGCATCTCCTGATCCTGGCAGTGCACCATCAGGTACGTACCCCACAGGGCACAGACCCCCTGGGCATGGGGTGGGGGCACCACTTGACTGGGGGCTCCCCACATCCCCACAACACCCCAGCCTGCCATGGCCCGGGCACACCACGGCACAGGGACAGTGCCACAGCCACCAGTACCCAGCAGCACCTCTGCCCATGGACAGTGCTGTGCCTCACCCCCAGTTGGAGGGAAGAGGGGCGGACCACTGGAAGGGGCCACCCACAGGATCACTGCACGCACCAATGGGGGATGCGATTGGGACACAGGCCCTTGGGGGGGATGGAGGTGGGCCATGGGTCAAGGCTGGGTACTCACGGCCTCCCTTCCTCCTTTCCTGCTATTTCTGCAACTGCACCATCCCAGACAGCCCAGACAGCCCTCCAAGACCACCGGACCACCAACACCCGGGGTCGCTGCCTGCACCGGGATGGGCCCACCCCTGCCGGTGCCACCGCCACAGCACACATGACCCGGAGGTGACTGCGGCCCTCCAGTGCCAGACGGACCTCATGGAGCAGAGGCTCCAGTTTGAGGAGTGGGAGGCCGCCTGGCACCAGGAGGCCTGGTGGGAGTTTATGGCCACCTTCAACCGGGTGGCCAACACCTTTGAGGAGCTGGTGGCCTGTCTGCTCCCCACCCCCGATGTCCTCCGTCCTGCCCTCCCCGCCTGCTGATGTCCCACCTGCTGCCTTGCCTTATGTCCTGCCTGCTGCCCCACCTGATGTCCCGCCTGCCGCCCCACCCACTAGTTCCTCAGGGCAGGAGCCACCCGGGGCTGAGGACGTGCCTCGGCCATACCTCCCCATCTTCCCGGCCCCCAGCCAGCCTCGATGTGGACCCCGGCTGAGAGGGGGACCAGCCAGCCAAACGTGGCGGGGCTCGCACCCTTCCACCCCTGCCCCAGAATAATGGGCCAATGTGTGGCCTTCCCACGTCTCCCCCCTGTACATAGTTGTCCCCACCCTGTATATAGTTATTTATAGTTGACTCCCCTGTACATAGTTTATTAGAGATGTCCCCACTTGGATATAGTTATTATTATTGTTATTTGAATCTGTTTTATTTGCTAATATTATTATATGCCGAAAAGAGGTGACATTTTTGTTCCTGTAAATAATAATGATAGTTTTATTTTTCCAAAAACCTGTGTCCCATGTGCTTTTGGTGTGGGTGGGGCGTGGGTGCTGGGGCGGGGTGCAGGGATGGCCGGGGGGGTCGCTCACTGGGCCCCCTGGTCAAAGTACTCCCTTAGGGCCTCCCGGACCCAGACCCTGTCCTGGTGGGCCTGGTGGCTCGGGGCGGCAGCTGGCTGGGGGTAAGCTGTTGTGGCCTCCTGTGCCCAGCCCTGCACGAAGGCCTCACCCTTGCTTTCCACCAGGTTGTGGAGTATGCAGCAGGCCCCCACAACCTGGGAGATGTTTGGGACGCCCAGGTCTAGGTGTGCCAGGAGGCAACGCCAGCGGCCTTTCAGGTGCCCAAAGGCTCACTCGACCACTTGTCGGGCATGATTGAGTCAGGCATTGTAGCACTCCTGGCTATCAGTGAGGTGGCCTGTATAGGGCTGCATAAGCCAGGGCTGCAGGGGGTATGCCGCATCCCCCACAAGGCAGAGGGGTACGGTGGTGGTATCCCCCAGAGGGATCTCCCTCTGGGGGATGTAGGTCCCTGCCTGCAGGCAGCGGCATAGTCCCGAATTCTGGAAAATGCGGGCATCGTAGGTAGAGCCGGGCCAGCCCACATAGATGTCCTGGAAGCGGCCACAGCTGTCGACGATGGCCTGCAGGACCACAGAGTGGTAGCCTTTCCTGTAGATGTAGTGCCCATCACTGTGGTCTGGGGCACAAATGGGGATGTGGGTCCCATCAAGGGCTCCAAAGCAGTTGGGGAATCCCATGGCAGCGAATCCCTCGACGGCCACTTCCAGGTCCCCAACTCGGATGACCCTCTTCAGCAGCAGGGCATTGAGTGCACGCACCACCTGTGGGGAGGGAACATGGGTGCCTGTGAGGGTTTGCAGAGTGTGACCCCCTCACCCAGGCCCGCTCCTCAGGCCCCCCTCCACAGGGGGTTCAGCCCCAGGCCTCCTTACCTCCATGAGGACAGCCCCAACTGTGGCCTTTCCCACTCCAAACTGCTGTCCCATGGAGCGGTAGCTGTCTGGAGTGGCCAGCTTCCAGACAGCTATTACAACCCTCTTCTCAATGGGGAGGGCACGCCACGTCCGGGTGTCGTGGTGCCTGAGTGCGGGGGTGAGCCACTGGCAGAGCTCCATGAAGGTCTGCCGGCTCATGTGGAAGTTCCGTAGCCACTGGTCATCATTCCATTCCCCCATAACCAAGTGGTCCCACCACTCGGTGCTGGAGGGGCAGCTCCAGAGTCGGCAGGGCACCCAGCGGGTGGGGAGCAGGAGAGCCCGATGGTCAGGGGTGTCTCCTGGTACTCCTGGGGAGGGCTCCCATTCCAGAAGCTGCTGGGCAGCTGCCCAGGCAGCATCTAGAAGGGCGCCTGCTCTGCAGGAGGCAGCTTGTAGGGCTTCCAGCTGCTACTGGACGTCCATGTCTGCGGGCTCGAGGTCTGCGAGGCTTGTATCACCAACGCAGGGCTGCTCGTGCGGTGCAGGCCGAGTGTGTCTGGGAGGAGCCCTTTAAGGGAGCGGCTTGCAGCTGCCCTGGAAGGGCTAGTGTGCTCTGTGACCCAGTCCGCAGGCTTTCCTGGCCCCTTATTTCAAAAGAGGGGGCTTGTGTGTGTGGACGCTCCGCGTTTCCTTCCAGGGCGGCTCTTTTCGATGTTCCCTGGCACATCTTTGACGTTGAACGTTGAAGTTGCCAGCCCTGGAGGATGTGTATATGATAATCATCAAAGTAGCCTATTTTGATGTTCTTACTTCGAAATAGGCTGCTTCGACGTAGTGTCCTAGTGTCGACATAGCCTTCATGTCATATCCTCACCCTCCCAAACATCTCTCATTTACTATCTCATTTGATATCAAGGCAAAGAAAATAAATTCTTGAATTACCTATATACCAATGCTAGAAGCTCAGGAAACCAATCAGAATAACTCATTTATTAACCTAAATTTGGTCAAATTGATGCAAGTGAAACCTGATGGGATGGTTTGTACAACTGGCATGTTAAAATCAATGGTTCCAACCTATTTAGGAATGATTGAGTATGCAAAAGGGGAGGGAAGTGGCACTCTTTGTCAAAAATGGCATATCTGTTTTTCCAAGTCACTGATAACTTGGAAGAAAATGGCCTTGACTTCTTATGGATCGATGTTCTGATAGATTAGATCACAACATGGGGTATTAGCTGCTGTCTACTACAGAGCACCAAATCACGCCAGGAAACAAGATGACCACCTTATTATACACCTGTCGTTTATGTTTTTCCTACACAGACACATGTGAAGGAAAAAAGCTGAATAATCATAACAGAACTTCAATTTGACTGATATATGATGGGCATCTTATACTGACTGTGCTAAAACATCCTTGGAATTTCTAGAGCATCAATTCTTGATGACCATTGCCTAACTTAGAAAGTGTTGTAGCCTCCATGGAGGAGGTTTTTTAGTTCTTTGTCCTCAGAGATAAAGAGGAAAAGGTTAGAAAACTAGAAATTAATGATAGCTTAGGTACACATGATCATGACTTGATCACATTTATAATGTGTAAACAAACTAAAACTCAGACTGGTATGTAGAGGTCATTGTGGTTAATCAGTTGAACATGAACTCCCAGTGAGAACTGACAAAAAGAGTTACTGAGAAATTGAAATACATAAAAATGGGAACTTTTTGGAAGCATAGAGAGGTTATTTTACCGCTAGGTTTCTTTTTTGGCCTGCTGCAACTGCTGCTGAAATAATGTGTCCTGGTCCTGTGCTGACGGTTTGAGAAGGATGTTGATAAACTGTAGAGGGTTCAGAGAAGAGACATGAGAATGACTAAAGGAACAGAAAACATGATTTTTACTGATAGACCCAAGGAGCTCAATTTAGTACCTTAAAGAGAAGGTTGAATGACTTGATTACAGTCTGCAGTACCTACAAGGGGAATGAGTATTTAACAATAGGTTCATTAATCTAGCTCTTCTTCCAAACACCGACAAGGCCGTGTTGTAAACTGTATCCCTCAGATGTTGCCATTTGGATGTCACATCGGCACCCCCAGGGCTGCTGCACAGATTTTCCTGCAGGGTCTCTCTGAACTTTTCAGCTTTCTCCGAGTTTGCCGTCTTTCTGCCGTCAATGCGGGGCCTTCCAGCAGGTTTAGAGCGGTACAGCTTCTTGGGTCTCAGCTTGAGCTTGGAGCAAACTAGCGAGTGATCTGTATCACAGTCAGCACTATGATAGCTGTGTGTCAGAAGGATGTTTTTGAGGTTATTACGCGTAGTGATGACCACATCTAGTTGATGCCAGTGCTTCGAGCGTGGGTGTCTCCACAACACTCTGTGCTGTGGCTTCGTTTGGAAGAATGTGTTCTTCTTCGAGTGGTCCCCGTGGGTGCTCCACAGTAGGTGTCGGGCTCGCCCCGGCGCCGCAGCTCGGAAAATCTTCAGCAGTCTCTGTCGGGTCGCGCATGCGCCAATGCGCGTCGGCTCTTTGCGTGCTTACGGTCACGTGCGCGATCCGGTCCCCGCCAGTTCCTTCTCAACCGCTAACAGCTGCAGACGGAATCCTCTCTGGCTCCAACGCCTGAGACAGATAAATCTTATTTTTTTCTCTTGTTAATAGTTTTTAACAGTTCATAGTTAGCAGTTCTATAGTTATTATAGTTAGTTACTCTGTTTAAAGTTGTTAAAAGTTAAAGACTATCTTAAAACCGCAGCGGCCGCCTCCGGTCGGGCCCGCTGCTTTTGTTTGTTGGCCTTCAAAGGCCAACGGTTATTAACATCACCTAACAGACTGTTAAGTGTGCTATTAGCACCTAAGGACTCAGAGTTAAGTTTTAACACTGCCATCCCCCGGCTTTAAGAAGTGTGAATCTTGCCGGGAGGCCATGCCTGCTTTGGATGGCCATAGCAGATGCATACGGTGCCTTGGGGAGACGCATGTTCCCCAGAAGTGCTCCCATTGTTCCAAGTTGACTAATAGAGCTAGAAAAGATAGAGAAATGAGGCTGAAGATGCTGCTAGTTGACAAAGCATTTCAGCCTGCCTCATCGGAGGCAACACGTGCGGAGGCCTCTTCAGGACTGCACAAGAGGAAGGCTGCCTCTTTGACCTCCTCTGCGCAAAAGGAAAGAAGAGCCTTGCCTACTCGATCCCTGCCCCTTACTGTTGGGAGCGGGACGAGTGTAACAAAGGGCCCACGCACACTGGCTTCCTCCACTGGTAAAGCCGCGGCGCATGCAACCACTCAAGGCCCTGCAGCTACCAGGGAGACGGCACCGAGAGCCGTGCGGGCACTGGTCAGTCTGGCACCAGCTGCTGCGGCACCGATTGAGACTTCCCCAGAGGCACCGGGATCGACGGCACCGAGGACATCGGCACCGGGATCGACGGCACCGAGGACGACGGCACCGAGGACGACGGCACTGGCAACAACGGCACTGGCAACAACGGCACCGGGAGCAGTGGAAATCAGCATGACACCTGCTCCGGTACCAAGTTCACCGACAAGACCACCCAAGAGGGTAAAGGCTAAAATGAAGATCAGGCACCGCAGCCCCTCTCCTGAGGTAATTGTGCTGCCTCTGTCACCACGATCACCACCGGAGATTCGACGGGCAGCAACACCTTCAGCCTGCCACAGACGTCCTTCTCCTTTTCTTCAGAGTCCATCCCAGGGGTCTGCACGCTTTTCTCCATCATCTAGCAGAGATCCCTACGAGTCTTCTCACAGAGGCTCTCCTCGCACGTCGGTATCATCTCGGAGGTCTCGACATTCCAGGCACCACCCTTACATCCTTGGATCATGGTCCAGGTCTCCATCGCCAGTCCCCTGTCCCTGTTGCTACGACCGCCATCATTATGCGGGGTGTCAGCATAGGAGGCCAACGTCTCACTATGGATCCCCGTCGACCACCCCTCAACGCCACAGTGTTCTGCTTCCACCTGGGGGAACACCACGAGTTCCCCAATCAGAGGCTGGGTCTAAAGGCATTGAACCCCACCTCAAAATTCCACAAAGGCAATCACATCAATACAGCCAGGATCCAGAGGAATTGGAGGAGAGATACCATAGTGATGCCTCCTCATCCTCGCCAGACGAGGCCGTGGTCCCTGGAGACAGTTCTCCCCCAGATGACCTGAAACAGTTCCAGGAGCTGTTCAAACGAGTAGCTCAATCTCAAGATATTCAAGTGGCGGAGGTGCAGGAGAAACACCACAGACTCCTTAAAAACCTCAGGCCTCCATCTTCTTCTAAAATTGCTATTCCTCTGGACGATGCAATCATGGAGGCAGCCACTAATATATGGCAGACTCCAGCATCCGCTCCTCCTACCAACAAAAGAGCGGACAAAAAGTACTTCATCCCTGCGAAAGGTATGGAATTTCTATTTAGTCATCCACAGCCAAACTCGCTAGTGGTTGAATCGTCCCAACACAGGTCCAAATCGTCCCAGTACAAATCTGGGGGATTGGACAAGGACATAAAGAAGCTGGATCTTCTGCGTAGAAAGACCTACTCCTCCTCTGCTCTGTTGCTCCGCATGGCCAACTATGCCGCTCATTTGTCGAATCACAATTTCGACAACTATTCCAAGCTTACTGCCCTCATGGACTTCCTTCTGGAGGATAAAAGGCCAATTCTTAAGGCAATTGTGCAAGAGGGCTACGCAGCTTCTCGAGCGGCGTGCAGATTGCACTGGATGTGGCAGACACAGCAGCCCGCGCCGTGGCCACTGCAGTGGTAATGCGGAGAGAGTCATGGCTTCACACATCCGGCATTCCAAAGGAGTTACAGGTCAAAATTGCAGACCTCCCCTTCGACAAAATAAAATTGTTTGCTGCATCGACCGACTCAGTCCTACACTCGAGCAAAGATTCCAGAGCGACACTTCGGACTTTGGGGATATATACCCCACTGTTCAGAAGGAAGAAATTTTATCCTCAGCAACGCCGTTATGGTTACCAACAGCAATGCACCCAATTTCAACGGGGGTATGATCAGGGATGTCATCAACAAACACATTATAAGGGCTCTAGGCACCGGCCTCAGCAGGGCAACGCCTCCACAGGGCAAAGTGCAAGACAGCAAGTTTGATGGGTATGTCGAGGGCTGTGAAGCCAAGACTATACCTCAGTGCCAATCTCAGTACATGTTCCATCACCGACTCAAGACATTTTACTCACAATGGAAAAGCATCACGTCGGACAAGTGGGTATTGGAGATTGTAAACACAGGATACACGATCCCCTTCCAGTCTTTACCTCCACCAAATCCTCCCACCGCACCCCTTCTCAGAGACCCCTCTAACCTACCAGAATTAAGGCGGGAGGTGGACCACCTCCTATTCATAGGGGCGGTGGAGAGAGTACCGGAACAATTTCAAGGCAAAGGGTTCTACTCCAGGTATTTCCTGACAGAAAAGAAGACAGGAGGGTGGAGACCCATTTTGGATCTACGCGCACTGAACGAGTACCTACGCAAACAGCGCTTCAAAATGACTACGATGGCTTCAATAATCACGGCACTAGACCACGGCGATTGGTTTGCAGCCCTCGATTTACAGGATGCGTATTTTCATATGCAATTCATCCAGCCCACAGGCGTTTCCTCCGGTTCCTTGTGGGCACAGATCATTTCCAGTACAGAGTCCTCCCATTCGGACTCTCTTTAGCACCCAGAGTCTTCACCAAGACCTTAGCGGTGGTGTCAGCATACCTACACAGACAGGGAGTTTTCATTTTCCTGTATCTGGACGATTGCCTGCTAAAGGGAACTTCCCGGGCGGAGGTATTACAAATGATAGACATCACCACAAAAACATTTACCTCACTGGGCCTCATCATCAATTTCTCAAAGTCAAAGACCGACCCCACGCAAAATATAGAGTTTATAGGGGCTCGGATAGACTCAGTCACGTCAAGGGTGTATTTACCCGAGGCTCGTTTTCGTGCCATCAAATCTCTCGTACAACTACTAACATACAGCCCCACTGTTCCAGTTCTCACGTGCTTACAACTGTTGGGGCATATGGCAATCACCACGTTTGTGGTGCAAAACACCAGGCTGCATATGTGAGAATTGCAGCATTGGTTGGCAACCGTATACAAACCCTCAATCCACACCGTCCACAAGAGGGTGTCACTTACAACAGAGGCACGAAGCTCGCTAACATGGTGGGGAAACCCCAAGAATCTCCTAACAGGGGTGCCCTTCCGCCAACTGCAAATTACTGTGTTCATTACAACAGATGCCTCCCATATGGGATGGGGGGCTCACATGGACAACAAAACCACTCAAGGATTATGGTACCCCGCAGAGAAGACACTGCACATAAACATATTAGAGCTCAGGGCAGTGTTCAATGCGTGCAGGCATTTTCACAATTATCTGCGTGGAAAAATAGTCGGCGTGAATACCGACAACACCATCACCATGTTTTATATAAACCAACAGGGGGGAGCCAGGTCTCGTATGCTTTGTGTGGAGGCAGTCCGACTCTGGAACTGGTGCATTGCCAACAATATAATCATAAAGGCTTTATACCTTCCAGGGGTCCACAACGTCAAGGCGGACCAACTCAGCAGACACTTTGCGCCCACTCACGAGTGGCAGATCCGTTCAGACCTACTTCACCAAGTGTTCCACAGATGGGGTTTTCCCCAAATCGACTTGTTCGCCACCCGAGAAAACAAGAAATGTCCCCAATACTGCTCCAGAGCGGGCATGGGACAGGAGTCTTTGGGGGACGCCTTCATGATCCTATGGAAGGGCCCTCTACTTTATGCGTTCCTTCCCACAACACTTATACACAAGGTCTTGGAGAAGGCCAGAAGGGAGAAATCACGCATGATACCCATAGTCCCAACCTGGGACCGGCAACAGTGGTTCCCATTGCTCTTGCGCATGGCTCAACATCGGCCATTTCCCCTACCAACAGTACCAGACATTCTCACTCAGGCTCGGGGGTCAATACTGCACCCGCACCCGAAGAGACTTCGGCTGCAAGCATGGCTAATCCATGGCTAAGTGCCTTAGAGACTACTTGCTCAGAGGGAGTACAACAAGTCCTTGAATGTAGTCGGAGAACTTCCACCAGAAAGACTTATCAGCACAAATGGTTGCGTTTTTCCGAATGGTGTTCTTCCAGGCAACTAATACCCCAGGACGCCACCATACCTACGATTCTGGATTATTTGCTACATCTCAAACAAAACGGACTTTCGCTATCCTCTGTAAAGGTGCATCTGGTGGCTATATCAGCATTTCGGCATGAAGAGGATGGATCAACCACATTTGCCCATCCTGTTGTCTCGCGTTTCCTAAAGGGGTTGGTGAATCTGTACCCCCTTCGGAAACCAATACCGCCGTCATGGAGTTTAGACCTAGTTCTACACACCCTCTTGGGACCACCCTTTGAACCATTGGCTACGGTCCTCCTTCGACTACTTACTATTAAAACGACTTTCCTCCTGGCAATCACGTCAGCTCGCAGAGTGAGCGAAGTCGCAGCCATAATGTCCACACCACCCTGCACGATCTTCTCAAAAGAAGCGGTGGTCTTACGATTACACCCAGCCTTTGTTCCGAAGGCCTCTTCAGATTTTCATATCAACGAACCAATAGTGCTGCCCTCGTTCTGTCCTAAGCCTCACAACTCAAATGAAGAGGCACGGTTGCACTTACTTGATGTAGGAAGGGTACTGGCCTTCTACATCGATAGAACTAAACCTTTCCGGAAAATGGACAGACTCCTGGTGTCCATTGCATCCAGGTCAAAAGGAGAAGCGCTATCTTCACCGAGGATTTCAAATCACATTGTGTCTTGCATAAGACTGTGTTACGAGATTTGCAAGACTCCTCTGCCAGTTCCGCCAAGAGCCCACTCTACTAGGGCGATGGCGGCGTCAACAGCCTTCTTCAAAGGCATCGCGCTGAGAGATATCTGCAGAGCGGCGACACGGTCTTCCTATGACACCTTCGCCAAGCACTACGCCATGCACAGGATGCTTGATGAGGATACACGCCTGTCAACAGCAGTCCTTTCACTGGCAAGCTGTGCATAAATCGGGTACCCACCTCCTTTTTTGGGGGGGGTTACTGCTGGGTAGTCACCTATTGTGGAGCACCCACGGGGACCACTCGAAGAAGAAAGAGAAGTTACTCACCTGTGTAGTAACGATGGTTCTTCGAGATGTGTCCCCGTGGGTGCTCCACTACCCACCCATTCCTCCCCACTTCAGAGCTCTGTTTGTGTGTTTCTCAGGGGTGTCCAGAGCGGTTGATCAGGAACTGGCGGGGACCGGATTGCGCACGTGACCGTAAGCGCGCAAAGAGCTGACGTGCATCGGCGCATGCGCGACCTGACGGAGACTGCTGAAGATTTTCCAAGCTGCGGCACCGGGGCGAGCCTGACACCTACTGTGGAGCACCCACGGGGACACATCTCGAAGAACCATCGTTACTACACAGGTGAGTAACTTCCCTTTTGTGATGCACAGATTGTGGTACGTGCACAGTTCAAGGAGACGCTGTCGATTGTCATTCATTTTTCCCACACCGAAGTGTCCTAAGCAGGAAGGCCATGAGGCCCAATCAGCTCCAACTCTTGCACTGAAGTCACCCAAGATGTACAGTTGTTCACGAGCAGGTATTTGCACAGATAGGCTGTCCTCCAGGGTTACTCAAGATGATCCAGTCGTTCCACGAAGACATGAGAGGAACCATCCAATATGACGGCCCATTATCGGATGCTTTCAGAATCATGAGCGGCGTCAAACAAGGATGCGTGCTTGCTCCAACATTGTTCGGGATCTTCTTCGCACTCCTCCTGAAGCATGCCTTTGGATCTTCAACAGAGGGCATCTTGCTGCACACAAGATCTGATGGGAAACTGTTTAATCTTGCAAGGCTGAAAGCTAAGTCTAAGGTGCGGGAAGTCCTCATCAGAGACATGCTGTTCGCAGACGATGCTGCTGTAGTGTCTCACACAGAAGACCAGCTTCAAAAACTGCTGGATCAGTTCTCCAAAGCGTGCAAGGACTTTGGGCTTACCATCAGCCTAAAGAAGACAAATGTACTCGGTCAGGATGTTCCTGAATCCCCATCAATCAGCATTGGCAACTATACGTTAGAGGTCGTCCACGAGTTCGTTTACCTTGGGTCCACCATCACTGACACCCTGTCATTGGACACTGAGCTAAATAGGAGGATCGGAAAAGCGGCCACAACTCTGTCCAGACTCAGCAAGAGAGTGTGGAATAACAACAAGCTGTACACTGACACCAAAATGCAAGTCTACAGAGCCTGCATCCTCAGGACCCTCCTTTATGGCAGCGAGACTTGGACCCTGTATGCCCGCCAGGAAAAGAGGCTGAACGTCTTCCACTTGCACTGCCTCAGGCGCTTCCTTGGAATATTGGGGAAGGACAGAGTGTCCAACACTGCCATTCTTGAGCAAGCTGGAATCCCAACCATGCACACCCTCCTCAGGCAGCGTCGGCTCCGCTGGCTTGGCCACGTCCACAGGATGAATGGTGGAAGGATTCCAAAAGACATCCTGTATGGTGAGCTAGCCTCTGGCAAAAGACCTCCCGGACGCCCCCAGTTGCACTACAAAGATGTCTGCAAGAGAGACCTCAGAGAGGTAGACATCGAGCTGGACAACTGGGAAGAAGTAGCAGATGACTGCAGCAGATGGAGGCAGGGGTTACACAAGGGCCTTCAGAAGGGCGAGATGAGGATCAGACAGCTAGCAGAGGAGAAGCGAGCGCACAGAAAGCACACTAAGGACTTGCCAGACACCCACCACATCTGCAAGAGATGCAGCAGGGACTGTCACTCTCGTGTGGGTCTTCATAGTCACAGTAGACGCTGTAAATGAAGTCCTCAATTGAAACTATAAAGGGTGCGATCCATAGTCTATGCAGACTGAAGGATGCCTACTACTACTACTACTCATTAATCTAGCAGAGAAAAATATAACATGATCCTGCTTCAGCTGGAAACTGAAGCTAGATACATTCAGACCATAAATAAGGTATACATTTTTAACAGTGATGCTAGTTAACCATTATAACAATTTACTAATGGTCATGTGGAGTTGCTATTGGAAGACAATTTTTTCTATCAAGATGGGATGTTTTTCTAAAAGATAGTCTCTAAGAATTATTTTGAGGAACTTCTAGGCTTGTGCTACAGGACGTCAAACTAAATGGTCACAGTAGTCCCTTCTGGCCTTGGAATCTATGAATCTCCTACCCTGGTCAGCCCCTGATCCAAGCTTCTGTCACCCAGTAGTTAGAATGAAGGAGTGTGTTTGAATTGTCTTCTCCTAAGCGGGTTTTCATATGGATGTGCTCCCTGTGAACATCCCCAAAGTTACCACAGCATACTTCTGATCCGTCCTTACAACTTTTGTTTGTTGCTTATAAGAAACTTGACAATGATTAACCCACTGGTGTGCTGAGACCACTGCCTTTCATGCTGACCAGTATTGTCTTATTGTATCTTTGTGTTCCTTTCTAGTGGCTATTACAGTGCATTTCATATTCTTTATGGAAATATGCCTATGAATAGGAATATTTATTACTGGAAATTGTTTTATGCAAAATACTCATTGTAAAGTGGCATTTGAAAAGTTAGAATATACACATGCAACAGGTTATATTTGTTTGCCTATATAATTCCTGTATTTGAACTTAGAAATATGAAGTATGATTTGTATGATGTTTTATTAATATAGACATGCTAAGTGAGGGCCATTAAGGGTATTTCAAAAACTTGAAAGCTCATGGATAAGGACAATGATCTGTAAATGGATTCCTTTTTCCTATGAACCAGACTGTAGGAGGGAGTTAGAGACACCAGAGTTTGTCTCCATAACTGGTCCTTGTACCCAATGCTTCCTGGCCACATCACAAGGGATTCAGATCCCTGATCTACATTTAAAATCAGAACAGCTCTGCCTCCTGTGACCTTGGAATTTGCAACTGCATGTCCCACAGGTAGTGGTGAGAAACATCTGCCCCTAAATATGAATTGTAAACGGCAAATTTACTGTGCGTGATCAATATTTAGTTCTACGTGACAGTGGGAAGCAGTCAGTAGAAAGTAGGAGGATTTTTTTGTGGGCAAGAGTACCCTGATGAAGGAGAGAGAATGCAGAGAGACTAGGTTGATCAGTGGCTAGAAAGGTATCAAATATATGTTGGTTTTCCCTTGCAGGGGCAGTGCCCAAACACTATATATGAGCCACTACTGCTGTCTTATATGCCTGTATCTATCTGTCGTCTCTTCTGTTACTTAGATTGTTAGGTGTTTGGGGCAGAGATCGGCTTTCTGTTCTGTTTGTACAATACCTAGCACAGTGGTGTTCTAGTCCATGATGAGGACTCCTACACACTAAAGTAATACAAATCAATAACAGTAACTGGATTCTAGACCTACACTTACCATGTGTGTGTTCTCAGAGAAAGGACTGTACCATTCTTTTATGCCACATAGAGAGAAAATTTTCTTTCACACAGGAGAACAAGGAGTTGGAATCAGGGAAATGAGACCATGCAAAACAAATTGGTGAGCCACTAACATGTTCCACTTCTAAACAAATTTAGAGCCAGATTATACCACCTTTTTCAAGTTGAATAGTGCCTTACTTTGCAAGTAGTCTCATTTAGCTTAAAGAGACAGAGTGCAGAATGAGATATTAATCACTGTGAGCAAGAATGTCAGTATTTGGTGCTTCATTGGTGAAAATCTTCAATACTCCTTCAGACAGTCATATCATATTTTGTATGTGGGCAACTGATTGCGCTTTCCTAAGTGGAGTACTTTGCATTTGTCTTTACTGATTCTCATCTAGTTTACTTCAGACCATCTCTCCAGTTTGTCCACATCATTTTGAATTTTAATCCTATTCCATTATCTAAATCACTGATGAAAGTAATGATCACTTTTTTTCTCTGGCTAGGTTATCTGGCTTGCTAGGGATAATGAAAAGTGTTTTATGCATTAGAAACACCAGCATTGATATGTTCTTTACTCATACATCTTAACGTCTGCTGCTGAAAATTAAGAAGGTGGTTAATCAAAACTATACCTCCTACTCATGTTTACGAAAATGAAACAGGAAATGAAACAACTTTGACGTATGAATTCTCAATTACAAATGAACATCTCGGAGCTTTTGGGTTTTTGCATGAGTTGGTGAAGTGAAACAGAACATTTTGTACCTAGGTTATAGTTTCAAATCCAGCTCATATGTCCAGTGACCCTCAAGTCTGTTCAGTGTTCTGTGGGAAATGAACTGATGATGTCAATCTAGTTCCTTCTGAACAGGAACCCTTGTCACAAAGCAAGAACAACACACATTTTATTGGCAGCATCAGTAGGAAAACAGATTAAATGGGAAGACAGACAGACAGGCACCCATCTTCCCTAATGGTTGTCTGGCTCCAATCAGTGTTAAGACACATGCGGGCTTGGATTTGCAGAAACCTGGCTGCTGCCTCAGCTCTCACTACTGTAGATGAATTTGGGACTTGAGTTTGGGGGGACCTTCTACAAACACTGCATTCTCCCAGCATTATAAGGGGAAATACAGAAAAAGTATTTCAGAGCAATACTTTGTTAAAATGTCTCAGACAGGAAGCCAGGCAAATCTTAGCTATTTTCTGAGACAACAGCCCTGTGCAAAAGCTTCTGTGGAGATTGCCCTCAGATTATTAAAACCAGGCCTGCCAACAAGAGGAGGCAAAAGGGGCAGTTTCCCCAGGGCTTAAAGATTCAGAAGGGCTTGGGGTGTCTATCCACCACTATTGGGCCAGTAGCAGTGGCTGAAACCCAGGGCCCTTTAAATCACGACTGCAGTCACAAGTGGTTCACTCCAGGTTGCACTATGATCTGGCTGTAGAGAGTACAACGTGGTCTATGTGATGCTTAGGCTATCTGTCCCCAGCCCCACCGTGCTTGCCCATGGCCCTGCCCCTAAAGTGAACACAGCTGGGCCCCCTTCACTTCACCCAGTGGCCTGGCACTTCTTTTGCACCCTTCCTCCCAGTGAAACTAATTGAGCAGTGACACTGACTCTGTTTGTTTGATTTACCCACCTTGTCTCTGGGTATGGATGATATTACAGGCTCTAATTTGATTTAAATTTCAAAGGGGTCTCTGTTAATGTTCAACATGATGGCTTCTTGCCAGGCTAGGTAGTTGGTATAGTGCAAGTCAAGAGCATTGGAACAGGAAGGGCCTGGCGATCATGGTCCAATCATTTATTACCAACCGTAAGGGTGAGTGATGGGCATAGCAGGTAGAGAGGAACAAATGGGTGCCACTAGTTTAGTGACCTCTAGTTCTTGTGCTATGAGGAGTAAATAACACTTACCTATTTAATGTCTTTGCAACAGCCATGATTTTATAGAGCTCTACTGTATTGCTTCTTAGTTGTCTCTTTTCCAAGCTGAAAAGTCCCAGTCTGTCTCTCCTCATATGGAAGCTGTTCTATATGCCCAATCATTTTTGCTATCCTTTTCTGTGCTTTTTCCAATCCCAGTATATCTTTTTTTGGGATGGGGCAACATCATCTGCATGCAGCATTCAAGATGTGTGTGTACCAGGGATTTATGTAAGGCAATGTGATCATTTCTGTCTTATTCTGGCTTGGTTCCCTAATGATTCCCAGTATATTGTTAATTTTTTTTGACTCCTTATGTAGATTGAGTGGAAGTTTTCAGAGATCTCTCCACAATGACTCCAAGATCTCATTCCTGAGTACAAAGAGCTAATTCATATCAAATCATTTTATATGTATAGTTTGGATTATGTTTCCAATCTGCTTTACTTTTCATTTATCAATATTGAATTTCATCTACCATTGTGTTGCTCAGTCATCCAGTTTTACAAGATTCCTTTGTAACTTTTTGCAGTTTGCTTTGGACTTCACTATGGCAGGATAAAATAACTATAACACTATAGGATAACAAGACTTGGGGACAGGGGAGAAGCAGTATATCTAGACTTTAGTAAGATGTGGTACAGTTTCGCATGACTGTCTTATCAACAAACTAGGCAAATACAACTTGGACGGGTGCATAATTAGCTTGATAACCATTTTCAGAGCATAGTTATTAATGGTTCACAGTCATGCTGCAAAGGCATAAAAAGTGGGGTTCTGTGGGGGTCTGTTTTGGGACCAGATCTATTCAATGTCTTCATCAACGATTTAGATACTGGCATAGAGAGCATGCTTAGTAAGTTTGCAGATAATACCAAGCTGGGAGGGGTTGCAACTGCTTTGGTGGATTGGGTCATAATTCAAAATGATCTGGACAAACTGGAGAAACGGGCTGAGGTAAATAGGATGAAGTTTAATAAGGACAAATGCAAAGTACTCCACTTAGGGAGGAACAATCAACTTCACACATACAGAATGGAAAGCAACTGTCTACAGAGGAGTACTAGGGGTCATAGTGGACCATCAGTCAACAGTGTGATGCTGTTGCAAAAAAAAAAAACGTGATTCTGGGATGCATTGATAGGAGTGTCATGAGCAAGACAAGAGAAGTCATTCTTCTGCTCTACTCTGCACTCATTAGGCTTCCGTTGGAGTATTTGTGTCTAGTTCCGGGCACCACATTTCACAAAAGATGTGAAGAAACTGGAGAAGGTCCAGAGAAGAGCAACAAGAATGATTAAAGGTATGAGCTATAAGGGAAGACTCAGAGAACTGGTCTTCTTTAGTTTAGAAAAGGGAAGGCTTAAAGGGGACATGATAGGGGTTTTCAAGTACCTCTTGGCTGTAGCCTTCTTCAAAAATTGGCATCATGTTCGCTATCTTTCAGTCATCTAGCACAGAAGCAAATTTAAATGATATATTACACACCACATTTAGTAGTCTTGCAATTTTTACATTTTGAGTTTCTTTAGACTGTCCAACACAGTCAGGCTCCAACTCAAAGGTCTGCTTCGATTGGTTGATTCAGAAAGCCTAGCCTGTCTATCTCTCTGCAAAATGTGGCTCCTCCTTCTCCTGTCCCTATGGCTGTGTCCTCACTCCCAGTGAAAGGGGGAGATGGACAGTCACTAGTGCTTTGCCAGGGGCCAGAGAAGGAAACGGATTGCAGCTACTGCAGCATTGGCCAATGCCATGGGGTGGAGGAGTCCCCAGCCGATTGATTTTTGTGGTTGTTTGGCTTGAGGGGGTCCAGCCTAGGGGAGGCAAGTGCCGCCTTGACCTGCATGTGGAAGAAATGACTGCCTGAGTGGGGGTTGGGGAGGAGGTAATCCTGGAAGCAGGGTGTAGAAGGAATGAGGAGGGAGGGGAGTGGGAAAGAGGGCTGAAGATGGCCCTGGGATGGGGATGAATCTGAGCATCTTGCTGACCTTTTGGTGAAGCAGGGATCCCAGAGCGGGGGAGGAGGAAGGGCTATCACCCCTATCCTTTTGGAATGGGGGTCCAGGAGAGTGGAGTAAGGGTCTGCCGCTACCACTCAGCTCCTTGGTGCATGGGTCTTAGAGAATTGGGGAAGGGCCCTGGAGCATTGGTGTCTCCATAGGAAAGTCTCCCCCCCAGGAAAGGAACGGAGGGTTTGCATCTCTGATGTTGGCTACTCTGTGGGGTGGGGTGTCCTGCTGATGCCCCCCAGTTCTGGCCATGTGGGGGTGGGGTCGTTCTGGGGCGGCCTGAAGCTCCCTCCCACCCCAACAGGAACCTGGTAGCCTGCCGGGGCCGGGGCGTGCTGGGCTCTCAAAGAACAGCCCAGGCAGGGTGAAGGTCCCCATTAGGTGATTGTTGGGGTGCGGGTGTCCTCTGCCACTAGCCCCCCAGGAGCAGGCGAGGGGGCCCTGCGCCCAGGCAGAGTTGGCGGGGGGAGGGGCGTGCTGGGAGGGTGCT
Organism: Carettochelys insculpta; assembly: GCF_033958435.1. NCBI lineage: Eukaryota > Metazoa > Chordata > Testudines > Carettochelyidae > Carettochelys > Carettochelys insculpta. Next base: position 54,008,549 of record NC_134137.1, on the reverse strand, counting down.
GGGGGCTGATTAACAGAGCCGGGAGAGCAGAGCCCAGCCCGCGCTGCCGGCAGGGCGCAAGTCATTGGAGAGACTGGGCCGAGCGGGAGGGCGCAGAGCCCGCGGGGGAGGGGGAGTCAGTCGCTGTCCGTCTGGCCCGTGCTGGGGGCGCACGCGGCGGGGGGGGAGCCGCGCGCAGGTTAGGTGGCGGGGAGCGGCTCGCGCTCCGGCTCCGGCTCCATGTGGCCGGCTGCCGCAGAGCGTCCCGGGACCTGGCGCGAGGGGCGAGGATGAGCGGGCGGCGCGCGGCTGCCAAGCCCCAGTTCCGGCGGTCGCTCAGCGAGCAGCTGCGGGACTCCACCGCCAGAGCCTGGGACCTGCTGTGGAGAAACGTGCGGGAGCGACGGCTGGCAGGTCAGTCCGCGCCCGGCAGGGACTCGCCTGTCCGCTACCGCCAACGCCGCTCGCCGCCCGGGGCGGGGGCGTTCCTGTGGGCAGCTGCTGCGGGACGGGGGCTTGTCCAGCGGAATGGCCCTGCCGGAGTGGGCGTGCACTAGTGTCTTACCCAGCAGTGAGTGTGTTCCACTGTGGAGTGGGTTTGCATTAGTGCCTTTCCCAGATGAGCGTGTGACACTGTGGAGTGGGTGTGTATCGGTGCCTTTCCCAGCTGTGAATGTGTTACACTGTGGAGTGGGTTTGCATTAGTGCCTTTCGCAGTTGTGAGTGTGTTACACTGTGGATTAGGTGTTCATTAGTGCCTTTCCCAGGTCTGCATGTGTTACACTGTGGAGTGGGTGTGCATTGGTGCCTTACCCAACCATGAGTGCATTACACAGGTGTGTGTTTTGTATTCACTAGATTTGTGCTATAGACAGCACTTTATGTGCCCCCAGGCAGTTGAGTGTCTGCTCTCTATCCTGTTTTGATCAGTGTCCCCTCCCTATATCACTGTGTGGGCAGATTACACTCCCAGATGTCTGCTCTACAGCTGAAGTGCCAAAGTGCTCTTGCTTGGCTTTAGTAACTTTTAAGGGTTCCCATGTGTGACAGCTCTTGAGTTATTGATGGCTCTTTCAGGTTCTGTTAGCAAACCAAGCAATAGGAAGTGAGACAGGTGGCTAAGCAAGTGGGATTCAAAGCGCATGGAAACTGGATAGAAGGTTTTTGTGTGTGAGCAGTAGGGGGTTAGGGTTAATACCTGACTCAGAGCCCAGGTTAATTCTGCCTCAACAATACACCGTGCAAGGGGATACTTCATAATTATCAGATTCAAAATAAGACGTAAACTGCCTGATTACATTGCAACATCCATCTATTATATTTCTAATTACTTAGTGATTGGGGGTAGGTGGAGAGTGGCTGACACCAGATTTTCCGAATGTGTTTATGCACCCAATGATGTAAATAGACTCCAAACGGGATGTTTCAAATTGCCTGAGCAGGTTAGGTGCCTGACTCACTTTACAATCTGTTCACATTATTTGGAATCAAGATACCTTTGAAAATCTGTCCCATAGTGTCTTAATGCTCTCAAATAAAGTCAGAGGAAATGAGATTCAATAAAGCATCCCTTCCATGAGTGACTCACGTCATATTGAGAGCAAGGTGACAGTAATGTTCATTTTAGAAATATAAATAGATAATTAGTTAAAGTTTATAAAATGCCTTGAAGATAAAAAAATCTAGATGGCATCAAAATATTTTCATAAGCACATTAGATAACTAGATACATTAGAAATGCAAGACAACTTTGTCAAACATGAAAAATAATTTGCAAAACATGGATTGTTCAGGTACATTCTATTTTCTCTTGTAGTTAGTTTGAAGGGCACAGCCTAGCACTGTCACATGCTGAAATCAGAGTATATAGGGCACACTGTTCTAATACAGGCATCTAAACTGTGCCCACAAAATATTTGTACACAGGTTTGAACATTTAAAGTAATGAGTACAAATTACTTGCTTGTTTCTGAAGACAGCACAGAATGTTGGGCTATCTCAAAAAAGTCATGTTTGTCGTTGTGGCTAGGGACACAGAATCTTTTAAACTTATTTCTAAACCTTAAAGTTCTTTATTTTTATGCTTTATCAGAATATTAATATCTCCTTACATGTAGTCTGGTTAGCATTTTGTTAAAAACACATGCCAGCAAGGCATTCGGCTGGGACACTGGGTTAGCCATCGTCTGTCAAACAAACCTCCACTTCTGCTTCAGTGAGCAGACGGACTGGGCAGACTGCTACAGAGCAGCAGCCAACTTTTTAAAGGAACTTGAATTAAAATTGATGAAGTCAGGCTTTTTAGCTAAAGTGGCTGCAATACTCACGTCCTGGCTTAATGCACTGCCATAATTCATATGATATTAATTCTGTTATAATATGCTGTTGAATTTGTAGTGAAGGTGCCCTTTATCTGATTACATGGTTCATTTGACAGGATAACAAAATGTGTACAAATAATGCCTGTAAACTAGCAGGTTCCAAATATACCCTGTTCCTCAGATGGTTTTATTTTTCTTGGCATTCTGCCCTTGCATTTGTATTTATTTGTCTTTTCTGTTTATCTTAACTTAGCCTCTGTGATCCCAGTAAATCTCTGTGTTCTCTTTCTTCCACTTTTCATTAATGAAAAGGCAAGGGATTTAAACTTGTTTAAATATGGCATTATTTGCTGCTGGAAGATTAGCTGCCCATCCATAATAATACATAAGATCATACGGAGATGAACTGCTGTCCAACTTTCCTTCTTCCCAAAGCTGATATTTAGGGTACAGCCCTGAAAGACAATCACAACAGCAGTCCTTGACAGTTGACTAGCACAGGAGGGGGCATGATATTTTGTAAGGGAGAGCGCCACATGATTGGCTTTTTCCCCCACACCCATGGCTTCTGCTGCCTCACCAGACCTTTGCTTTCTCCCATGCAACCTCCATTGCTGCTGTTGCCAAGAGAATGCTCCCACCCCCAGCTGCTGGGCCAGTCAGAATGCAGAGAGACCCTGAGACAACCTGCAAGTTCCCAGCTTGGTACGGTACCTTCCTGGGATCCCTCCTTGGTACCCACTGGGGTCCTCTTCCTAAGCAACCCTTCCCCTTGGGGGCACCCCCGGAATCTCCCAGCACCCCTTTCCTGAGCATCGCATCCCCTTCCCAAGCATTCTACAACCTTTCTTGGTGCTCCCCCCACCCCTGCATCCCTTCCTGTGGTCTTCCCACAGGTTAGGAGTTCAGGGGAGCTAGCTACTTGCAGGGCCAAAAAGTGGGGCCCGATGTAAAAAAAGTTTGCGCACTCCTGAGCTAGGGCTTCAGAGGAACGACAGAGGTCAGAAGAACACTTTTAGTTCTTGGCTTGCCTTTTCTTTTTTCCCCCAGCCAAATGAAGGTTCAGGAAACACTTGTATAGCAAATGATCCTCATTACTATGAGCGAAGGTAGAAGAGGTTTGAGTGCTCTTATATATCTACTTCTTTGTCTCACTCTACCTCTTTGTTTAAGCCTCAGGCATTAGTTCCCAACATAACTCCAGGGAGAAGAAGTCTCCTGCATGGGCTATTCGCATTAACATTCTGTTGTAGGGGAGAGCAGCTGCTACTCCCCCCCACCTGCTGCCGCCACCACCACCACGCAGTTGGCCAAGTAGTGGAAGAGTGGATGAGCAAGAGCAGGTAGTAGGCAGAATGCTCTGTCCCCTCACTGCTTCAGCCAGCACAACTAGGCTGCAGTGGAGAGGCTAGGAACTATGCTAGGTAAATAATTGTAGAGTGTTACTTTCCTCTCCCTGCCATTGATTAAAGAGGATTATGGAGCGGAGTGACTCCGGCTGTTTCTACACAGGCCACTTCTTTCGAAAGTGGCATGCTAATACATGGAGCAAAAGATGCTAATGAGGCGTGGATGCAAATTGTCCATGCCTCATTAGCATAATGTCACATGATTTGGAGTCCGGAAGACCATTCTTCCAGACTCCAAAACTCTGTGCAGAAGCGCGGCCCCTGGGGGAGCTTCCGGAAGAAAGTCTTTTGGGAAGAATGGGCCTCCGGAAGAACTTTTGGGAAAGAATGGGCCTCCAGAAGAACAACTTCCTTCCGGAAGCCGCCCCCCCGCCACCCGGTGCCACGCTTCTACAAGGCTTTTTGGAGTCCGGAAGAACGGTCTTCTGGACTCCAAATCATGAGACGTTATGCTAACGCAGAGCAGGAAATTTGCATCCGTGCCTCATTAGCAGCTTTCGCTCTGTGTAGAAACGGCCTCTGGGTATGTTTACGCAGCAAAGTTTATTTCAAAATAACAGTTGCTATTTCAAAATAACTTTGCAAGCATCTACACAATGCATCCACTATTTTGAACTAGCGGTTGGCTTATTTCAAAATAGGTAACAGTGTGGAACAGGGCCTATTTTGAAATAAATATTTCAAAATTGGGGCTGTGTAGACAGGGAGTAGAGCCTGTTTTGAAATAAGCCATAGTGCATCCAATGGCTGTATTCAAAATAGGCTCTATTGTTTGTAGATGAGAGCTATTTCAAAAGCATTTTGGCTACATCTACACAAGAGGCTTTTCCCAGCAAAACTGGGCATTCATCAAGAAAAACCGTGGAGTGTCTGCACGCAAAAGGCACTTTGTCGACTGTGTGTTGACAAAACCTGGCACATCCAATGGCAGCATTATTATTTCTCCATGTTCAGGTATAACACCTCTCTCAACAGTGTTCTCTCGATAAAACAGCCATGTAGATGCTCTGGGACCCTTTTGACAACAGACAGGGCCTCTGGTTCACCGGGCAGCCCTGTTTGCAGAGTTTCCAGTCAGCTGTTCTTTTGAGGGAAGGCCGGGCAGCCTGGCTGCTCTCTGTTGGCAGAGCGGATTGCTTGTTCAATCTGTTTCTATGCGTAGATGCAATCTGTTGACTGCAGTTTTGCCAGGAAATTCCTTCTGATAGCAACTTCTATTGATAGAGGCTTCTTGTGTAGACATAGTCCTTGTGTGTAGAAGTGTTATTAAGAAATAAGCTGTTCCAGAAAATTTCTTCAAGCGTAGTTGATTTCAAAATAATGCTTCAGTGTAGACCTAGCCTCTGATTTCTACTCGCTTCTGGTACTGGGCAGATACGTGGGGTCCCTTATTCAGGTTGGATGGCAAGGTGCAAAGCCACCTCTTACTCTTTTTTATTCTGTTCCACTGACACTAACTTCTTTATTAAATTAGTGGGTATACTTAATATAATGACTAGAGTGATGTTTTTAGTAGTTGCTCTACTTTTTATTGTAACGTAGGCAGTAGCAGGTAAAGAACATTTAACTGTTTAGAATTCACTAACAGGTTCCTTCCCTTGTTTGTCTTTGTTTTTGTCAGTGTCAGTTCAAGATGATGGGGAAAAAAAGCCAACTCAGTCACGTCTTTTGGGAGGTTTATCAAATACACTGTTGATTAGACGGCCTACTTTCTAGTATACTGGAAATTACTCTAAAGGCAATTTAATGGAGAAATTTAGGCCCAGAAATATCACCTATTTGAAGTCCCATTGAAATCAGGGGTCACTAAATTTAACTACCTGTTTAAGTGCCTTTTTTTTTGGTGGGGGGGAGGATTGGGGCTTTGATAATCAGGTTGTCTAAAAGACCTTGGATAGTTTTAACCTGGCTGTAAACATGGACCGTCAGATTACTACATTTGAAGAATGACTGAAATCCATTGCTTTAAAGAGTTCACTTTATTAATTAATTTAAAAAAACCCCCACTAATGCTTACTGAAATCCTGACTCAAATCATGATCATTGGTCATTGTAAAACTCAGAGTAATGACGATAATGGCATATATTTATTCATGCAATGTTGTAGCTGTGTCAGTCCCAGGATATTAAAGAGACCAGATGGGTATGGCAGTATATTTTACTGGACCAGCTTCTGCCTGTAGCTTCACAATAACAAGCAGTCCTGCGGCACCTTAGAGACTAACCTCTTATATTATTTTATTCAAAATACCTAACATGGAGTATTTAGTTTTATATAGGACTTTATTTGTTCAAGGCACAGCCCCTGTTGAGTTCAGTGCAGCTGTTGAGAGCTCAGCATTTCTTGAAATCAGGCTCTAGGACCTGAAGTTGGTCATCCAGAAAAGGAGAAGCGTTCAGTTTGGGTGGAACTCACAAAGGCACTTAGACACGGCAGTGTGGATTATCACAGTGTCTAGGTCACTGGGAGCAGTCATCCCAAAGAGAATCTTGCTCATCTGTCCTGCCCTGAACTGGCTGGTGCATGCCAGTGCAGGTGAAATGTTTGGATAATTTAGCTGGCAAACTGCAACATGCCTTTATACAGTCTGTGGCTGCTGCAATTTTTCAACAGTTCATCTTGGTGCAATTTGGGAAGTTTCTCACAGGAACAGCAAAAGATGAATCTCTGATGCCAAAGCTCAAGTCCCTTTTCCGGAGCGTGGAAGCAAAAGAGTTTATTGGTGAAACAGTCATAAGAAAACATACTCTTCTATCTTTTCTGTTGAAAATGGCTGAACAGTTTTTGCTGAAACTTTTTTAAAAAAAATTAGCTTGAAGCAGTCACCTGTCATAGAAAAGTTTAACCATGTTGTATAAGTAATTGAAAATAGGGAAATGTCAGGCAAGTTTGACTAGAAGCATCATTATCAGCTTGACTAGAGGCTTAACTAAGAAGCATCATTATCAGCTCCACCTACAGTAGTCCAAAATATTGGATCACTTCACCCGCCATTGAAATGCAATTACCTCAGCAATGGGATAGCTTAGGACAGGAAGCATAATTTGTTCAACTGACTCTTTAGGAACAGAGCTAAGTTAGACTATTGCATTGGAACAGTATTGCAATGGAAAATGTCCTTTTCACAAATCAACATTTTCCACAGGAATATTTCTATGTTCTGTCAGGAAAATCTAAGTGCTCATCAGGAAGGATCTTGTAAATTTCACATTTTGCCTGAGTGGTGGGAGTAAAACTGAAAAGAGTCTTCTAGGGAGGCTGCTGCTGCCGGGGTGGGAGGCAGTGTTTGTTCTAATTTTTTTCTATCCACGTGTAGAATAAAATTTGTTATGTGCACCATGGCATGTGCAGTACCAGTAGAAACACATGCGGGTGGCTGTGGGCATTCTGCTAATTATCTGGGTGGCACTTGAATCTCTCCTGGCCAGCCCCCCAAGCGCTCATCTACAGGGAACATTGCTGGGGGGATATGTGTCAGGCTGAATGCCCTGTTTGGCTTCCTGCTCTGCTACCTGGCTGCTCCTCTAATAGCAGGGTGAGGTGAGGGAAATGTGTAGAGCCTTGGCACTCAAGCCACAGCTGCTGACCTGGATGGCTCTTGGCATTTTAATTTTCTGCCCATAGAGAGATAGTGCCAGTCTAAAGCTGGCAAGCTGGAAAAAATCAGTTTTGGTTCTCTTGAAGTGCAGGTTTCCTGGAAATCCCATCTCATAGGGAGTTTTCTTTGTAAAAACACCATTTTGTGCTGAGTTAGGAGTGATTATTTATTTATTTTATGAAATGAAAGTGTTAATGGGAGAGGACTTCCATTTTCCAGTCAGCTTCACTTAAGAAAGTAGAATGTAATTACACCATTGAGAATTTGGCAAGGACATCCAGGCTAATGCCACATAGAATCACAGGGCTGGAAGGGACCTCAGGAGGTCATTGAGTCCATCCCCCTGCTTCAGGAAGGATCAACCCCAACTAAGTCATCCTAGCCAGGACCTTGTCAATCTGGGACTTAAAAGTCTCTATGGAAGAAGGACCCACCACCTCTCTAGGCAATGTGTTCCAGTGCTTCACCACCCTCCTGGTGAAGTAGATGCTCCTAATATACAACCTACACCTCTTCATCTTCAACTTCAGACCATTAATCTTTGTTCTGCCATCTGAGTCCACTGAGAACAGTTTCTCACCCTCCTCTTTAGAGCTCCCCTTGAGGACGTTGAAGGCTGCTATTAAATCACCTGTTCGTCTTCTCTTCTGTAAACTAAACAAGCCCAAATCCCTCAGCCTATCCTCATAGGTCATGTGCTCCAGCCCCTTAATCATTTGTGTGGCCCTCCACTGAACCTGCTCCAGCACATCCACATCCTTTTTATATCAGGGGAGCCCAAAACTGGACACAATATTCCAGATGTGGCCTCCCCAGTGCTGAATAGAGGGGAACAACCACTTCTCTAGATCTGCTCAAAATGCTCCTCCTAATGCACCCTAATATGCCATTAGCCTTCTTGGCTACAAGGACACACTATTTACTTATGTCCAGCCTTTCATCCTCCATAACCCCAGGTCCCTTTCCGCTGTGCTGCTGCTTAGCCAGTCAGTCCCCAGCCCATAACAATGCTTGGGATTCTTCCGTCCCAAGTGCAGGACTCTACATTTTTCCTTGTTGAACCGCATGAGATTTCTTTGGGCAAAATCCTCTAATTTATCCAGGTCACTCTGGATCCTATCTTTACCCTCAAATGGATCCACCTCTCCCCCTAGCGTTGTGTCATCCACAAACTTGCCAAGGGTGCAATCCAGTCTCTCATCCAGGTCATTAATAAAGATGTTGAACAACACCGGCCCCACAACCGAGCATTGCGGCACTCGGCTTGAAACCGACCACCATCCAGATATTGAGCCATTGACCACAACCTGTTGGGCCCAACCATCAAGCCAGCTCTCTATCCATCTTATAGTTCATAAAAATAATTGTTTCCCCACCACCTATAGCTAAGAATCATTACTGTAACAGCAAGAGCTTCTAGCATGAACACGGTTTAAGGATAAAAATGAAAGCAGCTATACTTCAGCAAGAACATATACAATTAATCATGTCCACTCTCTCCAGAGTGCGTGAGTAAAGGTCAAAGAAAGAATTCGGCCAAAAATAACAGCTCAGGAGAGTCATCCACATCTTGTGTTATTCAGCAACCATGGAAAGGAGGCAGCAGTTGTCATTGGCATTACATTCATACAGGACATGCAAATTGGTGTATACACTCAGAGATTTCCAGTCCAGTTGGGTATGAGGGGGCATTTAGCCAGAAAGGTTTTGAACTGTGGTGTGTTGCAGAAAGCAGGATTTTCTTACCCCCACCCCCGGCCAAGAGCTGAGGAGGGGAAAGAAACGGCCCACAGCATCTCTGTGGGGAAGAGGCAGGGAGCGCTGCTGCCTGCTCCCCCCGGGTGTGGCTGCCCACCTGCTGCCCTCGGGCTGGGCTGCTCTGGGTGGCGGGGTGCAGACAGTGCCCAACCCCATCATATGAAAAGCACCTTGTGGTTTGTTTGCTCTTCTGATGACTGAAAGTGACCAGGGCATTTTTTAATGCTATCATCACCTCCAGCAGCAGTGCCTGCTTTGCACCCATGCTGGGTTATTGTTTCTGTAGCAACTCAAAGGGCAGAATGTCTCTTAAATGAACCCATCGCTTCCTGAATTATCTGGAAATCTTTCATCCAATGGAGAAGGCCCAGCCTCTCTTAACCTACGTGATCTGATGAATGGTATGTTAAGGATGCCTTATACCTATTGCTTGTCAATTGCAATTAAGCAATATGAACTTCTGGAGAGAACAGCCTGATAGGTCTGCTTTGTACGATGTGAGTTCAGCACACCTGCGGTGTAGGTATGTTGTGGCAGCCCAAAAGTTGCTGCAGATATGGCACCACATGGGCAAGTGTAAATTGACACAGTGAACCCACTGACTTCGGAAGAGCTAAAAAAATTTTCATTAGCTGATTCATGATTTATTTTTTTTCTTTTAATTTTTTTTTTTCATTTTAATTGTTAAATGTATACAGCATTGTCCTTTAAAGACTTATTTTAAGCACACCAGTGTTTAGTTGTACATGTTTGGTGCCTTTGAAAATCAGGCCAACAATGGTTAAGTTAAAATTGTATCTAGTCTCAACTCAGACTCTCTAGGCAATGTCTTTGGATGTATCTCGTGCAAACTAATTGTCATTGTAACATGAACTATAATTTCTATGGCTATTGTACCTTGAAAAATAAGACCGAATGTCTTCTAATCAAGGTAGAGGTGTATAAACACCAGATTTCATTGGTGAAGCTGTAGGTACCATGCAATGGGAAAAGCCAAGCATTGTTTTTCACTGCAAGTTCTTTTAAAAACATAATACTTTCAGAAAGAAAATGAAGTCAGTACTTCTGTATTTATGATATTTCTGGCTAATAAAGACATCAGTGTGAATGAATCATTTTCAGAATTTTAAAAGCAAAACATTGATATGTGTATATATAATTTAAAATCGGTAACCTGAGTCTAAAGGGAGTGTTCATAATTGAATGACATGAATTTTCATTGGTTTCCATCTGAGCTAGTTTTAACAGTACTTAATTTAAAGTTTTCTTACAACTTTTTGTGCAGTGCAAATTAAACAGATTAACTTAATTAAAGTAGCTCAGTAAAACCACTAACATGATTTTGAAAGAATATCTCATTTCAGGGTCAGTTTTTAAAAGGGAGCTTGGGAGATATGTACACAAATCTTGCCATTTATCACCAGAGATTTTGTGTACATACCCTCCTATGTCCCATTTTGAAATGACACCCACATGTTTTAAAGAAACACACCAAAGAAACTGTAGCCAGTACCACCCACTGAGAGAGAAAGCGTACAAAAATACAAACTCCCATTAATGTTAATGGGACTTACACAGTTAAATCTCTCCCCCAGCCCCCAGAGGAAAGCTCTGAAAGATGCTCATTACTTAGTTGGGGGTATTTCTGGGAAGAAAAGAAATTACTTATGATTAATCCTGTGGTGAGACTTGCCAGAGAATTTCTCTGGGAGTCTCAGTCCCATAAAATTGCATTAACTAGCAAAAATAAGTAATTAATCTGATACCATAGATACTATTCAGCAACAACTTGACTCGTAACCCTCACTTGAAGAAATAGAAAAAGCAATCGGTATGATGAGCCCAGGAGACACCTCAGGCGGAGATGAAATACAGGCAGAAATATACAAATCTGTGGATCTAAAGATGGTAACCGCACTCCAAGAAATCTTACTGACATCTGGGACAATGAAGAAATGCCACAAGACTTCAAAGATGCAACATTTATTCCTTTGTTTAAAAATAAAGGTGGCAGAAAGGTCTATGATAACTCCCAAGGGATAGCTCTCCTATCTGGTACCGGACAAATCTTTGTGTCCTCCTGAATGGACTGATCTCGTCAGTCTCTTCCTGCAGCTCAGTGCGGATTCAGGTCATTGCACCATAGACATGATTTTCATTATCAGAAGAATGCAAGAAAAATGTATCAAAGAAAATATGGGTTCACTGAGGGTCTCCATTGATCTGAGAAAGGCATTTGATAGAGTCAGCAGATAAGGATTATGGATGATCCTTGGTAGACTAGTAAAAATCATTTGTAAATGAGCTCTTTGTTGCACTTACTGCATTTCTTATTGGAAAAAGGAAGCAACTGGTAAAGTTTCTGAATACTCACATTGGCCATGTCTACACTTAGAGAAAACTTCAAAATAGCCATGCTAATGGCCATTTCAAAGAATACTAATGAGGTGCTAAAATGCATATTCAGCACCTCATTAGCATGCCGCTGGCCACAGCACTTCGAAATTGCCGCTTTTCGCTCCCTCATGGCTCATCCAGACGGGGGTCCTTTCTGAAAGGACCCTGCCAACATTGAAATCCCCTTATTCCTATCTGCTGCCTTTACATTATAAGGCTACATCTACACTTAGGAAAAACTTCGAAATGGACATGCTAATGGCCAAATCGGAGAATACTAATCAGGCACTGAAATGAATATAATCTAAAACAAAATTTCTAGCCATCATGGCTTCAGAGAAAAGATTGAAAATGTGAACCTTAAGGACTCAGAAAATACATAAGAAGCCAGATTTTTTTTAATATATCATGATTTTAAGCCAACCTCATGATCTTTGTAACTCTACTCATGTTCTTGGAATGCAGTATATTCTTGATCTGGCAATACTGCCCTCCTAATATTAATTTAGCTCCAGCAGCAATCTCCCTCTGTCTCCGCCAACAGTTCCAGGCTTGAAACAGAGGATGTTAGTAGTGGAGGTTCTTCCATTGGGCTCAGAAGATCAGCAAGAACACTGCATTTAAGTGGCTCTTTTGTGTGTCCTCCTTACAGCTCAGATTTGAAACTGCCTTCACTTGATCCCAGTATGTCCTAGAAGTGCAGCATATATTGTAATAATCTGAGACCACTGTCACAAGTTACATTGTAAATGCTGCAATCAGGATCATGTAAAAGTCACTATCGTTGGCGCTCAAAGATCTCCATTAGGACAGCTAACAGAGCAATATAGCTAATGTAAGTGGGAAACAATTTTATATAAATTATTTTGCAGTTCTTTCCAGCAGAGGGCAATAATGTACATGAATATCTAACACAATATGTATCACAATAAAGTGTGCTGGACTGCACATTGCACTGTGGTTTTGCAGTACAAGAGGCATAGCTGAGGGAGTAGGGTACAGTGACATCCATAACTCTGAATTTCTCTTCTTCTGTAAGTACAAGTTAAAAGATTTCATTGCACTGGGATTCATATATGTAATTCCCAGTGCACTAAGTTAAAGATACATGTTTATCGTAGCTTTGCATGTTATGGAAGCAACCTTTCAGAGGTGCTAAATATCTCCCGATATCTTCAGAGATACAAGCACAAGCTTAGCTATGTTTCTGCCTAGGGAATTACAAAAATGTTAGATGCAAGGAAAAAAAAAAGGCACAGCAGGAAGTTGTAATCATTAGTGATCAAAAGTTGGTACTGGCCCTTGATCCATTTGTTAGTCACACAGCTGTAAGATTTGGAACCTGTCATATTCTTGCACATATCTGGTCTGTGCCACTCAGTGTATCACACGTTAAAAACAAACAGGTTGATGTAGGAGTGCCATGTAAAGTGTTCCCTCTTTCTCCAGTGTAATAAAAAGCAAGCAGTCTTGCAGCACCTTAAAGACTAACATACTTATACCTAATAAATAATGAGCTTTCATGGGTAAGACCCCCATCTTTAGATTTTCAGCCAAGAGACCTGTTTTCCTGCAGATCATATATTATTGCTCAGGAAAGAATATATGTTCTTTCAGGTGGAGAGTCTAGGGTAAGTGCTTAGAAAAGTTCTGAAATTCTAAAACTTTCTGTCTATCCAACAAAGTGTTTATAAAGTTATGTCTAGATAGGTATTTGCCAGCAGAAGTTTTTGTCAGAAGATAGCTTGAGACAAACCTTCTGTCAACAGATCTCATCCAGACCATGAAGCAGATTGAAAGAGCGATCTGCCTCTGTAAACAGAGTGGCCAGACTGCCTGGCTACTTTACCGGCAAAACGGCTACCTGGAACCACAGTGGACAGGGTTGCAGGTCACCATTTCCCTCTGGGAGCCCTGGTGAGATGCACTCTTAAAAGGACACCTCCTACTCCCCCCAGCACCCATTGCCTGCCCATGCTGCAGCTGTGCGTACCTCCTCAAGGGATAGCACAGCTTGAGCAGTGTTTTGACTCTTCCTGGGAAACAGCTCTTTCCAGCAAGCCATGGTGCCAGAGCAGCCCCCAGATTTGCACTGGCCACACCCAGAGGTGCTGCAGCATCTACTGCACTTCCTGACAGCCGTCCTCCTCTTCCTCACGGAAGACAAGTCTGACACCACTTTCGAGGAACTCTCTGTGGCTGCTGATCACACCTGCACCCACCTCCATCTCTCCAGTACACCTCCCAGGACTTTCCCTACATTATACCCCTAGCTTTAAGTGTTCTCTGGCACTCTTGCTTCTGCTTTCTAGCTGAAAGAAACAGCAGGATCTCCCTCTGCCCCTCTCAGCCTGCAGTTCTCTACAGTATCTTAATGGTCCTTTATAGCACTAGCCACTGCTCCCTTTTCATGAGTGGCCAAACTAGGAACAACTGTTCTGGCACAGGTATGTTGCACTGGCCCCATATCCTGTTTTCAGTCAAGGAAAAGGTGCTGTAGAACCAAGTATGCCTACAGATAAATGTAATCATGCATAAAGGTATCAGAGATCTATTAAGGATACAATAAAAATAAAACTTGCCCTTTCCTGGCAGCACATAATGTCCTGGATATTCACACTGGTGTAAAAGGAATACAAGATTGAGCATTAAGCAAAGGAACTGTACTCAAACGTGTGATACATTTTGGAATTCTAGTTTGATGTAGTTGAATCTGTGCTTGGAGTTATGGGGCTGTTACAGATTTTGTGCTTAGCCTGCTGCTGCACAATTTAGGACAAAAAGCAGAGATGATCTCACAAAATTCTGCCAGCTCCATGATGGTGTTGCTGGAAGGAATGCTGGAAGAGTCAAGGCAAACGGGACTGTTATAAGTGTTGATATAGGATACCCAAGTGAGGGCCCAGGTCTGGTACTCTCACATAGGTAAAACTTCCACTCCCTTCAAAAGTTAGTTAATTCGGGGGAGTTTGGGGTAAGTAATCCCTGCATTTCTTCAGAAAAATGACAGCAAGTTAATGCAGGCATGAGTAGTATAAACTTCTTATTGACAGAAATCACACATAAGTATAGCAGAATCTAAGGTTAGGAGGATGCCTAAGCATCCAGGGTAAGTGAGGCTGTGAAAGCTTTATCTTAGGTTTTCAGGAGCTCAGAAAGTCTGTTGCAGATGCTATGGCCCTTATTGTAGAATCCACTATATGCTGGAGTGCAGTTCCGCATCTTTCCTGACACAGTAGTTGCAACTGATTTTTTTTAAATTTATCCTTTGTGTGACTCACATGTCCACAGATTACTAGGGTTACTGCCCCTCCCACTCCACTGGTTGGCATGATATACATTAACTTATCCAGAATAATCATTATCAGATTCTTTGAGACTCTCTGCATTTTACTACTAAAGAGGAGCATATGGTTCAGAATATGCAATCAAAACCTCACTGATTTGATGATCTTAAGTGTTTTCTTTAATCATAACATAGATTTTGTAGTCTTACATAAATAAACCAGTTTTAGAGTGAGATGTCAGCTCTTGGATTTTTAATAAAGCAGAACCTTGTGTTATTTAGGACTTTGGAAAGACCACAGCTGGGAATGCATCTGTTAATAGACTCAAACAGATGAACGCTGACAGGTCTGTGAACTAGTCACACCATTTTTAGCAAATATTTTGAAGCAATCCTAAATTACAAATGCTACTTCAGAAACAAAAATGGAATTGCGTTTAGAAGAGAGTGTGATTTTTTTAAAAGAAGCTGAGTTGAAAATGATGATAGCCGTTCACAGCCCAAGAAGCAATGCCCTAAATGTATAATTATCAGGCCTGCTTTGCACGATACATTTTTGGAATGGGAATGGACAGTATCAAAGGGTGTTTGCAAATGTAATGAAGTGTGCACTTTCAAAACCTCTGGTTCCACTTTTTTTCATGAGGACAGTAAATAATCTCCATCTTTAGAAATCACTATCTAGAGAAAGTGAGCGCACAGCCTCAGAGTGAATGTATAAAGCCACCTCAGAGGGGTAGCTGTGTTAGGCTATGTCTACACTACCAGATAAATTTGATTTTATTAAATTCGATTTTATAACGCTGGGTTTTATACATTCGAATTTGAGTATCCTCACTTCCCACAAAGTCGAATTAGTGCTGCCACACTGAACGGCCAAACGTTGACTGTTGCAGCAGTGCATTGTGGGAACCTATACTACAGTTCCCTCAGTCCAACTTTCTGCACCCTCTCCCCAGTCCCTGCTGCACCCCAGCTGGCCACACTCACCCTGCTGCTTGACTCCCAGGTCCTTGCAGCTTGAGGGAGCCGGGAAACCACTGCTGCACCTGGCTTGTGGGAGCCAGGAAGCAGGCATAGCAGGGAGCCGGGTGCAGCAGTGACAGTCAGCCTCTGGAAGCTAATGAATTTGATTTAAAGACAGGGCGCTTCCACACCAGCCTTCATTCAAACTTTTAAATTCAAATTTGATGCTACACCCAGCCGGTTTCAATGATGTTATGATATCAATATTAGCACTCCCTAAATCAAGCTAATGGTGTTTACAGTGAAGACAGTCACTAGGTACAATTGAGCTAACTGCCTTAAATTCGAATTTATCTGATAGTGTCAACGTAGCCTTAGTCTGTAACTCTAAAAACAGCAAGAAGTCCTGGGGCACCGTAGGGGCTAGCAATTTTATTATAAATGTGTTATGTGACCTAATACATTTGTTGGTCCATAAGGTGCCAAATGATTGCTTGTTATGTAAAAAGGAACAGACGGACAATAAAATAGTACAATAATGGAGGGGCTGGAGGAGTTGATGGGAGTTATGAGAAAACGGATGGGGAATGGGCTGCTTTGTGATAATAGAATTCATGAGCTTGGACTCTGACTTCCTATGGCAAAACCAATGGGAGGCACAAAGTGCTTCCTTTTATCTGTCTTAAATTTGCAGTCTTTCAATTTCGTTGAATACTATCTTGTTCTTGTGTTGGGGGTAAATGGGAGTACCCACCTTTTGTTCTTTAAACCCTTCATTACTTTATTTACCTCTATCCATTCCTCTCTTATTTGTCTTCAGGCCTTGACAAAGGGCAAGGTGAGCAAGGTGGTTGCCTTGGGTCCCACATCCAATAGATTTCAGGATCCATTGCCCACTGTCTGGGCCCTGCTGTTAGTGTGCCTCCTTGGGCCCCACCTAATGGTCAGGCCCTGCTGGGCCAGCTCTGTTTGTCTCCGATGAGATTTTTAAAGTGCAAAGGATCAAGCCTCCCAGCTCTCTTTGAAAGGAAGAGGATTTGTATGATCAAAGTCTGTAGGCAGCTTTGACAATCTTATGTGTTCTCTGAGTGCATAGTCTCTTCTAACCCTCCTCATATGGAAGTCTTGCCATGTCTCTGATCAGTCATGTTGTCCTCTGAAGCTTTTTGGTTTCTGCCACATGTTGGCATTAGTGTTGCCAGGTGGCCAGTTTGCAGTTGGAAAGCCTGATTGAAAAGGGAATTGTGTAGCCTCGAATCAGTGATGCTGACTGGATGCCAGAAGTCTGTTTACCACAGAAACTGCAGTCAGCCTTCACCATTGGGAAGGCAGGAAGCATAGCTGCTGGTGAAGGAGCTCAGCCAGTGGAGAGAAGCTTAGTCTGAGGAATTGGCTCCCACCTCTGTCACAGAGGTAGCTACCAGCACTTCCTTGGAATTGGTTCCAGACAATACACAAAGTTTGAGAAGGGGGATTGGAAGCCAGGATTGCTGCCTCTGACACCTCATCCACCTCAGCCTCCCAGAGTCTTGACACTTTGTGGCTCCTTGCTTCAGGGACCTTCCCCCACCCTCTGTTCCACTGTGCTGAGATAGTTCCTAGACTTTCATTGAGGACTGCTACCTTACTCTGCTCCACTGCGCACCAATTGTGCAGGCAGCTCTGTGTCACTTCCTCCCAGCCTCACTCTGTAGGTGGCAGATGAGTGCTGGGGTGGGGAGGAAGAGCAGTGAGCGATGGTTGGGTCTGTAGTGTCTGATTTTTTTAAAGACTAGAAACTTGGCAACTCAAGTTGGTGTGTTCTGGTTTTGGCCACTTGTTTTCTTACAAAAAGCATTAAAATAGTTGGAAATGTTAGTGCAAATTGTGCTGCCAATTACATTAATGAAAATACAGAGTAGTTCCACTGAAGTCAGTAGAGAAATTCTGGATTCTTGTAGGAAAAAAAAAGGCCTTTATCAGCCTGGCTTGATTTTCAGTATGCCTTCTGAAGGTAAGAATGCTTTGGTTTCATGAAGGAACAGGAGCAAATAGCTTTATGTTAATTGTGCAAATTAATATCTTTATAGAATCATAGAATCCTAGGACTGAAGGGACCATGAGAGTTCATTGAGTCCAGACCCCTGCCCTCATGGCAGGACCAAGTACTGTCTAGACCATCCCTGATAGACACTTATCTAACCTGTTCTTAAATACCTCCACAGATGGAGATTCCACAGTCTCCCAAGGCAATTTATTCCAGTGTTTAGCCACCCTGACAGTTAGGAACTTTTTCCCTAATGTCCCACCTAAACCTCCCTTGCTGTAGATTAAGCCCATTGCTTCTTGTTCTATCCTCAGAGGCCAAGAAGACTCTATTTGCCCCAGAGCGTTAAATGCCCTCCTTAAGGATTGAACACACAACCCTGGGTTTAGCAGGCTAATGCTCAAGCCACTGAGCTATCCCTCTGTGCATTTTGTTAGCTGTAGTCCCATTGCATGATTGAGGGCTCTTTAGTGCAGGCAAATGCTTTTTATTTCAATTGGAAGTTAACTTGATTATGGCCCAGTTAAGCAAAGCACTTAAGCACATGTTTAAACATGTGCCTAAGGTTTGACTCCACAGAGGATTTAGGCATTGCAACTCTGTGTGTCATAGCCCATTTAGGTGCCTAGAAAATCACAGGAGCAACACAACAATCCACAAAGCCTAAGACAGGCACATCGAGCCCTATACAATGAAGGGGGAGAGGGATGTTCCTTAGAATGTGAGCCACAAAAGCCAACATGCTAGGCAACACCCAGGCTACCGAATGGGAGATGCTATTGTGCTAAGCTCCAGCCTGTTCTCAGAGACAGATAGCTAGTCCTGACAGTGATCCATGAATGAGACCCACTCTCCTGGTGTAGGTGCCTATGTAGTTTCTTGGAGGAGTGAGTTAAACACCTCCCTCAGTCCACACAAAGCGGGTGTTGGAGGAGGAGCCTATTTTTACCCACAGGGCTGAAAGTTATAAATACTTACCAGAGGTGTAAGAACCCTCCCACACACATTCAGTTCCCTCCTTTCTGCTTGATGGGGGGAGAGGACTTGAACAGGGGTCTCCTCAGAAGCATGCACCAATCACCACACTGTGGGATAGCTGGGGAGTGCCTTCAGTCTCTCCTGTCACAGCTGCTGCACGCTGAGTAAATAAAGAGCAATTGGACGAATGAGTGTGAGAATGATTTGGTAGTTTAGTAATTAGGGCATTCACCTGGTGGGTAAGTGACCCTGGCTCATATCCCTGTGGATCACAGCACTCTGGAAATCAAAGGGATGTCAGAACCCATGTTCGAAGATGATACCACAAAGTAAAACAGTCTGGTATCCATTTCATTTTATAGAAGTCTGTAAAATATATCTTATAAAATGGGGTTTTATGCTGTTTTCTTCATAAGCGCCTTAAAACACAAGGACAGCAGGGCATGTGTTATCAAGCAGAAGAGTGTACATTAATCCTGGTATGGTAGTGTTGCATGAAGGTACCAAACTCAGAGGGATTATAAAACAGTGGGAATGAATTCTAGCTAAGATACTGAAATCTGCTGTTTTAAATCTCCAGATAATACTGGGTCACCATAGTGCCTAGTATGAAGAGCTTTTACCATCGCACTCTGTAGTGCTTTGTTCAGCAAATCTCATGACTCCGAGGTTTGGAACAATTCTCTCCCCTTTTATGGAAAGGAACAGTTGATGCAGTTGTTAAGTTCCTCAAAACTGGAAAGAGGTTTATTGCTGGGCCGGATCAGGCAACATATGGGAGGAAATACGACATTCTCTTGAGACACATTAACTTTTTGTCAAGGCATTTTATTGAAATTTTGGAAAATACACAGATCATTAATTGGATCCCGATTTAGCTACTGCAAATAGTGAAGGGATGCAGCATGCCAGATGCTTTCCTTCACTTTTTTTTTTTGTACTACAAATTTCTATTCATGGATGTTTTGATTTAGTGACACCATTGCTTTAATACGGTTCATTGTTTTGTGATGGAACTCTTCTCTGTTGATTATTTTTTGCCATTAGCTGCATGTGTAAAATTTGTAAATCAGCAGCTTAACTACAAAACGAATCAGAAATAAGAGCCAAGAAGGAAATAGCTTGCAGATCAATTTCCCATTAGCTATAAGTGAAGAAAGTTGTGGGAGACAGTGATCACCCTTCACGTTAGCATATTTAATTTTTCCTCCCAAGTCCTCTCACCATATATCAGTTTTGGCATTTTTTCCTATGCAAACTATGCTACTATTATAAGAAATCTGATTACATCAACCCGTAGCAGAGCAGTCTGAAAAAAGATTAATTGGATGCTCAGCATAGGTCACAAAACAACCCCACCCGCATCAACATTTTACTGTCTTTCCTGAAGCTCTTGGGAAGGGATGATCTGTAACCACTGGCCTGACTGCCAGGCCTTTATGAGCACTTTCTGTGCCTTCATACCAGCACGACTTCAGCCTCTGGTTCTCAAGTGCAGGGTAGGGGCTAAGGATGGGAGTTTGGCTGCAGAGTCAGCTCAGCTATTCACTCTTCATACAGAATTGTAGAAAGACATCAAAAAGGGAGCCTCCACGCTCCTCCACTTTGGCCTCCTTTCGGTCCCAGGAAATGTAGCCATTCCCTGTTTTCCACCTAGGCAGTAGAGCTACAGTGGAGAGCGAATGTAGTTGAAGTCTGGAAAGTCTCTCTGGAGGGCACAATATTCATTGTCTGAATAAATTCCGTACCAATTATAATAGATATTTTGGAGCTCCAAAATATTTGTTAGTCTATAAGATGCCAGAGGGCTGCTACTTGTTTTTGAAGATACAGACTAACACGGCTACCTCTCTGATACATATTAATTTTGCTCATTTTCCCAGGAGAATTTTTCTCCAACTGTCCTTTCTTCCGTCTTACTCTGGGAACTTGACATCATCCCCAGTAACAGAGGACTGGATCCACAAAGGGACTTAGAGATCATAACATTGAATGTTGCAAAGCCTAACTTCTAAGGCCATAGAGCATCACAAGAACACTCAATTCAATAGGTTTATTCAGTGGCTACCTAACTGCACAAAACAGCCGTGTTGGGTCAGGAGAAATGTCTCCTTTATAACCTATGCCTAGTGATTGTGGTGAGATTTGATGTGCATGTTTTGAAATATAATGTATACCGATTTTATCCAATAGGCTTCATAAGACTCTGTGATTAGCATTTATAAAGTTACATTCGTAATGTGGCTAAAGGAAAGAACTGCATGTTTTTCAATAAATGCAACATAACCATGCTGAGATTAAAAAGACAAGACAAATACAAAATAGAATATACGGCAGGGATGGACTAATAACTCTTTCAAAGAGCAATGATATCATTTTGGATAAATAGTATGAATATAACTGCCATTCAGGAGTATTTGGAAAATGTATTATTCAGGGTATTCTGTTGTGAAAAGATAGAAGGCTGACTGGGATCATAACTCTCCCTGGCCAGTGAAACTGGCTCAGTTAAAGGAGAGCTATGCATTGTCATCTTATCCAGCAGCAGAGTCTTCCATACACCACTGAATGTCGCACAACAGGGAAAAGAAATTCCCCTTCTCTGGATGTGAAAGAGTAAAACCTAGTGAGGCCTCTTCCTAAGTGATAGCTTTTTCTAATTGAATGTCAAGACTTTTCTGTAACTCCACAGAGATTCCTTTGTTCTTCATGAAAACATAGCCATCTTTGGGAAGGTATGCAGCAAACAGGGAGTTATACAAACAGCTCCAGATACTGGTAATGAGTCTTTGGGTCTTTCATTCTAAAACAGCATTTCCCAAACTAATTTGGCCACGGAACACTTTTGCCCTCGGAATATACTGACGGAACACATACATGCTGGTTTCGTACCCAAAAATTGCTGCATGTAATGCTCAAAAGTTGATTTAAAAGAGTTAGGTTTTTTATGTGTCTTTTATTTTACAAAGAATAAAAAATAACAAGAGAAAATCACCTGAATGAACAACTAATGTCCTTCTCATAGGAGGATTGTTAGCAACCCTATGATTAAGTATTAAAATGAAAACTTAAGATCAAACCCAAAACAAAATATCAGCATAACATCCAAAAGAAGGATACATACATACATATCTCGTAGAGCTGGAAGGGACCTCGAGAGATCATTGAGTCCAGTCCCCTGCATTCACAGCAGAACATGTCGCCGTTCCTCACAGATTTTTTTTTTTAATCTAACCTGCCCCAGAATGAAGGTTAGTGTCGTTCTTTTGTACAAAAATAGAAAGGACTGTATTGTTCGAAAAAAGACTGTGCTTTCTTAAAGAGTAAAAACATTTTTATGAAAAAGAAATGCAAAACAAATTAGGGATGGAAAATATTTTTTAAATTTTGTGTTTTATACAATTGTTATTTTTACAGCAAACTATTGGAAAATAAAAATAAGTAACATTTGACTTTTTTATGGGAAGAGTGTTTTATATTTTTCATCACAAAATCTGCTTAATGCTAGGAACAATACCAGAGAGTTCGATCCTCTATCAGATGCAGCATCACATGACTTCTCTGAGTATGACTCGTGCTGAAACAATTGGAATCAACTGAGTGTTTTGGCATGAGTCACATAACTATACTATTATTAATTTATTATAAATATTGATATTAAAGTAATAAATATTAATAGTAAATAATTTTAATTATTAATGCATTATAGATATTATAAATGTTATAACTACCATCTAAACACTATTGAAATACCTTAGTATTTTTGATACAAAAAATAATTTCATCTTTAATATTTTAGAAGGAAAAATATCTCTATAATTAAATTTTTTCAAGGAACACCTATTCACATTATGTGGAGCACAGTTTGGGAAATGCTATTTTAAGACGCTGATTAGAGTGTCTGCAGTGTTCCCAGCTCCAGGCAATTTAAGGACCCAGCTGCTCAAACTCCTATCCCTGCATGGTAACCCTAGGTCAACCATGAATGAAATACAAAATATCAATATCTTTTAGCATGCCAAAACACTCCTCTAGACTCTACTGTAAAGGATAAGAATAGGTGAGGAATTTGGGGTGACATTATTTCAGTGGCAATATGTGCTACCTCTTCCCCATGGAGGAAGTAACTATGTGGTTGGGGTTGGAATCCACAGGGGTTGGAATGAGGGCTTATAGCCCTCTTAGTTGGAAGGACCTGACCACTAGGACCATGGAATTGCACATACAGCTTCTATTGTGGCCAATTTAAAACTCTGCACTGCGGTGTTCAGGTAATGCAGAGTCCACCCACACACCATCAAATATACATGGTTTCACCTCTTGCTGTGAAAATGTAATAGTTCCACTGCATCTGGGGCTTTCCAAAGCTCTCCTGCTGTTAGGTTTATTGCAACCTCCATGAACAAATTTAGAGGGAGGGACGAAATGAACCATTAATAGGCCTTTTCCTTTTCTAATTTCTGCGACTCAGTGAACTTGCTCTCCAGTTCAGTAATGCTGCTCCCTTGGGATAAGCAGTGCACGTGTTGGAAATGGTCATGATCACTAAAATCTATGCTAATGATTCTCTTCCTTCAGAAATGAGCTACCCCTTATGGTCGGTAGTGACCCAAATCATTGATATTTACAGATGTTATAAAAATTAACTGGCACACAGACTAACCTATTCCATACACCACAAAGCATATAATTTTTCAAATTACTCAGACTTGTTATTGAGATGCTAACAACAAACACCAGCACTCTGCTTCCGCATGATTAAACACAGAGAGAATATGATGAATATATGAAAAACAGTGCTCCCACGTGTGCATTAAGCACAAGAAATTGTTTGGGGAACCAAAAGGATGAGGCATTTCTCCTCATGTGGAAGCCACTTCTCGAGAACATTAATTTTAGGGATTATTACATTTTGTTAACTTCTGCCGTGTGATTACTCCTAAATGACATTTTTGTTGCAATGGGCTGGCTGTACATAACTAGGTGGTTGTTTGTATTAGATAGCCCATTGTTAAACATCTTTTCCTTGGCAAACTGTGTGGTACGATGTTGACAAAACTAACGTGCATCTTGGAATAAACGAGTAGGCAGCTCTGTGGCAGAGAGTGGAGGAGGAAGCGGTTTTCCACAGCCCTGCATGCTAAAGACTTTTGCAGATCTAAAATAGGTGTTTATAAATGGTGTGTGTTTGTTTTTTCCCCACTCTTCTATCACAGCTCTTCAATGCTTAGTCATCTCAAAAGTATGCCATTTGTATTTGCCTCCAACATTGTGTGGGATTGGAAATGCCTGAACAGACTTCACTTTCCTCTGTAAGGCAGAGTATGTACTTTCACATTCTTTACTTTGGCTGATTGGCCCTTTTAGATCATGTGAGGGGAGCTGGAATCCTCCAGAGTTGTAGCTTTTGGCACTCCTTTTTCTTTTTAAAGCACTTGCTCTTTCCAGCTCCTGTGGGCTCGTTGCCTCTCTTGTTTTCATTTCACTGATCAGAATCTGAAATAACTATACAGGGGTCTGAAGCTGTGATTTTAAAGGGGGAGAGATGTTTAGGCAGGTGTCCAGGACTTCAGGCTCAGGCTGTTACTTTCTAAATTCCATGTCACCTGAGGGCCAAGAGTTGTATTTGCGATTTGATCAGACTACGAGACGTTCTCCATACAGGATGAGTAGGATTCTTGCACGCCATCAGCTACTGGCTAAAATTCAGCAAGGTGAGTTACTGGCTCCTTGTTAATCTAATGTTTGTAGGTCAGCTTCTCCACACTGAAAACTTTAGTAAAAATTTTAGATTTCAGTGTTTGCCTTTCTGTACCTTGAACTGAGACTAACAGTAAATTCAGTTGGAAACAGAGAGTGAGCATTCTACTGCTCAGTGATTATTACATAATGTTCATGTACAAGGAACATATTCACAGCAGTGTGGGATCAGTAACTTTTCTATATTGCCTTTTAATCATAAACTTCTCAGAATTTAAATGTGGGCAAGGGACTGAAATTCCTCTTGTGTGGTTGCGTGCATGTCATGACATCAGACTGAGTATAATTCTGCTGTTATTCAAAAATTATTAGGTATTGTGCAAATAATCAATTTTACAAAACTACTTAACACTGCAAGAGGTGTGGAAACAAGCCACTTTGATAAGACTTTTTAAAAAACCTCACGTGTGATTGTCAGGGGATTATAGAACTTTTGTCACATGTCCTTGATGGTAATTGCTGACTTTCTTTTGTTACTATGTTTATATACTTCTACAAGCAGCCACTAGACACTTTCCCTAGAATGTGCAGTGTTAGGGCTAAATATTTACATATCAGCCTCAAAACAAATCCTTTGACCTGTGTGCATTTTAAAAGAAATCATCTTCCAAAGCTCCCTAGAATAGATGCGTAAATATATAATAGCCAGCCGTGATAATTTTTCTAGGCTGAAAGGAAAATCTCTGAAGCTTTTCATTTTGAAATCATATGTATCCCTGTATACAGACAGAAAGAGAACCTAATGCATTTTTCACCTGGATGAAAAAATCTGGAAGATAACATTTTCTTATGCAATTCCTGTCTAGTTCTTGATACCTTATACCAAGTAAATTTCATTCCTTTAACTAAAAACAGACACAGGGTAGTGTTAGCTATTTTGTATTACTCTAGAATTAATTACTGTCAGTTCAAAGCCTATAATGTAGAAATTGATGTGAGTATCTGCATATGAGCAGCTAAATGGAGTGGCTGATTTGTCAATTTCAAATAATGTTTACTGTATCAGTGGCTTTGGAGCACTGGAAAAAAGTCAAGGATACAATTATGAAATATGTATTGTATTTGTGAGAGAACAATACATATTTCATTGGCCAGTGTTAGATGAAAGAAATAGTTTCTATGGCAAATAGGAAAACTCAGTTGTTTGCAACAGAGTTTCAGGACATGGTGATGCTTGAAGGATACTAGCCCTAACAGCAACTCTGATTTCAGAAAGGATATTATGTCATTCCATATACCCGGCATACTTTCTTGGCTGAATATTAAGAA
Organism: Carettochelys insculpta; assembly: GCF_033958435.1. Lineage (NCBI taxonomy): Eukaryota > Metazoa > Chordata > Testudines > Carettochelyidae > Carettochelys > Carettochelys insculpta. The sequence goes on along the minus strand of NC_134137.1, from coordinate 53,982,801 downwards.
AAATCATTTTTCTCCCTTTGGATGTGTTTGAAAATATATGTGGCACAGTATTAGAACCAGCTTAATTTTCCTGAAGGTGTCAACAAAACTTGTTTAACAAGACACCCTTATTTGGCTCTCAAATTATGACTTTCCTTCTCTGAATCTGTATACGTATCAAGAGAGTATGTCAAGATAGTGATAGGTGCCTAATATATTTGTGTACTAGTGGCCCTATTTTGAGGTCTTGTGCTGTAGAATTAAATAATAAAGTTACACGGGATAGTTAATGACAATATCTGAAAGCAGATCAGGGGATGATGATGCAAAATGGAAGTGGCAACACATTTAATCATGTGCTTTAGTCTCATTGACATCAAGTCCCAGATATTGGTTTATTTTCACCAACAACAACTTGGAGCAGATAATGGTGTTGGCCAGAGTACAGAAGTGATGAAATTCCTGATATTCAGTTGGCTTTTTCAAAGTGGGGTCTTTTGATGATTTGTTTTTCCATATAACTAACAGCATTACTTTCCATGCTGGTGGGGACGCATGCTTTGACATAAAGCAACAGGATATAGCATGTTTGGTTTGGAGTATTCAAACAGAGTGTGTCATAACTGAAAGAATTCATTAATGATTACTCATGTTCTCTTTTAAATCAAATAAGGTGGTGGCTGTCAAGAATTCATATGAGGAGAGTCACAAAATTGTTAAGATTTCAGAGCCCTTCAATGCTGCATAATGGGGAAAAAAACAGAATGATATATCAAAGAGAATGAGTAAAATTAAGGTCACACACTGGAAATATGAAGTCAAAAGTATTGAATGCTAAGAGGTAATATCCATAGACTGTAGAAATTTAGGGCCAAATTCTGACATCAAGCAGCCATGTACCCCGTCAGTGAAAAATGACAGCATGAAATCTACACATTGAATCTGGACCTTAGACTACACATTTAGGGCAATGCAAACAGTAATACTTTTACCTACAATGAGTAATACCTTATTTCCTGGGTAGTTTTAATGGTTTCAATGGCCACAGGTAAAGTAAGAAAATCCTTCTTTAGAGTGAACTCATAATGTGCATTTTGAAAGCAGAAGCACAGTGCAACACTCTACAGATGACTATGAAGTGTCATGTACTGTAAGGCTCAGTATGAAACTTCAACAAATTGTCAGTGTCATCTAAATACACTTGTGTTTGTCTGCTTTGTGGGAACATTAATATGATTAATAAATCCAGATTTCCTGCCTGAAATCTTTTCATTCTAGGTGAGATTAACATAATGCTTTGTTCTTCTTCAGGTCCTCCCTGTACTCTATGGCTACGCTTCATTTTTGTAGTATTGGTATTGATGACGTAGGTGGAAGGGTAGTAACTGATAGGTGGAAGGGTTCGTTATATTGATATGCCTGAGGCAAAATTTAATACAGGATTATAATTCATCCCAAAAGTATAGTAAAGAATGTTAAGGTTACAAAGTCAAGCACCAAAAAATTTGGAAATACCAGAAATGAGATTGCCTGTGCAGCCTTGATTTACTCCCTGTGCTGTGTTTTGTATTCATTCCAGGGTTTGGATAGTAACAGAGAGATAGCTGTGTTAGTCTATAAACTATCAAAACAAAAAAGCAGTCCAGTAACTGCTTTTTATGTTTTGAGGGTTTGGATAGTGTACATAAAATAAGGTCTGGGGCAACATATTGAATGTGGGCAATAAAAAGAAATATTGACGAACTGAATGATGTCGGGATCCTGTGGGAAATATATATGATTATGAAACTAAAGACTGTATTATACTCCACATGTTGGAGGGAGCCATATTAAGGCTTCACAGACTATGTGAATTCATAGCATTTCATGACTTTGCAGCTTAGCTTTTTTTTTGCATAGTTATTTCAGTGTCATTTTTTCAAAAAATGATTGAAAACAGAAAATCCATCACGTGGAGCTGTATTTACCAGCAGTTGAGGTCACTAGTGAAATGATACCTTTTGATCCACACCAGAGACCTCCACCACTGGAGCTAATGGAGTAACTGGTAGCAGTGTTTTGGGTATTGTCATCTATGTGGTCCAGTCAGTAGACGGAGGATGAAACACAGACTTGCCAATAGATTTAACTGCTATTTGCTGACGGCAGAAGAATGGTAGGATTGAGGACTTGTGGGTCAAGGGGAGTATTCTCTAGTGGTGATAGACCCTTATGTTCTTAGTGTGCGTCTGTCCCACTCTGCTCTTATTCAGCCATCCACCACTACCCTTTCCTCTTCCCTCCTTTCTCCCATCCCAGCCTCTGTCTGTTCCTTCTCTGCTTTCATCCAGTCCTCCCCACTCCTTACTTCCCTTCTGTTCCTGTCTACTCCCCAACTGTCGCAGCTCACAGTGGCCTCCCTCTCTGCGCCTTCTCATTCTCTGGTTTCTGCAGTCCTCCTTACCGTTCCCAACCTTTTGTTACCCTTCACTCTTCCAGCCTGGCTGCTGCTCCTCCTCCCTTTTCAGGTGCCTGCAGCAACAGCATTGAAAGCCCAGGAAAGGCAGTCTCCCTACTTTCAGTTTAAGTACTTGACAATGCATTTTGTGTCAAAAGTGCATAGGAAATGTGGGTATGGTTATGGAGTGAAAGTTTCCAAGCCTGTGCTTGCGAGTCCCCATTGCATTGTAAACCTGGGATTATAATTGCTGGACCTGGCTCTGAAGACCGTGCTAATGCATCCACATTGGTATGGCCAACAGTCTGAGCACACCAACTCAAACAACCTTGTCCCACCCCTTTCCCTGGCCCCACCCCGCTCACTCTGTCAACCCTCCACTTTTCACTCCCTTACTCACTTTCCACTGGGGTGGGACAGGTGGTTGGGTTTGGGCTCTGGACTGGGGATGAGGGGGTCAGTCTGTGGGTGGGGGCTCCAGCTGAGGCTGGGGCATGCAGTTGGAGTGCAGAAGGTGTGGGGCACAAACCTGACAGGGAGTTTGGGTGTTGGAGGGACTCAGGGCTGGAGCAGGGTTCTAGAGGGGGTTTGAGGTGTAGATTTTGGGAGGGAGTTCAGGGCAGGGGCAGAGGGTAAGCTGTTCAGGCTACAGCTGGATGGCACTCCCCTTGGGCAGCTCCTAGTCAGTAGTGCAGCCAAATAAGATGGGCTCCTGCCTGTCCATATGGCCTCTGAAGAGGAGTCCTGAGGGGCTCCGTGCACTGCCCCTCCCTGCAGGCACCTCCCCTCCAGCTCCCGTTACCTGCAGTTCCTGGCCAATGCGAACTGAGGAGTTGGTACTTGGGGCAGGGGCGATACATGGTGCCTCCTGGCCCCCTTCCTCCTCCTGGGGCTACAGGGACATGCTGGGAATGGCATGGGACCAGGTCTGGCAGGGAGCCTGCCTTAGCTCTGCTGGATTTCTTGCAGCCTAAAATCTCCCTGTGTGGTTTCAGTAGCCTCTGTGAGATAGAGCCCAATTTCAGGAAATTGCTGGGGAATCCTGGAGGACTGGCAACCTTAATCCACACACTGCACTTATTCAGGTTTGCAGCTTGTGCTGCACCCACAATGCAAAATGACAGAACTTGGACCTAAGCCACAGTGTGACTTGGGCTCAAACTAGGCCTGGCTGCTTAGGGCTTGCTGGTTTATATGAGAAGAGACTTCTGTGTGGATGGGGCATGCTTAAACCTGAGTCTGAGTTCACAGTACAATGTGGACATATCCACAGCAGCTCTCAGTTATAGGAGGAGTGCTTGCAGGGACAGTTCTGTGCCCCAGGCTGGAACATGCCCGGTCACTCTGTGGGGATGGCAGATCCATCATCAGAATGTAGATACAACATTATGAACACCTTATAAGCTAACAGATATTTTGGAGCAGAAGCTTGTGTGAGCAAAGACCCACTTCATCAGATGCATGTGGTGGAGATTCCACAGGTCTAATTATACAGGCCTTCCCCTTGATTGGGACTCCCTCCTTTTCATGAGTCGGTATAATTAGACCTCTGGAATCTCCACTACGTTGCATCTGATGAAGTGGGTCTTTGCCCACGAAAGCTTATGCTTCAAAATATCTGTTAGTCTATAAGGGGTCACAGGACTTGTCGTTGGTGTTGCAGATACAGACTAACATGGCTACACCTCTGATACTGGTCAGAATGTAGACAGAAGCTGTGAGAGCTGGAGGGTGCTCAGCACAGATGGAATGTTTAGAATTATTAGGTGCCAAACACCAAATGTCTACTGAGCATGTGCAAAGAGAATTTTTAAAAACTTCAAACGTGAACTGATTTGAGTAGATTTTGCATCCTGACACCAGAGTATTTCCTGCCAAATTTCCAGTCCCATGTCCAAAGAATGGAGGCTATAGAACTTCTCAATGAAATGATTGTAATTTTTTTTTTAACACGGCAAAATATTGTTCCCTTAAAGTGTTCTCAGAAATGGCCGAACTGCTTTACCTGAAAGTGTCTGAGAAAGATTCAGCCTGCAGCTGAGATCTGACATGGAATTATACCCAAACAGGTACAATGGTAAGCAGCTGAAAATAAAGCCTTACTATACAAAGAGTTGGGAAACGTTATCTGGTGTCACTACCTGGACTGCATATAATAAAAAAAAAAACATTAGAATCAGCAAGAAATACCCAAGTTAGAAAATATTTAGCATTTTATCTAGAAAATATGCACTAACTTGCCCAGAAGCTATAGGCTTGATGTGCTAATTAGTTTTACCACACACTACCTAAAAAAAGCTCTTGCGAAATCAGTACAAACTAAAATGTCATACAATGACTTGTTTATACCACTGTATACACTGAAATATAAGTCCAGTGTTTATATTTACTGCACAGTGGGGTCAACAGCCACCACAGGCCTCAGGGCAAAGTGGAAGGGGGCCTCGCTCCATGCCACTGGAAGGGACAGGACCAAGGGCAGAAGCAGTGTGGCCAATAGCAGTCTTCCTTAGCACCACTGGGACCATGCTGCTGGGTCCCCACAACTGCCTGGAGCAGCATTACTGGCACTTCAAAAAGAACCCCAGAGCTCCAGCCACTGCTGCCAACGTAGCAGTGGTAACAGCTGGAGCTCTGGGATCCCTTGAAAGGCTGGGCCTCAGGGCAGCTTCCCTCTTTGCCCCCTCTTCCCCACCCCCCGCCCATCAGCAGGCCTGTTACTGCATAACTAAATGGTGAAAAGGAGAATGTAAGCAATTTTTCCGTGACAGTGTGATGTGACACTTAAGTTTTTATGTGTGATTTTGTAAGCAAGTAGGTTTTAAGTGAGGTGTAACCTGGGGGTACTCAAGACAAATCAGACTCCTGCAAGGGGTACAGTAGTCTGGAAAGACTAAGGGATACTGGCGTAAGCCCTCCGCAAAAGAAAGATTTGGTCTCATTCACCTGAATCATCTCTAATCAATGAAATGAAAGAATGAAATTCAGGCCCACAGAATGTGGGGAGGTAGCGTAGACAAAGGGGGCAGTTGTCCTGGGACCCAGCAATTCAAGGGAGCCTGGGGCTTTAGCCACCACTACTGCTACTGCAGCAGTGGCGTTAGCCAGAGTCCCAAACCTTTTAAATTGCCACTGGAGCACTGCACCAAGTGGCTTTAAGGGCAAGAGTGGGAGCACAGCATGAAGGGCTAGATGCCCAAGTCCTACCCCTTCTGCCTCACTCTTCTGGGAGCTCTGATCTGTTTCTCCCCCCATATTTTGCCCAGAGACCCATGAAAGCTGTTGGCTCTCTGTTGAAACTCCAAGGTAAAGTCATATGTGAGGAGTGCCTGATTCTGATGGGACTGCAGCCACTTGTTAAAAAGAAATGGTTCAACTATTCAGGTGTGGAAACTGAATGTTCAAAATCTAAAACCACATTAATTATCTAAATAAGGGGGCTGATATACAGAGAACCAGAGCACCCACAATTCCCACTGAAGTCACTGAGTGTTTATCACCTCAAAAAATCAAGTAACTTTTACTATCTGCCAACACCCAGGTCTGAAAATCTGAGGGAGAGAGAGCGTGTGTGTGTTAATCAGATCCTTTGCAGATACAGACATGGAATAAAACACATGGTTGGGAAAGGTGCCACAGATGCACATTATAAATAGCTCAGGATATACACTGCCTCATTTAAAATTCCAGGTTTCCTTAAATAAGACATCACATTCTGTTATTGCTGCACATCTGCAAAGAACAGAGCCCTTCTGTTCTAAAAATTTGCCTGATTCTGCAAGATGTTAAGCACCCTCAGCTTCCATTGAAGGCAGTAGGATTTGAGACCAGGCAGTGACTCTTGGAAGATCCTTAGCATCTTGCAGGATGGAACTCTTTGCTGGGTTTGTCTCCTTTTGTAATAATTCTGCCCGCTGGAACTGACAGCAGCCAGGATTGGATTCAATATCTAGGGGGCTCTTTTTCATCAATACAACTCAGAACTGGCTCAAGCCCCTACGCAGTAACTTGAGAAAAATACACACTGTGCCTGGTCTTTTCTGAGAGGCAGTACTTCCCCACATACCAGCACAGAGTCTCTAACAAACTTTTAATGAAAGGAGAAAAATAACCCACCATTAATTAAGTAAATTGCCACAAAGAGCATTCGTAATCATACACTGAGTGCAACACCCACCCCAGAACACATGCAGCAGTCTTCTGCCTCATGTTTTTGAGTTCTACAACCGAAGTTCTTTCACTCTACCTCCCTCTGCCCCTTCACTCTACTCCACTCACATCAGCTGTTCTTGATCAGTGAGGACCAGGGGTTAGAAGTGCATCTGTTTTGAGTTCACTTCCTATCTAGGAAAGAAGGCAACTTGCTTGATCTGCCCTCTGAGCACTTGCTGTGACTCTCTGTCCTGCCAGTCCCTGGATGCACATCAGCCTCTTGCTGCCCCACCAGCGTGTTGACTTCTTGCCAGCCACCCATCACTTAACTTTTGATGTCACCTGTCTCACTGGTGTGACCTGCATAGGTCAGTCTCTTGGGCTATGTTTAGACTGCAGGCTTCTGTTGACAGTTTTGTCAATACAGCGTGCGTCCAGACTGCAGATCTGTCGGAAGAGATCTGCTGGTCTGGAGCGTTCTGCTGACACCCCTGAACACCTCGTTCCACAAGGAAGAAGGAATGCCTCAGCAGAGGGTTTTTTCCTGATATTTAGAGCCGTGTGGACTGGCCAAATGTTGGAAAAGCCTCTCCCAACAGAACAGTTGGCAAAAGGTGTGCAAGTGCATTGTGCAATTTGTGCATATTTTGCCAACAGTTCACGGCAGTCTAGACACAGCTTTCATATTTTTTCTCTCTCAACAGACTAGGCTGAAACACTGCCCCACCACAAGTGATCTCAGCTCTCACTGAGTACTTGAAATAACATTCTGCTACCCCTGCAGTACTAGTGATTTGTAACACCACACCAGCCAGAGCTGATCACTGTAAGCAACACAGCTTTATCTGCTGTATATCTAAGCAGAATAAGTGTGTTCATGTGAATAGTTTGCTCCTGAAGTCTTTCCCCCTTCCAGCTACCTGTCAGAGGAGAGTTCATCCAGAGCCTGCTTACATTAATATTGCGCATAATTTAATAGTGAAAGGGAAGGAGAAACAAGAGAGAGTTTTCAGCAATTTAATTATCAGAAAGCATTTGTATCAGAGCCAGCTGGGCCCTTTAAGACCAGCTGCCATAACCCTAGTAGCTCTTGGGCTTGGTCCTTTGAGGCAAGGGAGTTCTAATTTCCCAGATATCCTTTGGCTGAACAGACAGATCTCTAGTACTAGCCAGCCCAGCAGCACTTGCTCTGGTACAGCATTAATGATCCAGAATGGAGAAAGAGCAAAGATCTGAGTTCTATTGCTGCCTTTTAGGACAGACACTGTGAGCAACATTCCACAGGAAGTCCTGGTTTTTTTTCAACAAGTTTGTATGGTGGTGGTGTTTATGTAAGTGCCAATAATGTATCCAATGCTATAGAAAACACAGACAACAGAGAGTCCCTTCCCCAAAGGGTCTAAGAATTTTAAAATTTATATTTCAGCAAGAAAAGGAACTGTGTGTACCATAAAGTAATTTTTAAATGTTTAGATCTTTTGGGGGAAGTTTTGAAAATCCAGGACAACTTGTCTTCATGAGCTTCCTGGCATTACTGAGTAAATTCAGTAGCAAATTCTGTTAGAGTGGTATTGATTAGTGAAAAAGTTTTTCATTACTTTCATGAAGAGTCAGAGTCTGAATGGATTGAATTCACATTAGCTAAAGACATCAGATGGCCAATCCTTTTTCTGTTGAAGGTGAGGAGCAAAATTCTATTTCACTTACAGCGAGGTCAGGCTGTACCACTAGTTCTGAGACTTTTTTGAAATAGAGTATGTGGTATCTCCTAATGACCATGTGATGAACAAGAATCCTTTCTAAGCATTTCAGCCCAGATTCTTCTTCAGGAAGGAAAAGGAAGATTGCTTTACAAATTCAGATTACATGCAAGCCGCCATGAATCCATGGCAATCCCTTTGTAGAAATTTGTTGTGAAGGAGCTAGGGCAGTTAACCTTTGTCCTTCAGGAAGAAACAGAAGATGAACGTTTAGGGCTGGATCCCTTGTGTCTCGATGCCCTGAAATTTAACAGAACCCATGTCACCAATTTAGCTGCCCGCCTATGCTGTACAATTCCTGGGGAGAGTCAGGAGGGATTCTGTAAAGCCAGGAAGCTGAGCAGGAAGCTGTCAAAGCTAGCTAATAGGTGCCTGTGCCTGCACCTGCACCTCCAAAGGAATTAGGTGAGCCTAAGGAAAATGCCTCCCTCTATTTGGGATTCCCATCTTGAACTCGTTCGTGGAGCTAGGCACTTAAATCAGCTGATCTTTTTCTCACAGAATAATTTGGACAAGGAAGTGGTACCCTAGTCTCAAAAGTCCAACAGTTAGAACACTCCCCTACGGAGTGCGGGACATGGTTCAGATCCCCAGTCGGCCTGATCTGGGGCTCCCAAGCTACCGCTACACTGTAGTTGCTATTTCAGGATACAAATGTATCCCAAAATAGCAACTCCACCCTTAAACACTGCGCTCAAAATAGCAACACTATTAGCCAGGATGGGTAAGGAATGGTGTCCCTGGCTTCTCTTTGTCAGAGGCTGGAGATGGATGGCAGGAGAGAGATTGTTACCTCTTCAGTTCACTCCCTCTGAGGCACCTGGTATTGGCTATTGTTGGCAGACAAGATACTGGGCTAGGTGGACCTTTGGACTGACCCACTATGGCCATTCTTATGTTCTTATTTCAGTTCCAGTACCCCCCATTGTACAAGGGGTAGCGGAGACTTTAAAATAGCCACCTATTTCAAACTTCAGTGCCATGTGGATAGCACCAAGTTCAAAAGAAGTTAACTCAAAATAAATAACGCCTTTGCAGCGTGTAAATTGCATAAGTTATTTCGAGTTAGGGCTACAGTATATTCTGAGGTAGGGCTTTCTCAGCATCTCCTGTTGAAGCTGTTCCACTGTGAAAGAAATACTTCAATATTCATTGAGCTGGAGAATGAGAATACCCTAATCACTGACGTAGAGTCACTCATCTGGGAAAACCATTCCAGTGCCTGTCCCAATTAATATGAACAGTAAGGTTGTATTCTGTGCAAGGTCTGACCTGGTAAGCCACCCCTGGAGGATCTTGCTGGGGCCTAGGCACTGAACACTTTGGTCTTGTTGAGACTTGGATGTCTTTGTCCATATACAGCAGTAGAAATTTCAGTGCCTACAGGGTTAGCCAGAATCAGAGCTCCAGTTATGTGGAACTAAATTTTGGTTATAGGTACCTAATGTGTCAGTTTAGCACCTAAATTCTTTTGTGGAGCTAGCCCTTAGTTTTTTTTTTCTAGACTTCAGGTATGTGGAAAAGTGGCAGGCACAAGAAAACTGGATTCATCTAGCAGCAGACAGTGGCTTGATTATAGTGTATTTGGCAAGCATGAGTGTTTTGGGGGAACTGCCTATTTGTTTTTACTTTTATTTTTTTTAAATTGTAACTGATGGTAACAGCTGAATATGTAATCATCTGTCATTTCAAAGACAATGTCCTTCTCTTCTTGAAAAACCCTTAGAAGAAGAAGAATTTGGAATCCAAAAGCCAGTGCTTGGCACAGCTAGTGAGAAAGTCAATCCCTGTTTTTAAAAGCTCTTTATGGCTGGTTTTATATTTATAGAAGCTGCCCATGGTCCTGGTCAGTTTAAATAAAAATCTAATTCTACCACCCTTGCTCAGTCATGGGCAGTACTATTTCTGTGGGCCTGATCCACAGTTCACTGAAGTCAAAAGGCGTTTTTCTTTTAATTAAGGAGGCTCTGGATAAGGCCCTCTGTGAGAAGTTGAGGTAATCTGCTCCTCCACAAGTGGCAAAATCAGGCATCTTGTAAGTAAGAAAGAGGCCATTTTAAGCCTTTACTACAGTGAACATTATAAAATCTGGCAAAAAGCAGAGCCATTGTAGGCTATGAGCTGCTTTCCACGTCTCTGCCTAATTGTTGTAATGTGTCATGCACCTAGTAACTAGTTGTGAGTCATCCCCTCTGATAGAGCTGTTCTTCACTCTATGTTTTATGTCAAAATCCAAAATTTAACTTCTTTCTTCTGCTCAGAACAAACGAACCTCTGGTAAGCAGTGACTGTTAAAATGTCAATGTGAATGTTACTACATTCTGAAGTGCTCGGTTGTCTTTGCATTTAGTGCTCTTATTCATCCATGAGTTATTTAAGGCTAGCCCTCTCCTTGTCCAAATGGGAAGCAGCTTGGTATCTTTGAAAAGGGTTTTTCCTCCTTGTCTGTCAGTAGCTTACAATCTCGACTTCATGAGTGAGAGAATTCTGAGTGCAAATGAACAAAAGGAGAAACAGGCTAGCACCGCACTCGTATAGCTAGTGCACATGAGGCACAGGATTCTGTCTATTCAAGGAAGAATGATCCATTCATAAACAGCTCCATTTTGAGGAAAAAAATATTTCCTGTGACATTTTAATTCTCTTTTGCGCTGAACCATATTTAGATTTTACTGCTGCCACTCATGTCAAATACTCTGTGTCTTTCAGTTCAAGCTGAATTGCATAATATGAGCTCAACACACTATCAAATAATGGCAGCGTTATTTACAAAGGTCTTATTATTTCTGCTGTTTTGGGATCTGATGGTCAGGTCATCAGTGCTGTTCTCTCCAGAAGATAAATTCATTCCATTAACACGGGCCTGTAAAACAAATTACATATTTTAAATGAAAATCATAGGCTGTGATATTAATTTCCTGTAAAGTGATCTCCTACTAAAGGCAATTTTAGGAATAATGAAGCAGGTGCCCATATTTGAAAGCAATAATCTGCTTCCTGACATCAAAGGCTACTTTTTTTTTTTAACGTGACAAGGGAACTGGATTGTTGCTGAGGAAATCAAGAATCTGTTTTGTCCTTTGGGTTCTGTTTTAGGGCTTACTGATTTGAACTGCTCAGCCCCTCATGTGTGCTCTTTGAGAGCTGAGGGCAATCAGAACTTCTCAGGAAGTGCCCAACACTCTAGAGTCTTCAGTTCCTGCTTTCAGACTGGATTTTGTAAAATGTGACACGGATCCCTTCTCCAGTCTCTTCAGAGGTACCTCGCTCCTTAATGATTAATTTGACTCCCAGTTTGGTCCTGTGTTACTCAGAGGCCGGTTCTACACTGTAGGATAGGTTCAAACTGAGATACACAGCTTCAGCTATGTGAATTGCATAGCTGGAGTAGAGATAGCTTGATCTGAACTTTGGTACTATCCCCACAGCAGGAGGTCGACAGGAGACCTGCTCCTGTTGACTTCCCTCACTCCTCACAACTGTGAGGACTACCAAAGTCAATGGGAGAATATTTCATGTTTGATTTAGCACATACCTACTGGATGCACTAAAGCAAACCTGGGAAGATAGACCTCTAGAGCATCGATCCATGGGTAAGTATAGATTGGCCAGAGACCACCCGCGGGATAAAGAAATGAACAGAGGCCTTAAGTCTCTCTCTTCTTTCCATATTTGATAGCCCTAATTCTCAAAAAATGTGCTTATCTCATTCACAGTCATTTAAAACCTGAAGGGGAGAGTGAGAAACGGGACATGCTCCTAAGGTCCACATCTGTGCTCCTGTTATTGTAGAGGGGGAAACTGGAGTTTAAAAATAAATACAGTATTAGAAGACATTGCACAAGGAGTGCGTGGATCTGGATGGGCTCTGTTTAAAGAGAGGTGAATCGTGTGAGAGAGTACAGTGGTGGCCCATGGGCAGATGGTAACAGGGGTTAGAGAAGCTGCAGCATATGCATATCAGGATGTTTTTTTTGAGGGCACTGCTTATTCAGAATGCAGAGACTTGTCTGTTGCAGAGTTGTGGAGATTTGCAATGAACTGGAATTCTCTCTGCTAGCATGTCTGCTGTACAGTAACTGACCCATCACTGAGAAGCAGTCATGTTATTCTATATCTTCACAAAACACAAAAGCAGTCATATAGCACTTCAAACTCTAACAAAATGATAAAATGAACAAATAAAAATAAATAAAAAATAGACATCTGAAGAAGTGGGTCTGTCCCACGAAAGCTCATCACCTAATAAATTATTTTGTTAGTCTTTAAAATGCTACATGACTGCTTTTTTTGTGACCCATCAGTGTTCCATATTTATGTAGTTCATTACAGAAATATCCTATATAGTTTAATAGGGGTAGAATCAACATGACATTATATGAATTAAACTGATTTCCATAGGAATTAATATTTGTGTACAGTATATCACTTCGTTCAGAATTCTATTCTGGATAGGTATAGTAGCTAGCTAGTAGAGTAAGAAGACAGAGAACATGTTTCAGTATATCATTAATCCCAGCAGGGGATCTACTCTGTCTTGTTCTGACAGAACTGTTGCGGTCAGTGTGATGCCACTTGGGAAAACTGGTTGCTATAAAGCTTTGCTAATTCACCCACCAATGGCAGCTAGTAAGAAAGCTCCTCAAATGATATTGGCAAATGAGTCCCAGTACCATTCAGGTCTGCCAGCTACACAGATACATGCCTGCCAAGTGTGTGATGAGTGTGGAAAAGAATAGTATAATGGAATCTTGATACCACACACACACACGCACAGACACACACATTCAGAAATTGTTAAAACTGCATTTATTAAAAGCTTCTGCGAGTGTTCCTTTTTCACTTTCAGTCATGGAATTTTGGAGTCATAGACATCATAGTCTTCGACCTTGTATCTTCAAGTCCAAAAGAAAGTTATTTCTTCACAGGTAAGAACCACCAAGTTATTTAAATAAGCATTCAGTCATCCCTTATTAAACAAACAGTACTGCCATATTAATCAGAAATAACCCAGAGTGCTGAAGTAGCACTAGCGGAAGCTGTAATGGTGTAGAAAGCATGACTATTTTATCTGTAATCTCACTTGTTGCTAACAGACCCCAGAGCCCATGGATTTACATACTGCAAAACTAACACATTATACAAATAAGACACCTTCTCCAGATCACAGGGTATCATATTAGCGATTGAGAAGTGACTAGAGGACACTGCACTCCAGCTGCCATTGGCTTTGAATACTAGTGCAAAACTACTTTCATTTCAAAAGTTAGATCTACATAGTAAACTACTTTGTCTGTCAGGACTTTATATTGATCGGTGTTACTCTGGCTGACATTTAGGGCAGAAGTAACAGGGTTTGGGAAACTGTGCACAGTAAAGGGTGAGAGGAAAATACAGAGAATTCCACGTGGAAATTTTCAAAATATCAGTCTGAAGACAGTTTTTAAAGAACAAAGATGCAGAATTTTTATTATTTTAAACTTAGTAACAGAAGATGGATGAATATAGGTAGATACAGCTGTGTACTCGGTGAGTACATTGATAAAGTACAACAAAAATGGTGCTAAAGTAAATGTTGTTGTTCTTTTTCCAGTATAAATGAAGGTGATAATTGACAACTGACAATTGCTTGGTAACGTTTTCTAGCATAGATTATTTTATTGAAAAAATATAAATAGCAAAATCACCACAGATGTACATTTTAAGTGTTTTGTGGAAGTGTATACTATCCATTTAAAGTGAATCTAAACTACAGTGAGTGCATTTTAAAGATGTGTTTCTTATTGACTATATATAGCAGCCAGAAAACTATATCTAATTTTAATTATCTTCAGAAAACAAAGCTTCTTGCCCACAAGCTGCTTATTATCAGGCAGCTGTCATATGCTGACATATTTTCAGCTCACGTGAGGCTCAGCTGTCTTTGACAATCATTGTAAAATTCAGAATATATTTACAGCAATGATCATTTCTCATTAGGTGCTTAACTGCTAATGTCATTCATCCTGAATTTGGTTTCACATCTTTGTTTCAGTTATAATTAAGTTGTAAAAGTAATGATTGTTTCTGTGATGACAGTTACAAAATGGTGGGGAACAGGACCCTGTATAAAAATACTAATTTGTGAGTCTTTGCACAGCTTCATGTATTTGGCAATCAAAATACTATTTTCACTGTGGTCAGGGGCTGACAGACTGGGCCCCTGAACTACATAGGGAGGGCAGCTCTGCGTTCCCTGAAGAATGGGGCTTCAGGCAGAAGGGGCAGAGCTGAAGCCAGCCTCCTCCTGCCAGCTCTTCAGCACTGCCAGAGTGCACTGCCCAAAGCTCTGGAGTATTAGTCATAGATTTCAGCCTGATCTTGGTACCTGGAAAGCTACTATAAGGTGCCACAGGACTTCTTGTTGTTTTGAAGATACAGACTAACTTGGCTACCTCTCTGATACTAGAGCACTGTATCAAACATTCAGTTTGTGAATACGTGGAGGATGGGGAAGAACTTTGAGCAGAAGGGGTGGGGACTGGGACATCCACCCCTCAAGACAACCCAGTGCTATGATCCTCCATCCCCCAGGTACCCCTCAGCGCCATTCAGAGGATGCTAAGCAATGCTTGGTTGGCAGTTTAAAGGGTCCAGGGCTCTGGCCATAGCAGCAGCAGCCAGAAGCCCCAGGCCCTTTGGAATAGCCAGGGCCCAGGGCAGTTGTCCCCTTTGCCCAACACTTTGTTGGCCGCCTGGCTGGAGTACTATGTCCAGATTTGCTCACTGCTGTATGGAAGGGATGTGGAAAAACTGGGAAGGATCCAGAGGTGAGAAACAAATATGATCGAAGGGATGGAATGCAAGCCCTGTGAGCAAATGCTGAAGGAAATGGGTATGTTTAGTGCAGAAACTGAGAGGTTAAGAAGGGATATGACAGCAGCCTTCAAAGAGTTGAAAGGATGCTGTAATAAAGATGGAGAAAAGTTCTCTTGTGCTGCAAAAGGCAGAACAAGAAGCAATGGTTTCAAATTATAGCATAGCAGATTTAGATTAAATCTCAGCACAAACTTCTTAACTGTAAGATCAATGGGACAATGGAAAAGCCTGCTTAGGGAGGTTTTGGAAGCACCTGCACTGGAGGTTTTCTTTGGAGACTGGATTGCTCTCTATCTTGGATGGTTTAGACAACAATCCTGCATCTTGGCAGTCAAATTGGATGACCCTTGATTAGGTGAGCCTTCTAATCTTATGGTCTATGATTATACAAAATTGTTTAGGACTATGGATGTTTCTAAAAGAGATGGTATGAGTTTTGCTTCACAATTAAAAACAGGTTGAAAATTCAATGTCAGATGTACATGCACTTCAAAAACAAGAACCTTCAAACTCCCAACTTTTTTCATTGGGGACTGCATATCGACTTTTTACATGTTCCGGGGGGGCCGAACATAAAATAGCCACAAACCACCACCACCCCCTTGCAACTCTTTACAAAGAAATTAGTTAAGGTAATGCCATAGCAGTTTGAAAAATGTGGCAGCCAGCAGGGGCTGACAGTCACCGTGGGCCATGGGGTAAAGTGGAAGGGGTGGGATCAAGGGCAGAAGGGGTGTGGTTTAGAGCAAGCAGACCTTAGCACTGCCTGGACTGCACTGCTGCCCCACCCACAACTATGCAGATCAGCAAAGCAGTGCTGCTGTGGCTGTTCAAAGGGGCCCAGAGCTCTGGCCACTGCGACTGCCAAAGTAGCAGTTGCGGTGACCAGAGCTCCAGACCTCCTTTGGAATGCCAGGCCCCCGTGCAACTGTCCCATTTGTCTACCCCATTGGTGGGCCTGGTGGTAGCCAGTATACACTCAGTACTATCTGACATTCATACATTGGAACCTGGTTCATCCTAAGACAGGTCTGAAGAACCCACAGAGTCTGGTATTTTTTATAGTTGACACTTGATATTTTTATCAGAGAGGTAGCCGTGTTAGTCTGTATATTTGAGAACAACAAGAAGTCCTGTGGCACCATATAGACTAACAGATATTTTGGAGCATTAGCTTTTGTGGGCAAAGACCTGCTTCGTCAGCTTATGCCACAAAAGCTTATGCTCCAAAATATCTGTTAGTCTATAAGGTGCCACAGGACTTCTGATATTTTTGGTACCCAAGGTACTTTCTGAAAAGTTCCACAACATCTAAGGCTTTCACCTCAACAGAAGTTAGAGATGAGCAAAAAGGAGTTCAGTTAAACATCTCTTCTGAAGCAGCACCTGTAGCAGACATCTCTCTCTTCCACTGATTGCAGTATTAGCAATGACTTGGAGTGGAAGGACCAGCCAAGTAGGTGGTTTCTCAGGATAAATCCTCTTAAGTTAACGAGGTGTTGCTGAGGGTATGACCCGAGTGCTGGTGTGGGGTATGAGGTAATGACCTTTTGAAGAAGAGACCACTGTGCTACCCAGGGATATATATTCAGTGCCTCTGAGTTTTCCGCTACACTGCACTTCACATAGATATAAATAGGTACCAAAGGTGCTGTGCAGAGAAAAATCAGACTGCTGTATTTATGTTCTCTGTCTCGCACATTGCTGTGTCCACTTTTCATTAAACAGAATTCACTTAAATGAACAACTTAAGATGCATATTTAAAAACTGACTAAATTACAAATGTAGGAAGATTATTCATGTAGCAAATTTCAAACTTCTGCTCTATGTTCTTGTAAAAAAAATCCAGTCCAGTCATCTTATTCTCAGATCACCAATTCTCTTTGTTTGTATTGTCATGGGGCATTTGTAATACATTAGTGATGGAAAAAATACAGTTCATTACAGTTGGAAAACAGTCTTTTGTGAGGCAAAGTCCATCACTCTTATCAAAGGTTTCCTAGAAACTGGCACAGTTAAATAATTGGATGGTTCATTCTGAAATGCAGATCATATCTTTTTATTGAGAATTTCTTCAGGATACTGAAGCAGTAAAGTTGACATTTCAAGACAAATCACTGGAAGTGAAACACATTGCAATTAGGCAGAGGAAAGCAAGGTTTCCTTTGGCTCTTGCTCAAAGAAAATGCAGTAGAAGAAATAGGGCTTCAAAACATTATAGGAGCTTTTTAATACGTGGGAGAAGAAAACAAGTTTACACCCCTTCTTTTAATTGCTAACTTCTCTGCTCATCTGACTTTTTCTCCTGCCAGTTTGCTTTAATTTCTTGCTTTATCACACCCTCCCACAAGAAAGATAACACTGATTTTGGCCATGTATTTTATATCTACCTACATGGACAACTTTCTGTGATTCTCATTTTTTCCACACTGTACATATTTTTTACCTTCTTATCACTCTACATTTATTCTACCTCTTCCAAATCTCCTTAAAAATATGCTAAAATGTTTTGGTAGTTGTCTGAAATAAAATTGGGAGCACAGAAGAGCATTGATTTAGCAATAAAGTGCTGTTTAGATATTAGCATCATATAGGAAGAGTTATTTCTATCTAAGCCTACATATGTTGCTTGAGTGGTTTACAGAATATCTGTATTTTAATTGGTTGTTCAGAGAGCTTGTGTGAATCCCTTATATGCATCCTCCTTTTCCATTTTTCTGTCCCCACCATGTGCCCAGGAGATGGAAATGTACCCTAAAGCTGCCTAAACAAAAAAGTAAAAACTTAAAAAATGCATAACAAGAAGTCCTGTGGCACCTTACAGACTAACAGATACTTTGGAGCATAAGCCTTCGTGGGCAAAGACCCGCTTCGTTGGATGCAGGAGTTAGTCTATAAGGTGCCACAGGACTTCTTGTTCTTCTCAAAGATAAAGATTAACACAGCTACCTCTCTGATAAAAAATGGATATTTATCACAAGACGGCCACAGCTGTAAAAATTGGAATTTATTAACAGGGAGGAAATGATGCTATAAATGTACAAATCAGGCAGCCACCGTTGGCTATGGCTTCAGGAGCAAAAATAAATGCCACTCCCGAATCAGTGCTGTTGTTGCAGCTAGATCATGATGCAGACGTGTGTGTAGCTGGAGAAGGAGGAGACTGACTCAGGTCAGGAAAAGACAATTCTCAAGGGGGGAAGGCAAACTCCCCCGGCTCGTGATTCAGATGCTACCAGTTCTGAAGTCCCGGGCCCTGAGAACAGCCTGTCATAATGGAGGTACTTGCACTCTGTGATGGATGTAGTATTGAAACAGTCTAGTTCAAGCATGTCAAACATGCAGCCTGGTAGCCACGTGCAGCCCCATTGAATTTTTTTGTAGCCCCGGGGCTGGGAGCCTGCCAGGGTGCAGAGCCGTACTGGTAGCTGCAGCCCCAGAGACCTGGCTGGTGCTGAGGGAACCCCGGCAGGCCCGGGGCTGGGAGCTGGCAGAGGCTCAGTGTACCTTAAATTTATGTTTAAATTAAAAATTAGTATATATGAGCAAATAAGAATTTTACGTATCAATTTTATGAACTCTTAATAAAATTGTAAAACAATAAAATTCATATTAAATATTAAATTTGCAATTAAAATTACTATATTATATTCAAACAAGACCTGAAAAAATATTACAAAATATACCTAAAACATAATCCATAATAAATAATTATGACTTTCTGATAGAAGTACATTTTCTTTGGTGGCCTTGAAAACTCAGTTTTCGTTTGTGTGGCCCTCAGTAGGCTTTGAGTTTGACATGCCTGGTCTAGATAGGGCAGACTGCAGGTCAGTATTGGCCAGTTAGAAGCCAATGACTGCATTGCTCCAAAGCATGGCCCCAATAAAGGAAGGCTGTGGTGGATAAATACCATTGCACAAATGATGCCTCTCAGCTGTGCAAACCCAAGACAAAAACACAGCACATCCTGAGCCATCACAACAGTTTTCCTCAGTGCATCAGGGATTCCTCTACCAGCTTGGCTCTCCCTGCTCATTTCAATATCCCCCCCCCACACCCGCCCACAAACACCAGTTCCCCTCTTTTCCCTCTACTCCCTCGCTCCTACTTACTCATGCCCCATATCTAGGCCCATTATAAAATTAAACAAAATCAGTTAATTAAGTAAGTTGCATTTGAATAAGTGCCAGGGCTAACATACTGTATGCCAAAATTGCCCTGGACACTTTGTCTGCCTCCATTCTGTCTAGTTAGAAAGTGCTTGTTTGTAAGTTTGCTGCCTATATAACCATAGCGAAACTGCATCAAAAAACCAAAAAGGTGTTTGGAGTGTGTGTTGGGCCGCAGAAGGGATGCTGCCACCTAAGTGTGTTGCTTTGCAGCCCTAATTGTTCCCTGTAAAATTATTTGTCTGCACTTGCTGCACTCAAGCACAACATGGGACATAATGCTGCAGGAACCAGCGTACTTCTTGCACCACTTGGGCCTCTCCCCCTCTGTTCTTCTGCAGCCACTGGAGCTTGATTCTCCATATAGGCTGGAGAAGGGGCTGTGCAACTGATGTTGACTGTGGAGTAGTAAACACTCCATGCAAAACTGAATGTGGGGAGAGCTTCCTGTGCATCTTGGTATGGAGCAGAACCCTAAATGATGTGTTGGTGGTCTCTTCAAATTCTGAGTCAGAGTTACTGGGTATATATTATGAACTCGTGATCATATAGTTCAGGTTGCACGTCCCTGGTCCAGCACCCTCGGGAACTGAGCTGTCCCAAATGAGGGATTTTGTCACACCAGGGGAGGTCTGTGCTTCCTGGTCCCCCTCCACACTGTTGGCTCCCTGGTTCTTCGCTACACTCTAGGCTGCCAACCTAGGCTGCACTTTGGGCTCAGCAGGCTCCCAGCCCCTGGCCCCTTCTGTCACCAGCCCAGGTAGAGCTTCCCAGCCCAAGCTGGGGCTCCCAGCTAGTGCTTGCTGGCCATGGCTGGCTCTCTGGACCCAGCTGTGGCTCTCTCTCCAGTTGCTGCCACTGGCTTCCCAATCCCAGCCACAGCTCCCTCCCCAGCCCACACCACCTGCTCACTGGTGCCTGCCATCAGCTTCCTCTCAGGCCACCACCTTCCCAGCCTTGGCTGCAGCTTGGCCTAACCCCAGTCCTGGCCCCAGCTGTGCTTCTCTGGCCCCTACCTGGCCCAGCCCCTGGTGTTGGCCTTGCTGCAGTGGCCCCTGCTTCTTGGCCCTTGCCAGCCTTGCTATGGCTGCCTGACCCTGTCCAGAGGTCCCAGCTGCCAGGCTCACAGCTGGCTGCCACTCCCAATCACTGGGGTCGCTGGTCCAGACCAGAGAGTCATGAATTTTAGAGCTTCTATCTGTAGTTAATATCATTGTCTTGCATATTCACTGTTCCAGTTCTGTCCTTGTTAAAAATTCAGCTTCACATTTCGGTTGCAAACATAATCAAGTTTCCATAAAAATAACAAGAAGTCCTGTGGCACCTTATAGACTAACAGATATTTTGGACCATAAGCTTTCATGGGCAAAGACCTGCTTCAGGTATAGATGCAACAAGTTTCCATAGTGATTTTTAATAAAAGAGGCACTGTGCACAAACACCTCAAACTTGCCCTGTAATGATATCTTGAGGGAGAAAATTTGAAAACAATCTAACATGCCTTTAAAATCAAACCACAAGAACTGAAATAACTTAATTGTAATTTTATAGTTATTGCATAGTGTCGCAACAGAGCAGAACTACGATTAGGTAGGAATCTTAACTGTCATTTCTTCGCATGTTTCTTGTAATATAACTTTAACTCTGACTTTCCAAGGTTTCTAATGTGATGATTGAGTATGTAACAGTTATACCATTAATATATACTCTCAACCTTAACTCCATCTTATTACAGTCTTGCCCTACCCCAACAATTAATGTCTGCATTAAATAAATCTGAACTTTCTTTGAGAACCCCAGAGGCTGCAATGAATATCAGCGCCCCTTATGTGCTAGGTATTGTACCTATTTAGCTGAACAGTCAGTCCTATGCCCACAGATCTGACTATAAACATATAGCCTTTCCACTAATTATGTATTAATCATCAGGGCTTTTTATTCTGTGTGGTCAACATAAACGGGATCCAGCAGCTGTATGTGGCAGTGATCCATAGAAGGGGTAGTTACAAGTGATCTGCTTATTGTTTCTCACGTATGTGAGTACCCATTATATAACTAATCAGAATTAATTTAGCATCATTTTTATTTAGTTATATGGTTGAGCTCTAGTTGAAGTAATTCATTTATGCTGAAAACTAGATGCTAGAGTATCAGAGGGGTAGCCGTGTTAGTCTGGATCTGTAGCAGCAACGATGGGTCCTGTGGCACCTTATAGACTAACAGAAAAGTTTAGAGCATGAGCTTTCGTGAGTTAACTTCCAGCATCTGAAGAAGTGAGTTAACTCACGAAAGCTCATGCTCTAAACTTTTCTGTTAGTGTATAAGGTGCCACAGGACCCTTCGTAGATGCTAGAGGTTACTCTTGTTTTGTCATTTTTAGTTATGGCAGAACAGGTTTTTTTTAATTAAATGGTGACGAAGTAAACAGAAATTGGAGGAAAAAACAACAGATTGAATTAGACCAAATGAATTGTTAACATCCCACAAATTATTTGGGTGGTAGCTTTCTACAAGTTTCACTCTTCAGGTGCTGTAGAAAGATTCATAACAAAAGCCTCATTTTCAAATCCTTGGTAGTATATCCTATCTTTTCCATCTTACTGATATTCACAGAGTGAGTAAATATCTAATATAACTATAAATAACTATCCAGCCAAAGTCCATTTGAAGAAAGAGACAAAAGTATCGATTTACATTTTGTGATTTTTGCTGATCTTTCATTCTATCTTACCATACATCACCATTAAATTGAGGATCTACTCTCTTCTCTTTGATATAGAAATAAAAATCTTATACCATGTATTGAATTTTTAAATTGTGAATGAATATTTAATATCCCATATTACACAGTACTACAGTAGTTTTCAAGGAAAGAAAAGAGCCTTTTATCATTGTTACTAATTCAAACCCAAACAGGAAATGATAGAATATGTATCATTTTAATGGCTGTTTGGTGACCTGTATGCAATGTGTTTTGTGATCTCACTCCGGTACCTAGTAGGCAGGTACCCATATGATTCTAAGTTGGGGTGCAGGAGATCTGAGGATCAGACCCACCACAAGCTAGCATAAGGCTATGAATATTATAGGCATTCCGATAACACAGTCCTACGTGTTGAATACAATGGAGTTGTTGATAGTCCCAGCAGAAAGGCCAAGGACTGAACTTTGTATCTCAGATCTTAGAACAGTTAATTGTTCCTAACATCCGTGTCACTATAGCTAGCAGAGAACAAGATTGTGCTCTGCATTACATTTTCAACTGCAAATCATCATAGTTTTAAAACTGGATTTACTTCAGCCTTGGTTTATTCCTTAGATCTCAGTGAAATGTATAAAAATTATCTTCAGCAGTTATTGAATTTTTAAGTGACTGTTTTGGGGAAAACTATCTGATTTGTGGGTGCACAGATCAAGAACAGAAGAATTGTTTGTGTTTTCACATAAATGCACAAACATCTCCTCTGGGCTGAGATTAACCCGCTATTGCCTTAACCCCAAAAAGAAATTAATCTGACAGGGTTTCCAGCAATTTTGAAAGCAGTTTAAGAACTTAACTCCTCAGTACTGAGATACAAATGATCTTCAAAGCTTTTTATGGATAATAGCTAATCCTTACATGACGCATCAGTGCAATTCTGTCTGCAAAGGGGCCAGGCTGCAAAGAATTCCTGCAGGCAAGGTCCTTTGTGCCTCAGAGGGCAATCCATCTGCAGTAATATGAAGCAGAGCCTTTGGAAAGGCAAGAATAGAGAGAGGGATGCTGAGTCAATGTACACGGTACAGCTTATGTCAGTTTTATGTTCTGTTGTTTGGAGGCACAAATAAGCCACCTTTCAAGGAACATAAGTTACATCGATCTGTGCAGACAGTGCTATGTAGTGGAAAGAGAATCACCCAACGATATAGCTAACTTGGTCATGGAATTGTGGCAGCTGGAGGACTTAAGTTGGTCTCCCATTGGTAGGGAAACCATATTTCCCTGGGCCAAATATGGGACGCGTGGAGGGGAGGGGGCAGCCAAGCAAGTGCCAAGATCCTTGGCCATGCCATGGGGTGCCAGAACAGAGCTGCCACCCCACAAGGGAGCTTCCTGGTTGCAGGGGTGGTTATCCTGTAGAAACGAGGTGGGGGAGGCTTGCTGGATGACCCACACTGCTGGGCACTGGGAATGGGGCTGCTGCCCTGCAGGGGACCTCCCTCGCCACACCATGCCTCCAGATGCTGGGAGTAGGGCTTCAAACCCACTGGTGAGGCCGCTGGCTCCTCCAGGCCATGGGGAGTCAGGAGTAGAATGGCAGCTCTTCCTTCAGGTAGGGGGGTCTCCCTGGCTGGCTGCTGGGGAACCAGGATCCATTAATATCTTACAAAGGACTGAGTGACACACACTACCCCCACTGTGCCCCAACATACCCTGCCTTAGCTACGTCATGGCCCCTGCTGGCTCCCTCTCCTGCTGCTGCCTGTACATGTGGCCATTGAGTATGTGCAGGTGAGGCTGCACTGATTTGGAGGAAGGGCAGCTCAGCAGGGGACATGAATATGGGGCAATTAGCCCTTTTGTTAAAATAAGTTGGGATGCCTTCCTGGTGCCTGACATACAGGACTGGCCCAGCCAAAACGGGATGGATGGTCACCCTGCCCATCAGCTTAGAGCATCTGTTCTAGCAACACTACAATGGCACAGCTGTGCTGCTGCAAGCTCTGTGGCATAGCCATAGCCTGAGTGAGGCACTGACATTATGCAAACCCACCTGCCCAATCTCTCTCTCATGAAGGAAGAGGTTATGGTAGAGGAGGCTGCTCTCGCCAGGGGGCTCCATTAGCAGACTGGGAAGAGGTGGGGCAGGCTGGCTCCTTAACCTTTGAAAGGAAAAAATGGTGTTTTGGGACCACTGCAGAGTGCCCCTCACAAATCCTGTAACTTTGGCTTAGTGCAGAGAGAGGTTTGCCCTCAGTCACAAAGGAAGTCAAGTGTCAGAGACAGTGTGCCAGAGCCATTGTCAGAACTCAGGAGTGCCTGGGTACTCAGATGCCTTTTAGCTTCTCTCGCTGTCCTGAGTTAGCTGCACTAGAGCAGTGGATGGAGATGTTCCCGTGTAGATGGATAGTGAGTACATTTGTAAAGCAAGATTGTCTGTGCTAAAAGGCGGAAGATATGCTCAGTCTTAAAAAGAGAGAGAGAGAGAGAGACTGCTTCTCTCTTTCACAAATGCAAGTCATTTAGTGTTATGTGCAGAAAAAAGCCCAACATATTTTTGAAGTGCCACTCTCAGAAAACAACCTTAGATTTCCAAAGCTAACATTATTCCTGTAGCACATTATTAACTACAGTGAACACATTAGTGAGTGGTGTAAAAGGCTGAAAGATGCTGTAGGCATCTTGCTGGAGTTATCTTTGATTTCTTTGGAAAACCACCATATACACTCACCCTTTGTCAGATGAGTACTTACGAGTACTCGCTTAAACGAGGGACACATACACTTGCCTTTGTTCACTAGATGAGTGAGCTTCCCCCACTAATACGAGCCTTGCCCCCCTCCCCACGGCCCCAACCCACCACAGCCTGACTCCTCTCCCCCACTGGCACTGCAGCCCCAACCACCCCAGCCTGAACCCCCCGCTGGCTCTGTGCCTCCTCCACCTCATGATCTGGCCCTCCCCCAACACCCACCTGACCCGGTCCCCTAACCCACCCCTCAGCTAAGTTAAGGACTTACTTACCACTGGTGCAGCCCAGAGGAGCTGCCGGTACCTCCAGCTGCTCACATCAAAGCGGCTCCCGCTATGTGGCAGAGTGTCTGCAGCCATGTGGTCAGGTGCCTGCAGCCATGCTCCGCAGCTCCCCCTGCACCCTCCAACCCAACCTGCTCCCAACACCCTCCCCGCTGGCTCACAGCTCCCCCCCATCCTCCGGCCCACTCCCAATGTCCCCTCTCTCGGTTCTCAGCTCCCCCGACACCCTCCGGCCCAGCCCACCTGTCCCAGCCCGCTGCCAATACTCCCCTGGCCTGCAGCTTCCCCCACACCCTCTGGCCCACTCCCAACACGCCCCCCCCAGATTCACAGTTCCCCCCAAACCCTCCAGCCCAGTCCACTCCCAACACTCCCTCGGCCCAGTCCCCAAACCCCCAGTCTGCCACACCCCCCTCCAGGTACCACTGGTGCAGCCCAGAGGAACGATCCACCATCTCCTCCACCAGAGCTGCCACCAGGTTTTAACCCTCCCTCCCACTCATGGCCCCAAACTGCCCCCCACCCAAGGTTTGCATACCTTTCCAAAGCGGCTCCACCTGCTGGCACTCCTTTGCTGAGTTAGGAGCACTAGGAACCAATCAATTTAGTGTCCCTCTTACGAGTTTTTGCCTATGAGCAGAAAGTTGGGAACCAATTGTGCTCATAGAGCAAGGGATGAGTGTACATGGAAGAGCTAGAATCAAAAATGCAATTGATTCCCACACACCCTCAAGTAACTGGAATTTCACAGAAGTTGTGGGGAGGCTTTTTCCCTGGCAGAATGCATATTCTGCTGATGGAGAAGCAGCAGGGGCACCTTGAGCTCCTTTTGAACAGTAAATCCTGGGGTTGTGGGGGGGCAGTTAAGCTGTTAAGCCTGATGGTGGGTTGGAGCTGTGGGAGGGGCCAGGGGGCTTAAGCCTGGGGTGGGTTAGGGCTGAGCCAGAGCTGCATGTGGGGGGTGAGGTTGAACCAGCACAGCGGGGGTTGAGCTAGAGCCATGCCTGGGGTGGTGAGCTAGGGTGCATGCAGGGGGTTTGAACTGTGGTGGAGGGGGTAGAACCACAGCTGGGGGAGAGGGGGGCATTGAGCCAGAGCTGTGCCCAGGTGATGTGGTTGAATAGGGGGTGGGAGCCATGCTCAGGTGGGGAGCCTGGCTGTTGGGGGTTTGAACTGGTGCATTTTGAGGGTTTACTATATTGTCTTTTAAATATGTAACACCCATAGACCCAGATTGTCAGTAGGAGGGATTGAACCTACAACCGTAGGGAGTAAAGCCCTGTGTTCTACCACACAAGGTAAGGGCCAGCTAGCTTTTAGCCAAAGCTGTAGAGCATAGACTTCACATTCCCTAGTACGTGGTCTCATTGCCTCTGGGATTACAAATATATGAAAGTATTCTTTGTAAATTAGCTAATAGAACTCCTGGGATTGGGAAGCAAGTATAAATCACTTTTCTTGTCACCTGGAAGGTAGAGGGTCCAAGTCTCCTACAGTGT
Source organism: Carettochelys insculpta (assembly GCF_033958435.1). Lineage (NCBI taxonomy): Eukaryota > Metazoa > Chordata > Testudines > Carettochelyidae > Carettochelys > Carettochelys insculpta. The sequence goes on along the minus strand of NC_134137.1, from coordinate 53,956,206 downwards.
AAATCTGTCGTAAATTTGGTGAAGATGACAGAGTTAATCCACATTTACACCATGAGCAGAACGTGGCCCACAGAATCTACCTCTAGGGTGGCAAACTGACAGTCACCCATGTTTCGCATGTAAGAAAATTAAGCCGACAATTCACTGTCTGCTAGAATCTAAATTCCTTTGTTGGCTCGATTTCAGAATCAAGCACTGTGTCTCAGTGCTGCCCTCTTGCCTTTGCATGAAACACTAAACAGTTTGTATATTTCAGCTAAGTTGCCATAAAATTTAGTAGCCTGAGGGCACTGGTTTATTACTGGTATCCAACTCTGTTTTCATTTACTAAATGACATTCTGAAAGCTTCTATTCTGAACATAATCACCTTAGGATATTAACTAAGTACAAGTCTGACTGATTCAATTATTGCTGAATGTCAGTCCCTTCCCAGAACACAGGGCTCAGCGCATTAACAGCATGTTTAATAATTCCCAGTTGTTCTTTTTTTGCTCATCAGGTTTTCCCATGAACGCTCACGAGAAAGACAGAATTTGCAGCTACTTTTTAAAAAACATGGTATCTCTTTGTCCATTTTCACAGTAGCCTGCTTCTGCGGATAAGTGCACTTAGGATGCTGGCCATATTTTTAATTTAATTTCTTTGCAAATATATATTCCCTTTATTAAAGTTCTGTATACTTCCCATGAAGTCAACTTGTGAGCTTGCATCAATTTACAGGGCATAAGTCCTGTGCACACCAGAACTGTTCCAGGAGACTCTTGGATCTAACCCTCTCCTGGATGGATAACCCACCAGAACTCACCTACACATTTCTGAAACTCCCTTGCCTCCCACATCTACCTGCAGACAGCTACCAAGCTAACAAATTATTGTCCCTTCAGCTAACACCTCAGCCATCTCAGTCACCCCAGTTTAATCCAACCCTGTAAAAGGGACACGTTTACACTGCCTAAGCACACCCTAAGTGCCTCCAAAGCAGAGGTTTGTGGCTCGGCTGAGGGCTGCCTCAGTTTACCTCCTCAATGACCTAACAATGAGGTCACTTAAACAGCCAGTTAACACTCACCTTTACAGTCTCAGAGGAGTAGCTGTGTTAGTCTGTAACTTCACAAATAAGAAGCAGTCCTGTAGCACCTTAAGGTTTATGGATTTATTAGGTCTTGAGCTTTCGTGGGTAAGACCCACATCTTCAGATGATTGAACTAAATATTTAGAATCCCTTATAAAGCCTTCTGAAAAGAGCTCCCAATTCCAGATAAAACTTAACATTCCCAAAATAAGTCTCTAGGTTCAAGCTTCTCCACTCCCTGGCAACTTCTGCAGTCTTTCTTTGGTTTGCTAGGGGTCTCACTCAAGATTTCCTGCTGGGGGAGCATCTGCATTTGCAGTGTTGCAGTGATATTGGATTTTTCCTTCCTACAGGAAGTACTTTGTGCTTGTATTTATTGAATTCCCTCTAGTGGACATCAGCCCAAGTCACCTGTTGTTCAAGTTTGTTTTGGATTCTAATCATGTCTTCCAAAGTGCATGCAACCTCTCATAGCTTGGGTTTCATCCCCAGATTTTATAAGCATACTCTCCCTGCCATTACCCGAGTTATAAATTAACAGCTTGATTAGTACAAGGCTCAAGGCTGACTCCCTGCTGGACCTCATGGGACACCTTTCCAGATTAACTAGTCTAAGGCTAGATCTGCGCTATCTGTGGGAGATCAAACGTGCAAAATGGCGCATTCTGGGATCAGTGTCGAACCCAGAACTCCTTGTGAGCCTCAAGGTTTAAGGAATGTCAGCGGGAGGAGTGCTCCTGTCGACATTCTGCAGTGAAGACAGGGACAAATGTCGACAGCTGCAAAATTGATTTTAGTACACAATTGGCATATGTAAAATCGTGTAGCAGCCATTGACGTTCGCAGTAAGTGCAGAAATAGCCTTAGAGTATGGTCTTTCAACCAGTTGCACACCCACCTTATAGCAAGTTCCGCTAGACTGCATTCCCCCTAGTTTTGTAATGAGACTATCATATGGCACTGTCAGAAGTGTTGCTAAAATCAAGACCGTGATGTCATGCTTTCCTTCATCCATTAGGCTGGTAACCCTGTCAAAGAGGAAATTAGGATTGTTTGGCATGATTAATTTTTGACAAAAGTATGTTATCTGCTCATTTTAACTCTATTATTTGCTAGGAGCTTAGAAACAGACTGTTTAATATTGTTCTTGCACGTGTCCAGGTTTTGAAATTTAGACTGACTGGTACAAGATTCCCTGGGTCCGTGTGTTCCCCCTTTTATAGATAAATACTATGCTTGGCCTTCGTCAGTCCTCTAAGATCTCACCCATCTTCTGTGAGTTATTTGAGATAATTGCTATTAGCCCATAATTGCTTCTGCTAGTTCCTTAAGTGCCTTCAAATGAATGTTGCCTGGCCCTGCTGACTTGAATACATCTAACTTCTCTAAATATTTTAACATGTTATTTGTCTGTTTGACTTGTGTTCTTTCATTTTCTTGTTAGTAATTTTTTTGATTATCTGGTCACCCTTAACCTTTCTTAGTGAAGGATGAAGTAACATAAGCATTAAACACCTCAGCCTTCTTAATGCCATTAGTAATTATCTCCTTCCCTGCTAAGAAGGGGACCTATACTTACCTTCAGCTTTATTGCTCCTAATGAGTTTAAAGAATTTTATTATTGCTTTTTATTATCCTATGCTAGGGTTTAATGCATTTGGTGCTTAGCCTTTCTGATTTTATCCCTGCATTATTTCTGCTCTTCTGCAATACTCCTCCTTGGCAATTCATCCATGCTTCCACTTTTCGTAGGGGCCCTTTTTGATTTTCAGGTCATTAAAGAGATCCTGATGGTTTGAAATAAAAGACGCTTAAAACAGACAGCATCTTCTGTTGTTCTAAATCCTGCAGGATTTTCTGCGTTTCATATCCCAGCCCTTAATGGGTATTACATCAGATTTAGAAGGGACAAGAGGAAAAATTAGAACATGTCTGGAAAATGAGAGTTACTTGATAGTTGAAGAGTACAAAAGTGGTGCTGTCCAAATCTCCCTGTGGTAATGTACAGAAATCCTAACACTGTAAAATCAGAATGAAGATTATCAAGGGATTAATCATTGTGGGAATCTCCTGTGTACTTCTTCAGAGCTACTTTATCACATCAGATGCCCTAAGAGCCAGCTATTATTATTTCATTGTTCTGTATAGTTGTTCATCAGGGCCCACTCATGCACCATCTCCCTGCGACAAATTAAATGAATGATGGTGACATAAAAAAGTCCAATAAAAATCATGGCATTGCAAACATACATGCTAATATTCCTTAAACAGTCATCCAATTTATTCTGCATCTCCTTTGTCCTCTCTGAAAACAAGTAGTCCAGTAGCATCTTAAAGACTAACTGATTTATTTATTAGGTAATGAGCTTTCATGAGCCCTAATAAATAAATGGGTTAGTCTTTAAAGTACTATGGTACGGCTTGTTTTTTGTGAAGCTACAGACAAATACAGCTACCCCTCTGAGACTATTTGTCCACAGACACCTCAGATTGGGCAAAGTTCCAAAAGGACTCAGTCTTTTGAAATCAGGGTTCCATAAAATCAAGAGAAATAAAATAATCTGTTACAAACTGTGGAATGCAAAAGAGCTTGCTATAGGCAGTATTGTACACTCAAAGTTTATAAACTTAGGGTTTCCCTATATACGTTTTTTACTGAGCTTGTTTGTATTACTGTAGTACCAAAGAGCCCCAGTTATTGACAAGTCTCCATGTATGGTATAAATCTTCAGAACAGGGTCCTTATCCTCAGATTTTTCTGTAAAGCATCTAACACATTATTAAATAATTGTGATTTCAGAGCACGATGTTGCGTTTGCTTCATGAATAAAACTTCATTTTAATACAACAGGCATTCCATGCAAAAAAGGAGCTGCAAAACTGAACCCAGAGACTTCACCAGGTTGGAAACTCTGCATGTACAATGCTGATTTGTGTTGCAGTGAAGTAAAATACAGTATTAAACCTGTTGTTTCTGTAATTTCTAGAAAGAATAATCAGAGCTATTTAGATATAGTGAGAAATACACTTTTATTATCAACAGTTATTCCAGTACAATTTTTCAACATGTTAAGTGAATATAGAAAATTACACTGCTGTCAAGAATCTTGGATCAGTCAAGTCACCCTAGCATTGCTTATAAACTCTTCGCTTTCTTAACGGGGTAGGAAACATAATCTTAGTTTTGAGGTATTGAGCCTGCATACCAATTGCTTAACAGTATTATAGCTGGTGTTGGAAGGCCGTGAGTTCCAGCTTTGAATGCCAAAAGAGAAGAGATAAAGGAGAGGGCTGTGAAAATGGCTGCACCACTGCAAACCTTCTTCATTTTCAAATGCTGAAATGGACTTCAGGATGTGCAAGTCTGTAGCCTGCAGCAGCCTATCACCAGTGTCATGTACTGAAATTCCAGCTAGGCCATGAAATTGCTGAATTATGTAGTGATCTGGAAACCAGAGGTCCTACTACTTGGTTTTCTGAGTTAAAAGGAGAGTAAAATTGATTGTACAGCATAAGATGTTGAAATGTTTTGCTTTAAACAAATTTTTGAATATTTCAGCTATTTTCTGCCCTGTGACATGTAGGTGCCTTGAGGGAGTAAGTAAAAGGAGCTTCATCCATTGTAATATGAAAGCATCAAGGCAGGAACTTCAGCTATTGTTGAAGAAAAACCATCCTCCTCTAGCATTTAGGAGGTCAACCCCATTGCAGGATATGTCCTGGGGTCTGCAGGAGAGAGGCATCACTCACATGGAAGGTCCACAGTATTGGATCCCCCAACCCACTGCAGAAATTAACAGAACATCCGGAGGATAATGCACTCTGCCCTTAGGAACCAGGCACTTCAAATATTTTGTGTGTCCAATGCAGCATGTGCTTACCTGATTTTAAACTCGCATGGCTTCTTACATTTTACTTTGAAAAGAAGGAAGTGTGCATTGTTAAGGATACTGGAGTATCCAGAAGGAAGGACGGGCAGTTAGGACAAAGTCAGGGACTCAGGAGACCCAAGCTCAAATCCGTGCTTCATCTCAGACTTAGGGTACAACACTGATGGGAAAGTAGCTTCACCTCTCTGTGCCTTAGTTCTCCATCTGTAAAAATGGGAATAAGAGCACAAAGGTGTTGGGAGGACAAATGCATCCTGAGGTGCTGAGATTCTTTGATAATTGAGGCCATATACTACCTGAGATAAAAATGCACAAGTGCAATATCAATATTAAAAGATCCTCAGTATTCAAAATGGAAAAGTAAGTCAATTTATGCATTCATTTAAACTTGAAGTTGGTATGTTTGGTTAACAACAATATTGATGTAAGGAAGATTCTGACAATCATGACTGGATTTGCTCTTCATAGTGTCTACTAAATTGGGATAGAGATGAAAGCCTGAGGTAATACTGATCAGAAAGGGAAAGCAGATCAAGGACCTGGTAAAATATACAATTGTATCGTCATCAGTTGATCAGGAGTCTAAGAGTCTTATTAGACTCATTCTTATTCCTATATTCGTAAGTTGCATCAAACACAAGACTAGCATTCTTTCACTTATGGGAAAGCAAGTGCTCATATATGGATCTGTCTCTATTATTTGAGCCATCATTAGCTCATGGATGACCTTCAGAATTTGATCTATTCCAACATTCAGCAGCCATGTTGTGAATGGAGTAAGGAAACAAGAGCACATAATTCATGTGGTAGACGTTTGTCCACCATCTGAAATTCACAGCAGTCATTACTGAAAAAAAGTTCCTAAATGGTCTAGGTCCAGATTACCTTAGACCACCTTGTCATCTGCAACTTCTCCACTCTTAGCCAGAATGCTGAAGCTCAGGGCATGTCTACACTGCCCCACAGCTCAGGCTACAGGAGGGTGAATAGTAATGTGCACCAGTGTGCTACTTTGTAACTCTCCCATGTGGGCATTGCAGATGCAAACTTAAAGGGACACGCTAAATCGACTGCTGCTCATGCTGACTCTGGTCCTCTATGGGATCGCAAGGAGTAAAGGAAGTTGACAGGAGAGTTTCTCCTGTTAACTCCCCTGCAGTAGGGGTGCTGTGGTGAGTCAAACTTACTTGAGTTGACTCCATTTATGCTATTCATGTAGTTTCAGTTGTGTAATTGAGTTTGACTTTTCCCCCAACGTAGACCTGCCCTAGCATAGTCCTCTTCAAATGGGGCTGCATAAGTGCAAACGAGAGTTTTAAGTTTGCGCCCACAGCATCCACGTGGGAGTTGCAGCACAGTATATTGCTATTCACACCCCATAGGGCCTGAATTTTAGGGCACCGACCCAAGAATGAAGCTTCTGAATGCCAGACACATGATATTCTCATTGGCAGTTCAGTACCTCAAGAGTTCACTCCCTGCTCACTTGTAGAAAGAGCCACATAACAAACATATTTGCTTAAGCCTTACAAAGTGATTAGTCTCCTAGATGACATGTCACATGAAAAGCTTCAGGTAGAAAGTGAACATGACACTTTGTTAAAGGCTCAGTTTAAAGCTTCTGAGGGAGCCGTACCATGGTAAAGGACATCCTCTAAATGCCTATAATACAGGTATTAATGGCCCTAACTCCGATTCAGAAACCAAACTAACCGATTTTTATATTGCTACTTAGCAATATTGTACAAAGTCCCAGATACTGGTGGTGGGTGTGTTTAAAAAGTCAGTATTAGCAGAGCTTATCAGTTGATCTGGGTGTATGTGAGTGTAACTAGGATCAGAATCTGACTTGAGCTGTTTAGCACAAAATGAAAATACTTGTGTTTAATTATACCCTGTTAACATAAAGGGTTTATTTCTGTGAATTGGGCTGGTTTTATCATTTGCCATAGTCTTAAGTAGGGATGGTTTAAGGCTTATTCACCATGTGGACTGACCATCTGCACTCAGTAATTGCAAATTCACTTCCAATATTAATAAACTCTTTCTGTGTTCTTGCATGTCTCTGAAATGCCTTAGGCAACTGTTCCTCCCTCCTATGGAAAAATCACAACAGCTGTGAGATTCACAGGGACTTCAGTGCTTGTCTTTTGCTACATATCTGGCAGCAAGGTGGTTAAGTGCAAACAACTTTCCAAGCTGCCTAGTAACTGTAAACCCACTGAGTGTAACTTTGATGACATCAGAAAAATAACTCCTTTCAAAGAGCCTTAACTGGATTACATAGTACCTGAACACCTGTGCTCATTCTCAGAGCCTAGGTGATAGTGTTGAGGTATCTTATAAGTCTACAGGAAGTAATGATCCAGATCCCCACCTGGTGTAAATCAGCACTTACCAGGAATTGAGACTGTAACAGTATTTTTAGACTCCTTTCAAAATGTATAAAGGATGTTCATGCAACTTCCTACATCTTTATTCCATTAGCTAATTAACCAAACTTAGCAAGTAAAAATCGTCCTTCTCCACAAATGGAGTTAAGACAGTATTATATTTATTTGGACTTCTAAATTTTTGATGAAGTGTCTCATGGAAGACTGCTAAGGGAATTTATTATTCATGGTCTAAGAGATAAAATATTGTCATTGAAATGAAACTTTCTGAGAGACGGAAAATAAAGACAAGGAATAAGTGCAGTTTTCATTGTGTCCAATAGCTATAAGCCAATTGCCTCAACATTCTGTGTTAGGATTAAGGTTGCTAGTATGTTTATTAATGACTGGGAGACCGAGTGAGTAGAAGAGTGAAAATGCATGCAGGTGGCACAAAATTATTAAGTGGTTCAAGACCAGAGAAAACTGAGAAACTTCATGGGACCTAAACAAGCTAGGAGAGTGGGCAACAGAATGGCAGATCAAGTTCAATGTTTAGAAATGCAAGGTATTGCACATTTCAGATGAATAATCTGAACTACTTTATACCTAACCATTTCTAACTGATCTGTAACAAATAAAGTTTCCAGAAATTCATCAGCATAGATTGTACCTTTCAGGCTTGCCAGGGGCTGTGCTTCTCTAACTCCTACTGAAGTCAACTTGCACTATTATCCCTTGATAGCATATCCTGATAATGGCCTGATCCATAGAAATGAGTGCAGGTCTACCCTCCAGATTTTTGCTGGCCTAGCTATGTTGGTCAGGGGTGTGATGAGGTGTGATTGTTGATCCACATAGTTATGCTGGCAAAAAACAAAAAACTACGATGTTGAAACAATTATCCCAACAAGTCTGCTTGTTTGCCTGTATAGCTTATTTCATTGGACCACTTTCGTCACTGTTAGTTGAATCCATACTTGGAACACTTTGCTGGTGAGCTGACAAAGCTCTTGCTATAGACCTGGCCTATGTAATTCAGAAAAGAGTCTGTTTTAAAGGCAAATGTTATTGTTGTTCTGATTGTCTTCAAAGGGAATGGAGGCACCCAGTTCTCCCAGGAAGCATTCAGCATATTTCAGGATTGCGCCTATGGATCTTGAACTCCCTTGTGTGGTGTGTCTGTCTGTACAGCACCCGGCTTACACACAACTCTGTGCAGATATAACAACTTCATGTTCCAGCTTTATGGCCATAAGGAGTGGCCTGTTTGGTTGCTAATGCCTTGGTAGGATTAGCTTTTATTATTTGGAGATCTTGTTTCAATTATTCTGTTTCCTCCAGCCACTCACCTTCACATGCCCTGTTTATTTGCTGTTTTGTTTTTTTTTAAAAAATCAGGAAGAGTGTATCACGTTCAACCTATTATTGTTTTAATTTTTGCAACTTCTTGTTTTTGCCCTCAAGTTATTTGTGACTAAAGTACCAGTCAGCCTCATGCAGCATCTGACATCCTCCTACATCTGTCAGCTGTTCTAGTTCTCTCCTATTGCCCAAGGGTTCTAATCTTCTTCCTTCTTGTTTCTCTGTGCAGTCTCTCATGGTGATGCTCCTTTTTTGGCAGCCCATCGGAGACTCCTGTCTTTGCCTATTTTGTGTGCATTCTTCTGATCCATTGGTACCCATTCCTTCCCCAGTGTACATGCTCTGCTTTCACTGGATTTTTAAAAATGGCCTCAGGAGTCTTCCCAGTAGGTTAACCTATATTTCAGTTTTTATAAATATAGATTTTAACAAATATATGTCTGAAGCCAGCTCCTCTAACAATTTTCACATCTTCCAATGACTGCAGTAGCTTGCTGGGCTCAGATATCTTTATATAATTAGTTCAAAAGGAGTCATTTATTGTTAAAGTGGCCAGTCACACATGGCTGCTCCTTCCTGAAAATGTGTACTGTCTAATGAGGAGTTTCTGTAAAACCAATGGCACCATACTGTTACATTCTTACCCAGAGCACCCTTGAATCTTCCTGCATACATGAGAATAGGTGGCTGCCAATAATGTATCGTGCTATTAGTCTGGTAGCTTTTATGCTGGGGGATGACATTTCTCTTTTCTTATGACTTCCTGTTTCTTTGGTTCTGAGAATCCTGGTTATGAAAGAATATAAGCTCTTCATGGCCTCTAGTGGACAACATCTAGAAGTGCAGGTATCTTTTAACCTAAGTGGATCAGAGGGAAAACTGAGGGTTATCAGTACAGGTTTTTTCTTGATATTGTTTGGTCATTGTTATAGTTGATTGATAAACCTCCCCAGGAATGTAGGTTTCTCAAATAACACTGAAAGATAAACTTATGACGGGGCAGGAGGCTCAAAGGACATTTCAGGTTGCTAGTGTATTTTATACCATTACAGGAGAATTCTTTGTCACTACAGCACTTACAAACCTGAAGGTATGCTGAGAATGACATCTTGATTTCATAGTGATTATAGTATTTTACTGCCAGGTGAAATTCACTGCTATAAGCAGAACTCTCCAAATATAGCAATGTGTAGGTCAACATCTTATTTTTTCAATACATAGCATATAACGAGGCTTATTTTGCCTCTTCATTTTTAGATTGCCCACAGTTTGTAACAGCTGTGTTTACAAATGCACCAGCGTATGAATGAAGCTTATAGACAGATTCTTCATAAGAGGTAGGAGGAGCTGTCTCTGCATGTCATTGAAAACATTTTGGTTTTAGCCTTCTTATCGTTTATTGTGTTATGTTGGATAAACCCACTAGGTTATTTTACACGGAACAAAGACTGTGCCAGAACAACTGACGTGGGATAAAGCCTGTTAATATGGTGATAGCTTTTTCTTCTTTGTTTTTGATTGTCTAAGATAAAATAAGAGAAGAGATTGAACTAACCTGCAAATTTTTACTTGGGAGAATCCAATAAAGTAGGCAAAGACAAGGGCAAAATGAGAAAATTATGGTTGATGGGTGTTAGAGACAGAAAACTGGACAAAGGTCTGCTATGGGGAGAAGACGACATTCTAAATTATCATTATCTTTGTTATGTCTACCTATATTTACATGTATATATAAGACTCTTTGAGAAGAATTGATAGATCGGGAAGGTAGAAGTGACCACTATGGCCATCCTGCAGGATTTCTTGAATTCAGCAATCATAGGTAAAAATACCAACTGTTTCCTTCATCACACCATAATTTCTAATTGAGCTAGAGCATATCATATAGCAGTATATCCAAGAAGAGAGACTAGAAATGCTTAGATTTGTCATTTTGTTTATGATGAAGGCTGTAGCTTCGGTGTAATTTAGGTACAAATTAATGGCAAATGCGCTAACATAGTTGTGTTTCAAATAAGTCTTTTATGCACTATCGGACTTATATTTTCTCACTGTGGATCTCACAAGAGACATTTGAGTTCACAATCATTCCTTGTCTTCGCACGTCGCAATTTCAGTATTAGTATCTTTTTTCACAATACTGAGGCACTGCTTTAATGCAAATAAGAGGAACAAGTGCCATCCACTAGATCATCCCTACTACTTTATGCAATAGCTGTTTTTCCCCCATTGGAAGTCTTGTGTCCAAGTCTGCTCCTGTTTAACTTATAAAGTGAAACAAGATCCCCTGTATGTCAGTAGTTTGGCTTCAACATGGTGCTTGGACCTATATAGAAGTGTCCCTGAAACTGTTAGAATATTATTCTGAGTTTCAAAAGCATTTCTATTGACAAATGCTTAAAAAGGAGTGTTTACCATTAAAGTCTTGTATGTACTAAAGCTTTGGATACCATCTTTATTGATTTTGTCTCAGCTGTCTACATTACATATCTATATAACCTCCAACACTGAAGTATCTGATAATTGAGAAAGAACTATAATTAGTAAACCTGTGTGTGTGTGTGTGTGCACACGTGCACGCTTGTGATGGAAAAAAACCCAAATGTCAACAAAGCCAAATATTAATTCTATTAATATGTGAAAGGTCAGGGAACAACATGTCACACCTCAGGCAAAGGAAACTTTCTACCTCCAATAAAATGCATTGGGTTTGTAAGTAATGCAATACTTTGTTTTGAAGAAAAGATTTTAAGTTATGAAATTAGCAGAAGTTTGGGGGAATTACTCATTCTCTGGCAACTAGAGTTGGGTAAGAAATATTTTTTCCATCTTGTGAAAAACTTCAAGATTTCAGATTTTTTCCTGTTTCATATTGGAATGAAACCAAGACCTTTCAAGGTTTTTCACATATGTATGCACAGATACACAAAAAAAAGAGCAAAATCCAGCCCATCTGGGATGGTGGTGACCCAGGCTGGAGTACCTGCTCATCCTGATTCAGCAGGGGCATGAAACAAGGTCTCCAACACCCCAGCAGAGTGCTCCCGCTAGCAGTTACTGTGAGGTTTTGGTCTCCCATTATGCATTTGACAGATTCCATTCTGGACTTCAGAAACCTTCTCAATGAAAGCTTACTTAAAATTGGAATGTTTTCACCAAAGTTTGTGTTGCAACTAATCAATATTGTTTGACAGAGAAGATCTTTGTTGGATAATTCCTAATCAGCACTACCAGCAACCTTGAGATCATTTGTTCTCCTCTTACAAATGTTAGTTTAAAATAAACCCACCCTGGGTTCCTCATTACAGCATTGTTAAGTTACAGTAAAAGCTACTTGTCAGAATGAATGTTTGTTATCTGATTACTCTGTTGGCAAATGTTTTAAAAGACTGAAGTAGGACTGTGTTCTCAAAGAGCAGGTGTTTTCCTGTTTTTACCCGTAATCACTGTCTGTGATGAATAGCACCCTAACTTCACAAAACAAAAAGTAGTCCTGCAGCACTTTAAAGACTAACAATATTATTTATTATGTGATGAGCATTCATGAGACGGACCCACTTCTCCAGATCTGAAAATAATCACATAAGCTCATCAAGTAATAAATAATATTGTTAGTCTTTAAGGTGCTACAGGACTGCTTTTTTGTTTTGAGAAGATACAGACTAACACAGCTACCTCTCTGAGATTAACCACTCTAACTTGTTTACATTAAAATCTGTGTTGAAATATCTCAAGGGCACATGGTAGATTCCTTTTGGTGGCAGTTCTTAAAGAGGTCCTGTAACTTACTGTCCTTGCTCAGGAGTGCTTTTATCATAGCAGAGGGCAGTAGGTCCTACGTGTGTGGCAGTATTGTGAAAGCTGAGATTTTAACAGGATTATCAAGTAGTGGGAGAGGAAGAACTGGAAAATGTCAGTATCATAGAGGTTCAACAGCTTTGCTGTTAGGATTACTAGGAACAATGCAACTCAGTAGCAGAACTTATGCGAGCAGTGTTGTTTCTAGTCTTATTAAGTATGACTAAGAACTTCTAAGAGCAAGTGCCATGTTAGAGTTGTCGTGGAGTATTTCTGACCATGAATACTTCAGAAGTGGATCCTGGAGTGCTGAGTTCCTCCTACAAGGGTGTAGAGGTCTCGATGCTAGCCACAATAAAACCTTTCTGCACTGGAATACTGCTTCTTCTTTATGCTCTCGGAATACCTTTTTAAATGGATCAGAAAAGCACAAAAATGGCTAAGCTACCCTTAAGTCTGGAGCTCTTGATGAGATAAGGCAGTGCCATGTTTATTTATATATTTATTAGTACAAAATATTCAGGAATAGAACAGGCACGTTAGATAAATAATATCCAACAATTACAGCCGAGGCATCAAGAAGCTACTGTACTGTAGAGTATCCGTGTTCAGGGATATTTCACTCTCAGCACTGCATTAACTGTCATTCTCCTATGGATGGAGAGTGAGGAAATATCACCATGTGCTATGTATGATCGGCTAAGATTTTGCAAGAACAGGCTGTTGTAGTACTTGATGCAAGGACCTCGAATTAAATCTGAGGTACTGCTGTTGATAATTCACTAGATGGCTGTTTACTCTTCTAGCTGGGACTGAACTGTTGCCCAGTGTGGTGGTTAGGAAGCATTGTTCTTAAGCATTTAGGTGTTGCAATTAGATAGCCACTTCGGGTTATTAAAGGTCTATAACATCTTGTGCAGGAGAAGGCATAATTACATTCTGGCTGCCTGTATTTTCCTTACAGAGTAATTTGGATACATTACTTTTAACTTCTTGATCTAAACTGTTGTGCAGCGTTGCTGCCGCACAGTAAGTGACAGACACGTTTCACGCCAGACACAGCTGCGCTTCGGTGATAGAAGAGGAGACGTGCATGCAATGTAATTGCTTTAGAGTGATCAAGAAAGACGATGCTATATTAGGCTTAAATTTTAGGCCATTGTTTGCAAGGCTTATGATTGGTGTCATCATACATTTCATTTGCATATAGCTCCTGAGTTCTGACTTTCCTCAAAGTGGAAAAGATAATTTTACTAGATTCAGTTTCTTGGCAATTGCCTTACCATGCCAGCTCCTTGGTGCATTGGGTCTTGAGGACAGATGCTGGTCTGAACTTTTAATTCCTTCTCTTCCTCATTACAGTCTTTTACATACAGAAGGGAATTAGCACTCCAGATCATTGTCGTTTGTGGTGGGGTTTCATTACTGATTTTTATGATACCCAATTAGCTTTTGACTGAGAGCAAGGCGTTTTTGTCCCTTTAAGCAAACCAGAAATTCACATTTCAATACGTACTTTTAAACAATGTTTGAATCATACAACTTTTCCAGACGTTCTTGTCCCTGAGCTCTGTAGAGTATTCAAACGGGCTTACACAAATTGTTATGCCTCTGACATATACAAATTGAACTTGATGTTAAACTAGGGTCAAGTCATTTAAATATTTGTAAGTAATATTTCAGGCCTTCTGTTTTATTTGCGGTTTTACTGCATTTTGCAGTTTTAATGATTCAGTTGGTTTGTCGTGTGTCTTTGATGCAGGAGTTTGCAAATCCTGCGGTTGTGTCTTTAGTATTACAACAATCATGAAGGCTTTGCCTCAGCGGTTCAGAAAGATGACGTGTAAAGCAGAAGAGACAGTTTAACTTTCATATGCCAGATTCAAGCTGCTGAATTTAGAGTTAGAAAACATTTATACTGGCTGGTAAAGGAACCACATGTGACATAGGGATATGCCAAAAGAAAAGTTGTTGTTTTTTTTTTCTTTTTTCCCCCCACTAGGGCAAATAATCAAAAGGCACAAATTAAAACAAGAAATCAAAAAAGGCAGAGGTGGAATTCTGTCAAAGGATGTGTTTTGCATACTTTAATCCTTCACAGTACATATTTTACAATATCAACAATGCAAATACATCTCAGTTGATATCTCCTCATCTAATGTGCATAGTACAGTTGTCCTACTTTAAACAGACATTGAGACTGTGAGTGAATTTTAAAAATACCTACCTAGCTCCAGCAAGACGCTTCGGGCACAACTGTGCTGTTAGTTGTTTGGGGCAGGGAGATGGGGTTCTTATCCTTAGCTCTAGGGAGTGAAGTCTGTATGGCTGGCAGCCAGAGATACCCTTTTTTTCCTCTGAATTTTTACAGTAGTGTTCAGTCAGTAATTTCTACTCATGACTGTAAAATTTGAAATGAACATGTTGGTTGGTTTGATCTTCAACGAATCAAAAAATCAATCCTGTAGCTCCTTAAAGACTACTTGTTTATTAGGAGATGAGCTCTTGTGGGACAGACCCACTTCTTCAGATCTGGTGAATAACTGATGACTGAGAGAAAAAGAATTTAAAAAGATGGGAAAAAAAGCTGGTGAATAATGTAGATGGGGGGAAGGAATGGGAAGGGAGGAGAAAAAGCCTCTGCAAGTGTCTATAAAGTCAGGTGGGATGCCTGCGATCAAAAGTGGGGAAACTGTCCTTGTAACATACAAGATAGTTGAGATCTTTGAGTCCACAGTGATAGATATCAAACTTGAAAATAGATTCCATTTCAGATGTCTGCCTTCGTAATCTGGTGTTAAAAGCTTTTTGTTTCAAAACACAGACCACTAAATCTTCAATAGCATGTCCTGCCAAATTGAAATGCTCACTTACCAGTTTATGTGTATTCAGATTCCTAATGGCTGATTTGTGTCCATTCATTCTTTGGTGAAATGATCTTCCAGTTTGTCCGATGTACATTGCAGAGGGGCATTGCTGGCACATGATGGCATATATCACATTAGTGAAGTGCAGGAATATGAGATCCTGATCATGCGACTAACGTGGTTGGGTTCAGTGATGGTGTGACTAGTGTAAATATGTGGACAGAGTTGGTAACAGGGTTTGTTGCAAGGAAATGTACCAGAATTAGTATTTCTGTGGTATGGCATGTGGTTGCTCGTGAGAATTTTCATGAGGTTGGGCGGCTGTCTGTAGGAAAGAACAGGCCTGTGATCTAGGGCCTGTGAGAGTACAGCAGCATCATGCTCCAGTATAGGTTGTAGATTGTCAGTAATGCACTGGAAGAGTTTGAATTGGGGGCTGTGGGTGATGACAAGTGGTGTTCTGTTATTAACCTTCTTGAGCCTATCTAGAAGCAGCTGGTTTCTAGGTATTTGTCCCTGTCAATCTGTTTCTTTACTTCTCCCTGTGGGTAATTAAGTTTTATGAATACCTGGTAGAGATCTTAAAGTTTTTCATCTCTGTCAGTCGGATTGGAGCAGCTGCGGTGGTATTTTACGGTTTGGCTGTAAATGATGGATTGTGTGATGTGTCCTGGAGGGAAGCTGGAGGCATTTAGGTAAGAGTAGCTGTCAGTCAATTTCTGATATAGAGTGGTATTGATTTGACTATCAGTGATTTGTACTGTGGAATT
This sequence comes from Carettochelys insculpta, assembly GCF_033958435.1. Classification (NCBI taxonomy): domain Eukaryota; kingdom Metazoa; phylum Chordata; order Testudines; family Carettochelyidae; genus Carettochelys; species Carettochelys insculpta. Next base: position 53,940,071 of record NC_134137.1, on the reverse strand, counting down.
TGAATGCACATAAACGAGTAAGTGATCATTTCAATTTGGCAGGACACACTATTGAAAACTTAATACAGTGTACTTCAAAAAAAAAAGAGATTTTAAATCCAGATTACAAAGGGAGACATCTGAATTGGAATTTCTTTTCGTGTTTGATACCTATCACTGCAGACTCAACAATGATCTCAATTATCTTATGTATTACATGGACTGTTTCCCAACTTTTGATATTTGCAGTGATCGCAGGCATCTGACTTAACAGACACTTACAGAGGCTTGTTCTCTTCCCTCACCCCATTCCTTCTCCCCATCTATCTGATTTATCAGCTTTTTTCTTTCATTTTTCCCAACTATTTTAATTCTTTTTCTCTGTTATCAGTTATTCTCCAGATCTGAAGAAGTGGGTGTCCCATGAAAGCTCATTACCTAATACATAATATTGTTAGTCTTCAAGGCGCTATAGGACTGCGTTTCTGTTGTTTTGTGAAGATACAAACTAACACAGCTACCTCTCTGAGGCTGTTGATTTTGAACTGAAATTTTCATTTTGTCCTAGTTTTCAAAAACGAAAACACTTTTTCAAAATTTCAGTCTGTGTCTCCCACTTTCTTACTTTTTTTCATCTTTGCCACTGAATGCAACAGCATGACAGAAAGATGCCTAGGTTTTCCAGCTCTTTTCTTCCCCCACCCCTTCAAATCTGTAACTTTAAAAAAAAGGAGGAATATTATATATATGTAGACCCTAAACATTAAGTATTTTCATTTCCTTGCTTTCGATGGCAAAAAGAAACCATGAAAATTTGAAAAAGAATGTTTTCGCAAGCTGAAATGAAATTGTTTTGAAATTTCTAGTAAAAATACAATCCAAAATTACCTTTTGCTGCGGAGAATTTCATTTTCAATGAAAAAATTGATTACTTTCAACTAGCTCTAGATGATTAAAAAAACCCTCTATTTCCTTTTTGACTTACGTTTTCTCTTGTATTCTAGTCGCTAGGAATGACTTTCATCTTCAGCTGGCAAGAGGTACACTATTTCTTCTTAGGTGCTGGACTGGTCTCCCTAAGCCACACCTTCATCACCTAGCATCATGAGCTTGGACTGATCCTGAAAGCAACCTATCAACGACAGCTGGCCTTTTAAGTAGACCAGACCAGCACAGCACATCGAGGGTGACCAAATATCCAAATAGGGAGAGTCCCCATATTTGAAACTTTACCTTAATATAAGCATCTATTCTCCCTGGACTCTGTCCTTTTTTTCCCCACACTTGCTGTCTAATTACCCTAAGCACATCACACTAGTTCCCTTCTCTGTATACTAGCTACTAGTTAAGTTCCAGATTTATTTAACATCCTGGTCCTCATTTTCTAGAGTTCTAAATTAGTAAAGAACAGGATTTGAGAAGCTACCTCTCACTTTGCATCTACTCATAACACCTACACTGAATGGATGCTGTGATTTACAGAGGCCACATTTGAACTACTGTGTAGGGGGTAAAGCTGCAAATATTTTCAAATGAAGGCCACTACACAGGCCTGGGTGTAGACAAAGCAAGTCACAGTATGGGAGCCTTTAATCTGCTATCTTTTAGCATTAGTCTTAAAATTCTCCTAATTTTATTCAAATGGGTGTTTACTACTGATTGGTCTCATTTATGTAACTTCAAGTCCATTTCAAAGGTCGGACAGGTTATTTTAATGAGTCCTACACGGTTTAGCAGATAATTATTGTACACACAATGGCCCTGGAAAAGTGGATTAAATAGGTTTTCTTTGCAACTTAGAATCAAGGATAGGGCTGCTGTTGCCACTGGCTGTATATACTGTACAGCTGGTGATCCTTCATCAAGCTACTGGCAAGAATATGCCAGTCCATCCACAGGAGAGCCCTCTAGTTTCACTTTTTCAGATCCAAATCACAGCTGCTTGGACCAGGGCCCTCAGAACTTTTCTTATGGCTGCAACTTGACAAAGCACTATCCTCGTGGTGTCCAATATGCTTCCCATTCGCCATATATGGTGAATGGGGCAGTGGAGTTTGGTGAACTGTGGCTCAGTAGAGCCACACACGTGGGCGCCCCTCTGGCCGCTCTGCACATGCGCCTTTGCCACATGATGGGGCAAGCGCAAGGTGGCAGTGGCTGAGGTGGCCCCTGCTGTAGTTTCTCCAACACGGTGCCTGTGGCACCACCTGGGAGCCACATGACTTCTTCGGCTCCAGCACAGCTCCTCCTGCCCCAGTTCCAGTGTCTTGGTGTGGCCTTGGGGCTCAGTGTGGTGCTTGTGACCCTGGCAGCCCTGGATTCAGTGGTGGTGACTCTGGTGAGTGAGGTGGAATATGTGGGGGTAAGGTGAGCTGGAGGCACCTGGCTCTGGGTGAGGGGGACATTTATTAGAGGAGGGGTGAGGCGAACGTACCAGGACGACAACCACAAGTGTGATGCTCCTTGCTTTACTATTGTACTCCACTGCACTACCCCACTGCCCTCACCTCATAACTCTGCAAGCCATTTAATTTTCTACCAAGCCTCCTGGAAGGTCAGTAGTTGAATATGTGCCTGGCTTAATGGTTTCCAAACTGTGGTATGTGCTTTACTGGTGGTTTGGAAAAGCTTACTAGTCCAGTGTGCTGGTGATCTCAGTTTACATCCTGGCAATCATGTTCAACAGGACTAAAGATGTCTTAAACACTTTCTTAATAAGTCTTTAATAGAAATTCATCAATACTCATCATGGATCAGAAGCAGGGATTGAATGCCAAACTTTCAGCATTGTGGCATATAGATGGCTACTACTTGAGTTAAAGGGCTACCTATAGGTGTTAGGTAGGATCAATAGTAGGTGGATTACCTCACAGAGTGGGTGCAAGTAGTTTACATCAAGCAGTTGGTTAGATTGTTGCAGTTTCCACAGGATCATTATTGAGTTGCTAATAGACGTGGTTCATGCAGTCAGATTAGGAGGAGACACGGTCCAGGAAACAGTCTGTCTGTTAAAAGTTATCTACAGTATGGTACAGTTTGAGACTACTAGGTTAGTTCAGTTTATTTTTTCATTCAGAATGTATGTGTTCGCTAAGACAGGTCTCTGCAGTAATTCTTAGTTTAAAGGTCGTGCCATCTCTTCACAGGAGTTGGAGGGAATTAAGACATTGTAGAGAATACATATATAAACAGGTTGAACCTCTCTAGTCCAGCACCCTTGGGACCTGACTGGTGTTGAACAAGAAAATTTGCCAAACCACAGGAAGTCACCATTGTCTAGCAACATTACCAACACTTCCACTGCTTCCTGGGCTCTTAGAAGATATTTAGGGGGCAAATTACAGCTAAATAGCAGCACAGGACACTGAGAGCTAGGCCTGGTGCCTGGAGACAAACTTTATGGGACCACAGGAAACTGGACCACACCCAGGATAAGTGGTCATTCAGCTAACTAAAATCATGCCCGATTATGGATGTTGCTAGCTGAGAGAGTAACGAATTAGAGAGGTTCAACCTATATATGAACTGAAGAGCTAGTTTACTCTGTCCTTTGGAATATAGGATGTAGTGCTATTAAGTTTGTTAACACATAATGTATTCTATTATTTTTAAGCTCTGATATAATGTTCAGTGCTGCACAAGAAATGTCTGTGTCCACACTGAGTTAGTATGATGGTAAGAGTTCATTGCAGCTGGAACTCTCAGCACGTACAGTATGTCCTCTTGTTTAACCTAACTCATCAGTGGAAGGGAATAACAGCAGATCCAATATAATGGCTACCAAAAATACTTGGCATTGTAGATGTAAATTTATCTCTTTAAGAATGTCAGTCGCTGATTCTGAGAAGATCATTATATGAACCAGTTCTCCAACACAATATGTTTTGCTATATCTTCCCACTGGAATAGAGCAGAGTGCTGTGCTACATTAATTAGTTCCTAAGCCTTGAAGGTCACAGCTATCTGGCCTCTATTTTCCAGGATTAATTATTTTAATATATGATTGACTTTCATATGTATGTCATTAAGATGAAGAACTGTTTTTCAGGTTTGAGATGAAGCAGCAGTCTTTTACTGTAGTATTTGCCATAACTGCACAGCCAGTGTTAAAAGAGATGATTTATAGAAAATCCAGCTGTGAGTTTTCGTATCTTCAAGAGCAGGAGGCGGGACTAGAAACCAACCTAAAACCAAGCAGAGCATTGATCAGACGAGGAATGATGTAGAGCACAGCCCCACGCAGACAACAGCTAAGCAGTGTGGAAATATTAGCTGACAAAATAATAAGGAAGAAGCTGCACTCAGAGAAGCCATCTGTCAGAATCTGAGAAGCAGGTTTCAAGAAACCAGAAAATGAAGTACAGAAGAAAGTGATTTTGGTTCAAAGGTACAGTGAAGCCTAAGGATATTTGTAGACAGTAAGGTTAAATATTGTACTGTGGGTGTTTAATACAGCAGTTAATACTGTTTTGAAGAGCTTTTTAGCTTTGAAAACAGTCATATCTCCCTTGTAACCTGTCTTCTACTTAAAAGGTTTGAATTACTTTAAAGATGTTAAGAGGCTTATCTGTTTGAGATGGCTTGTTTAAAAAAAAACTTGCAAACAAACTTTCAAACTGCTAGTTTCCTCCATTTCAGATGGGTGATTTTGTGTAATTAATTAAAGGACACCTCCGGTAGCAAACAAGAAATATTTTTTAATCTTTCTGAAAGGCATCTTTGATGAAAGCTTGCTTAATCCTAGAGGTGACTGAGGGGGGTAGGCAAGAATATTGTTGTTGGAGATGGAGAGAGAGTTCCCACCCGACTAATTAGAACTATAATGCATAAACATCTTGGGCTAACTTGTGCCCTTACTTATATTGGTGAAATATTAGGAGTAAGTCCATAGAAGGTTATTCCCGATTTAACTCAAGGTAGGATGTTGTTCCACATTTCTTAAAGCAGAAGAAACCCTGTAGTGCTACACAAAATACATTTTAGCGTTACCAGAGCACTTGCTTAAAAACAACCACTAATTTTTTTTTAAATGCATGTTATGTAGCCTCTTCTGACATATGTTTCTGAAAGCACTGGTATATGATCTTGTAAAAAATTCTGTTGTTTGATGTTGACAGGCTTTCAGATAAGACTATTTGCTTGCTGTTTGTAGGTATGGTTTCCACTGTTTGGTGGCTTGTATTTGATGTGACCTGCCTAATTTCAAAATGTTTCTGAGACTATAGTTTGGAATAATAATTAGCAATAGCAGAGGTAGAATAAACATTAGCAATAGCAGAGGTACATGAAAGGTTTAAACAAGACCCCAGGTATCTCTTTTTTTATTTGGAGTGAGACAATTCTATTACAATTCATACAGAAAAATAACTTGTTGCAGTAGGTCTAATGTACAGTCTGCTCCATGCCAGTAGTGGAAGCATTGGCTGGAGACTAAAAACCACTCAATATTATGGCCCAATATGGATGACAAAACATTGTAGCATGTGTGGGAAAATGGCTGCAGTCCAATGTCTGGAATCATTTATCTTCTGGTAGTCTGGAAGATGACTGTTTTATGTATTTTACAGAAATCCCTGCTGATTGATTTCATTTACTTGGGGGGAAGGGGCACAGAGATGGCTGAACTGGACAAATGGAAAAAATGTGAACCCTTTACAGTAACCCTGACATCCTGTTCTGGTTAGGTTTTTGTCTCTTTTAAATGTGATCTTACCATCTCTGACAATCATGTGAACACTTTCTGCTGGTTTCTTATGTCATCTCTCTTCTCTTAGTTTTCAGTCTCAGCAAGCCAAAAGTTGAGCACTCCATGTACGAGCTCTTTCTCTAGCTTAGCCTTTTTCCAGTGCATGGGGTACATTTTGGAAATTACTGCAAAAAGTCAGGAGGAGAAGGAAGAAATGGAAATTGATAAAATTCCACAGAGCCTATTGTAGGAGTACAGCACATGTGTGTGCAGCTGTTTGGAAAGATAGGCATGAAATACTTTGAGAGAGGTGGTCTGATTTCCTATCCCTGGAATAACTTCTATTTTCAATATTCAAGGATTTCCTAAATAGCTGCATTTATACTCTTGTAATCCATGCAATGAGATGACAGTATTTCTTGAGGCTTTTTATTCATTTTAGACTTTTGACAAGCATCCTGGAACCAAGTCAGATTCACCCTAACATCATGTCTTTGCCTCTTAATGTCTTTTTTTATACGTTGCCTTCTGCCTGCTTTCCTGATATTTGCATTTAAGTCAATTGCTCCCACATCATAGTTTCTTCACTTGGCTGTCCCAGATATAAAGTCTCAGTGTTGATTATATACCATATCCATAGGCAGTTGCTCTAATATCACAGGAATCCAAGGCAAACATTTTTATAATAATGGTACGAGGACACAAGCTGAGAGATACATGCACATACTATCAAGGAAAGTGCTGCAAAGTTGGACTTTTTAAATATCAGGTTATTTTATTTTATATGCAGTAACCTCACCACAAAAGTCCTCTGAAGTAGCAAGACAGAAGGCTGGGGAATGGGGAAGGTAATGGGTCTCCCTATATATGCATTCAGAACATTCAGGAGGCTCTAGAATAGGGATGGGTGAGAGAGAGACAGAGAGCTGAAAAACTCTCACTCTTTTGCTACAGCCAGAGAGGAATATGGGGCTCCATAGGGGGCTTATCAGTCATGTACTAGCTAGAGGTTGATACAAAAGATGGGAACTCCTAAAAAGGGTTCAGAAGCAGCCCCTGATAGGAATTTCAGCATTCCAGAGTGTTGGCCCTGGACCCCTTTCTGTCTCTCTAGGTTCTGTCATGATGGTATCCAGTTGCTGGGGGCGGGTTGTCTTTATCCGGGTTCTTCTGGGTACCTTACTGCTCTATCTAAACATTTGTAACATGCTTATTACCAGTTTGTCTCTTTATTTGCTAATATCATGTTGTGTATTGACCTCTGAATCATTATTTGACTTTTTTGGTTAGTAGGTCTCTGGTCATCTTTTTGAAGCACAGCTTTAATATAGAGAACCAAATTTTTAGTGCGGATTTCAGTTAAATTATGCTAGGTTACACCAGATGAGGATTTTGACCGGGCTTGTAAGAATCACAGAAGCTTAAGTCTAGAAGGCACCCTGAGCTCAGTTAGTCCATTCCCTCATGCCGAGGCAGAATTAGAAAGACCTACATTGATAGGTCCCCACCACCACCACCATGAATTTGGATTCATCATCACCACATCTACTGTTGTATTAATTTTGATTGAATATATAAGCCCAGTGAGTCAAGGATATTAACATGAACCTGTAACTGCCCAACTCTGACTTCTCGGATCACATAAAGTTGTAACCCTAGAAAGACCTGTAACCCCTCGAAAGACACAAGAGAAAATTTCTAGGCCTGTCCACAATTAGTATTGTTAAAAATCAATGCAAAGAAAACTAAAGCCATGAGAATCGGTACCCAACAGGAAACACCAATAATACAGTCAAGGACCGACATTTCTTGTCAGCATTGTAAATACAACAGGCAGAGGAGACAAAAGACAGCGAAAGCCAGTCATGCCTTCATAACTCTAAAACCAATTTGGAGACACAGAAAACTTGCCATCCAAATTAAGCTTTGACTACTTAGCACCATTCTAAAGTTGATCTTACTATATGGTGCTGAAACTTGGAGCGTTATTCATAAGCTCTGATTTCTTCTCTACTGGGTGTAGGTGAGTAGTAACAGAGAGTAAGCCGTGCTAGTCTATACACTATCAAAACAAAAAGCAGTCAAGTAGCACTTTAAAGAATAGCAAAATAGTTTATTAGGTGAGCTTTCGTGGGACAGACCCACTTCTTCAGACCATAGCCAGACCAGAACAGACTCGACATTTAAGACACAGAGAACCAAAAACAGTAAGCAAGGAGGACAAATCACAAAAAGATAATCAAGGTGAGCAAATCAGAGAGTGGAGCGGTGGGGGGGAAGATCAAGAATTAGATTGAGCCAAGTATGCAGACGAGCCGCTATAGTGACTCAGAAAGTTCCCACCACGATTTAAACCATGTGTTAATGTGCCGAATTTGAATATAAATGTCAACTCGTCCACTTCTCTTTCTAAAACGGAGCGATAATTTCTCTTCAGTAACACACATACCTTGAGGTCATTGACAGAATGCCCCATTCCATTAAAATGTTGACTAACTGGTTTGTTGATCTGGAGTGTTTTGATGTCTGTTTTGTGCCCGTTGACCCTTTCTCTAAGGGAGTTAGAAGTCTGTCCAATATACAAAGCATCTGGGCATTGTTGGCACATGATGGCATATATGATGTTAGTAGAGGAGCATGAGAAAGTGCCCGTGATTCTGTGAGTAACCTGGTTAGGTCCAGTGATGGTATTTCCAGAGAAGATATGTGGACAAAGCTGGCAGCGGGCTTTGTTGCAGGGAAAGGTTCCAGGACTGGTGTTCCTGGGGTACAGACTGTGGCTGTTAGTGAGGATCCTCATGAGATTGGGAGGTTGTCTGTAGGAGAGAACAGGCATGTCACCCAGGGCCTTCTGGAGTGTAGCATCCTGATTAAGGATAGGTTGTAGGTCTTTAATAATTCGTTGCAGTGGTCTGAGTTGGGGGCTGTAGGTGATGACCAGTGGTGTTCTATTCTTGGCTTTTTTGGGCCGATCTTGGAGTAGCTGGTCTCTGGGTATTCGTCTGGCCCTGTCGATTTGTTTTGTTACTTCTCCTGGTGGGTAGTTCAAGTTTATGAATATTTGGTAAAGTTCTTGTAGTTTTTGGTCTCTGTCAGTTGGATCAGAGCAAATGCGATTGTACCTAAGAGCTTGACTGTAAACAATGGATCTAGTCACGTGTGCAGGATGGAAACTAGAAGGGTGTAGGTAAGTATAGGGATCAGTAGGTTTTTGGTAGAGTGTGGTACTGATCAGGCCATCCTTGATTAGTACTGCAGTGTCCAGGAAATGTATCTCTTGCATGTTGTAATCGAGGCATAAGTTGATGGTGGGGTGTAGATTGTTAAAGTCTCTGTGGAATTCTTGTAGCGCCTCTGTACCATGGGTCCAAATAATTCCACATATATATATAATTCCACATATACACACACACACACACACACACATACATAAATATTCCACATAAAGACGGATTACAAGCAATCAGGAATATCATCCCTGATGCCACCACAGCCAATCTGGTGTCTGACCTCTGTAACTTTGTTCTCACACACAATTATTTCCGTTTTGGGGACAATTTATACCTCCAGATTAGTGGAACTGCTATGGACACCCGCATGGCCCCACAATATGCTAATATATTTATGGCTGACCTGGAACAACAATTCCTCAGCTCTCGTCCCCTATTAGCACTCCTCTACTTAAGACACATTGATGACATCTTTATGATTTGGACCCATGGTACAGAGGCGCTAGAAGAATTCCACAGAGACTTTAACAATCTACACCCCACCATCAACTTATGCCTCGATTACAACATGCAAGAGATACATTTCCTGGACACTACAGTACTAATCAAGGATGGCCTGATCAGTACCACACTCTACCAAAAACCTACTGATCCCTATACTTACCTACACCCTTCTAGTTTCCATCCTGCACATGTGACTAGATCCATTGTTTACAGTCAAGCTCTTAGGTACAATCGCATTTGCTCTGATCCAACTGACAGAGACCAAAAACTACAAGAACTTTACCAAATATTCATAAACCTGAATTACCCACCAGGAGACGTAACAAAACAAATCGACAGGGCCAGACGAATACCCAGAGACCAGCTACTCCAAGATCGGCCCAAAAAAGCCAAGAACAGAACACCTCTGGTCATCACCTACAGCCCCCAACTCAGACCACTGCAACGAATTATTAAAGACCTACAACCTATCCTTAATCAGGATGCTACACTCCAGAAGGCCCTGGGTGACATGCCTGTTCTCTCCTACAGACAACCTCCCAACCTCATGAGGATCCTCACTAACAGCCACAGTCTGTACCCCAGGAACACCAGTCCTGGAACCTTTCCCTGCAACAAAGCCCGCTGCCAGCTTTGTCCACATATCTTCTCTGGAAATACCATCACTGGACCTAACCAGGTTACTCACAGAATCACGGGCACTTTCTCATGCTCCTCTACTAACATCATATATGCCATCATGTGCCAACAATGCCCAGATGCTTTGTATATTGGACAGACTTCTAACTCCCTTAGAGAAAGGGTCAACGGGCACAAAACAGACATCAAAACACTCCAGATCCACAAACCAGTTAGTCAACATTTTAATGGAATGGGGCATTCTATCAATGACCTCAAGGTATGTGTGTTACTGAAGAGAAATTATCGCTCCGTTTTAGAAAGAGAAGTGGACGAGTTGACATTTATATTCAAATTCGGCACATTAACACATGGTTTAAATCGTGATGGGAACTTTCTGAGTCACTGTAGCGGCTCATCTGCATACTTGGCTCAATCTAATTCTTGATCTTCCCCCCCACTGCTCCACTCTCTGATTTGCTCACCTTGATTATCTTTTTGTGATTTGTCCTCCTTGCTTACTGTTTTTGGTTCTCTGTGTCTTAAATATTGAGTCTGTTCTGGTCTGGCTATGGTCTGAAGAAGTGGGTCTGTCCCACGAAAGCTCACCTAATAAACTATTTTGCTATTCTTTAAAGTGCTACTTGACTGCTTTTTGTTTTGGGTGTAGGTGAGACAGTTCGGCTGCTGAGCACCCACTAATTTTTCCACATGAGTATTCCAGCTCCAGAACACCCACAGAATGAGCACCTATGGACTCATTTGATCTTTACTATCTCAACTCCAAGTTTTCATAAACATTTGCATATACAGATCCTCAATATCAGATGTTTGGAAGAGGTAGAAACGGAAACCAGTAGTACAGTAGTGTCTGGGGCAAAAAGTGCTTGGACTTACATAGAGGCAGGACACAAATAACATAACAAGATAGGTGTTAGACTGGAAACCCAAGGGCAAGAAGCTACTAGATGGACCAATGAAAATGTGAAAATGCCCAACAGAAGCAAAATTGAAAGGTATCAAAATGACATGGGGTGAAGCTAAGACAGCAGTAGAGGACCAGTACATATGAAAGAGGGTGGTGAAGGCCCTAGGTTCCACAGGGAAAAGAGAGGCATAGTGTGTGAGAAAGTAACTGTCCAACATTAAAAGCTTTCAACCTAGTTTGAGTTTTGGTATACAGAGACCTCAGGGTGCTTTGTGCCATGATGAACACACCACTAAAAATCTTAATCTTTTATTGAAGAAAAAGACAAAGAAGGGGAAAAAAGATTAAAGCATTTGAAATGTAAATGTTAAGGCTTTTATTTTAAAATCCTTTGTTTCTCTTTAACAGTAGAATCTTTAGAAATAAAATACCCTTTGTTCAATAGTTTCTTGGATAGGAGCTACTTTCCCTGTTAGATGGAAAGAGAAAAAGTTAATTGAGATGGTTATGGTGGTTAATTTTGATCCTGTTTCCTAGAAGACAAAGTGATACAAACACAAAAGAGGAGAGAGAAAAGAACAGCAAAAATAGAAAATGCAATTTCCGTCTCCAGTGTTGAATCTCTCTTGCAGCCTTACTGCTCGAAAAGCAAAGGTCTGGCACACAATCTTAATAGCTACTCTGAGACCTGGCAAACTTGTACCAGTGTCAGGTAGCTTAAGGCATTACATTTAGCTACCTCTTTTTGGTCACAGGCTTACAGCTATACTGTGACTGCAAAGCCAGACTTTTCTCAGACAGAGAACAAAGGATATGGTTACGGAACAGACAAAATATGGTGGGAAAGAGAGAGGAAACAAATTCTCACATCCCAGGTGGTACAGGTTTGACTTCCCTGAGCCAGGAACCCTTCCAGTCCTGGGCTCTGTCTTCTGCTGTCTACAGCTTCCTGGCCCCTGTGGATTTTCAGCTCCGCCCCCTCACCACCCACACTCCATGCCCTAAGGCTCTTCCCAACCACAGCCCTGGGCCTCTAGCTTCCTCAGTCCTGGCCGCCAGCTTCCTGGGCTTCAGGCTGCTAATTTCCTGGCCTCAGCTGCCAACTTCTCCGCTCTGGGCTGCCAGTTTCCTGGCCCCAGCTGCTAGCTGCCCTGGCCCTGGCTGCCCCAGCTGCAGCTCTCTGGCCAACAGCCACCTGCTTCCCTGGTCCAGCTGTTGGCTTCCCCAGCCCAGTTATGGGCTGCAGGCTTCCTGGCCCAATCACTAGCTCCAGGGTCACAGTTTTCCAGCTGCTACCAATCTCCCAGCCACCAGTGCTCTCACAGTTGAGCTCACCATCAGGTAAATTCATAGGCCCTATTCTCACAATGCTACTAACATAAGAACATAAGAACATAAGAATGGCCATACTGGGTCAGACCAAAGGTCCATCAAGCCCAGCATCCCATCTGTCGACGGTGGCCAATGCCAGGCGCCCCAGAGAAGGAGAACAGAAGACAAGTGATTTATCTCCTGCCATCCATCTCCTGCCCTTGTTATGAAGGCTAGGGCACCATACTTTATCCCTGGCTAATAGCCATTTATGGACCTGACCTGCAAAAATTTATCAAGCTCTTTTTTAAACCCTAATAGAGTCCTGGCCTTCACAGCCGCCTCGGGCAAGGAGTTCCACAGGTTGACTGTGCGCTGTGTGAAGAAAAATTTCCTTTTATTAGTTTTGAACCCACTACCCATCAATTTCATTTGGTGTCCCCTAGTTCTTGTATTATGGGAAAAGGTAAATAATTTTTCTATATTCACTTTCTCCACACCATTCATGATTTTATATACCTCTATCATATCGCCCCTCAATCGCCTCTTTTCCAAACTGAAAAGTCCCAGTCTCTCTAGCCTCTCCCCATATGGGACCCTTTCCAAGCCCCTAATCATCTTAGTCGCCCTTTTCTGAACCTTTTCTAATGCCAATATATCTTTTTTGAGGTGAGGAGACCACATCTGCACGCAGTACTCGAGATGTGGGCGTACCATAGTTTTATATAGGGGAAGTATGATATCTTTTGTCTTATTATCGATCCCTTTTTTAATAATTCCTAACATCCTATTTGCCTTACTAACTGCCGCTGCACACTGCGTGGATGTCTTCAGAGAACTATCCACTATAACTCCAAGATCCCTTTCCTGATCTGTCGTAGCTAAATTTGACCCCATCATGTAGTACGTGTAATTTGGGTTATTTTTTCCAACATGCATTACCTTACACTTACCCACATTAAATTTCATTTGCCATTTTGCTGCCCAATCACTCAGTTTGCTGAGATCTTTTTGTAGTTCTTCACAATCCCTTTTGGTTTTGACTGTCCTGAACAACTTGGTGTCATCTGCAAACTTTGCCACCTCACTGCTTACCTCATTTTCCAGATCATTGATGAACAAGTTGAACAGGATCGGTCCCAGGACTGAGCCCTGGGGAACACCACTAGTTACCCCCCTCCATTGTGAAAATTTACCATTTATTCCCACCCTTTGTTTTCTGTCTTTTAACCAATTCCCGATCCATGAAAGGACCTTTCCTCCTATCCCATGACCACCTAATTTACATAAAAGCCTTTGGTGTGGGACCGTGTCAAAGGCTTTCTGGAAGTCTAGGTATATTATGTCCACTGGGTGCCCCTTGTCCGCATGTTTATTAACCCCTTCAAAGAATTCTAATAGATTAGACAGACACGACTTCCCTCTGCAGAAACCATGCTGACTTTTGCCCAACAATTCGTGCTCTTCTATGTGCCTTGCAATTTTACTCTTTACTAGTGTTTCTACTAATTTGCCTGGTACTGATGTTAAACTTATCGGTCTATAATTGCCAGGATCTCCTCTAGAGCCTTTTTTAAATATTGGTGTTATATTGGCCGTCTTCCAGTCATTTGGTACCAAAGTGGATTTAAAGGATAGGTTACAAACCACTGTTAATAACTCCGCAATTTCACATTTGAGTTCTTTCAGAACCCTTGGGTGAATGCCATCTGGTCCTGGAGACTTGTTACTATTCAGCTTATCAATTAATTCCAAAACCTCCTCTAATGTCACTTCAATCTGAGTGAGTTCCTCAGATTTGTCGCCTAAAAAGGCTGGCTCAGATTTAGGAACCTCTGTAACATCTTCAGCCGTGAAGACTGAAGCAAAGAAATCATTTAATCGCTCCGCAATGGCACTGTCTTCCTTGATCGCTCCTTTTATATCTTTATCATCCAAGGGCCCCACTGCTTTTTTAGCAGGCTTCCTGCTTCTAATGTATTTAAAAAACATTTTACTATTGTTTTTTGAATTTTTGGCTAGCTGTTCCTCAAACTCTTTTTTGGCTTTTCTTACTACATTATGACAGTTAATTTGGGAGTGTTTATGTTCCTTTCTATTTTCCTCACTAGGATTTGACTTCCACTTTTTAAAAGCTGCCCTTTTCTCTCTCACTGCCTTTTTAACATGGCTGTTTAGCCATGGTGGTTCTTTGTTAGGTCTCTTACTGTGTTTTTTTTTTTTTTTTTTTTACTCTACTACCACTTCCACCTGTCTTTCCTAGCTTTAAACTATATCTGTGCATATATCTTCAGGTAGGAAGGTGTAATGTCCAGCTCTAGTAAATATATGCATGATAGCTCCCATCAAACTACCATACTAAAAAATAACAGTATGTTCCTGTGGCCTAATACAAGTTCATATGGTGGCTAGCCCCTTCTGCTGCTTGTACCACCATGATTTCACTTCTGTTTTTAGCTTTCCTGTCCAACCAGAGCTGGTCTGTGTATATCTACATTCTCCAGCTTGAATGTAAGTGTGCCCATAGTCATTCTGCTCCTGACTGGGAATTGGCTTGTGACACCTTCTAAAGTCTCTGGCAGTTTCATATTTTAATTTAATTGATCCGTCTTTCCTCTGCCTCTTGGCAGATGTATCCAAGAAGGAAACAGTCTGATGATGAAAGCAGTGGACTGTAGCTTCCTTTCTTTACTTTGCCACTTAGGGCTTGTCCACACTTGAAATACCACAGTTAGAGAGCTGCAGCACTGCAGCTGTGTTGCAGTAGCACATCAGTGAAGGTGCTACTTATGCTGATGGGAGAGGTATTCCCATTGGTGTAAGTAATTCACCTTACCATGCGGCAGTAGTCAGGTTGATAGAAGAATTCTCCCATTGGACATCAGGGGTTAGTCTTGTTTTGCAAAATTACTATGGGGTGCATTGTTTCACACCCCTCGATAGCTTAATTTATAATGAAAGAGACACTGGGGCTCAAGCCATGTATTTATATTCATAAATTAAATGGCAAACCCACAGGTGCTGGGGCTGTAACTGCTGAACTTAAAAGTGCCATGGCTCAGCCCGGGCAAGCCCTGTCACAAATGAAACACTGCTCCTGAGCAGTGTAGTTAGGTTGACCTAACTGTCGTGTAGAGGAAGCCTTCATTGCTATAGGACTTTGAGCAAATCCCATTCATCCATAGTTCTGTTTATCTGTTTATGCAATGGGCAAATGCCTACCAGTAACTTTTTCATGGGATTGAGCCTGAATTACTTTTGTGTTTGAAAAGTGCTCTAAGACCTGGGATGAAAAGTGCAATAGAATACATCATGCCATTGGAAGCTAGATAAATGTTCAGTATGTCTTTACATTCATTAACATAAACTGCTCCCTCTATTTTGTTTGCCAGTGTATTTCTCATTCTAATGATACTCTGGGAGAAAAGGCCACATCTGATATGGAACTTGTAGCAATCTTTCTTTAAGTCTGAATTGACGTAGAACTAAGGGAATAACAAAGCCACCAAACCTCCATGTTCATCATTCTCACTCGAATAACTTAGAGCAGCTCACAGTAGTAATAGCCTCTTTGGGAAGGAGATGGGGGCATTATGTGTTGCTGGGTATCAATGGAGCACAGTGTGCTCTAGTTACACTTCCTCCTGCCTCCAGTATATCCCTAAAAAGCTGTTGTGTCGCTCTATAGCAGTCAGGTATACCCTCTGCTCAGGTAATCTTTGGCTGACTGTTAAGGCCAGTTTTAAGGTTGTTTGGGGCCAAAACAACTTGATTGGTTCTATGGAACTCTCCCTATATCTCTTTATCCATCTAAACTGTTCTTTCTTGTATGTTAGGTAGTAGTTCCCAGGATCCCAGGATCTCAGAACCTAAAACAGCCATGGGTAACCTTAGCTGATGAGTGGGCAGCATGAGTGTTCCTCTTTCATCTCAGTGGGCCACAAGATTGTCGTAATCAAGATCAAAGCAGTGGAATTGTAGTACTTTAAAGACTAGCAAAATGATTTATCCAGTCAGTGTTGTGTGCAGTCAGCATGCATCTCACTTCACATACCCTTGCTTTACGTGCATGGCACTTCAGTAACACTGGTAGAAGGGAAGAAAAACTATGCAGATGGAAATTGGTGGAATCTAGGAATACTGTATGGTGAAGTTAAACAAAATTTCTCATGGACCATACATAGAACCCTGCTGGGTCACATGCAGCCCATTGGCTGCAAGTTGCCTGCCACTGACCTAGAGAGAGTTACTAAGTATAATAGATGTGTGCATGAGCTAAAACCTCTTAAAATTGAATCATTCTTATCTGGACAACTCCCTTAAAGCAGTTTGTTTATTGAGCAAGACACCCACTCCTCCAAGGCTGGGTCTGTACTTCCCCCAACTTCAAAGGGGGCATCTTAATCAGGACAATGGGAGATTACTAACGAAGTGCTGCAGTGAATACGCAGCACTTTATTAGGATAATTCTCCCCTGCGGCAACTTTGAAGCTTCAGACTTCTAAGTCCCAGCATGCGTGTAGCTGCAGGTACTTCAAAGTGCCTGTGCTACTTCAAAATTTTGAGGAGTCAAGGGACTTCCAAGTAGCATGAGCACTTCGAACTGCCCATGGCTATACGCATGCTGGCACTTCAAAGTTTGATGCTTCAGAGTTGCTGCAGGTGAGAATTAGCCTAATGAAGTGCTGCATATTCACCACAGAACTTCATTAGTAATCTCCCGTTGCCCTGATTACCATGCCCCCTTCAAAGTTGGGGGCAAGTGTAGACAAGCTCGAAATGAAGTGTTCTTCTGCCAGAGTCTAAAATGGCTACTCTCACCAAGTGAAATGTTTTGGGCACTTGACTGGAGTGAAACCTATGTAAATTCTGAAATTTTACATCATATGGCACTGAATCTCTTGGTGTATGAAATATGTGGCAATAGAAAAGCCATTTCAGAAAGGAAATCTCTTCATCTGGTGGCTTATTTGTTTTAGATCTTAGTTGTTCTTTTATACTTCTTACTGAGAATCAGGACATTTTCTTGTCACTTAGGTTGACTCTTTGTGACCTTTGAAAACCACCAGTAAACCTTACAAGTTTCAACAATCTACCAACTGTAGCCAATTTAACAGTGTTAAGTCAGTTACCACACAGTTGAATGAGGGTTGTAACTATGGTTGGATGTATTCCTTGAGGTTTCATCATATGACACAATCTTTCGTGAAGGATTAAGAGGTTCCAGGGTAATCCTGGGATGAAGGGTTGGCAACCCTCTCTGAATATTTAGTTAAAATATATACTTAGCTCACATAGGTTTTATATATAATGTAATCTTAATATTCACAAGCCAGACTTCCATGTAAACCCTATGATAACCCCAGATTTTTAAACTCAAAAGTAAGGTCATCACATAAAAAGTGCATTGGTATAATATTCAGGCTAACCGAGCAGTTCGTTTTGGCTGAGGTGTTGCTTTAATTAAACAACCACAAAGTTAAAATAAAATGGGATTCAGACTTAATCAGGAAAAAGCCAGGAGAGTTCATATTAAACTGAATTTTCTAGCTTTTCTGCATTAAAATCAAATCCTTAACATTGTAATAGCTTCTGTTGAATCAGCGTCTGCAATGGGCAACTGAAGGCATTGCTAATGAGAAACAATATTTTTTCTACAGGTAAAAATTTTCCCAGGTCAATGGAGCTAGAACAGATTACTAGTTGACAGTTATTGAGTGGTTTATGAGAAACGAGTTGATGGTTTCATCCTAGTCCCTAATGGACAAAGGCTCCAAATTATTAAATCCACCATCGCATGAGTAGCCCTGTTGGCAGTCTTGGCAGAAAGGCTTAACACTGAATCGTAATAAAGGTGAACTAACCTTTTGCTATTAGAGATCGTCCTTCCGTGCCAGGCTTGGAGCTCTGCAGGGTTTGTAGTATATTTATAGCAGAGCATGAGCCTCATGTGCTGCAGCTTGTGCAATACTTAGGGGAGGTGTACACTAGATCTGAAAGTCTATCCTAGATTCCCAAATCCGGCTACGTTAATCGAATAGCTGGAATTAACATATGTATGATCAACTTATCTGGTGATCCTTACTGAGGGAGGTCAATGGGAAAAAAATTTCTCCCGTCAACCTCCCTTTCGTCTCATGATAATGAGAAGTACCAGTGCTGACTGTTGAATCCTGATAGTTCAATGTTGTGCGTTCCCACTAGATGCGCAAAATCGAACCCCAAAAGAGCAACCCTGACCAGGTTGGTCTCCCTGTAAATGTAGATGTCCCCTTACTCTGTGAATAAGTAGACTGCCAATCCAGGCCTGTCCCTAGGAATGTGCGAGGGGTGTGTTCGCACCTCCCAAGGGCCTGCCTCACCTCCTCCTCACTGTGCCCCCACCCTGACCCCTTCCCTGACCATCCTGGCCCGGGATTATGAGGGCAGGGAGTGGGCAGGGGATGGCAGCCACAGGGGATCACCTTCCCCAACCTCTCTTCCATCTCTCACTCCCCTAGTATTCATCCCATGCACTTCACCACTGCCTCCGTCTGCTAAGCCCTTCTGGGGGGCTGGAGGCCTCTCATCTGCTTGCACAGAAGTGGGTCTCAGCAGGTGGAGTACCACATGGTGAGTGGTTGTGGAGGGAGAGTAGTCCCCTGTGGCTGCTGCTGCCGTGGTGCCACCTGATCCCTGCCCCAGGTAATCCTCCCTCTCCTGGGCTAGGTGTGGGATGGATCTTTGGGCCAAGTGGAGAGTGGGGGCATCCTTGGGCAGAGCAGAGTGTGGGGGATTTTGAGCTAAGCAGGGGTGTGGTATTTGGGTGGAAGGGAGTTGTGGGGGGGTCTCGCAAGCAGGGGGTCAGTCTGATCGGGGCATGGGGGACTCCTTGGGCTGAGTGGGGTGGTGAGGTGTTTTGGCCAAGATGGGGGGCTCTTTCAGCCTAGTGAGGGAAAGGGGGAGGAATTGTTCTGGGGGTGAGGTGGGGAGGCCAAACCTAGGTGGCTAAACTGGGGAGGGCAGGGCAGGGCCAGCTGGAGAGGGGGCAGGGAGAGCAGGGCTAGCTGGAGAGCCGAAGGCCGCAGGGAAAAAGGCAGGGCCCACTGTGCAGAGGTCATCCATATGCACAAGGAAAAGCGCACGCACACACATGCAGAAATTCCTGCCTACAGGCCTGAAATCAGCCATAACTGCTGAATGGGAACATACACAACTGTCACAAAATTGTCACATGAGGCCTGTTTTCACTGGGTTGTTGGGAGGCACTGTCTCCCCAACAGCCTCTCTGCTCACTTCTCCCCAACCCCCACATGGCTGATGCAACACCTGCTTCTGTGAAACTCCCAGCGCTGCTGCCCTGACCGCTCACTCATCACAGCAACAGCTAAGGCACTAACCAAACCTCGTGCCACTCCCCTAAGATTGGAACTCCCCTCGGAGCTCCCTGGACATCAGCACAGCTTTAACCCACCATACCTCCAAGATCTCCTCGCACTCCCCACAGCTATTAGCTTCTCCCTCACTGCTGCTTTTCGCAACTCCTCTCCCTTTCACACAGCATCTTCAGGCCAGATGGGTCAGCGCCCCCATTCAATCCTCTCCCATTCAGTCCTTCTCCATTCCTCTAACCCCTACTCCTTCCCTCCCTTACTACCTCCTTCCAAGTCCCCTGTCTTCCCTACACCCTCTGTTTATACACTTTCCCCACCCACTAAACTCAGACCCCAGGAAAGGGCTTTGCCTCTTCATCCAATCCAGTCAAGCATGTCATGGAGTGATCACTCCTCTCTTCTGTGTCTGCCTCCTGCTGGGATTCATAGGGCTGGTCCTACTGGCAGAGGGGAACATGGGGCTCTTTCTTCTTTGAGAAGAAAATGTGCTTGTTTGGGAAAGCTGAACATGTCTTTGCTTGCCGATGCTGCCCCCAGCAGTTAGTGAACTCGTGCAGTTTTCAAATAAGAGAATGCTGTGTAGAACAGCAGAAATAAAAGTGATGAGCTGTCAGAATATGTAGTCTCTTAACAAGGTGCGAGAAATTACAGAGCTTAAATGAAAATTGAGGTGTATTTCCTATTTTTCTCAGTCAATGAGCTAAGAATATAGGCACATAGTAATGTTTAGTGCTTATATAGTGCTTTACATCTTCAAAAGACTGTGGAATCCTTAGTCCATATAAACATATGATTAGTAATCAGTCACAATTATCAATCTTTTTGTTACTCTGAAGAAGAAAGATACTATTTTGTTTAGTTAGTTGTTGACATTTATACACCCAAAGCTACTAATATCCATACCATACCCTAATGTAATCATTTTGAAAAATACAGCCATTCTGCACTCAAAAAGTACCAGAACCAGTTAGGTTAATTTGTTTGCCCTTCTGAAAATTAAGGGTATGTACCAAAGCCCATTGAAATCGTGCCATTTGGATTAGGCCCTAAAAAGAGTTAAACTGATTTATTTGAACAAATCTGTTAAGAAACATCATCCTTCAAAAAGCCGAGTCGTAAATATTGGGTACTGAAAATTAAAACAATGCCATTCCTCTAATGCAACAGTAGAAACACTGTTGCCTTCATACATTTATTCATCCTAGTTTCTTGACTCAGTTTCAGCAGACAGCTATAGTGCTGTCTTAATTCCACAGGTCTGGTTGCTATGACATCAAAGTCAGAAAAATATTTGTCAATTCCATGTGGCTGAGCAGAGACTAGGCTTTAGTTGGGTTAACACAAGGAGTAATTTAAGGAGTTATGAGGAGGGATCGCTAAGATGTTTTTATTGCTTAAGTGGGCAAGGAATTTGGAATAGTGTTGGGTTCGCATTTCTGGAAAACCTGGGCTTTATTTAGTTGTGGTAAAGGTGGAATTCTGTTTGCCTAAATTAGAAATCTCCACTTTCATTGAGAGATGTAGGTCATGATGTGTGAAATCGTTTTTGAAAAAAATTCTAATTGAAACTCAAAACCAGTGTTCCCTGTAAGCTGTGTGCTTAGACAGCCACCCAGCAGACATTCAGATTCCACCCGGCTGATCAGCAAAGCGCCCACAGCCGGCAGCTTGTGTTTGCGTTGGTAGTGCACATCGACACATAAATTTTGTTCTGCACATGGGTGAAAAAAGTCAGGGGGCACATTGCTCAGCAGCAGTGATTTACACACTGATATCCGCATTCTGGTATCTTTATTCGTTACAAATAGTAACTTACTCTGTGAGTGGCTCCATTGATTTCAGTGAGACTCATGGTATAAGGTATGGATGTAATGGTTAACCAAAAAGTCTCTCTCTTAACAGTGAGGCTTGCTGGTTACAGTTAAATGGTGGGGGCTGGTGTTTCCTGCCCCCTCCATTTAATCAGTTAACTAGTTAAACTTAATGTTTAACCAGTTAACTAACTAAATGGGATGTTAAATCCCTAGTATAAAGTTTTAGTCTTTAGTAAGAGTGGTAGAAAATTGCTGAATATAATTATTGTTGGCCAAATTCTGTTCTCATTCAGACCAGTGCAAAACAAAAGCAGAATTTTTGTTTGTCACTCTCTTTAACAAAACGTAAAAACCGAGACTTTCAAATCCTAGCCATATTCTTGGCCTAGCCTCTGGTATTTCAATGCATTTTTTTAATGGTCTGCTGTTTGAAATCATTTTAATAAAGGACATTAATTTATACTGGAAGCAATTATTTCCCAGCACTTCTTCATTTCCAGTAAAAAAGGATTGAGAGCAAAGGCAACTGAACAAAATACAACTTGTCTAAAATCTCATAAAATGCTCTTACACAAGAATATATCAAGCCTGGGGGAATGTGTTCTTTTGTAAAAACAAATTTTCCCTTGAAGCCCCTGCTAGTTACAGTAGGTCACATAGCATAACTCTGTGTGTGTGTGTGTGTGTGTGTGTGTTTATATAAGATAGAGCTTTTCACTGGGAGTGTGTGATGTCAGAGTCACCATGGCAACTACTTTCTTATTGATTAGCAGAATAAACAATCCACTTCAGTGTTACAGAGCCTTATACATTCATTCATCTTTTGGAGAAATGCTTTCATCTGTACTGGACGCTGAATAAGATCTTTTCTCTGAGGTAAAAAAAAAAATCATTCATCTCACGCTGAGTCCTTGAAAGTTGCTCTCTATGGTATTTTATGAACCTGACAAACAGCCTAATGCATCAGAAGTATGAGTATATAATGAAAAATATATTTATGTATTGATTTCTTATTATAATTCTCCTTCTATTTTATACAGAATTTCTCATCCAGAGATTTTAAAACTCTTTTGATAATGCCTCACAGTACACCTGTGAAGTAGGTGTTTTATATTGCTCATTTTACAGCTTAGGTCTAGAAAGGTTTAACCATGTCTATAGGTTACAGAGTGAGACTGTCTTGCTGACCTGAATCCCAGCTTGTTGCTCTAACCAACATGAGCCACTTCATCTTGAACAGTCCTTTTAAGTGAGTGTTAACTTAACCTATGCTGAACAATCTCTTCCACCCTGTATTTAGCTGTGAGACTGCATATTTTTCTCAGACCTAAAGAGATTGTGTAAGCGTGGAAACTTGTCTCTCGCACAACAGAAGATGATTCAATAAAATATGTTCCCTTACTCAACTTGTATGTCTAACCACAAGACTCATTCTATCCGCTTATGCCTACAGATGTGTCATACCTATTATTTATGTATTATTACGATGGTGTACAAAGGCTGGGTAGGAAGGCTGCCCCACTGGTGCTGTACAACCATGTACGAGACATGATGGTGCTGACTTGAAGAGCTTATCTAGAGCACGACTGAGTGTGTGAGGGGTGGACATGGATAACAATAATAGGCTTATGTGAGTACATAGATCAATTATGTGCCTAACTTGATAGTTCTAATTTGTATAAAATATCCGTTGGTTATTTGGCGTTGTTTTTAATATATTTCTTGGGTTTTTATTTTGGTTTAGTTTATTCATTTTCTGTCATTATTTGCCTGGTGCCCCAGCTCAGCCACCATTAGACAGTTGACTTCTTGTAGGCATCATAGCAGAAGGGAATGGGCGCTTCATAAATTGGAAGTCCAGAAGGATCACTGTGATGCTCTAGTCTGATTTCCTGTTTAATACATACAATAGGACTTCCCTGAATTAATTCCTGGTTGAAGGAGAGTATATCTTTTAGGAAAGCCTCCAATCTTGATTGAAAAATCACTGCAACCTTGACTTCTCACCAACTGAGAATCCGTCACAACCTTGAATAAGTTGTTCCAGTTTTTAAAATTTTCACCCTATTTCAAGTCTTAATTTCTGTACTTTCAGTGACCTTACAGACTAGTTTCGGGAGCGTTCCTCATGCATAGGCGGCCGCATGGGAAAAATCATAATGTTGGTTGTGAAGGAAGTATAAAAAATGTAAATGTTTAACCAAAAATAAATTATTATTTCTATTCAAAGATAAATAAGGTAGAGGAATTGGCAACCCAAAAAAGCATAATCATATGTACAGTGTTAATATTAACAATTTGCAATATATTACAATGGTTTTATTTACATGCGATGCTGCAGTGCGTCTGGTGAGAACCATTTTCAACACACAACACAAAAACATGACTGAACACCTCTAGCATTTTTTTTAATATAATAGTTGGTGGTAATTAAACATCCTCTTGGCTGCTGTTTAAATATTTCTCTTCAGCTTATTGCAAGAGGTGCACGGTCAGAGAGAAAACCCACACTGTTTATCCTGTATTCTTTAAAGATGGAATTGTGTTCAACCATTGTGCTTCTGGTTATATTCTGTATTTTGTTTTCATGAATAACACTGAAAACAGGGAGAAGAAAGACTGTTAATGGTGGCAAGCAGCAACAACGGCACCGTGAGTGAAATTGTGGTTTTTAAAGGCTGTTTGCCATGCTAAGTCAGAGACCACAATATGAAATCATAGTTTAAATATTTTGGCTTAAAACAAGCCAACAACAGGCTTTCCTAGCAACAGAGTTTGGCACAATTTAGATCTTCATTTTTCTGCAAGGCGGTTGCAGATTTTAAATTGATTTTTTGGGCCAGCGCCTCCCTTAGGGTAAATTGACAGCCCCATTGTCTTCCATATCATTGAAGCTCAGGCCTATTATAATTAACATTATTGTGCCAAGTCTTTGACAAGTCACCTGAATTAAAGAGAGAAATGTGTTTGGAGAAGCAGTGAGGTCTAGTGGCTAGGGGACTGGATTGTGAGGTCAGGCTTCTATTTCTGCCTTTGACGCTGTCCATGGTGCGACCATGTGACGTCTCTGCACCTTTGTTTCCCCTCCAATCCTTTGTCTGTCTTACCTCTTAAGATTGTAACTTCTGCAGGGTGGGGACTATCCCCCACTATCAGCCCAGCACCTGGAACAATGGGGCCCTGACCCCTGCAAAGGTCTCTGGATATCACTGGAATACAAATAATAATAGTTGTCCACATTTCCCCCCTCGCCCCATGAAAACAAACAATTTCAGGGATAACTGTGTTTTACATGTTGTTTTGTGTACTTTTCACTGGCTATCAGTGGCAGGCATATGTCCTGCAGTCTTGAGCTCTGGGGCGGTTGGTAGTCTGGGAGCAAGCCTATCTGTTAGGATGATGAGTGGTTGATTGTGGAAGGCGGTCTCCTTTTGTTGGTTTGGGGTGGGGGGGACAGGTAATAGTATAGGTCTTTTAGGTGTTGTGAATGAGGCTTCAGGGTCATTCCAGGTAACTGGCTCTTCAAACACTTGGCTGGGGCTGGGCAGGTGAGTGCAGGGGAAGGAGAAGAGATGAGTTGCAGGACTTCAGTGCATCTGCATCAGTGCATCTGCAAAGACACGGTGGTTTGTAACCTATCCTTTAAATCAGCTTCGGTACCCGATGATTGGAAGACAGCTAATATAACACCAATATTTAAAAAGGGCTCTAAAGGAGACCCTAGCAATTATAGACCGGTAAGTCTAACATCAGTACTGGGCAAATTAGTAGAAACAATAGTAAAGAATAAAATTGTCAGACACGTAGAGGAACATGATTTGTTGAGCAAAAGTCAACATGGTTTCTGTAAAGGGAAGTCGTGTCTTACTAATCTATTAGAGTTCTCTGAAGGGGTTAACAAGCATGCAGACAGGGGGGATCCAGTAGACATAGTATACTTAGATTTCCAGAAAGCCTTTGACACGGTCCCTCACCAAAGGCTCTTATGTAAATTAGGTGGTCATGGGATAGGAGGAAAGATCCTTTCATGGATTGGGAACTGGTTAAAAGACAGGAAACAAAGGGTAGGAATAAATGGTAAATTTTCACAATGGAAGGGGGTAACTAGTGGCGTTGGGACCCTGGGACCAATCTTGTTCAACTTATTCGTCAATGATCTAGAGAAAAGGGTAAGCAGTGAGGTGGCAAAGTTTGCAGATGACACCAAACTGTTCAGGATAGTCAAAACCAAAGCAGACTGTGAAGAACTTCAAAAAGATCTCAGCAAACTGAGCAACTGGGCAGCAAAATGGCAAATGAAATTTAACGTGGGTAAGTGTAAGGTAATGCACATTGGGAAAAATAACCCTAATTATACATATAATATGATGGGAGCAAATTTAGCTACAACAGATCAGGAAAGGGATCTTGGAATTACAGTGGATAGTTCTCTGAAAACATCCACGCAGTGTGCAGTGGCAGTCAGTAAAGCAAATAGGATGTTAGGAATAATTAAAAAAGGGATAGAAAATAAGACAAAGAATATCTTACTTCCCCTATATAAAACTATGGTACGCCCACATCTTGAGTACTGCATGCAGATGTGGTCTCCTCACCTCAAAAAAGATATATTGGCATTAGAAAAGGTTCAGAAAAGGGTAACTGAAATGATTAAGGGTTTGGAATGGGTTCCATGTAAGGAGAGGCTAGAGAGACTGGGACTTTTCAGTCTAGAAAAGAGGAGACTGAGGGGCGATATGATAGAGGTATATAAAATTATGAGTGGTGTGGAGAAAGTGAATACAGAAAAGTTATGTACTTGTTCCCATAATATAAGAACTAGAGGACACCAAATGAAATTAACGGGTAGCAGGTTCAAAACTAATAAAAGGAAGTTTTTCTTCACACAGTGCACAGTCAACCTGTGGAACTCCTTACCAGAGGCCGCTGTGAAGGCCAGGACTCTAACAGAGTTTTAAAAAGAGCTTGATAAATATTTGGAGGTTATGTCCATAGAAGGCTATTAGCAAGGGGTAAGGTATGGTGCCTAGCCTTTTGTCGAAGGCGGGAGATGGATGGCAGGAGACAGATCTCTTGATCATTGTCTTCGGTTCACCTCCTCTGGGACACCAGGCATTGGCTACTGTCGGTAGACAGGATACTGGGCTAGATAGACCTTTGTTCTGACCCAGTATGGCCGTTTTTATGTTCTTATGTTCTTATCTGCAGTTCAGCTCCTCTTCTTCCTTGTGTGCATCTAGCATGACCAGCACCATGTGGGTAAAAATGTGGGAATAGCCTGGGGCATCCTACAGACACCACAGCAACCCTGCTGGTGGTTGCAGGAGTAGTGCATTCCTAGGAACAGCTGCTGTAGGTACAGCAAAAGCAGAACCAATCTACAGCTTGGCAGATGTATGCCTGGGTAGCTAATGATCTAGTTCCAGCGTTAAAAAACACTAAGAAGTCAACAGTCTAAACCGATGCTTCCATTTTTGGCATTCTTCTGAAACACATCATCCATCTACCAAATGTCATCAGTTGTTCTCCATTTTTGCAGTCTGCAAAGGCTTGGCCTTAGGTTTTGGGGGGTCAGTGAACTGCTTCTTTGCCATCCATGCCAAGTGTAACTGACTCCTTTAACATGAAAATATGTATAAGTTGGTAGGAAGAATCTTTGTGTTCTGTCCATTCTCTTGCAGAAATAGAACCCACAGCTGCTTATTTGTTTCCACCATCAGAATCAGTTTATACATTAACATTTTTAAGCTGGCTGCACAAGGAAGAGAATTAGATTTTTTTTAAATTAATGAAAGATGAGGTTGTCTTTTATGGGATTTGCAATCTTCAAACCAAGCAGGACTGGCTATCTAACACAGTGGTTCTCAAACCGAGAGCTGGGGCCCCAAAGTGGGTAGCAACACTGTTGTAATGGGGTTACCAGAATTGATGGAGCCTGGAGCTGAAGCCCAAGCCCAAAGACCATGCTCCACTACCCAGGCCAAGCCGAGTCCTTGGTGGCAGGGCTCACAGTTATACAGCCCCCTAGGTTGGATTTTGGCAGAGATGGGTGCGGTTCAAGCAGGCTCAGGCTTCAGTCCCCTCCACTGTTGACTTGTGTGAACTTCTGTTGTCACAAGGGGGTTGCAGTGCAATGAATGCGCCAATGGTACCCTAGTTTCAGAGCTGCATGGAATACTTGGCCAATGCTGGAGAGAAGGCAGCGTACTGCAAGGTATGAGGGATGCTGACATCGTTACTGTCTACAAGAACAAGGGTGACAAAAGCAGTTGTAACAACTATCACAGCATCTCCCTTCTCAGTACCGTGGGGAAGCTATTTGCACATGTTGCTCTGAAGAGGCTCAATGTTCTTGCGGAGAGAGTCTACCCTGAGTTTCAGTGTGGGTTCAGAGCTGAACAGTCCACCATAGACATGGTTTTCTCTGTTAGGCAACTACAAGAAAAGTGCAGGGAGCAGAACAAACCTCTGTATATTGCCTTCATCGACGTGACCAAGGCATTTGACCTCGTCAGCAGAAAAGGTCTGTTTGCGATTCTGGCTAAGATCGGCTGTCCCCCAACTCTGCTCAGCATTATTAGGGCCTTCCATGAAGGCATGAAGGGGACCGTCGTATACAACAGATCCGCATCCGAACCTTTTGAGATTCTCAGCGGAGTGAAGCAGGGGTGTGTGCTGGCTCCAACACTGTTCAGCATCTTCTTTACAGTTTTGCTCAAATGTGCCTTCGGAACTGCTACAGAGGGCATCTCTCTCCGCACGAGAACAGACGGCAAGCTCTTCAAACTGTCGAGGCTTAGAGCAAAGACCAGGGTGCTTACGAAGCGTCTAAGGGAGTTCCTTTTTGCTGACGATGCAGCTATTGCTGCTCACACTCAGCAGGAACTGCAGTCACTCATAACTTGGTTTGCGGATGCATGTATGGAATGTGGCCTCACAATCAGCTTAAAGAAGACCCAGGTGATGGGCCAAAACGTGGGTAACGAGCCATCTATCAGCATGCTAGACTACGAACTGGAAGTCATCCATGAGTTTGTGTACCTAGGCTTGACGACCTCAGACAGCTTGTCACTTGATAGCGAGATCAACAAGCGCATTGGAAAAGCCACCACAACGTTCTCCAGGCTGACGAAGAGAGTACGGGCTAACAATAAGCTCACTGTACACACCAAGGTGCAGGTCTACACAGCCTGTGTTTTGAGCACACTGCTGTACACCAGTGAAACATGGACTTTGTGCTCAAAATGAGAGCAGCAGCTCAATACATTCCACATGCGCTGCCTTAGACGCATACTCGGTATCTCATGGCAGGACAAGGTCCCCAGTAGCGCAGTGCTTGAGAGGGCAGGCACTGCTTCCATGTTCACCCTTCTCAAACAGAGGCGTATGTGCTGGCTGGGCCATGTCTCACGCATGACGGATGGCCGAATACCGAAGGACCTCCTCTTCGGCGAACTGGCGTCTGGAAAGAGGCCGAAAGGGCGACCTAAATTGTGCTACAAGGACACGTGCAAGCGTGACCTCAGTGCTCTCTCTATCAGTGGGAACACCTGGCATTTGCTCGCCTCAGATAGGCATGCCTGGAAACAGGGAGTGAAGGAAGCTCTTGTTATGTATGAAACTACCTTGGTGAAGGAAGTGGAAGACAGGAGAGCCTCAGGAAGATCCGTGCCCTTGATACTAGAACAACATCTGCCTACTGCTGCTCACAGTGCGGAAAGGATTGCCACTCCCGGATTGAATTGCACAGCCACAAAAGACATTGCTCGAATCAGTCCAACTGGGCGCAAACCCATGATCCCTTGGGATCGAAGGATGCCTACTTCTAGTGCAATGAAGTTTGAGAATCACAGTCTAATTTATATGACAGAGCTTCATGAGAAGTTAAGGTCTTAGTGAAGAAATGAGTGGGTGAGTTTCAGTGGCCTACTATATAGGATCTCAGACTAGAGGATTATAGTGTTATGCTAGCATTAAAATTATTGTGAAAGAATGATAATTGGAAGGGCACTAGATATTAATGTAACAAGATATGGCTGCCATGGCTTTTATAGAAAGTTCCAGGGCCAAGGGCTAAATCCATCTCTGATGTAATTACATTGATGCCAATATTTCTCTCTCTGCATGCTTAGCTAATTTTGCAAATGCTTGGCACCATGGTACGTGGGCTGCAATAGAGGAATCACTGAGGATGAATTTGGTCTGATCAAGCACAGTGAATAACCATGTTCTACTGTAGTAAATGGCATACTAATTCATTACTCTGATAAAAATGGCATTTGTTTTAGTATAGGCTGTTTTGCTGATGTCATTTAACATTTCTGTTAATGCTGTATACCAATATAACTCATTTACAAAAAGAATGATACATTTATACATTTATGTACAATGTTAAAATACATTAAAATTTGTATAACATCAATGAAAGCTTGAGACCCTTACGTTTCTCTTGGCTTTATATTTTACTTCATACCACTGCATACATTCATCCTGAGCTGTTGCAACCTTGGTCTGTCTTTGAAACAGAACCGATGAGGACTATTCCCCTCTTGCAAACAAAACTAATATTTAATAATCAGGAATAACCTTGTGTTAAGTTGAATGGTAAAGTCAGAGAAAATGTAGTGAGCTTCTTAAATCCTCACCCCCATCCCAATTACATAAATAGAAAAATAAAACAAAATCACAGTTTGTGCTGAGGTTTTTTTCATGCTTAAAAAACAGTTTTATTCTGAAAAATAGCAGTTTTTAATTAATTAGTTAATGAAATTGTCAAAGGGTCTTTAAATTACATGGGTCTAAATCTTCAAAACATTCTGCCCATTTTGGGTTCCTGTCTTTCACTGGCTACGTCTACACGTGCAGCCAACATCAAAATAGCTTATTTCGATGTTGCGACATCGAAATAGTCTATTTCGATGAATAACGTCTACACGTCCTCCAGGGCCGGCAACGTCGATGTTCAACTTCGACGTTGCTCAGCCCAACATCGAAATAGGCGCAGCGAGGGAACGTCTACACGTCAAAGTAGCACACATCAAAATAGGGATGCCAGGCACAGCTGCAGACAGGGTCACAGGGCGGACTCAACAGCAAGCCGCTCCCTTAAAGGGCCCCTCCCAGACACAGTTGCACTAAACAACACAAGATACACAGAGCTGACAACTGTTTGCAGACCCTGTGCCTGCAGCATAGATCCCCAGCTGCCGCAGCAGCAGCCAAAAGCCCTGGGCTAAGGGCTGCTGCCCACGGTGACCATAGAGCCCCGCAGGGGTTGGAGAGAGAGCATCTCTCAACCCCCCAGCTGATGGCCGCCATGGAGGACCCAGCAATTTCGACGTTGCGGGACGCGGATCGTCTACACGGTCCCTACTTCGACGTTGAACGTCGAAGTAGGGCGCTATTCCTATCTCCTCATGAGGTTAGCGACTTCGACGTCTCGCCGCCTAACGTCGAAGTTAACTTCGAAATAGCGCCTGACGCGTGTAGACGCGACGGGCTCTATTTCGAAGTTGGTGCCGCTACTTCGAAGTAGCGTGCACGTGTAGACGCAGCTATTGGGTGCCAAGCATTAACTCTTTTAAACTGCACGATTTTTTGCTCTTCTGAAAATCTGCCCTAAAGAATATCTGGTAGCACTCCAAAAACAGTATCACCCCTCAGTAATGGATGCTTTTGGAAATGTGTGCCATAATCTTGAAGATACCAAGGCAATGAGAAACAAAAAGCTATATCAAATTAATGTTAAGCTGTAAATCTGCAAAAGCAATCAAAATCAGTTTTAGCATTGATTTGCCTGAACATTAGTTCCACTAAAATGTTACAATGTGATCATATTTTGCACACACATACGCTAGACAATCATGTTTCAAATCTGTTTGAGATACCTAGGGAGATGATTGTATAGACTCAAAATGGATGCTGTATAATTTGTACTTTCCTCATTATTGTGTTGGGTGTGTGACACAGTGACTCACAAATCAATGTCGTACTTTCAAAAGTGGCACGTAGAAACTACTCAGCTTCCTAAATCACTTAGACACTTTTGAAGATTCTACTCCCAGAATATTTTGTGTTCAAATCACAGTGTCTTTGTCTGAGATTGCACATATGGAGAGGCATCAGGACTCACTCAGTGTTTGAGTAGCAGCAAAATCATTGTTGGGTCTCAATTTATAATAATAAATTATGTGCATCTCCCATGGAAATCAGGAGATTTCAGAGAACTGTATTCCAAGGGAGAATTTGCTTCCTCTCTTTGTAAAGGCTTGCACAAGATAATAGTGTCCAGGATCACAACTGGTAATATCTGCTCACCAGACACTTGAAAGTTACTGATGAGAACACTAGTAGAAATATAGCTGCAGCTATTTTATTATTTATCTAAAGAGACTTTTACTGAATTTTCACAGTGTGTGTGGTTATCATCACATCATCCACATGGGGCAGGAGGCTCCCTTGGAGAAGAGAACAGCAAACATCAACTTGAGATATATGAGCAATGCCGTGTACTGCCAGGGTGCCTTGGGGCCATGCACTCTGAGTATCATCAGATCCTGAAAGCTCAAATTTTTAATTGTAAAACCTCCTTGATGCTGTTCTCTGAGAATGACATCAAGATATAACCTTTCAGAATAGTTGAGGATAATGATACAAAAGTAAGTCTGTTGTTATTCTACCAGGAAACTTGAGGTGTATTAAGCTATGTATTTCAAAATATGACCCAGCCCTCTGTGTATAGTGGTTTGTGGAATTTTCCAGCTGCAGAATGTTCATACATAACAAAGACATGGGTGAATGAGGAATTTAACTGATATTCTGCTAGGCTATATGAACACAAATGCCTTACTCGGAAATTCATATATAATAAGCTAAAGAAAGAGAGAGAGAATTGAACCAGATCCCTGAGTCTAAATGTCTCCAAATATTGGGCCTGTGCAAAATTTGATCCCAAATCCACACTTCCCTTCTGTACAGTGATCAGCCCAAACCTGACTCCTTACCACTCCTTCTCACCCCTCTCCCCAAAAATCTAGATAATTCGTATCTGGGGTCAGAGCCACGTGTTCCAGTTCAATGCCATTGCTTCAAGTGGGAATGTGGAGAGTACAAGTTGAACAAACCACCCTCCCTATCTAACAGTTGCGAGGAGAGTATAAAGATGTGTCCAAAGATGGAGTGGAGGACTAGATGGTTCAGAGATCATAGTAAAATGAGTTCATGAAAGTTTTTGAAGACAAAGGGTATTTTTCAATTGAATTCAAAGATGTATGAGCAGCCAGTCATGCTGACAGAAGACAGAGGTGGTATGAACCTACTTCTTGGAAAGAGATGAGTCTCATCCTGTTTCGGAACTAGGGCTTTCTAAATCCTTTATCCATTATCAGGCAAAAAATACTGATCATTCATAGTACAATTTTTGAGGGGTGATTGTCAACATCACTCTCTGCTCTTTGGTATAGTGATTGGCTCAACTCTTTAGAATTGTGATATATGCATGTCACAACTTTTGCCCTTTTTGCAGCAGACCTAATCCAGTGCATCATCATGACTTAACTGGAGTCGCAGTCTCACACAATCACGGCAGTTGCACAAGGAAAAACTGTTTAATAAATGTGAAATCATTGTTAAATGGGACGAGTTCTCATCTAAACTGAAGTTAAAAGCATATTCTCATCTTTTATTTATCAGTTATTTTCCTTTCCTAGAATGTGTACTTCTGCCTCCAAGAGTCATGCAGATCTCTCATCCCTACAAATTCATGATCATTTGGAATGGGCACAACTTTCCTGTGACTCAGATCAGAACGTTAACTATCTTGACTCTGCAGGTGATATTACCCTTCAGCAACCATTTTGAGAAGTGGCGTGTGATGCTAAGTAAAAAAAGTGGCCATTTCCATCAGCACAAGTGTAAATGTTGCTAAATCAGAATTTGTTAGTTATAGGAAGGAAGAAGAATGCAGGGTAATGTTTGTAGAAAAGGTAGATGAGAATTGCCCTAAAGTTCTGCAGAATAGCCACCATTGGGAAAAACCAGAGGTAGTTAAACAAGAGGTTTGGAAATGTAATGCAGTCCAGCAGGAGCCACTGAAGACTGTTCAGCTGGAACTGTATCATAAAAATGTTTCCTTTCATTTGGAGTGGTAAACTTGCCACCTGTCTGTTTTTTAAACCAATTCAGCTAGTTTAGTCAGGTGTAGCCTACTACTATATATTTTCAGGGATCTTAGAGTCCCAGCTTTGTGTAAGAGTAACTATTAATACAGTGTGATTATTACAGAGTTCTTGTATAATTATTTTGCTAAATATAATGACCAGTCTTACTTTTGGAGAGGGCTAAGGATCCACCCCACTTTTTGAATTGGTATCATTATGGGAAATTAATAGAAATAAAGTCAGCCCAAACTTTCTGAGTCAGAGGATTGTAACCATCATGTATAATAAGTGTATATGTCTAAGAGCTAGGTAAAATCCTTCTGTCAGGTGTAGTCAGCAGCAGCCACCACTGCGTTCACTATTCAGGGGTTCCTTTCCGTTGATACAACACAGAGCCTGCTTGAGCCCCAACCCAGTACCCTGGGAAATTTAAACACCACCTCTGGGGACCTCTGAGATGCAGAACCTCCCAATTGCAAGCACAGAGTCTGAGTGTAGAAAAGAAGCATTTAATAAGAGGGAAGTAACTTGGCATTAATTTGGGGAAAATTCTGCAAATGGTTCTTTTCCTCTTAAGTCCTTAAGTTCAGCAACTCAAGAGTCCATTTCACAAAGCCTGACCCTTCTCTGCACCTGGCTCTCAGCCACTGTCCTTGGTCAGTGGAGGTGCAGAGTTCAGAGGTGCATCTGCAGAATTCACCTCCCCTGCCTGGTGGAGTAAAAAGGCACCTTATTTACTCTACTGCTTGAGCACTCGCTGGCCGTCAGCTAGCTGCTCTCTTTGCGCTTCTTTGTCACACCTCTTTGCTGCTGCCCAAAAGTGACAGGTGTGGAGTTTGCCTGGAGGCACCAGTTACGTGGCCCTGCCCTGCCCTCTTGCTGCCCCTGCTCTGCCCATACCCCATTCTTCCCCCCCACACCTCATCTGACCCTGCTCACCATTTCTGGTTCATGCAGGGCAGTTCCCTCCCACACACACCCCAAGAGTGGTGCAGCCTAAGAGCAGCATGAACTACGAAGCTTGTTCTGGTCTCAGGCTGCACCACTCTGGTGGGGAAGGCCCACTGCAGTCATTGAAAGTGGTGCAGTGCAGCACTCATGGTGAGTTCAGGGGGGCAAAGACACTGGGGAGGTGCCTGTGGCCCCCCTGCACCCCAATACATCACCTGCGTTGCTGTCCTGCTAACTGTTCATTGTTTGTGCCTCACCAGCTTCTGCTGCCACCTGCTGCCCCTGTTCACATCACTCTCCAAGTGGAGTTCATCTCTTTGCAGACTTGGCAGAAACTCTGCCCTATCTCAAGGGATTTCAGCTCTTGTTAACTCTTAGTGCAGGGGTGGGGAAACTTTTGGGGGGCTGTGGGCCACTGACCCATAGAAAAATCAGTCACGGGCTACATAAAAGTGAGGAGCAAAACACACACACACACACACACACACACAAAAACCCCTCCCATATGGGGCCCCTCACCAAGACACCTCACACTTCAGCACCATGGACAGGAGGGTGGAGAGCGGGACTTGAGGTTCAAGGCTTCCCACAGGCCAGATGAACTCTTCTGGGGACCAGAAATGGGGAGGTTGAGTTTATGGGAGAGGGTTCTGGGAAGCAGGGGTGGGGTCTGGGAGGGTGAAGGAGTAGGCTGGTGTAGGGGGACGTGGGTGGGAGGTAAGCTGCATAAGTGGACTGAGGTAGCAGTGGGCAGAGCTCACGAGCAGGCTGGAGATGAGGGATCTGGGCAGGAAGGAGGGTGCAAGAATGGCCTGGGGTGGGGTCTGTGTGGGAGGGAGTGTAGGACCAGGGTTGGGCTGAGGAGTCTGGGCAGGAAGGGTGGAGGAACAGAGTGGGGGTGGGTCTGATGGGGAGGAGAGGGTGGGCGGGGAGTGGGAGTGCTCCACATGTTGCCACTGCCACCCGCTCCCCCAGCTGGGGTAACAGCAGTGGCAGAGAAAAGCCTCTTCAGGGAACTCCTGCTTCCAACCACTGCCAGGAACCACCTCGTTGCTGCTCTGATTGGCCAGAATTCCAGCCAATCAGAGCTGCAGGTGAAACCTCTCTGCAAGCAGCACTAGCAGTTCCCAGCACAGAATTTAACAGCTGGCAGAACCCAGGGTCTACATCTGGCCCCAGCCTGTCTGAGACAGCTTGTGAGGTTTGGGGCAACCCACTCCTGTCTTACTGGGGCTGGATGCTGGAGAGGGCAGCCCCAAACCTCAGGAACCAAATCCAGACAAGCTGCCATCCAGATCTGAACTGTGGGTCAGGAGTCTTAGCAGGTAGGGCTGAAGCAGTCCTACCCTAACTGAGTTCATCTTTGATTGAGCATTTGACATAACAGAAAGACTCCTAATTAAGCCTATTTAATTTTTCCTTTGAACAGTGAGGGTGCGGGGAGCAGGGAAAACAGGTTAAATCAGTCTGTGGAGGATGCTTGGGAAGAGTTCCTGTCTCCACCCCTCTTATTTTCACTAGGTCCTGGGTTTGATTTGTAATCCAAACCAGCCAAAGTAGATGTTTTTTGCCTCCCAGATAGCTGTCAGTGCAGCATTCATTGAGACCCTGCTTATACAACCAGGGAAAGAAGGCCCCATCATCTTAATAGTTTCAGCTGCTCGCAAACTCAGAAGCCAGTCACTAGTGCAGATGAAAAAAAATAAGGTGGACAAAAACCAGTTGTGCAGGAACTGTGGACCTGAGTTCCCTCACCTGAGTCTGGTGTTAACTGGCTGAGCTCTTAGAGCAGTGGTGTCCAAAAGAAATTCACCACTCAGCACAGCCCCCTCCCCAGCCAGCCACCACCCCCTCAGCCCCCCCCACCCCATGCACCCTAACCCCACTCCTTGCAAACTGCTGGTGACTCGCCAGGGCTGCCACTGGAACCGCACCGCCTCAGCTGCCCAGCCAGGCTGCACCTGCCCAGCTGTCCCAAGCCACGCAAGTTAACCATGCAGCCCAGCCACGCCGCTCAGCCACCCGTCCTAGCCAACCTGCGTGACCTGTCTCAGCTCCAGCCAGCTTCAGGAGAAGTCTCCGCACAGCTGCTGCCATGAGCTTGCCCCAGCAAATGTTGGGGCATGCGTGCAGAGCCATGGAAGAGGTGCCCATGTGTGTGGCTCTCCTTGGCCCCATTCGCCACATCCAGCTGTCCCATTCACCACATGTGGTGAACTGACAGTGTATGGGACACCACAGTAGTAGACCAACCAATGAATCCAGCAGGGCTGAGGCAGAATCACCTGAATTGCTGGCCTGCCTAATTGGCTATAGGTCTCCATTTAGGGGCAGCAGCAGTTTTCTAGTTGCTCAGCACAAGTGCAGTTATGTACCTGGACTTGTTCTGTTCCATGCGAGCTTTCCAGTTCCAGCTGTGACTCCAACTCCAACTCTTACTCTAGCCCTTGCTATTGACTGCTCATGCTTTTTTCTCTGGCCAGAGTTGAAAACTACTAACCCTTAGTGGGAGAGATGTGGAGAAGGAGACCATGAAACCGCAATTAGAGAAACAGAAGGACTAAAGGAAAGAGAACCAAGAAATAAGGAGTGATTCATTGTGTGGCAAGCCGAAGGGAAGGGAAGGAGACTATTACCTGGAAAATGCATCTCTTTTGTCTGTGATATAGTGCCTTGCCCATGGCCTGAGTTTATCAGATAATTATGCTTAAAATTAAACATGAGCTTGTACTTAAACCGTTGATTTCAATAGGACTTACATTGATGCTTAAGAACAGATTCAGAAACCGTGTCTATTCAGGACAGAATTTAAATATGTGTTTAAATCAGTGGGAGCTACTGTGCTTCTGTGGTGTCCTGAAGAAACAAGTATGGATTTGAGTGCATACTTAATTTATTCCTGAATTGGCACTGAGAGAGTGAGGGCCAGGCAGTTATATATTTTTTTGCAAAATATTATAACTTTATTGCTTTGAATAAGCAAAGTAGAAGCTGTGAGCAAAGAGGGCAATTTAGTGCCCTAGATGCTGGATTTATCTGATTTATAGCTTACCAGCTGTATAGCAGACATGTTTAAAGTAGTCATGGCAAATAACATCATCTTAAGAATTATCTGTATGCAGTGCATCTCTAGATAGTCACCATTTAGAATGATATATGAAGCAGGAAATATTTCATTACACTTATTTCACTGTAAAATGTGCGACTCATTTTTCTTAGTACAGCAACATACATGTAGGTACTTTATACACCACTGAATTAGGACGTATACATTCTATAAGATTCAAGTGTCTTCAGAATGTCCAATTTTTTCACACTGCTGTGTGCATAGTTTTTATACTCCACTTGGTTATTTCATTTAATAGATTTTTCCTACTGAACTAATTTAGTTAGAAAACGTCATAGTGATGGGTTTGTTACAGATACATAGGTAGAGTCACTTAATAGGGATATATTTACATACATCCTTATTAAATGGAGTTTATTTGGCCAGTGCCAACAGTTCACATGGAATTTAATCAGACAATAAATAGTTATAAAATTCTCAACATTAGCCTTTCAATAGTAGGCGTCCTTCAGTCTGCATAGACTATGGATCGCGCCCTTTATAGTTTCAATTGAGGACTTCATTTACAGCGTCTACTGTGACTATGAAGACCCACACGAGAGTGACAGTCCTTGCTGCATCTCTTGCAGATGTAGTGGGTGTCTGGCAAGCCCTTAGTGTGCTTTCTGTGCGCTCGCTTCTCCTCTGCTAGCTGTCTGATCCTCATCTCGCCCTTCTGAAGGCCCTTGTGTAACCCCTGCCTCCATCTGCTGCAGTCGTCTGCTAGTTCTTCCCAGTTGCCCAGCTCAATGTCTGCCTCTCTGAGGTCTCTCTTGCAGACATCTTTGTAGCTCAACTGTGGGCATCCAGGAGGTCTTTTGCCAGAGACTAGCTCACCATACAGGATGTCTTTTGGAATCCTTCCATCATTCATCCTGTGGACGTGGCCAAGCCAGTGGAGCCGACGCTGCCTGAGGAGGGTGTGCATGGCTGGGATTCCAGCTTGCTCGAGGACGGCGGTGTTGGTCACTCTGTCCTTCCATGATATTCCAAGGATGCGCCTGAGGCAGTGCAAGTGGAAGACGTTCAGCCTCTTTTCCTGGCGGGCATACAGGGTCCAAGTCTCGCTGCCATAAAGGAGGGTGCTGAGAATGCAGGCTCTGTCGACTTGCATTTTGGTGTGAGTGTACAGCTCGTTGTTATTCCACACTCTCTTGCTGAGTCTGGACAGAGTTGTGGCTGCTTTTCTGATCCTCCTATTTAGCTCAGTGTCCAATGACAGCGTGTCAGTGATGGTGGACCCGAGGTAAACGAACTCGTGGACGACCTCTAACGTATAGTTGTCAATGCTGATTGATGGGGATTCAGCAACATCCTGACCGAGTACGTTTGTCTTCTTTAGGCTGATGGTAAGCCCAAAGTCCTTGCACGCTTTGGAGAACTGATCCAGCAGTTTTTGAAGCTGGTGTTCTGTGTGAGACACTACAGCAGCATCGTCTGCAAACAGTATGTCTCTGATGAGGACTTCCCGCACCTTATACTTAGCTGTCAGCCTTGCAAGATTAGTTTCCCATCAGATCTTGTGTGCCGCAAGATGCCCTCTGTTGAAGATCCAAAGGCATGCTTCAGGAGGAGTGCGAAGAAGATCCCGAACAATGTCGGAGCAAGCACGCATCCTTGTTTGACGCCGCTCCTGATTCTGAAAGCATCCGATAATGCGCCGTCATATTGGATGGTTCCTCTCATGTCTTTGTGGAACGACTGGATCATCTTGAGTAACTGTGGAGGACACCCTATCTTGTGGAGCAGTTTGAACAGACCATCCCTGCTGACCAAGTCAAAGGCCTTGGTCAGGTCGATGAAGGCTATGTAGAGTGGCTTCCTCTGCTCCCTGCACTTCTCCTGCAGCTGCCTTAGAGAGAAGACCATGTCAATGGTAGACCTCTCTGCGCGGAATCTGCACTGTGATTCGGGGTACACCGTCTCAGCAATCTTCTGGAGTCTGCCAAGGATGACGCGAGTGAACAGTTTACCAGTGACGCTTAGGAGGGAGATTAGGAGGAGAGAGCTGCTAGCTGGTTAGGCCTGGCTCAAAGCCTTGCCTCCAGTCTAGTCAGCCCTTGAAGGCTCACCTGGCAGGAAACTCCCCCAATTCACACCTTGCAAACTGCTCAGGCACACAGGCAGCTGATCAAACTGCCCTTCTCTGCAAAGTAACATAGCTGCAGACAGACAGACATTCACCCACCAGCTCACCACACAGCCCCCCAAATCCCACACTCACCCAAGCTCCTCTAGGATGCTTTGCCCAGAGGCAAACTCCCTTCCCTGTTAGCTGCTGCCCCCTAGAACATTCATTCTAGGAAATATCTAAATTAGGATTGAAATTGTAATATTACCATATGTATTTTCCTCCTTGTTTTGGTTTACCTGATTACTTCCCAGATTTTGCAAGTTGGAAATTAGCAAGTCCCCTAGTCACTGGAAAACTACGTGCATTAAGATGACACATTTATGTGCAAATTGTATTATTAGAAAAAAGTCTATGCAGGTACTTCCCATCCTTCTGTACATATAAAAACATATGGTAAAAATACTCCCCTCTCCACCATTTGTTAAATGTTCAACATTTTAATCAGTGTTCTTGAGCTCCTCCAACAGTTGTACAATTGACAAGCTTTCATTATAGGATTTGGTCTAGCCTCTTTTTATTAGATCTTGTAGGAAGTTTTCCAAATCACTGAATATGTCAGAAAGACATGCATGATTGTGAAAATGCCTTGATAATTTGCAAGTCTTCATTCACTGATCATATTTAATCACTACTTTGCCTTAGAAAAGTGTTTTTGCTGAAACCACACTAGCAAACCTTTGTTACATAATACCATCAAGAAGCAAAACTAGTCAGCTTCACAGAAACAATCCAAACATCCTGGTTTGTCTTTAAGTCCAAGATTAAACCTGACCCAGCAGCAATCTAATCTTGAATTTGGGACTGAAGATAGTTCTCTTCCAACCATGATTTACCCTTTGAATGATTTTTACCACTTATCAATACAAAACGTCACTTTAATAAATAAAAAAAAAATGCCCAAGATGAATGAAAAGAGAAACCAGTATGATTTTTCTGGGAAGTTTGGGTTATACATAACTGCCCTCGCAGATAGGGAGTGAAGAGGTTTCATGACTTGTCATGAAAAGTTAATGGTATTTTCTCTAGTAAATTGATATACACACTAGACTTTAATAGTAATCTTTTTTTTTAACTTTCATGTAAGTAACCATTGCAGAAGAGGGAAGAACTTCGAATTTTTTTTTAAATAAATCTCACTGCTGCTCTTTGCATAGGCTTTACTAAGACTGATTTGCTCCTTAGAAATGTGAGGTCTCTATTGGAGAGGAAGGGGACCAAGGACTTAAACATCCGGAAAAAGGGGTTCTAGTGACTGGGGATCTCGTTGACCCCTTGCTGCTGTCAGCTTCACTTTCAGAAGTTCACCCTTCATTTTAGCTGCAAGTCGTGTGTGTCACATGGCTCTTGCAAAATACATTCTTTCTTATGTAGATTTTGCAATACTGTGGCTTGACAGTGAAATATTCTTATAGGCAATACCTTGAAATGATGATACAGGCATTTATGAATGGAAAAATATTGTATACCTGTTAAAAATAGTGACAGTTTGTTTGACCTTAAGTTGGGGAGTGGGGCTTTTTTGTTTGGAACAGTCCCTACTTTGGAAGTAGAGCTGACTGAGGTCCCTAGTTACTGTTGCCAGGAGACTTGTTATTGTAATGAGTGATGTGACTTTAGCCAACTTTTTAGAGGTAGCAATACATCTTTCTTCCCCCTCCCTCAATTTTCCAGTGTTTGTCATTGATGGGACTTCATTTAAGAGAAACATATTAAGGCAAGCTTTGTGTTGTTTCTAATACTGTAGATACTGAAGTGAATTTTAAAAATCCTATTTTCTTCTGGCTTTTTTTGCGTGGTTTCAGAATAATGAAGCTGGTTTTACTTTGCTGTCCACTATCACAAATGTGCTTGCAATGCAAGGGTGGTTGATGTACAGCCTGTTATTTTTATTGGCTATGTCTAGATATTTCTTAGTAAATCCAGAAGTCTTTTAGAACAAACCTTTACAGTAGTAAGTGATTATGGCTCTGTGGCAGTGGCTTTTGAATTTCTTGTTTGACATATGCCCAAAACCTTGGTTTGTGTGTGTGTGTGTGTGTGTGTGTGTGTGTTGTTTTTTTCTTTTTTGCTGGTTAATTGAAAGCAGTCTTGAAATGAGACTTCTGAGGTGCTTCATGATAAATGGTAAAAGCCTTTCAATGCAGAGGTTATAATTAGAAGGATATGACATGCAGTGAATATCCTTTTATTCTTGTTTTTTATTTGGTATGTCGTACAGTGCATTATAAATCTTAGGAGTTTTTTAAAGATTTTGCCTCTTAATTTGGACAGCTGTGTTTGGGGTGTAAGATCACCCAACAGAATGCGATCAGAACTAATCTACTATGCAACAGGAGTAAGGAAGAGAGAACATTTTCATCTGAGACTCCTAGGCCGTGTCTACACTAGCCCAAATTTTCGAAATAGCCCTGCGAATGGCCATTTCAAAGATTACTAATGAGGCATTGAAATGCATATTCAGCTTTCATTAGCATGATGCCGGCTGCAGCTCTTCAAAATTGCCGCGTTTCTCTGTCACGCAGCTCATCCAGATGGGGGTCCTTTTGGAAAGGCCCCACCAACTTCAAAATCCCCTTATTCCTATCTGCTGAGAGGAATAAGGGGATTTTGAAGTTGGTGGGGTCCTTTCGAAAAGGACCCCCATCTGGACAAGCCATGCAGCAGCGAAACACGGCAATTTTGAAAAGCTGCTGCCAGTGGCATGCTAATGAGGAGCTGAATGTGCATTTCAACGCCTCATTTATAATCTTCAAAATGGCCATTTGCATGTCCATTTTGAAGATTTGGGCTAGTGTAGATGTAGCCTTACAGTATAGATCGCCACACATTTTGCAAACATTATTAATTCATTAAGGCTTGAAACCTCCCTCATGGATGTTGTTATGCGCTTTTTTATAGAGAGAGAAAATGAGGCTCAGAGACTTAGGTCATGGCCACACTATCCACTCCTTTCAGAAGGGCTATTGTAATGTGGCACTTCGGAATATGTTTAATGAAGCTCTGCCATGAACATGCTGCACCTCCTTAGCATAATGGTGGCCACGTGGGCTTTGAAACCGCTGGTTCTGACGCACACACTGCCAGTGTAGCCAGGGGCCTTTCGAAACAGCCCCCCTGATTTCGAAAGCCCTTTCTTCCCAAAACCAGATGGGAAGAAGGGGCTTTTGAAATTAGGTGGGCTGTTTCAAAAGGCCACCAGCTACACAGGCGGTGTGCCTTTTGAGACCAGTGATTTCGAAGCCCACGCAGCTGCCATTATGCTAATGAGGCACTGCATATTCATGGAAGTGCCTCATTAGCATATTCAGAAGTGCCACATTACCATGGCCCTTCTGAAAGGAGGGGCTGGTGTGGCCACAGCCTTAGTGATTTGCTGACATTTGCACAGTAAATCAGTGGCAGAACCTGAAAAATTCTCTGAGACCTATAATGCAAAATATGAGAGAAACACATCCAACAAGACCTAGGGCCACTGTAAAACATCCCTATGCATGGTAGGTCTAACCACTGGAATACTCCGCCCTGCACAGCAAAGCATTAGGGGCTACAAGGAGGGCTCTCTGCTCTGTGCTGTAACTCTCTGGGCCTCCAGGAAGAAGGGGTCCTGGCTGGGATGTTGCTGTGGCTAATTGATTCCCAGCTGCCTTATAATAATATATGGAGATATACCTATCTTGTAGAACTGGAAGGGACCTTGAGAGATCATTGAGTCAAGTCCCCTGCATTCACAGCACCACCTATCACCATCCTTGACGCATTTTTTTAATCTGTTTGCCCCAGATCCCTAAATGGCCCCCTCAAAGAGCGAGCTCACAACCTTGGGTCTACCTGGCCAATGCTCAACCCACAGAGCTATCTCTCCCTCCATCCACCTGCTACCTTGACAGTCCACTTCTGTTTATGCTGGGGACTGGCCTAAGTCTCCAGCCATCCTGGAATGGAGGAGTGTTTTTGTGACCCTAGAAATCTGTAACTGTCTGCAATATTTACCAGTCCTGCTTTGCCTTTCACTCCAAAGTTACCTTCACCATGAAATAACATCAGATTCATTTGCAGTAAAGTTTCTATTTGTGTTCTGAAATGAAGTGATGATTCAGGTGCACACCAGTCAGAACAATAAAACTGTTCAAAATACTTTTTCATTGTGTACATTTCTATTGTCAGATTAGTTGAATTCCTGCTTCGTCCCGGATGTAACTGTTCAATGCATGATAAAGTCCCTCTGCTGATATTCTGAGGCCTTGCAGAGAGGCAAACCTACTTTAGAAATGGAACAGAAAGTTAAGAGAAAATACATGCAGTCTAGCTGGCTAATATGAATGGCACAGCCTTAACTTCCTAAAAATGAGCTGGCTGTGCTTTTTGAAAATGCATCTCATATAAATAAAAATAATTCCTAGTTCTCCACCTACGCCCAACCTTCCATTTATAATAGCATTAATGCCCTTTATATGAAGCATATCCTGGGAAATTATTATCATTTACAGTCTAATGACTCGAGGCTGTGCTTCAGGCCACCAACTCCTCTCAGCTGCACGTTAATCCCTAGAGTATGCACTATGCTTCAGTCATCATTGCTTAAGTAGTTACTCAGCATCTTGTAAGAATAATATTCAACTTAAGGCATTTCCTCTGGAGAGGTCTAGAAGTTGGACTTTTTTGTCATTTTTTTGGAGAGCTCACCACTGTTTTTTAAACTAGCTGTATTACAAGTTATAGCATTCTTTCATGCTGGCTTTGAGGCTCTGTAATGAGGGACACATTAAATATGGATAAAACAGGTGATTAAATTGTGCATGGATGTATTACTATCTACTTATTTTAAAACAAAAAGCAGTCAAGTAGCACTTTAAAGACTAGCAAAATAGTTTATTAGGTGAGCTTTCGTGGGACAGACCCACTTCTTCAGACCATAGCCAGACCAGAACAGTCTGTTCTGGTCTGGCTATGGTCTGAAGAAGTGGGTCTGTCCCACGAAAGCTCACCTAATAAACTATTTTGCTAGTCTTTAAAGTGCTACTTGACTGCTTTTTGTTTTGATAGTGCATAGACTAGCACGGCTTCCTCTCTGTTACTAATTTTAACTGCTGACAATCTCATAAATGAAACTGAAACACTAACTTCCTCACCCTAACTTCAATAGATGGTGCATTTCAGGTTTACTTTCATGGATCATACCACATCC
Organism: Carettochelys insculpta; assembly: GCF_033958435.1. Taxonomy (NCBI): domain Eukaryota; kingdom Metazoa; phylum Chordata; order Testudines; family Carettochelyidae; genus Carettochelys; species Carettochelys insculpta. The sequence continues at coordinate 53,895,094 of NC_134137.1, read as the reverse complement.
TGTTAAATTATCTCATCATTCTGGCTGCTGCTGATGTTCCAAAATGCAGGACTGCATGAAGGTAACAATCGGGGTCAGAGATGGGGGTAGCAATTTCTCTGCAGGGAAATTGCTTGGGGCCCCATGCCACAGGGGTCTCCACAGAGCTAAGTTGCAGGCTATTTACAGAAAAAACAAACAGTCCTGTAGCACCTTAAAAACTAGCAAATTTATTTATTAGGTAATGAGCTATTATGGGTAAGACCCAAGTTACCAGGCGGGGTGCGGGTGGGTTAAGGCTGCGGTGGTTTGGGTCTGTGGGGCCGGCAGGGGGTTGAGGCTGCCGCAGATTGGAGCTGCGGGGGGTCGGTTAGGCTCATATTAGTGGGGGGAGTTCACTCATCCAGAGAGCAAAGGTAAGTATATGTGTCCCTTGTTTTAGTGCGTACTTGTAAGTAAAGTACTCGTTTAACGAGGGATGAGTGTATTACCTGACTTATGCTCTGTCTCTGCTCCTCCCCCTTCCTTCCAGAGGTGAAACTCAGTGAACAGCTGATTTGCAATATTCCAGCTCTGGGAGGGCAGAGGAGTGGGAATGGAATGTGAATCAGGTGATTTGCACATTATGTAGGTGCTGGGAGGAGCAAGCACTTGTGGGGCCCTGGTGCCTCTGCAAAAGGAGCCGCTGGGGGTCTGTGGGCCACAGGTTGCCCACCACTGCTTTGAAGTCTTGACTCAGGGGTGGTATTGTGGTTATAAAGCATGGTATTGCAGAGGAAGTGTACCACACAGAACATAGTAGCTGCTTGGAGATACATACTTACGAGCAGTAAATTTGTTTCTATTTCTATTTATCAGCAAAACAGTGATAGTTACTGTTAGTTATACTTTCAGATAAAGTTCTTTCTGGATGCCACTGCGAAGCCAACCACTCGTTTTTCATTATTTTAGCATTTATTTATAATGTAGTAGCTGGTGCTTAGGGATCCCAAGCAAGATCAGATCACCACTGTACTAGAGACCATACAAACATGTAGTAACAAACAAATGTCGCCCAAATAGATTACTCCTAAAACAGGGGTCAGCAACCTTTTCAGGCAGAGTGGCAAAAATTCACCTTTTGACCTCTATGTATGGTCCAAATGCTGGTGATACTTTTTAAAGTCACCAAAGCTACGTCTACACGTGAAGCCTGCATCGAAGTAGCTTATTTCGATGTAGCAACATCGAAATAGGCTATTTCGATGAATAACGTCTACATGTCCTCCAGGGCTGGCAACGTCGACGTTCAACATCGATGTTGCGCAGCACCACATCAAAATAGGCGCTGCGAGGGAACGTCTACACGCCAAAGTAGCACACATCGAAATAAGGGTGCCAGGCACAGCTGCAGACAGGGTCACAGGGCGGACTCAACAGCAAGCCGCTCCCTTAAAGGGCCCCTCCCAGACACAGTTGCACTAAACAACATAAGATCCACAGAGCCGACAACTGGTTGCAGACCCTGTGCATGCAGCATGGATCCCCAGCTGCCACAGCAGCAGCCAGAAGCCCTGGACTAAGGGCTGCTGCCCACGGTGACCATAGAGCCCCGCAGGGGCTGGAGAGAGAGCGTCTCTCAACCCCTCAGCTGATGGCCACCATGGCGGACCCCGCTATTTCGATGTTGCGGGACGCGGATCGTCTACACGTGCCCTACTTCGACGTTCAACTTCGAAGTAGGGCGCTATTCCCATCCCCTCATGGGGTTAGCGGCTTCGACGTCTTGCCGCCTAACGTCGATGTTAACATCGAAATAGCGCCCAACACGTGTAGCCGTGACAGGCGCTATTTCGAAGTTAGTGCCACTACTTCGAAGTAGCGTGCACGTGTAGACACGGCTCAAGAGTTCTACTTACAGCAGCTTCATTAATAAGACAATTAAAATGCAGAGCTTTACTCTGTAGGTGGTGGTTGGTAATATTAGCTGGTCTTCTGTTAATACACAAGTTACATAGCTTTGAGGAAGCTCCCAGCTGCACAGGGGAGGAGGGGCGGGGCTGAGCTCCCACCTCATGTGCTGATGAAAACTGGTTTGCATGCCACCTTGGTATGCGTACCAGGGATGCTGACCCCTGGTCTAAAATTTAAGAAAAGATTCAACTGCAAAAGGTGTAATAAATAACTGAAAAGAATGGAAGAGAAAGGACAGTGGTAACTGATTTGCAGTGGTGAGTTCTGACGTCTAGCAACTCCAATTCAAACTTCGTGGCATGGTTCATAGGGCAAAGTGTACTGTCTAGGCACAATATTCAGTGCTTATATAGTACTCAGCATCCATGGATCTCAGATCACTTTGCAAAGGTGGATATGTACCATTATCCCCATTTACAAATGGAGAAAGTGAGGTGCACAGGTGTGAAATGACTTAGTTAAGGTCACAGTTGGTTAATGGCAGATCTCTAGAAATACAAACTTGTCCTGTGTATACATTTAAAATTGATAAGCAACTAAGCTACATGAAAAAATGATTGTGTACTAAGAACCTGATCCAGCAAGGTATGTAAAAGCACATGCTTAATTTTAAGTATGTGACTAGTCCCATTGAAAAATGGTATGTAAAATCCTCCATAGTTCTGAGAATGCTGCAATAGTGAGGCACAAAGAGGTGTCTTAAGGACAGAGCTCCAGCCATGAGTGCTGGAACTAGGAGTGCAGGGGCTGTGGCAGCGCTCTTTGGCTTGAAATGGATTCCATTATATACAGGATTTACAGTTTGATTCAATGACTCTAAGCACCTGCACTATAAAAATTGTTCCAGGGCCCCGACTCCAGCATCAGCTCTGAATTTCTTGGCAGTTACTGGGTTAAGATGTTAGCATCATTTAACATAATTTGTAAGTCTAAGAATAAAGTTTTGTTTGGAATTTCCTTTTTAAGGTCCATTGAGAATTTAAATGAGAGGCAGATGATATTTTTCTTCTTCAGTAAAAAGGCAAATGTAAAACATCCTAAGAAATGTTAAAACTTAGCACTCCCTGGCAACATTCATCACAACATTTGCAATGGTTGGTTTTCTGAAGAAGCTCTTTCATAGGGATCAGAGCTCCCAAGTGACAATATTTGCTAAGCTTGTCTGACTATGAAAACTTGAACCAGTAAATAGGGTTGGAAGAAGTGTTCTGATGTATATTAAACACCCACTGGTCTCAGTGTAACACTCGAGCCTCAACCCAAACGTTGGGTAACCCCCTTTCCATCTAACCCAGGGCTCAGACAAGGAGTCCCAGGACCAATGTTCCCTGTATGCTTAGTGCTTGAGCAGCTGCCCAGGAGAAATTCAGGTACTGCCCAGCTGATTAGCAGAGTGCCCACAGCCACCCACAGTGGGCAGTATATATTTCTGTTTGTGGTGCACATCCACACATGCCTTGATGCACACAACAAAATTTATTCCTCCCATGATTGGAAAAAATTACAGGGAATGCTGCCCAGGACCCACTCGGGTTGGCAGTCCAAGACTCTTGCAAACAGGAACCCAGAATTCAATCCAGTTGTTTATCAGTATCGACACAGCCATTCTGGACTTCTACTCTGGGCATCCACCAAAAATATCTCACAATCCCATAGGCTGACTTTCCTGGTTTTCTGGACGGTGAAGTTTGGTGGGCAGCAATGTTTTCCCACAATGCATCACAAACAAAGGGCTAGAATGGAGTCTGGAATATGGGTGATTGGACTTGGACCCACATAATGCTGGAGTCTTAGGGTGGAACTGAGGGCGCAACAATTCTTAACGAGAGATTACAAATGAAAGTAGGTGCTCAAGCCCTCAGTTAACAAGCTGAGGGTCTGCTAGCCCTTGGCTTATATGGCAATGCAAACATTCCTCTGTTCTTTTCACAGAGACAATTTTTGATCTTCTTTTAGCAACTGGTCGTGATTTCATACCCTAAGAGGCATAAGGGCAGAGCCTCCTCTGTTCCACCCTTAAAATCAATAAATCCAGGAAAAACATCCCAAAGTCTAACTAGGCTAACCTAGTGAGGAGGGCTTTAAACTAGGTTCGACGGGGGCAGCGGAGCCAAGCCCACAGGTAAGTGGAGAACATGGAAGCCTGGGTGATGGGTCAGAAATGGGAGGCAGCATGGGCAACAATGTCAGAGTAAAAAGAGGGTCAGGGCAAAACAGGGAGGCAAGATCAAATCAATATCTTAGATGCCTATATACAAATGCAAGAAGTATGGGTAATAAGCAGGAAGAACTGGAAGTGCTAGTAAATAAATATAACTATGACATCGTAGGCATCACAAAAACTTGGTGGGATAATACACATGATTGGAATGTTGGTATTGAAGGGTACAGCCTGCTTAGGAAGGATAGACAGGGAAGAAAGGGGGGAGGTGTTGCCTTATGTATTAAAAATGTATACACTTGGACTGGGGTGGAGATGGACGTAGGAGATGGACGTGTTGAGAGTCTCTGGGTTAGACTAAGAGGGGTAAAAAACAAGGGTGATGTCCTGCTAGGCGTCTACTACAGGACGCCTAGCCAGGTGGAAGAGGTGGATGAGACTTTTTTCAAACAACTAACAAAGTCAAGCAGGGCCCCAGATTTGGTGGCGATGGGGGACTTCAACTACCCAGATATATGTTGGGAAACTAATACAGTGGGGCACAGACTATCCAGTAAGTTCTTGGATTGTATTGGAGACAATTTTTTATTCCAAAAGGTTGAAAAAGCTACTGAGGGGAAGCTGTTCTAGATTTGATTTTAACAAATAGGGAGGAATTGGTAGAGAACTTGAAGGTGGAAGGCAGCTTGGGTGAAAGTGGAGCTAACTGTGAGGGTTTTCATTCCAGCCAATAGATATTAGAACATAAGAATGGCCATACTGGGTCAGACCAAAGGTCCATCCAGCCCAGTATCCCGTCTGCCGACAGTGGCCAATGCCAGGTGCCCCAGAGAAGGAGAACAGAAGACAATGATCAAGTGATTTATCTCCTGCCATCCATCTCCTGCCCTTGTACTGAAGGCTAGGGCACCATACTTTACCCCTGGCTAATAGCCATTTATGGACCTAACCTGCAAAAATTTATCGAGCTCTTTTTTAAACCCTAATAGAGTCCTGGCCTTCACAGCCTCCTCCGGCAAGGAGTTCCACAGGTTGACTGTGCGCTGTGTGAAGAAAAATTTCCTTTTATTAGTTTTGAACCTACTATCCATCAATTTCATTTGGTGTCCCCTAGTTCTTGTATTATAGGAAAAGGTAAATAATTTTTCTATATTCACTTTCTCCACACCATTCATGATTTTATATACCTCTATCATATCGCCCCTCAATCGCCTCTTTTCCAGACTGAAAGGTCCCAGTCTCTCTAGCCTCTCCCCATATGGGACCCGTTCCAAACCCCAAATCATCTTAGTTGCCCTTTTCTGAACCTTTTCTAATGCCAATATATCTTTTTTGAGGTGAGGAGACCACATCTGCACACAGTACTCAAGATGTGGGCGTACCATAGTTTTATATAGGGGAAGTATGATATCTTTTGTCTTATTATCTATCCCTTTTTTAATAATTCCTAACATCCTATTTGCTTTATTAACTGCCGCTGCACACTGCGTGGATGTCTTCAGAGAACTATCCACTATAACTCCAAGATCCCTTTCCTGATCTGTCGTAGCTAAATTTGACCCCATCATGTAGTACGTGTAATTTGGGTTATTTTTTCCAATGTGCATTACCTTACACTTACCCACATTAAATTTCATTTGCCATTTTGCTGCCCAATCACTCAGTTTGCTGAGATCTTTTTGTAGTTCTTCACAATCCCGTTTGGTTTTGACTGTCCTGAACAACTTGGTGTCATCTGCAAACTTTGCCACCTCACTGCTTACCTCATTTTCTAGATCATTGATGAACAAGTTGAACAGGATCGGTCCCAGGACTGACCCCTGGGGAACACCACTAGTTACCCCCCTCCATTGTGAAAATTTACCATTTATTCCAACCCTTTGTTTTCTGTCTTTTAACCAATTCCCGATCCACGAAAGGATCTTTCCTCCTATCCCATGACCGCCTAATTTACATAAAAGCCTTTGGTGTGGGACCGTGTCAAAGGCTTTCTGGAAATCTAGGTATATTATGTCCACTGGGTGCCCCTTGTCCGCATGTTTATTAACCCCTTCAAAGAATTCTAATAGATTAGTTAGACACGACTTCCCTCTGCAGAAACCATGCTGACTTTTGCCCAACAATTCGTGCTCTTCTACATGCCTTGCAATTTTATTCTTTACTATTGTTTCTACTAATTTGCCTGGTACTGATGTTAGACTTATTGGTCTATAATTGCCAGGGTCTCCTCTGGAGCCTTTTTTAAATATTGACATTATATTGGCCGTCTTCCAGTCATTGGGTACCGAAGCGGATTTAAAGGATAGGTTACAAACCACTGTTAATAACTCTGCAATTTCACATTTGAGTTCTTTCAGAACCCTTGGGTGAATACCATCTGGTCCTGGAGACTTGTTACTATTCAGCTTATCAATTAACTCCAAAACCTCCTCTAATGTCACTTCAATCTGGGAGAGTTCCTCAGATTTGTCACCTAAAAAGGCTGGCTCAGATTTAGGAACCTCTGTAACATCCTCAGCCGTGAAGACTGAAGCAAAGAAATCATTTAATCGCTCCGCAATGGCACTGTCTTCCTTGATCGCTCCTTTTATATCTTTATCGTCCAAGGGCCCCACTGCTTTTTTAGCAGGCTTCCTGCTTCTAATGTATTTAAAAAACATTTTACTATCGTTTTTTGAATTTTTGGCTAGCTGTTCCTCAAAATCTTTTTTGGCTTTTCTTACTACATTATAGCTGTGTCTACACGTGCACGCTACTTCAAAGTAGCGGCACTAACTTCGAAATAGCGCCCATCGCAGCTACACGCGTCGGGCGCTATTTCAAAGTTAACTTCGACGTTAGGCGGCAAGACGTCGAAGTCGCTAACCTTATGAGGGGATCGGAATAGCGCCCTACTTCAACTTTCAACGTCGAAGTAGGGCACGTGTAGACGATCCGCGTCCCGCAACGTCGAAATTGCCGGGTCCTCCATGGCGGCCATCAGCTGAGGGGTTGAGAGACACTCTCTCTCCAGCCCCTGCGGGGCTCTATGGTCACCGTGGGCAGCAGCCCTTAGCCCAGGGCTTCTGGCTGCTGCTGTGGCAGCTGGGGATCCATGCTGCAGGCACAGGGTCTGCACCAGTTGTAGGCTCTGTGTATCTTGTGTTGTTTAGTGCAACTGTGTCTGGGAGGGGCCCTTTAAGGGAGCGGCTTGCTGTTGAGTCCTCCCTGTGACCCTGTCTGCAGCTGTGCCTGGCACCCTTATTTCGATGTGTGCTACTTTGGCGTGTAGACATACCCTCGCAGCGCCTATTTTGATGTGGTGCCGCGCAACGTCGAAGTTGAACATCGACATTGCCAGCCCTGGAGGACGTGTAGACGTTATTCATCGAACTAGCCTATTTCGATGTTGGCTTCACGTGTAGACGTAGCCTATGACACTTAATTTGGGAGTGTTTGTGTTCCTTTCTATTTTCCTCACTAGGATTTGACTTCCACTTTTTAAAAGCTGCCCTTTTCTCTCCCACTGCCTTTTTAACATGGCTGTTAAGCCATGGTGGTTCTTTGTTAGATCTCTTACTGTGTTTTTTTATTTGGGGTATACATTTAAGTTGGGCCTCTAGTATGGTGTCTTTAAACAGTTTCCATGCAGCTTCCAGGGATTTTAATTTAGTTACTCTACCTTTTAGTTTCTGTTTAACTAGCTTCCTCATTTTAGTGTAATTCCCCTTTTTGAAATTAAATGCCAGAGTGTTTGACCGCTGCGGTGTTCTTCCCAAGACAGAAATATTAAAAGTTATTATATTGTGGTCACTATTTCCAAGGGGTCCAGTAACAGTTACCTCTTGGACCAGATCCTGCGTTCCAGTCAGGACTAGATCGAGAATTGACTCTCCCCTTGTGGGTTCCTGTACTAGCTGCTCCAAGAAGCAGTCATTTAAGGCATCAAGAAATTTAATCTCTGAATCCCGTCCTGAGGTGACATGTACCCAATCAATATGGGGATAATTGAAATCTCCTATTATTACTGTGTTTTTTATTGTGATAGCCTCTTTAATCTCCCTTAACATTTCAGCATCACTATCACTGTCCTGGTTAGGTGGTCGGTAATATATTCCTAATGCCATATTCATATTAGAGGAATGAATTGTTATCCATAATGATTCGATGGAACATTTTGATTCCTTTAGGATTTTTGTTTCATTTGATTCTATATTATCCTTCGCATAGAGTACCACTCCGCCACCCGCACGACCTGTTCTGTCTTTCCGATATAATTTATATCCCGGTATGATAGTGTCCCACTGAATGTCCTCATTCCACCATGTTTCTGTGATGCCTATTATGTCAACTTCCTCCTTTGATATGAGGTACTCCAGTTCACCCATCTTATTAGACAGACTCCGAGCATTTGTCTAAAAGCACTTTAAAAAACTACCACTATTTATATGTCTGCCTTTCACAGACGCCTTGGATTTTTTTATATGCGATTGTTTCACATCTGATCTTGCCCATATATTATTTCCCACATTCCCTGTCTGACTAACTTCTGGGAAGTCCCCATCTATGGAGCCTCGTGTAAGAGAAGTCTCCGTCCGATCCACGTGCTCCCCTGCACCAATCGGCTTTCCCCCCCCTCTTAGTTGAAAAACTGCTCTACGACCTTTTTAATGTTTAATGCCAGCAGTCTGGATCCACCTTGATTTAGGTGTAGCCCATCATTCCTGTATAGGCTCCCCCTACCCCAAAAGTGTCCCCGGTTCCTAATAAATCTAAACCCTTCTTCCCTACACCATCGTCTCATCCACGCATTGAGACTCTGAAGTTCTGCCTGTCTATTTGGCCCTGCGCGTGGAACTGGAAGCATTTCAGAGAAGTGATCACGAAATCATAGCGTTCACCATCCTAAGGAAGGGTAGAAGAGAAAACAGCAAAATAGAGATAATGGATTTCAGGAGGGCAGATTTTGGTAAACTCGGAGAGCTGGTAGATAAGGTCCCATGGGAAGCAAAGCTGAGGGGAAAAACAGCTGAGGAGAGTTGGCAGTTTTTCAAAGGGACATTATTAAGGGCCCAAAAGCAGGCTACCCCCTGTGTAGGAAAGATAGAAAATATGGAAAAAGACCGCCTTGGCTTCACCAGGAGATCTTGCACGATTTCAAAATAAAAAAGGAATTGTATAAAAAATGGAAACAAGGAAAAATTACAAAGGATGAATATAGGCAAACAACACAAGAATGCAGGAGAAAGATTAGAAAGGCTAAGGCACAAAATGAGCTCAAACTAGCTACAGGCATAAAGGGAAACAAGAAGACTTTTTATAAATATATTAGAAACAAGAGGAACACCAGGGACAGGGTTGGGCCATTGCTCAGTGAGGAGGGAGAAACAGTAACAGGGAACTTGGAAATGGCAGAGATGCTCAATGACTTCTTTGTTTCAATCTTCACTGAGAAGTCTGATGAAAGAGTGCCCAACATAGTGAATGCTAGTGGGAAAGGGGTAGGGTTAGAAGTTGAAATAAAAAAAGAACAAGTTAAAAATCACTTAGGAAAATTAGATGTCTGCAAGTCACCAGGGCCTGATGAAATGCACCCTAGAATACTCAAGGAGCTGCTAGAGGAGGTATCTGAGCCTTTATCTATCATCTTTGGAAAATCATGGGAGACAGGAGAGATTCCAGAAGACTGGAAAAGGGCAAATATAGTGCCCATCTATAAAAAGGGGAATAAGAATAACCCAGGAAACTACAGGCCAGTCAGCTTAACTTCAGTGCCAGGAAAGATGATGGAGCAGGTAATTAAAGAAATCATCTGCAAGCGCTTGGAAGGTAAGGTAATAGCAAAGGTAAGGTAATAGCAAACAGCCAGCATGAGTTTGTAAAGAATAAATCTTGTTAAACTAATCTGATAGCTTTCTTTGATAGGATAATGAGCCTTGTGGATAGGGGAGAAGTGGTAGATGTGGTCTACCTAGACTTTAATAAAGCATTTGATACGGTCTCTCATGATATTCTTATAAAAAAACTAAGCAAATACAATTTAGATGAGGCTACTATAAGGTGGATGCATAACTGGCTGGATAACCGTACCCAGAGAGTAGTTCTTAATGGTTCTCAGTCCTGCTGGAAAAGTATAAAAAGTGGGGTTCCGCAGGGGTCTGTGTTAGGACCGGTTCTGTTCAATGTCTTCATCAAAGATTTAGATATTGGCATAGAAAGTACACTTATTAAGTTTGCAGAGGATACCAAGTTGGGACGAGTTGCGACTACTTTGGAGGATAGGGTCATAATTCAAAATGATCTGGATAAATTGGAGAAATGGTCTGAGGTAAACAGCATGAAGTTTAATAAGGACGAATGCAAAGTGCTCCAATTAGGAAGGAACAATCAGTTTCACACATACAGAATGGGGTGAGACTGTCTAGGAATGAGTACAGCAGAAAGGGATCTAGGGATTATAGTGGACCACAAGCTAAATATGAGTCAACAGTGTGGTGCTGTTGGAAAAAAAGCAAACATGATTCTAGGATGCATTAACAGGTGTGTTGTGAACAAGACACGAGAAGTCATTTTTCTGCTCTACTCTGCGCTGGTTAGGCCTCAGCTGGAGTATTGTGTCCAGTTCTGGACACCACACTTCAAAAAAGATGTGGAGAAACTAGAGAGGGTCCAGAAGAGAGCAACAAGAATGATTAAAGGTCTGGAGAATGTGACCTATGAAAAAAGGTTGAAAGAATTGGGCTTGTTTAGTTTGGAAAAGGGAAGTTTGAGGGGAGACATGATAGCGGTTTTCAGGTATCTAAAAGGGAGTCATAAGGAGGAAGGAGAAAACTTGTTCTTCTTGGCCTCTGAGGATAGAACAAGAGGCAATGAGCTTAAAGTGCAGCAAGGGAGGTTTTGGTTGGACATTAGGAAAAAGTTCCTAACTGTCAGGGTGGTCAAACAGTGGAATAAATTGCCAAGGGAGGTTGTGGAATCTCCATTGCTGGAGATATTTAAGAACAGGTTAGATAGACATCTATCAGGGATGGTTTAGATAGTACTTGGTCCTGCCATTGGGGTGGGGGCTGGACTCGATGGCCTCTCGAGGTCCCTTCCAGTCCTAGTGTTCTATGGTTCTATGATTCTAAGTCAGGGACAGTCAGTCAATGGAGCATCATATCTGGACAATGTGGGTACTTCTGGAAGAGGCACACACCCCGGCACACATTCTCTCAGGCCTGTGAAAAGATGGAAGATAGGGTTGCTAGGTGTCCAATATTGAACCTCACAGTCTGGTATTTGGGCTGTCTGTCCAGTTAAAAAAAATCAAAGGACACCAGACCCATAAATGTCTGTTATTTTTGTGGAGGACATCTGGCAACCCTAATGGAAAATGTGTATACATTATAATGTTTTGATCATTGCTTATCTCCAGGTGACTGGCAGATAGATAATGTGACACCAGTTCTATATTAAAAACCATGCAAAAGCAATCCTGGCAATTACAGGCCAGTAAGCTAAACTTCAGTAACAGGCGAATCAGATGAAACTATCGTAAAGAACCAAATTATCAGACATGTGGATGAACAAGATTTGTTGGGGGGGAATAAATATGGCTTTTGTAAAGGACAAAGGTGATTCAATAGATATAGTGTACTTGGACTTTCAGAAAGTCTTTAACAAGGTCCCTCAGCAAAGGCTCTTAAACAAATTGACCAGTTTTGTGATAAGAAGAAAGATAATTTCATAATCAGGAATTGGTTTAGGGAAGGAAACAAAGGCTAGGAATACATGACCAGCATTCACAACGGAGAGTGTTAAATAACAGGGTTCCCAAGGGAGCTGTACTAAGACCAGTGCTATTCAGCATATTCAGAAATATCTGGAAAAGGAGGTAGCAAAATATGATATGATGATAGAAAATTTCTCAAAATAGCTAAGTCTGAAGTAGACTGTGAAGAGTTACAAAGGGATCTCATAAAACTGGGTGACTGGGCAACATGATGTAGATGAAATTCAATGTTGTTTAATGCAAAGTAATGCACATTGCAAAACATAATCCCAACTATACATACAAAATGATGGGATCCAAATTAGCTGTTAGGGTCAGAAAAAGAGATCTTGGAGTCACTGTGGATGGTTCTCTGAAAACTTCCACTCTGTGGTGTAGTTGCTGTCAAAAGAAAGCTAAGAAAATATTAGGACCCCTTAGGAAACAGACAGTAAGACAAAAATATAGTGCTACTGTGTCAATACATACACACCTTGAATACTGCATGTAATTCTGGTCACCCTATCTCAAAAGAGGTACTTTAGAACTGGAAAAGCCTAAAGAAGGGCAAAATAGAATGATTGGGGGCACAGAATAGCTGCTCTATGAGGAAAGATTAAAAGACTGGCGAACTTTTTAGCTTGGAAAATACATGGCTGGGCTGGGGATACGATAGGGGTCTATAAAAATGTGACTGGGGTGGAGAAAGCGAATAAGGAAGTTTTATGTATTACTTCACATAATACAAGAACTAGGGGTCAAGCAATTAAATTAATGGGCAGTAGTTTTAAAACAAAAAAACATAGTCTTCAAGGGGTAGCTGTATTGGTCTGTAGCTTCACAAATAACAGGCAGTCCTCTAGCATCTTGAGGAGTTCATGGAGGATAGATCCTTCAGTGGCTGTTAGCCAAGATGGTCTGGAATGCAACCCCATGTTCTTTGAGTATCCCTATCCTCTGATTGGCAGAAGCTGGGAGTGCACAGAACAGTATTTGGGGACCACTCCATTCCATTTGACTTGGAGTAGCTCTGTGCATCAGAGAATATGAACAGATGGCTTAGAACTCATGCTGGGCATAGTTGCAGATCATCACAATATTCTCGTGGCATAGGCAGCTATTGTTATTCCCATTTTTTTATTTTTTCTCATTGAAAAAGAAATTAAGCATTTTTCCCAATGTTGCACAGGGCAGTAGCAGCGGAGATAGAAACTGGATGCAAAACTTCTGAGGCCTGGTTTGCTGTCTTAACCACAAAACTATTTATCTTCCCCTCTTCAATCACACCATTTATAAACTCAGCAAAATGAACTGTCTGGCACATTGCCTTTCATCCCTTCAATCCACTGTAAATTTATTTCCAATTTCTGCTGCCAAAATACAGTATGGCATTATATTTGGATGTGTTCCCTCAGTGCTGAGCACAAAGCAGCTTCTGTTCAGTGGAATTGCATTGCAAACCCATCAGCGCCATACTGCTAGCACCAGAGAAAATTGTGAAATATATCCTGAAACTGGGTAGACCATAAACACTTCATTTTTTCTGAATTAGGTGTATAACTTCTGTGATTCTGCTTGTGACTTGATGAATGTTCCCAAAGCTGGAAAATATTGATACTGAGCTCCATGTAACCACGTAGCACACGTTGAACAAGCAACAAGTGTTAAAACGTCTGTGTTCCAAAAGTGCTGCAAAGTTTGGAGGAAATATTTCAAGCATGCCCTTGGGTTCTTGTGTCAATATTTATAAAAGCTCATGATCTTTCTTTGTTTGTTTTTACTCAACTAGCCTTTATCTTGGATTAAACTAAACCAAAATTAAAACATAGTGACTTTTTTTTAATCCTTCAGTGACTAATTACGGAATTAGCAGAAAGCCAAAAATAGGAAAGGTTAAATAGTTCTATGCACAAAACATTTGTCAAAGGGAGTAAATTTTAAGATTTTTTTCAAAGTATTGCGGCACTAGGTTAATTATGGACAAAATGCCCCATTGGTATGTAATCTTAAAGAAGTCTGCAGCACACTGTGACTACAGCTGTGGAAAACAAACGCAGAGCTGCTGTCTGAGTTGACCAGATAGACCATGCAAACGTCGGTCTCCATCCAAGGTAGCTGTGTGCCTTTTACTGTAGCAGCTGAGCACCTTCCAATCTTTAATGCATTTATTGCTTCCCTGTGTGATAGAGAAGGATAGTTGCTACCGTATTACCTACAGGGAGTTAAAACACAGAAGTTGCCCAGGTTCACACGGCAAGCCTGTGGTGTAGCAGGGAATTGACCGTTGATCTCCTGCCAGCACCCTAATCAATGGACGGTTCATCTCTTCCTGATTGTGCAGTTTGAGAGTTCCCTTAGGGCCACTTTGTTCATAGTGCATATTTTCAGTGCTAGTCATCTTTCATTTTTATTGCTTTTTAATTGTTTTTAAATGTATTGTGGGGAATTTCTGGTTGTTTGAAATGTGAGCAACCTACAAAATGTAAATGCTCTGCTTATAAACAACTCAGGTACTTGCATGGGCAGTGTCAATGCAAGCTTCTGCTGGCTGTTCTGCCAGTATTTCTCAATCCTTTTGTATAGGGAACTCTTGCAGGCAGGGAAGCCTGTTCAGTCCTTTGCCTCTATAGGGACTACCACCAAATGACCTGGACGTTTGTCCTCTGGGAGGAGGACTGAGACTATCAAACTGATTTCCCAGCAGCCACCACAGGGCCTGAGATTATATTTAGCTTTGAGCCAGCAAAGTAAATGTTCCAGGATCTATACCCCTTTTCTCACATTATACTGCAAGAAACATTTGCCTGAAAACAGGATCTTTGTGCCTTCTTAGTTCTATTTCTCCTCCTGTTGATCTCACAGAAGCAGTTTCCTGCACCTGTGGGGCAGCCATTGGCAGATGTCCATTCTTTCTGATGTCTTCCCCTGCAGTAGTAGGTAGTCTGTCATGTCCGACGATGACGTCTTGAGCTTGCACAGGCTCATCGGTTGCAGACTCACATGTGGCTGAGGAGTCCAAGCTTTGAATGGCATGAGCGTTCACAGTGGGGGCAAGGGAATTGCCCTGGCTCTATTAGTGTGGCTGCTGCTCTTGCTTTCTTCCTCTAATCAGCATCAATGAAGAATACGTGTTTCTGCTCTTCAAAGTTGTCATACGCGTGTCGTACGAGAGCACGCCAGCCTGTTTGGTCTTTAGCATGCTGCTCTAGCTGATCTGGTTTTAAACCAGCATGAGCAATGTTGGCCTTCACGCAGTCCTTATATCTCTTGAGAGGCCTACCTTGATTCCTTTTGCCCTGGGAGAGTTCACCGCAGAGGAGTTGCTTAGGGATTCTTGACTCCTCCATTCATATGATGTTCCCTGTCCAGCGAAGCTGAGCTTTCAAAATCATGGCTTCGATGCTCATGGTTCCTGCTTTGTCCAGGACTTCCAGGTTCGAACCTGAACCCCTGCAGTAATTCCTGCACATAGCTGAAGGGCAGGATCCAGCTTTATGGAGCAATGATTACAACCTCTAATTTAAAGTGAGCTTGTTTGTCGTATTTTGGTACAGAAGCAATTTCTTTCTTTCTTGCTCTTGGGGAAAAATATTAGTTACTAAGTGTCCTATTCCTGGATGGTGTGATAATTAGTTCTTTACTAACTCTGCTGTACTGCTGGCAGTAATTACTGGCAAATAATTAAAGAGTTCCCATAAATCTGACTTCCATGTGTTGCCTTGGTGTAACGAGGCTGAGAAAATGAGATGTGTCAGTGTAACAGCTATTCAGCATTTTTTCTGAATTTAGCAAAAGTATACAGAGAACAGTTACGATGTTGCTGTGTTAATGGCTGTGAATGGATCTAAAGGAGGTGCAAGCAGGAAAGCTTGAATTTAAACATAACTTTGAGATTTAGGAGACTGTTCTCATCACAGTAGGAGCCCATAACCCCCGCTGGCTGCCATTAAAAGTAGCTGGATATGAGTATTGAAAGGAGACTAGAACCTTCAGCCAAAATGCTAAACCAATAATAAATATAATAGCCAACTAGTCTGTTCACCATCCACAAATATCAGGGATAGAGGAAAGCTTATGAACAGCTTATGTGTGGCAATCATAAGAGTCTGAGTATTCGCTGCTCATATATATATTTCTGAGTACTGCACCTGTTTTATCAATACTGCAACTTTCCTGACAAAGACAACCAAGCAAACGAATGTGATGTATATGAACACAAACCCTAGAAATCTTCTAATTTAAACGTTTGGCTTCTGAATAGTAACAGAGAGAAAGCCATGCTAGTCTATATACTATCAAAACAAAAAAGCAGTCAAGTAGCACTTTAAAGACTAACAAAATAATTTACTAGGTGATGAGCTTTCGTGGGACAGACCCACTTCTTCAGACCATAGCCAGACCAGAACAGACTCAATGTTTAAGTCACAGAGAACCAAAAATAGTAATCAAGGTTGACAAATCAGAAAAAAATTATCAAGGTGAGCAGATCAGGGAGTAGAAGGGCAGAAGCTGGGGGGGAGAGTCAAGAATTAGATTAAGCCAAGTATGCAAAAGAGCCCCTATAATGACCCAGAAAATTCACATCCCGGTTCAAACCACGTGTTAATGTGTCAAATTTGAATATAAAAGAGAGTTCAGCAGCCTCTCTTTCAAGACTGTTGTGAAAATTCCTCTTCAGTAAGGCACAAACTTTTAAGTCATTAACAGAATGGCCCACTCCAGTAAAATGCTTGGTAATGTTATGTGAATTTTCTGGGTCATTACAGGGGCTCTTTTGCATACTTGGCTTAATCTAATGCTTGGCTCACACCCCCCCATTTGCTCACCTTGATAATTTTTTTTCTGATTTGTCAACCTTGGTTACTGTTTTTGGTTCTCTGTGCCTTAAATATTGAGTCTGTTCTGGTATGGCTATGGTCTGAAGAAGTGGGTCTGTGCCATGAAAGCTCACCTAATAAATTATTTTGTTAGCCTTTACAGTGCTACTTGACTGCTTTTTTATTTGGCTTCTGAGTTTCAGTTAACTAATGACAACATTATGTTTGTAACCCTAGTCTAAGTGCTCACTTACAGGGTCAGCATTTAGCTGTATAACTTCAGAACAGTGTAGAACACATCAAGTACTCCAAATCTTATAATCCAACTCTGAGTTCCCTTAGCCATTCTAAATTAGAGACCAAGGGCCACATTTTAAAGGTACTTAGGCAAATACAGAAACAGATAGGCACCTAGTGGGATTGACATCTAAATAACTTCAAAAATCTAGCCCTAAAGCTCATCAGTGTGATCTTAAAAAGTAGTTTTTAAAATAAGAGACTGTGGTCAGTACTGAGGTGAAGGGATGTGGCAGTTAGCTAAGGCTATGTCCGAGGGTGGGTCTACACAGCAAAGTTATTTTGAAATAGCAGCCGTTGTTAGCATCTGCACAATGCAAGCACTAGTTTGAAATAATTTAATTTAATTCTACAAGGAATAGTGCCTATTTTGAAATAGATGCTGTTAAGACAGGGAATAGTGTCTGTTTTGAAATAGTACATCCCCTGGTTCTATTTCTGAATAGCTTCTAGGTGTGTATACACTGTATTTCAAAATAGATAAGTATTATTTCAAAATGCATTTTTAGGTGTAGCTGTGTTATTCGAAATAAACTATTCTGGAAAAAAAAAAGAAAAAAGAATGAGGAAGAAAGTGAGGTTTCCTTTCGAATGAGCCCCATCTATACAGCTGTTTTGGCTTTTGAAAACAGCTCTTCCGGAAGCGAGATCTTGTGTGCTTATGCAAATGAAGTGCAAGATGTGTAAATCTGCACTTCATTTGCATTTCCAATCAGCCGTATTTGCATTCCCTTGTAGCCATAGACACCCTGAGTTTCTAGTGAAGCATCAGTTTGGATTTTTTCAAGTTTTCCAACATCCTGAGGAACACTCTCCTAATGTTGGGTTTTTCTGTTGTTCAGGGCATAGGAGGAAGATTTTTTGGCATCAAGTGACAGCTAACTTCAAGGTGAAAATGAAAAAAATCTAAGATTTTGTCTGGAATTGTATTAGTAAAGAAATATGGTCACAATTAGAGGCTATGGGCTAAATTTTTCCCAAATTTGTTGTAGTGTTACTCCATTGACTACAATGGGGTTGCACAAACATAAAAGAAGGCAGAATTTAGTTCACAACCATTAATTACATGTCTACACACTATATCTCCAGTAATGCAATCCCAGACACCCTCTGCCCCAGCCCAGCACTCCCTCCCACATTCTGTACCCCTCAACCTCAGGCCACAGTGCCCTCCTACACCCCGAAACCCCCAACTCCAGCTCTACCCCAGAGTCTGCACCTCAACCAGAGCCTTCACAACCCCTCACAACCTGCTTCCCACACCCTGAACTCCTCATTTCTGGTCTCGTTCTGGAAACTGCATCCTGAGCCCAGAGTCTGTATGCACTCCCAAAGTCCAACCCTCCTGCTGAAGCCCAGAAGCCCTCCCATGCTCTAAACACCTCAGCTCCAGGCCCCAGCCTGGAAAGTCCACCTGTACCCCAAGCCATTCATCCCTGGCCCCACTCCAGAGCCTGCACCCCTAGCTGGAGCCTGAACCCCAGCCTCCTGAGTCAGCCCCGGAAAAATAAATGAGTGAGTGAAGGTGTGGAGAGTGAGTGATACAGAGAGGGGGATGGAGTGAGTGGGGGAGGACCTCAGAGACTGGGTGGGGCATTGGAGAAGGGGCAGGGTAAGGGTGTTTGGTTTTGTGCAAGTAGTAAGGTGGCAACCCTACCCCTGACAGATGTAGTTAGGCCAGTTGACCTAGCTACCACCTCTCAGATGAGCAGACTTATTACAGCAATGGGAAAATTCTTCCACCACTGTAGTAACTGTCCACACACTAGGACTACACTAGCACAGCTGTTGTGCCACTGTAGCATCAGTGATGTAGACAGCCTCTTAATGTTACATTAACACATGATGTGACACTTATAAAAGGACTCCCTTAGCTTCTATGGCTGTTAAATTGGGTTTATTGTTTTATGGGTGTTCTTGCATTTAATATTTATGTTTAATCTCAGTGCTATTGGGTTGTTGGTTTGTTTTTGTTTTTTTTTCTTCATTTCTTTATGTTCTATGAGAAGATATTCTGGCAGTTCTGATTAGTGGTATGAGTAAATAGTGTCTGAAGCAAAACTGTTAAACAGTGCCATGAATTTGATGTTTAATCCCCTCAGAAATTAAGCATAAGGCAGTTATATAAATTAAGTAGATGTTCTCTAATTATGTTAACTTAGTTTTCATAAATTATTCTCTACTGACAGTCTTGGGGCTTGATGAAATATTAATACTGTACATATATTTTAATGGTGATAATTATAGCTCCTGTAGACAGTGTGGTGAGTTTGAATCAGAGAAATCATCTGGCTTCATTAGTACAAGTGACGTGTTCCAGAATAATGTAGATACGGAGGTGGTTGGATTGCATATCAATGACAGAACTTCTAAGTCATGCAAGAATAACTTACTGAATCAACGACAGCTCTTCTAACTCATGAAAGAATAAATTACTGAATTCTACAGTTTTTCAGAGGAAGAATGCAGGATGTCTCTTCAAATAAGCTTTTTTAAAATAATAGCCAATAAAGGAAAACTGGAACCTAATATACAATGCCAGATCCTCAGCTGGTATTAATCTGCCTAGTTCCATCAAGTTCAGTGGAGTAATGATAAGTAGCACCAGCTGAGGTCTTGGCACTAAATATTAGATTAAATTCACACCACCTGAGGATCTGTCCCTCTGGCTTACATATTACACTTCTTCCTTAAGTGTTGCATAATGTATCTTTTTCTTATACAGAAACGTACCTTCCATCTTACTTAGCACTAGACAAAATTTAATTGAATATTAATTTAAAATAAACAAGAACTGATTTTGTTTATAAATCTCTGTAATCCAAAATATCTGCCTTTTAGATGTTTAATATCAATTTTCACAGTGTGAAGACCACCTCATATGGATAATGCATTTCTCTGACATATGTCTGATTGCCTGCAAGTAATTTGCATGTTTCCAGACCGTGAAGTATATAATTAGGCAGTAATTAATATGATAAGGATTTAAATTACACACTTCTTCCTTGGGTAATTCAGCAATTTTGCTCTACTTCCATGTCTTATATATTTTTGCTGTTGGATTTATTACAAAATGAATATCGTTTAATGAGGTGCACATGAAATTCAAGAAGAAATGCACATTTAATAGAATTTGAAGGAGACATACCCTGACTTTTATTCATTATAATATGTGGCGTTCATTTTTCTTCATCTGAAAATCTCAGTGTTCTTCGACCAGTTAATATAAGTGTACAGCACTTATGCAAGGTGTAGTAGGTTCTACTGAGCCCTCTTTGGTCACCTAACCCCAACTGACTTAAATGGAAGACAGTTACTTGTTTACATGCTCTTAAAATCCCTCTAAGCATCCATGTGACTCTTTAAGCACACCAGTAATTGAAAATCTTACTGTCTGTGCGTCATTTGTCCTGTAAGATAGACATAATAATACTTTTCTACTTCATAGCCGTGGTGGGAGAATAAATACAGGTTCAGCTTCTTAAATCTGGTACTTGCTTGTCTGGCAACATCCATGGTCTGACATAACCATGCATGCTGCAGCACCAGAGAGTCCTGCATCAGGGGGGCAGGGGCTGGGGCCGGAACAGTGGCCCCCACCAGCCCTGCTGCAGCATGGAGGGGGGCAGGCCCTCTGCCAGAGTACGGGGCTGGGGCCAGGGCCAGAAAACTTCTGGAGTTCACTTTAATCTCAATATGGGCATAACTGTTTGGAAAGTATAAACTAAGCTTCTTCTTGGCTGGCTGCTTCCAAGCATGCTCCCTGCAAGGCCTCCTGTCTTAGTTCTTCCATCTCATCACAGGTATGTGCAGACCCTTTTATACTAAGCTCAGGAGCTAATGAAACATACCTGCTCTCACATAACTCACCAGCATTGTCCTGCCTCTCCCTTTGTAAAACCTGCCAGGCTCTTAAAAGTAGGTTTTTCTGCTGAAAAATGAATTCCTCATTCTTACAAGAAGAAGGGGACACTTGTGGCGTTTCTAAGGAAACATCCCACATATCTCCAAACTTTAGTGTCTGTTGGGTATTGGATTTATTCTCACTGCTATGCAAGATCCCAGAGTTCTGTTGTCTTTTCCTGCCTGGCTTTGATCCTCACTGTCATTTGAATATAACACAGCTGCTACAGTGTGGGTGTCACACCTACACTCGTCAATAAATGTAAGGACGACTGTGGAATAGAGCTGGGCCAATGCTTCAAAACAATATTGCTGCACATTTTCGTTGACATTTTTAAGGAATTCATTGCAGCTCTCTGCTCACCACTTCCCCAGGGGAGTCTTCACGAATATTTGAGCCAACAAATTAACAGAACCGGCACATTTGAAGCAAATATTAGCAAATATTTATGTGAAATTAATGCTACAGCTGCTGTCTGAGATCATTTTCACAAGGGAGCTTATTCTAAGTAGTACACTCATCCAGTGGGGAAACTGGGTGGTACCTTGGGATGGATGATGTCTTGGAGTACACACCTATCCAAAGGAGTGAGGAAAATAAGGACTTGTCCCTTCCACCCTTGCAAAAATGAACTGCGGATCGTCACATTCATCTGCAGGGATTGGGGTACACACAGATAGACACAAATTTGCAGGGCTCTACAAATGAGCCCTAGTGAGCAGTGTCATAATTTGCTACTGGGCTGCGTTGGGCCACCAGCAAATTACGACTTCTGCCATACCCAGAGTAAGAAAGTAAGAGCGGGTGCATTTGAGGAAAATGCATTCTGTACAGGAACATTTTGCAAAGAGAGATCCAGGAAAGGCAACATTTGCTGGATTAATTATTCCTTGCAATCGTCCCTCCATCTCTGCTTTAGACCTCATGACCCCCACTGGGGCCACAAGAAAATTCCTGGCAGGCCACATTTGCAGTAGAATCTCAAAAACACATTGAAATGTGAGAATCCTATAGGGACACTAGCTACATTTTTCTCCATTACACGCAGTTTCTTCTTGTTCTTCCAGTGCAGATGAAACTTGACGATGCAGCTGTTGTGAGTTGCAAAAAACATTTTCCAAGAGGATCGATTAATTAGTGTTTCGCAGGACTGTACTTAACAAATAAACAGATCGAGAAAGTAACAGCCCATGACTTTTTTCCAAATGTGGAATGAAAATATTTGGTCACACTGAAACAAAATAGAGAGAGGGCATTTTCAGCATGCAGATGTGCAGCAAAAATAGCTTTGTTTTATGTTTTTTGCACAGTTGTAAGAACTTAGTGTACTTGTGTAGCCCCAGAGGCACTGAGACCATGTACTGGGGAGAGTGAAGTCTCTGCTTTACAGCCTCAGCTTAGTGCCAGCTGGCCCTTAGCTTCTGTGGTAGAGCACAGGGCTTTAGCCTCCAGGGTAGCAGGTTCAGTCCCTCATGCTGATGCCAAGGCTGTGGAGTAGAGACTGTGGTCTCAGCCCCTCTAGGGTTACACTTGCTAAAGGCTTGTGGGAGAGGCAGGGATGCTGTAATATGAGTTAACTTCAAAAAAGCTGGAGTAAAATGACCAGGCAGAGAGTCAAGTCAATTGCTGATGATTGTGTACTTTCAGCAGGCAGGGCTTTTTCTCCTGAATTGTTATTTCAATTGCAACTACTAGTGTGAGTTAATAGTGTGAGAAGCAAAAAGGTGTCTGTATTGTATATTCAAAGGAACATGCATTTTCCCACGCAGGCTGTTCAAGGAGCTTGGGATGGCCCGATTTAATTGTTTTGACCATAGTTAATCTGGTCTGAACTTGGCCCGGTGACCACACATGGAAACTATGCACTTCATTAAAAAACAAATTCAAACCTGGCTTTAGCATTCATGGCCCAACATTCAGAAGATCGCCCGAGTTTGGTTATGTTTTTTTCTTTTTCCAGTCCAACAACCTCTGCTGTGTTTAACCAGCATTGTGTGGGCCAGATTTTCTATCCTGGGTACCTAACTTGCATCAACAAAATCTGCATGTGCCAAACCCTGGCATATGCATACACTTGTTAGAAAGCCATGAACACTGAACTCTACTCCTGGGACTGAACATCCTTCAACATTTTACAAATGCACTGGATGTGCCTGCCTGTCCCTTGCGGTCCTGATCCTGTGAATGTTTTCACACATGGGTACCCCCTGCTTATTTAATGCCAAATAGTAATAATTGTGCTATTTTAAAATGGTATTGTTGCTCCAAAGGAACATGGTCCTCTTGTTTCTTCCTTGTAATTAAAATTACTTCTGATGCAAAGAAGCACAGTATGGATCTCGGATGAACCTATTTTCCTTTCTCTTGCTCTTCAGAAATCGAAACAAAGGAAGCATGCGACTGGTTACGAGCTGCAGGATTTCCACAGTATGCTCAGCTCTATGAGGGTATGTTGTTATTATTTCTGTAACTTCTGAAGTGTATTGAGCATCTCAATGACACAGAGCTGGTCTGAAGAGTGTACAACCTCAGACAGGGTTGCCAACTGTTGTGCTGTTGATCCTGAATCTTGCAAAAGCTAGTGATTTTTCTTAGAGCTGTGGCTCCTGGAGTCATGTGAATATGTGAAAATCTCAGCTTTCCTTTTTATAAAAAGTTTCTAGCCCTTGTGTTTGCAGATTAAAACAAGCCCACGTTCAAAAACCAGCCGGCAAATAAAAAGAACCCACAACGTATTTTTTTCATCTCATGAATATTAAACCCAGCTGATGATTTGGGATGGCCTGACAAGATGATAATGAATGCTTGGGGTTCGCAGTACTAAATTTTATGTCCTGTTCCTGCAGATTACTCTGCTCAGATGAACTCCTCCACATGTGCAGAGCCGCTTGCAAGATCAGGGCCTAAATTTAGATATAACTGCTAGTTAGACTTATCCTGAGTGAATTGGGAGGAAAGGGGAGACCAGAAGGATGAAGATTAAGTGCTTTTAACATACTAATGGCAAATGGAACGCTGAGAAATCCAAGAATGAAAAAAGCGATGTTAGTGGGAAAGAAAACACAAAATACACAGAAATTGAATCTGAAAGTGTAAACACTTGCTGAAGGTGGTTGTAAATCTTCTAACTTGAGCTTCCCACATTTGTGTGTGACTCAACGGAAAGCAGGGGCAACAACCAGCTCAGTTATAATGGAGTGTTGAACCACTGTCCCAAAGCTGAGCTGAGCTAGTGTTGCCAGCAGGGGAAAGTACGACTCTCCCCTTTGGCTCCTCTGGCTGGTTGCATCTGAAACTCCTGATTGGAGGACTTGTGTCCTCCCAAAACTGTTCTTTGGCAGCTTCACCCTGGGTTTGGCAGGCCAATGCTCAAACCACTGAGCTATTTTCTGGGGAAGGGGCAGTAATCAGATAGAGACGGTAAGCATTTAATGTCTTTTTACAGCCAGAGCCAAACATGTTGTTATCTCTTTGGCTAAGAGGACATCAATTCCATTTTAAATATATAAAATAAAATAATGTGACGTGACCAAGCAAATCCTGGATCTCATACAGGGGTAATTAAGGCCAAGCTAAATAAGTCATATACCATTTCTGTGTATAAAATGCATGCAATGCATCTTTCAAAGAAACTATTTCCATTTGAATAAAAAGTAGTCAATTTAATATGCTGCCTTCTTGTTACAGATTCTCAGTTTCCTATTGACATTGCAGCAGTAAAGAAGGATCATGACTTTCTTGACAAGGACCTTGTAGAGCCGCTTTGCAGGTAAAAAACATCCACTGTTCATTTTCTTCTTTTTAGTTTTTTTATTGGGTATCTTAAAAGCACCATTGGATTTTTGTTCTGAAAGTAGCAGCCCAGCCTAAGAGAACTATATTTGTCCTTTTCAATTAAACAGGCATTATCTGTGTTTTTTCAAACAAATAATAGAAACCTGGATGAATTTCTCTCTCAAAAAATCTTACAACAGGGGCCAATTTGCCTTCTGAAAATTCACAAAATTTAAAAAAGGGCCCAAATCTATCGGCCCACCTCATCAGTGGAGTGAGGCTGACTGCCTTTTGGAAATAAGATTGCCAGCAAACTGAGCATAAATTACTGACATGTGGGTCACATATGGGTCACTCTGTCCACACTATGACAGACAATCAGAAATTCCCATGCAGAAAACCCTTCCTTCCTCTGACAGTAGGGATGGTTGTGTAACACTGTACTGTGATTGCCTCCCTTTGTTGTCATTTAATTGTAGTGATGTAGCACCTAGGAGCCCTGGTCATGACTAGGACCCCATTGTGCCAGCCATTGTATAAACACCCAGTTGCTGCTGCTGACACCTCCACCTTGCCAGAGAGTCAATGTGATTCTGTTTGTGTAGCTTTTTGTTCTTAGCCTTAGGGGAGTGCACCACACACAGCTTCTGCTGTGCCCACACCTAACCCCTCAGTGAGCTGTGGACCATGGTAGTCCTGGAAGAGGACTTTGGCTGGGGAGGGAAAACACACTGCAGAGGCACCACTCCCCTCATCCTTCTCCCATGCTCCGTTTGGGCCAGGTTCTTCTCCTCTACACCAGGGTGAGGGCAACGGAGTGTTAGGCCCATAATAAAGCAGCATTCATTCCATGAAGCTGCATCTTTCACCATGTCAGTATCTTATTAGCGTTGGATGTTTACTGGTTTCTCATAAGCTTTTTTGTTCATTTGTTGTCTTTTTATTGAACTAATCCAGTGGTCCCTGAGCTGGGGGGCTGCCTTGCTAGAGGGGTCACACATGAATATGTGGAGGATGTGAAATGGGGCCCAGGCGGACCCCCTGGGTGGATGTGGGAGTAAGCGCCACCCTGACCCAGTGTGTCCCTAGACCAAGTCCATCCACAGCTGCAGCTCTACTCCAGCACTGATCTGCCCCCACCCCAAACTCCAACTGCAGCTCTATTCCAGCACTGATCTGCCCCCACCCCAAACTCCAACTGCAGCTCTACTTTGACCCCTGCTTCGCTCCCAGCCTAGCCCCCTTCCACCCACTGCTTCACCCAGTCCCAGCTCAGGCCTCATTCTTTC
Organism: Carettochelys insculpta; assembly: GCF_033958435.1. Lineage (NCBI taxonomy): Eukaryota > Metazoa > Chordata > Testudines > Carettochelyidae > Carettochelys > Carettochelys insculpta. The sequence continues at coordinate 53,869,188 of NC_134137.1, read as the reverse complement.
TCCATTCCCTGGCCAGCTCCAGTTCTAGCCCCAACTCCACCTTCAGCCCAAGCTCCTCTGCTGAGGAAGCCTTTACTGTGCAGTAATGGAGACATGTGGAGTCGGCAGTTTCCATTACAGATAAGGAAGGAGCAACAGGAAAAGTGTGGGCACCACAGCTGTAATCCACAGCTGTATGGGGAGAGTAACACTGTATATACGCAGAGTCATAGGACAGGGAGGGATCTTGAGAGGTCATCAGGTCAATCCCACCTGTACTCCTGGCCATACCAAGGACCATCTAGCCCTGTGGTGTCCAACACACTAGCCACTAGCCACATGTGGCTGTTTGGCCAGTTGAGTGTGACTGGTTGTACTGAACAATAAAAACTCAGAAATGGTATTTAAAAAATGAAATCAAAAAACAAATTTTAAAAGAATGAAAAATAGTTCAGAAGATCTTTCTGAGTTCTAAAGCCACTTTCCATTAATTTAACCCATCTGCTGGAGAGAGACTTCCACCAGTTCGCGAAATAGCTTACATATGCTCAAAGCTAGCTTGGTCAGTCAAAAATGAATCAGTTTTAACAAAGTGGGATGCAGTTTTTTGACAGAATCAGTTTGCTATTTTGAAAACTACAGTCACCAATTTTTTTTCCATGTTTGGTTCAACATGGCTTTGTGAAGCATCATTTTCTTTACACCAAGTTGAAGTATTGGTCACAGTTACTGGATGAAAATATGGAGGCGAAATTGAGGTGTGCGGTCAATGAAAAGTTTTTTCCTGATTTCAGAGGTTTAGCAGTGAAACAAATTGTCATGTATCCCACTGAATTTCTGTAAGATGTGATGTCATGATTTCTGGTGATTTAAAACTAATGTTTAAGCATTCTATTGGCATTAAAAGACAAGAATTGGTATGTTTGAAGAATCTGACAAAATTATTTGCATGTTCAGAATAATGTGACTAGTTTGCTTCAGAACGAGTTGGATACCATGGAACTAGCCTATGCAGGAAAAAACAGAATCATTATGCTGCCTGGGCTTAATTTTTTTGGAATGATATATTTTCAGATCCTAGACATTCATTGTAATATGGTCAGCTCTTAGTTGAGAGCCACTGAATACAGATAGCTGTCTGTATCTGTGTCTCATGGTTCAGGCACAGCCACAGTGGTCTCATCATTTTCTGTAGTAAATTGGGCAAAGGGAATCTTGCTGGCCCACAGCTACTCTTAATTCCTCCAAGCAGAGAGGTCTCCTACCTGAAAAGAAAGCCTCTCACAAAGAATTACTGTCAGTAGTTTAATTGTTAAACTGATATAGTGGGACCTTTGAGGGAGCAGGGAAAGTTCAGTTTCTATTTTCCTGTATTCAGGGACCCATATGAATGATTGTTCTCAGGTTCAAAAGTCTACTGCAATATGAACAACAAATTGTGTTGGCCAGTCACACATTTTCAGCTGACTGTATCTTATAAGTTATCCAATCACATTTTTCAAAACCATGCAATATACTCTTAGTCCCACCGCCATCAAACATTCACAGCTTATCTAGCCACCATATGCAAGCTTTAGTCCCTCTCATTACTGCAAGATGCACACAGGAGTCAGCTGACCAAGACATCCACTTGTAAAATGGAAAACAAAAAAGGAAACTCTTATTTTTGTGTGCTAAATGTCCCTCATAGGGCCCAGTCTCGCATTCCTTAAACACGCAAAACTCCCACGGACTTGACAGGAATGCACCACCAAGCCTTTAGGCTGATTAGCAAAATATTCATCTCAACCACATAGATTTTTCAGCTTATCTCTGAAGCTGAACTATGAGGGCTGCTTTTTAGACTGAACAGATTGTGAATTCTGGACTATCAGCCCTCTGCCACAGGCTTTTGCCACATGAGCGTAGGCTCTGGATTTCTCAGCTTTTGTGGACAGAAGTCATGCTTTAACTTCATTTCATTATTGTTTGTGTTACAATATAGTGAATGGGAGAGAGACCACAAAGAAAGAATTCCTATTACAGGGCAGACGGTAACAACCTCTATTCAGAAAGCCTAATACTTAGTGATTTTTTGAGCCAAGTTAACACTTCTGTTGTTTGCCATGGGCCTTTGAAATTCGGCTGTGGGAGGGAAACTTCAAGATAGAAAAGTACCTTTTCTTTGTCCAGTTAATTTTATTCAGGTTTATTGTGATATAAATGTTAGGAAATCATACTTTCCTTTCTCTCATTTGCATTTGTGCACTAGCCAAAATAATAATTGAACATGAATTCTGTAGCTGGGCCTACTTCCAAAGTGGCAACAACACACTGATTTAGGAAGACCTATGAACTTACAGAGTACACTCATCCCTGGTTAAGCAAGTACATTATTTACAAGTACTCACTTAAAGGAGGGACACATATACCTCCCCTAGTTTACTCGATGAGTGAACTCCCCCCGCTAATACGAGCATAACCCCCTCCCCATGGCTCCAACCCCCCGTAGTCTCACCCACCCCCTGCCAGCCCCACAGTTGCAACCTGCTGCACCCAGACCCCCCCAATACCCCCACAGCCTGACCCCCTGCTGGCCCCATGGCTCCAAACTGCGGCAGTCTGAGTGGCCACACGGCCAGACCCACTGCCAGCCCCATGGCCTCATACTGCAGCAGCCTGACTAGCCCCACCCCCCTGCCGGCCTCACGGCCCCCTACCGCAGCAGCCAGACCCCTTTGCCGCCTGTACCTCTGCAGCCCCACTGCCTGACACTGCCCCCCGCCGCTGGCCCTGCGGCCCCAAACTGCGGCAGGCGGAACACCCCCCCCAGATCCAATCCACCACCAGATTTTAACCCTCCCTCCTGCTCATGGCCCCAAACTGCCCCCAGCCTTTAACCCTCTCCAACCGTCCCCCCCACCCAAGGTTCACTTACCTTCCAAAAGCAGTGCCACCTGCTGCCACTCCTTCCCTGAGTTAGGAGTCCTAGGAACCAATCAGAGACTTTTACCTGTATTTTAATAGGAATTTAGTGTCCCTCTTATCAGTTTTCGCCTACAAGCAGAAAGTTGGGGACCAATCGTGCTCGTATAGCAAGGGATGAATGTAGCTGTTGGAGGGAAAGAGCCACGCCAAGTTGAACCCACCTGCCCGCTAATTCAGCTCATGACCCCATGGTGTGCTGTGGGGGCACATGGAGCAGATCTCTCTCAACTGCTGCATCTCTCTCCAAACAATTCCTACCCACCACCTGGCTTTGGTGGACAGTCCCTCACTGAGGGGTAGCAGCTTCTTCCTGCCGCTGTCATCTGCTCAAATGGCATAAGTATAAACAGTGATGAAAGTTCAGCATTCACGCCCTGCTTATGAGTCAGCTTACCAGACCTGAATTTTTAGAAAAGAGGTCACCCCAGAGAGAGTGTGTATCTGTATCAGTATCTTCCAACTCATGGTGTATTAATGTACTATAGGATATATTTGCAACCCAAATAACATTCTTTTAACATGCTGTTTGCATGTAAATGTACTAACCAAGTTCTTAAACATGTGTAATATTTTAATCTAAAACAGTGTTTTCCCAAATACTGTTCCCTCTCATTTTTTCCATTGGCAGGCAGAATAAATGTTGTTATGTGTACCAAGGCACGTGCAGGTGCACACCACCAATAGAAACCACATGCTGCCCACTGTGTGTGACTTTGAGAACTCTGCTAATCGGCTGGGCAGCACCTGAATCTCTCCTGGGTGGCCACCCAAGCACTCAGCTTACAGGGAGCGCTGCCCCTAAACAAGTGTCTTTATTTTCAAAAGAACACAGCACTCAGCAGACCCTGTTGAATTTAATCTTTTTTTAAACTGTGGCCATTCGTTCTTTATGTAGTTATTCTCTATTTCATAGCCAGTACGTGTGCCAAGGGTCACTATATGTAGATTATTATACTGGTAAGCATTTTAAATAGATATGATATACTCAGTATTCTGCCGTGTTATTATGTAACTCCAGGTTTTTTTAAAAAACTTAGGTTTTCCTAAAAAAAATTGTTCAACATGCCATTGAATGATTAAGGCAAAGAAATAGCCCAGTGCAGCCCTCATTAACAATAATAGGTTTCTAATGATGTCGGGGGGAAGGGGACTGAATGAAGACCTCTGTCTTTTCTTTTAGGGCTCAGAGACTGGTGCTGGATTGGTATCATTGAAAAAACAAGCCTTGTGTTTTGCCATGGCACTGGTACAGCAGGGTCCTTGGCTGTGTGAGTTTCCCTGCATCACTCTGGGGAGACCCTCAGTCAGTGTTCAGTCCTTGGCTCCTAGGCAGAGTCTCCTAACATGCTTTCAGATGTCCCCCTCCTATAGAATAACCGTAGAAGAGGAGGCCAGGCTGCTGGCAAAGTTTCCTGCAGATTGTTCCCTTGAGAAGGAGTTTAAGGACCACAGAGTTCAGAGGGGCTGAGTGCTGTCAAACTACTGTATCCTAGAGATAAAGGTGCCACAGTGAAAGTGTCCCAGATCTGCATAGGCATGGGTGGCAGGCCCCTCCCTGCTACACAGTTGCATTTAGTGTTTGCTGGCAGTGTAACTTCTGCATGACCTTCGCATGCCATTGGCTGGGTTCCCCTGCAGCTGCTGTTAAGCACCTGCAACCCAGACCCAGATGGAATTAATACTGTTCGTTCCAAGCCACTTTCTGGATGTCTGAGGATAATCTGGAAGGCCTTTTAAGCGGAACAATGGCCACCCACTGGGCTGCCCAATTACACAGCTCCCACTGTAGTGTAGGGTTCTTTACTTATCAATCACTGGTCGTGTATATATCACAAAAAGAAAGCAGTTCCTGAGCCTGAAGAGCTTACACTGTAAAAGACAGGAACAACAAAAATTGGATGCCTAGATAGTATTTTCATTGATACATAACAATGATGATTCAAATTGCACTGCCATTGTTCTGTGAAAGACATATGAAATTTACATTGTTTTTTATATGATTTGTGAGTTTTCCCCAAATACTTTGCAACTTCCTTGACAAGTGTTTTGATACATCCATAAATATTTTTAAAAGCCAGACCATCCTAAACTACAAACAGGATTATCAATTTGGTACGTGTTTTATTGTCTTTCCTTCAAGCTCAGATGTCATGTTCTTGTATAGTTCTAACTATACAGCCTTTTCCCATAATTTGAGACAATGGCATGAAAGTGTAGGTAGTGTCACAGTGGCTTGTCTCTCTTCGATCTGGGCATCAGTGCCAGTCTTTTTGTCATTGAAGACTTTTGTTTCTCTGAGGGTTTGGCTGTCATTCCCGTAATAGATATAAGCAGATGGAGAAAGCTGTCTGCTGCCATTGGCACATCAACAGGATGTGAGAAGTTCAAACAGACTGGATTTAATTCAAGATGCCAGCAACAGGCAAACTAATAAATCTGATCATTAACCCTCTATTTCACCAGCAGATTTTTGCAGTAGTGGAAGCACCCCAGAAAGCATGTCATTTTTTGTACATGGGTAAATCTAAAAGCAGAGGATGAGTTCCTGGTTCTCATTTGAAGGTAGTTTCAATTGAGTGGGTTCAGAGAGCAGTCAGGATCATTCTGTAGCTTTCTCTGTGTCCAGTCTAGCTACGTAATGACACCAGCTCTTTCAGTTCACTACTGAAATTACCCTTGCTTACTCATTGAGTCAGTGAAGACCAAACTGCTTTTGTTTTCATTGTTTGTTTTGCCAAATGATTTCAGTATTTTTCCACTATGGAGCTGTAGGCCCCTCTTAAAACATTGAGAGAAAGTGTGCCTTTAATTAGACCTGAGCAATGCCATAGAATTCAGTGGGGTACCTGAATATAAACGAGGGCAAATTTTAAGTCATTGTCTGTAGTATCTTACTTCCTCATCTTTCATGTATAATTATTTGCTCATTTGTTCGTCAAGTGCATATCACATTGCATGAATGGAAGAAGACATTCTGTCGCTTGATTTGGAATGTTTCTGCTTTCTACTGCACTTTCTCCTCTCCATCTGTTGCTAAAAGGCTCTTTTTTAAACTATTTAGAAAGCTGCTGGTGAAATAATCTCTAGGGGCGAGTGGAATATCCACTGAAAACAAAGTTAGGCATTCACCTCTGAAAACTTGAGGCTCTCCACTACCTGGTGCAGTCACCCAGCAAGATGATTTTGCAGGAATATATTGCCTTATTCCATTCTGAAGTGACAATGACAGTATAGCAACTTCAGTTAGATAGGCTCGAAGTGCTAGGCTAGTGAGTATAAGTGGGGGATTGGTGGCAGCTTCTCTTCCTCCTACCTCAATTTTTCCCATAAAAGGACTGAATCCCAAACTGAAGGAGTCATCTCCTGTTAGGTGAACAGCATTCTTTGAGGGGCAAAGCTTATGGAAAACTCTTCTGCTCAACATTTGCTACTGGCTAAGGTTAGGCAGCTCCCCACTAAACATGCGAGATCTTGTGAATCCCATTCTTAAACAACTGTCTCTCCCCATGCAGTGTGTACGGAGCCTGGATACTTAGCTCAGGATTGAATTCCCCTAAGTGGCAGGGTGAACAAAAGTTAGGCTTTGCAGTTCTGATTCTAAGTCTCCTTTGTGGATCTAACCCAGACTACCTAAAGTGAGGGATAAAATCTTAAATCCACTTCGGGTGGTTCTAATAAAGCCCTTGGGATCTCATATCATTTGTTAAAGAGGGGGTTTAGAAAGAGAACGTTATACATATAGTGGGGAAGTCATTTCTGCACTTTGTGCCTTGTTCATCCTAGCTGTAAAATAACTTTAAGGATCTTTGTCACCTTTATAAAGTGCTGTGTGATCTGTGGACAAAGAACAGGATATAAAAGCAAGGTAGTGACAGCTGTGACATGCCCTTCTGATGCACAAGTCCGTAGCAAAGAACTAATTAAGTTATAACCCCACAAGTAGACGAGAGGGTAACTTCTGAAACCATGAAAAGCAATTCCTTTGAATTGGCGGGATGCTAAGCTTTTTATTTTGCTTTCCCTCTAGACGATTGAACACATTGAACAAGTGTGCCTCAATGAAACTCGATGTGAACTTCCAAAGGAAAAAGGTAAGTAAACATTGTGAAAAACTCTGGCCTTTGTTCTTACCAATGTAATGAGAGCTCCTGGAATGAGGCATCAAGTGAGGAAATCACTCAAGTTTAAGTTAAGCAGTGCTTTTTTTGTGCCGGTACTTGCCAGTACCAAGTACTGGCACCTCAGCAGCCCCAGCCATGGGATTGGCTGAAGATGGGGAGTGGGAAGCTGGCTGAGTACCAGCTCCTTTTTTTTTTTTAAACAAAAAAGGCACTGAAGTTAAGCATGTGTAATTCTGAGCATGCATTTAAGTGCTATCCTGAATAGGGATGGCTTCCTGAATTACGTCCTTTAAATATGCATTAAAATAGACACCTCTGAATAGTACAGCAGGGCCAGAGATGCATGAATTAATGTAAATATTACATATGTTCAGTTCCTGTCAAGGAGAAAAGGATCCTATGCCTTCATATGACAGTGGGTTTTTGTATATCCCAGTGCCATGAGATTACATAATGGAAAATCTTTCCAGGAAGAAATGGAAGCTCCTGTCTAAACAATTACATTTCTTATTTCTCCTGCTGACTTCCTACCAGTTAAGAATATGAAAATAAACCTTGCCATACTTCCAGTCTTCCTGTGTAAATCAGGCAATATGTAAGGCTTAAGGTTTTGTTAAGAAATACAGAAAATGCTTATTCATTTTTTTTAATTAACTGACCTAGCATAACAGTTGAGCTTTTTAGTGTACTTGTGACATTGGCCCCAGGGCACTTTATAAGCAACAATATATAATGTAAAACATTGCTTCTAAGAGATACCGCTATATATCACTTTTTCCATCATAATGTGTCTCCAGCACTTTTGAAAACTGCCCATATAAGGTGTTCCTCTTGATAGTACTGGTGGTTTAATCTGCTTGTGTCCACTTTTCTATGTAAAGGAATTCAGATAGAAGCGGTCCAAATATGTTCTTACTGTCTATATGTGCCAGATTGTTCTTGTGTGGGACATTCATCAAACAGCCCATCCACCATCCAATCTGGCCATTCTCATCCAAATTGTGTCTACAGCAGTGAGGTCCCGTCTGCTTTTTCCTGTCTTTGATAATTCCATGTAACCTGCTTGTTAAATACCTGTTCTGGCCTCTCTCGAAGAGAGATGCCAAGTCAACAAACAATGCAGCAGTTTTTATGATGTGGACAGATGTGTGGTATACAAAGGAATTCAGCTCATCCATGCTCATTTCATTCTTGCAATGTACACCCAGGTCTGCAGGGGTGAAAACCTGATGCACTAAGCCCATTGCACCATCTAGTTGTTCTGGGTGGTTTCAGTTTGATTTTTATCAGAAATATTGCAGTTTAAACATGTGAGATTCTAGAAGAAACAAAATATTGATGATCACTGGCTGTGGTATTGAAAAAATGTGGAAATGTTACTTCCTGCACTTTCTCTCTATTTGAAAAATGTATTGTCCATCCAGGTGAGTATTTGAGATCCATTCTGGATCAACAAAAGGGACAGTGGAGATTAATAATTTAGGACTCTATTCACAGTGTATGGTTTTCTGCACCACCAAAGTCTGAATGGGTGCAGGGGGTGCAGATGCATTTCATGGGTGTACCAAACCTGTTTGTTTCAGTGCAGATGCTTTCTGCCCTTGTGTTTTTTTAATAAACTTAAAATCCCCACCTCTGTCCTCTCATTCTAAAACCTTCAGGGAAGGGCCAGAGGACCCCAGTCAGCCCCTCTGCTCTGTCTCACCCCTTGAAATTCTCTTGCAGTTCAGGTTCGAGCAGAGCTCACTCCTTAAGAAACATGCTCATTAATAAAAACAGGAAGCTTGCAACTGTATCTCTACTTGACAATAATAGATCTGGGAAATGTTCCACTGGTCGAGCTGCTGTCTGTACAAATAGCTTTTAACATAAGCTGCCTTATTGGAACACAAAAGTAGCCTAATATTACCTGGTTCAGGAGTTCAGCATGAATGTTTTGCATTGGTCTGGTCTGCACCTGCTTGACACATTCATGAAAACACAGCTAAGCAAGCTGCCAAACAGTATTATTGTGAAAGCTAATCAGGGTTAAAGCTGTTCCACTCTTTCCCCCTTCACCCAACCTCACATAGATACATTTGCCATGTGGGTGATTTAGTTTCCATAAACTTCAATGAGATTTGCACTTCTAAATCTTCCAATATTATGCTGAAAATATACCCTTAAGTGATTTGGACAGACAAAATTTAGACTTTGGATTAGCTGCTTTCTACAGCTGTGGATTCATGTGGGTTCCTGCCCCAGTGGGAAAAATCTGGCAAAATTCCATTCAAAATAAACCTGGGTTCTTTTTGTGTTTTGCTGGCACCTAACTGAGTTTGAGGAAAATACACCTTTCGTCAAGACTTTCCTATTTTTAACCAAATTGAAGGAATTATGTATCAAAAGCTCTCTGTCTTTAGCAAATGCTGCCAGTCCCTCATAGTGAAACCTGCCCCTCCTTTCTTTCCCAGTCATAATAGTGGTAGAAGACTCCCAAAACATGCATATTGGGGGCCTCAGGGTTCTTGGTTGCATAGACAGAAGCTGGAAGTTGGGTGAGAGAAGGAAGATCATTGGATCAGAAGCAGTGTTCCGAGGTTTTGAGGAGACATGTCTGAGTCAGCAGTGGGGATTGCACTCAATAGATACTGAGGTACAGATGGTAGCATAGGTATAAAATTATACTTTTCAAGACTCTTGCAAATCAAGTCAAGAATGCTAAAATGGCATTCACCTGCCTCCTCTCTAGATTCCATGGATATCACTGCATGTTGAACCTCTCTAATCCAGAACTCTCTCATCTGGCAAACTCTGTAATCCAGTATGATTTTAGTTAGTTGGATGACCACTTATCATGGGTGTGACCAAGTTTCCCATGGTCCCATAAAGTTTGTTTACAGCCACCAGTCCTGGCTCTCAGTGTTCTGTGCTGTTATTTAGCTGTGATTTACCCCTAAATGGCTTCTAAGAACCCAGTAAGCACTGAAAGCATTAATAATGTGTGAGACAATATTGACCTCCTGTCATCTGGCAAATTCTCTCAACTGGCACCAGTCAGGTCCCAGTGGTGCCAGACAAAAGAGGTTGAACCTGTATTACAATGCATGCTGGGAGACCAGAGCAGAGTGAAAGCTGAGAATCCAAGTGGATGTTATAGAACAAAAGAAGGAGAAATATGACAAAATGCCCTCAACGCTCCTCTTCGCTGACACTGGGGCAGTTCCACGTATATTGCTGAATTTGGTGGGAGGGTGACAGTTAATTTTGAAGAGAGAAACTCTTTCCTATTCCCTATAGTAAACAACAAAGAAAAATCTTATTTGGAAAAGTCCATGACATGCTGTAAGCTTTTACTAAGGCAGGATGCTACAACCTGTCAAACTGATTTCTTTTTAAATTATACACTTGAGACATGGGGAATATGTTCAAAGCCTTTCCTTGCAAAATTGTATTCGAATTCAGCCTACGTGGTAGAGGCTCCAAGTCACTGTTCAGCAGCCTGTGTGAAATGCGTCGTTGATCTCAAACCTGTTCTTAGTGGGCCAATATTAATATCATCATATCGTTGTAGTTGCCATCCTCTTTGGCTGACTTATCATAACATTTTGTAGGAGTACATTTGTGTTACCAGAGCAGTCAGATACCTAACTAGGAGATGGTTCAAAGGTTCCAAAATCCCTTTTGGAGCCTTCCAGTATTATTACAGAGAATGACTTTTTGACACCATTTGAGGGGGTTGGCACAACAGCTGCCAAGCAACTCATACAGCTGTTGTGAAGCACATCTTCCCCTCAGCAGATGCATAGTGGCAGACATAGCCCAGACAGGGAGCTCCATCTGTACCAGGAATGGGGAATCAGGAGGACATTACAGAAAAAAAAAATATGTTTTTGATTTTTCAAAGAACTGAACTTTTTCTCATTTTGGCGACGTCTACACGTGCGTGCTACATCAAAATAAAAGCGACATCAAAATAGGCTATTTCGATGAATAACGTCTACACGTCCTCCAGGGCTGGCAACGTCGACGTTCAACTTCGACGTTGGGCAGCACCACATCGAAATAGGCGCTGCGAGGGAACGTCTACACGCCAAAGTAGCACACATCGAAATAAGGGTGTCAGGAACAGCTGCAGACAGGGTCACAGGGCGGACTCAACAGCAAGCCGCTCCCTTAAAGGGCCCCTCCCAGACACAGTTGCACTAAACAACACAAGATCCACAGAGCCGACAACTGGTTGCAGACCCTGTGCATGCAGCATGGATCCCCAGCTGCCGCAGCAGCAGCAAGAAGCCCTGGGCTAAGGGCTGCTGCACACGGTGACCATAGAGCCCGCAGGGGCTGGAGAGAGAGCGTCTCTCAACCCTCAGCTGATGGCTGCCGTGGCGGACCCCGCTATTTCGATGTTGCGGGGCGCGGATCGTCTACACGTGCCCAACTTCGACGTTCAACTTCGAAGTAGGGCGCTATTCCCATCCCCTCATGGGGTTAGCGACTTCGACGTCTCACCGCCTAATGTCGATTTCAACTTCGAAATAGCGCCCAAGATGTGTAGCCTTGACGGGTGCTATTTCGAAGTTAGCGCCGCTACTTTGAAGTAGCGTGCACGTGTAGACGCGGCCTTTCACTGCAAAGTTTCAGGGAGGTGGGGGGGGGGAATCCATTTTCCAGTCCGCTCAAATCAGCAAATAATCCTGCCTCTGGTGTGTTAGGATGTACAAGACATTCTCCTCCCAATGTCCATTTCAGTGCATCTCTAGCTATTGCTTAAAAGCATGTTTAAAAGATTTGTCTGCCAAAACATATTTAAAGTAGAACCATGGTTGGCTCCATATTTACTGCCTTTTCATATCACACTCTTCCTCTCCCTGAATTATCTTAAACAGTTTGCACCGCTATTGCTTTATCTGTTTGGGTTTTGAGAACAAAGAGACTAGGCCTTCATCTGGTATAAACTGTCTTAGCTCCAGTTACTTCAATTTAGCTCTCATAATTTATACCAGCTGAGGATCTGCACCAATGTTGTTTGTTGTTTGCAGTGTATCTTAGCATTTTGTTGTTGTATGGTACAGGGCCCCCAGCACATAGGCAGGGGACAGTTTTATGGTGATAGATGAAATTCAGTGCTGATAAATGCAAAGTAATGCACGTTGGAAAATACAGTTCCAACTACACATATAGGCTACGTCTACACTAGCCAAAAACTTCGAAATGGCCATGCAAGTGGCCATTTCAAAGTTTACTAATGAAGCACTGAAATACATATTCAGCGCCTCATTAGCATGCGGGCGGACATGGCACTTCGAAATTGATGTGGCTCGCCGCTGCGTGGCTCATCCAGACGGGGCTCCTTTTTGAAAGGACGCTGGCTACTTCAAAGTCCCCTTATTCCCATCTACTCATAGGAATAAGGGGACTTCAAAGTAGCCGGGGTCCTTTTCAAAAGGAGCCCCATCTGGATGAGCTGCGCGGCGGCGAGCCGCATCAATTTCGAAGTGCCACGGCCGCCCGCATGCTAATGAGGCACTGAATATATATTTCAGCGCTTCATTAGTAAACTTCAGAATGACCGTTTGCATGGCCATTTTGAAGTTTTTGGCTAGTGTGGACATGGCCATAAAGTCATGAGGTCTCAATTACCTGTTGCCACTCAAAAAAGAGATCTTGGAGTCATTACGTATGGTTTTGTGAAAACATCCACTCAATGTATAGCAGCTGTCAAAAAAGCAAATAGAATGTTAGAAATTGGTAAGAAAGGGATAGCTAATAAGACAGAAAATATATTGTCTCTATATCAATTCATGGTAAGACCACATCTGGAATACTGTGAGTAGAGGTGATCACACCATTTCAAAAAGATATATCAGAATTGGAAGAGATTCAGAAAAGGGCAATAAAAATTATTAGGGGTATGGAACAGCTTCTGTCTGAGGAGAGATTAATAAGACTGGGACTACATCTACACTGTCCCAGAAGACCAACCCGCTCAGGGTCAATCTTCCAGGTTTTGATTTCACACATCTACTATGGATGCACGAAATCAATCTCTCGGGGGTGCAGTCAACTCCTCTAATCCTCATGAGATGCAACAAGTAAGGGAGATCGATGGGAGAAACTCTCCTGTTGACCTTCCCCAGTATGAATACTAACAGAGAAGTATCCGCGTTGGTTTGTATCTTAACAAAACAAAAAAAGCACTCATGGAGCACTTAAAGGCTAAAAAAAAAAGATATTAAGTGATGAGCTTTCATGGAGCAGATCCACTTCTTCAGATCTGGAGATAGTGCTGTACTAGAAATAGTATGGACAGCCAAGATAGTTGAGTGCAGATACATTGTTTTTAGCAACACTATTACTGTTGCTGGAATTGGTACCTGTGGTCCATGTACTTGCCTAGTGTAGACATAGCCTGGGAGTTTTCAGCTTGGAAAATATATGACATATGGAAGTTACGATAGAGTTCTATGAAACTCATGGGCCGTGTCTACAGTAGCCAAAGACTTCGAAATTGCCATGCAAATGGCCACTTCAGAATTTACTAATGAATCACTGAAATACATATTCAGCACCTCATTAGCATGCGGGCGGCCGCGGCACTTCGAAATTGACAGATTTGAGCAGATGGGAATAAGGGGACTTCGAAGTAGTCAGGGTCCTTTCGAAAAGGAGCCCCACCTGGACGAGCCGCATGGCAGCGAGCCATGTCAATTTTGAAGTGCCGCGGCCACCCGCATGCTAATGAGGTGCTGAATATGTATTTCAGCACTTCATTAGTAAACTTCAAAATGGCCATTTGCATGGCCATTTCGAAGTTTTTGGCTAGTGTAGACATAGCCATGATGTATGTGGGGAAAGTAAATAGGGAAGTGTTATTCACTCCTTCTCATAACACAAGAACTAAAGGTTGCCAAATAAAATTAAGAGACATCCGGTGTAAAACAAACAAAAGGGAGTAATTTCTTCACACAAAATGCAGTCAACCTGTGGAACTCTTTGCCAGAAGATTTTGTGATGGCCAAGACTATAACAGGTTTCAAAAAAGAACTAGATAAATGAATGGAGGATATGCCCATCAGTGACTGTTTGCCAGTATGGGCAGGGATGGTGTCCCTAGCTTTTGTTGCCAGATACTAGGAGTGGGTGAGAGGGGATGGATTACTTGATGATTAGCCGTTCTGTTTTTTTCTCTCCGGGACACCCAGCATTGGCCACTACTGGGAGACAAGATACTGGACTAGCTGGACCTTTGATCTGACCCAGTATGGCCATTGTTATGTTCTTATAAAATAATGGTTAAAATATTTAAAGTGTTCACGCCAGGATGGTTTTATAAAATCCACCTGTTATGGTCTTACTAGTGCCACAACAGGAATATTTTAAGTGTCTCATTTGTTTTCCATCCTCCTCCCCATGAACTCTCCCTTTAGTAGCAAGCTGTCACACAGAACCAAAAGGCATAGCTTTCAAACAGTCTCTCCCTTTCCCTGCAGAAAAGGTGACCAAAGCAGGATCAGCTGTTTCTTTCTCTTTTAATGCTGCTTCTCTAGGTGCTTAATTGTTTGCTGTCCATAGCTGCAGAACTGAAGCATTTACCTTTGTCAGCTCACATCCACTGTAGAGAAAATGTGTGCTACATTTTATACATAACACTGAAATGAATAAAAGTAGCTTTTCTAGTTTGGTGGCTTTACTTTATACTTTGGACAAAATCTAAAATGGATAACTCAACCTTTAAGTGATAGCCCAGCAAAAGTTTACAGCAACAATATAGGCTTAGATTAATCTGTCTCTTTACTGATTACATCACAGGGTATATCTTTCAAACTTCCCTTTTATTTCAGATGTGTTTTACGAAATGATTTTACATTTTCCAATCACATTAAGCAGCCAGGTTCTAGACATGTGGGAGATAATACAACTTTACTATCTAAACGGCACATAAAATGTTGCTAAGAATAGATTTTTTTTAACTGAGAATTTTCCACTCAGAAAAGTCTGTTTAGTTTACTGCCTTGTTTTACTCTGACAGCCTGTCAGATGTTACTACCTTCCGGAAATGGGGCTTCCAGAAATGAGGGAGGACAAGATGGCTCTTTGGAAATAATATACAGTAAAATTCCGAGATACGTGCATGCAACTTGCGCGTATCTTGGGTTAACGTGACTTTGAGTGGTGGGGAGCTGTGTCTGGCTCCGGGCTCCCCGGTGCCAGCTCCCCACCACTCAGAGGAGTGGGGAAACAGCTGCTGTGCTGGTCAGTTTCCCGGCTGCTGTCGGGGTGGCAGCTGAGAGCCTGATGGGAACAGCTGCCACCCCAACAGGGGAAACTGCTCCTGTCAGGGGCAGCAATCTACACTCAGGCTGCTGCCCCTGACAGGAGCCGGGAAACTGACCAGCATAGCAGCACTGGTCAATTTCCCCTCCCCTGTGAGCAGGATTGGTGGGGAGCTGAGAACCAGGTGGCAGTCTGGCTTCGGCCAGAAGAAGGGAGCTGGGAGCCAGGCTGCTGCCTGGTTCACAGTTCCCCGCCACTCTGAGAGCCAGGAACCTGACCAGCTCACCAGTACTGGTCAGTTTCCCAGCTCCCACAAGCACAGGGGAGCTGGGAGCCACACTGCCACCTGGTTCCTGGCTCCTCCCAACTTGCATGAAATTTGAGTTCTTCTTTGAGTGTCCCCATGGGTGCTCCACCTTAAGTGTCAGGCTTGCCCTGGCACCACAGACCAGAGATCTTCATAGCCGTTTTCAGCTGGACTGCGCATGCGCGGGCTCTGATGTGCTGCTTCATGCTCTTTTAGTCACATGCATGGTCCGGACTCAGCCAGTTCCTCTCAGCAGCCAGCAGCTGCATACGAAGCCTTTACCTTCTCCTCAGCCTTGAACATTTGCTTCTTTCTTCTCCTTCTCCCTCACTGCAATTCCTCCTGAGTTCATTATATCTGAAATAGAGAGTTATACAGTTGGACTTCTTACAGTTAAAGGGTAATGTTTTTAAGCAATTAGAGTTGTCATGTATAGTCCCTTGTTGGAGCTAACAGACTCCTACTTGTTGTGCTGTAGTTACTGTTACCATTTAGAAAGAAAGTTGTTTAACTGACTGTTCGCTCAAACTTATATAACCATGCCCAGCACCACTGGTTTTAAGAAGTGCGACACATGCTGCAAGGCAATGCCTGCCTCCGATGGCCATTCTAAGTGCATTTGATGCGTGGGAGAAGGGCACGTTCCTCAAAAGTGCCGGCATTGTTCAAAGCTCAGTGCACAGGCTCGTAGAGACAGGGAAAGGCAGTTGCACATGATTGTTTGACAAGACTCTCCAGCCGTCTTCTCTAGTGAGTGCTGAGCCTTCTGAAAATAGCCAGCGCAAGCACAAGGTGCTCTTCTCTGAGGGTGCCATGCACAAACGGCCAAGAGCTTCTCCCACTCAATAGTTGCCCAGTCTGCCCAGAGGAGTGATGAGTGAGGTTGAGGGCAGCACTGAAATGGTCTCTGGCTCATCTAAAAAGGCCAACACCAAGAATTGGTCCCTTCATCGGCACCAAAACATAAAGCGGAACCGGAAACCAGGTCAGCTCCAGACCGCTCAAAGTTGGCACTGTCGGCGCCCACACCTCAACACTGATTGGCATCGACGGACCCGAGTTTAATGGCACCATCTGCCCTGGCACTGACTGTGGCATCGACTATGGCACCGGTCCATATGGCACCTCTGGTGACAGTACCCAGCCTCAAGTCTGCGACACATTCACCACTGGCACCAATTGCAGCAGCACCAATCATTTCCCAACTGACTATGGAGCTGACTTGGGCAGAAAGATGGGTGTTGGAAATAGTGTCTTTGGGCTACACCATCCCTCTCCACACCGTCCCACCCACCACCCCTCCTACCTCATCCCTCTTCAGGACACCTCTTACAGGATTGTGCAATGACAGACGTGGATCCCCTCCTTGCCATAGGGGTGGTGGAACCAGTACTGGACAAGTTCAGAGAGAGAGGCTTCTACTGTGGATACCTCCTCACCCAGAAGAAGTTGCGCAGGGAGTGTGGGGAGACCCATACTGGACCTTTGACATTTAAATTGTCATCTGTGAAAACAATGTTTCAAGATGATCACGTTGACCTCCATAATTCCCGTGCTAGATCACAGCGACTGGTTTGCGTGTCTAAGTCTCCAAGATGCTTATTTTCATATAACCATCCATCCTGCCTACACATGATTTCTCTGGTTTGTTGTGGGTGGGGCACACTTCCAATACAGAGTCCTACCCGTTGGGCTTGCCATGGCTCCCAGGGTATTTTCCAAGACCCTTGCAGTGGTCGCAGCACACCTCCGACGTCTCAACATTACCATTTTTCTGCATCTAAATGACTGTCTCATCAAAGGGGCATCTCATGCAGAAGTTGCCACCATGATACATGTCAAAAAAGCTAACTTTCAGTCATTGGGCCTCATCATAAATGACCAGAACTTGATTGTGGAGCCCACACAAAGTATAGAATTCACTGGTATGCGATTGGACTCCATCACAGCCCGGACATACCTTCCACTCCCACATTACCGTACCATTCAAGACATCATTCACACGGTGTCTACGCGTCCCAAGGTGCAGATCATAACTTGCTTGCAGCTTATGAGGCACATGGTGGCCACAACTTACGTCATTCAAAATGCATGCCTGTGATTTCGATGCCTCCAGCACTGAATAGTGACTGTATACAGACCCACAAGTCACAACATTCATAGAGGGTCACAGTACCAAGCGATGTCCTCCAGTCACTGCAATGGTGGACTATGCCAGACAGTCTGCTTTCAGGCATCCTGTTTCATCAGCCACAACCAACCTCACTGATAAGAATGGATGCCTCTCTCCTGGGATGGGGAGCCCACCTGAACGGTCAGTCTGTACAAGGCCAGTAGTCCACTATGGAGATGTCTCTCATATAAACTTGCTGGAACTCAGAGCAGAGCGCAATTCCTGCAGGCACTTACTACCATGCATACACGGTATGCCTGTCAAAATACTCACAGACAATATGGCTATGATGTAGTACATCAATCACCAAGGAGGAACATGTTTCAGATCCCTTTGCACAGAGGGAATTTGCCTGTGGAACTGGTGCAGTCACAACATAATGCTAGTAACCTCTTACTTACCAGGCATCAACAACACTGAAGCGGATGCCTTCAGCAGGTGCTTTGCAATGGACCATGAGTGGGAGATCCACCACAATATTCTTCTCCCCGTATTGTATCGATGGGGGTTTCCTGTCACAGACTTATTTGCCACCCATCTGAATCGTCAATGCGGTCAGTACTTCTCCAGAGTGGGTCTGGGACCAAACTCCTTAGGCGACGCCTTCCTAATCAGCTGGAGGAGTCCACTACTGTATGCATTTCCCCCAACAGTGCTAATTCCCGGAGTGCAAGAGAAAGTCAAGAGGGATGGAGCCAGACTCATGCTCCTGCTGGTTCCCTACGCTGTGCAGGATGTCATTGCACATTCTGCAGCTCCTGCCTTGTCCCACAGATCCATTGACTCAGGATCAGGGGACAATTGTGTACCTGAAAAGGAGCACTCTCCACCTCACAGCCTGGCTCGTTGCTCGTTCAACAGTGCCAAGGATCTCTGCTTAGACCAGGTGAAAGAGGTCCTCCTGAAGAGCAGATGACAAACCACACATCAGACTTACCTTTCTAACTGGAAACAATTTGCAATCCGTTGCTCCTCCAGACCACTGTCTCCAAGTGAAGTGCCGATCCATACTATTCTGGACTATCTGGACTAAATAGCAAGGTCTAGCATTGGCATCATTAAAAGTGCATCTGGCTGTGATATCAGCGTTCAGGCACACAATCGATGGCACATCAGCCTTTGCGCACCCCATTGCATCACATTTGCTCAAGGGGCTGGCTAATCTGTAGCCCCAAGGTGGGCTATTGCGCCCCTGTGGATTTTGGACTTCGTTCTAGAGATGCTGATGAGAGGTCCATTCAAGCGTATGGCCACGGCCTTGCTCTGCTTGCTGGCATTAAAGACTGTGTTCCTCCTGGCAATTACATCCCCCTGAAGGATGAGTGACCTCTCTGCCCTGATGGCAATTCCCCAATATACCATTTTCGACAAGGATGGGGTGATTCTCAGATTACATCCCCGCTTCATCCCTAAGGTTGCCTCAGAGTTCCACTTTAATGAGCCAGTAGTATTCCCCATGTTTTACTCCAAATCACACTCCTCGACACATGAGGTGCAACTACACTTGTTGGATGTGAGAAGGGACCTAGCGTCTAGATCGACAGACCCAAGACCTTTCGGAGGACCGAGAGGTTGATGGTGTCTGTAGCCTGCTGTTCTAAGGGTGAAGCGATATCTTCGCAGAGACTGTCTAACCTTATCACGTCCTGCATCACAACTTGTTACTTGTTGTGGGGTGTGTCCTCACTGTGCCAAACAAGGGCACACTCAACCAGAGCGATGGCGGTGTCGATGGCATTCTTCAGAGGAGTTCCCCTTTGTGACATCTGCAGGGCGGCAACCTGGGCATCCTATGACATGTTCATCAGGCACTATGCCACCCACCAGCAGATGACTGAGGATGCCTCTCTGTCCACAGTGGTATCTGTCCTGGACAAGATTGGAAGCTGGACCCATCTCCTAGTTTATTTGCAGGGGCGCGGGGGGGAATACTACTCACTCACCTAAGGTGGAGCACCTGTGGGGACACTTGAAGAAGAAAAAGAAGTTACTCGTCTTCATGCAGTAACAATGGTTCTTGGAGGTGTGTCCCCGAGGATTCTCCTTCTGTTCTTCTGTTTCAGATTCAAAGTGGTTTTGAGGAACTGGCTCAGTCTGGACCATGCATGTGAGTAAAAGAGCGCAAAGTGGCATGTTGGAGCCCACACATGCATGGTTTGGCTGAAAACAGCCATGAAGATCTCCAGTCTGCAGTGCCAGGGCAAGCCTGACACCTAAGGTGGAGCACCCACAGGGACACATCTCCAAGAACCGTCGTTACTGCATGAAGGTGGGTAACTTCTTTTTATGTGAAGGTGCCCAGGAATACAACCTTCACATAACTCGGGGGTCTACTGTATGTGAAGTTAACTTAGTCTGCTTTAAAATGGCTGTACAGGAATAGCTTGGTCTGGGACTGGTCAGTGTAAATGATAGGACTCTAACTGACTTCACTGGGCTTCAGATCAGCTTCTTCATGAGCAGAAAGCTAAACAAAAAACTGCATGGTCCACACTGACATCTTACCAGATTTGTCTGGATCAGCCGAGAAGCAGAGTCACACATTAAGCTTTGCATCTTTTTATTTTAATATTTTTAAATTTTATTTTACTCAGTTACTACACTGCAGATTATCTTATGGTGCTTGGCATTTTGTCTCTAAGGCTATGTCTACACTAGCCCCCGCCTTTTGAAAGGGGGATACTAATGAGACGCTTCAGCAGATGCTAATGAAGCACTGCCATGAATATGTAGTGCTTCATTAGCATAATGCCAGTCGCGGCGGTTCAAAAGTGCCGCTTTCAAATTGCGTGCTGCCTGTGTAGACGGGGGCCTTTCGAAAGGATCCCCCCCAGTCTTCAAAAGCCCCTTATTTCTAAAACCAAATAGGAATAAGGAGCTTTCAAAGACTGCGGGGGTCCTTTTGGAAGGCCCCCATCTACACAGGTGGCACACGATTCAAAAGCAGCACTTCTGAATCGCCGAGGCCAGTATTATGCTAATAAGGCACTGCATATTCATGGTAGTTCCTCGTTTGCCAAAGTCTCATTTGTATCCCCCTTTTGAAAGGTGGGGGCTGGTGTAGACATAGCCCAAATGTTTATTTTTGTCTTGTGGGTATATGTATATGAATGAACAAATTTAACTGAAGACTTACTTTTTCTACAGGTTAATTCAGATCATGTACTAGGTTTTCCTGCTGTCATTGCAAATGTCTGTTTATTTTTCACAGCAAACAAAATGCAATGGGCGTTTGTTTGTGGTATGCACATGGCCCCATTAGTGTAGCATCTCATAAGCTCATAATCTTTAATGTATTTTTAGATCCAACACTGCTGTAAGGAAGGAAAAGTTAGATGTCTAACTGGCATTTGTGCCCTTGAAAATCTCCCTCACCCCCCAATATCCATAAAGAATTTCTTAGGCCTTAATTTTGCATTGTGCACTGGGCAGGCAGACTGCTTGTGCTTGCTTAGAGTCCTGCTGAAGTCAACAAGACATACACAAATACCAAAGTCCACTTGTGAGCTCTGCAAAGCAGGAATGGGACCTTGTGCCTTCTGAGATTGCATGTTAATTGCAGAGTCTTTGTTCTGAAATGAGAAAAGCTGAGTAAAGAGTTGATGCCCATTATGCTATGAACAGGCTAGTCTTCTGGAGCAATGTTACCATCTATAGCTTTTGCTATGTGAGCAGTATTTCATTGTACAAGCACAAGATTTGTGTTTGCTTTAATGAAATCAGAAAAATAAAGAAAAGTGCTGTGTTGAATAAAATGTAACGTTGTTTTCCAGAGTGAAGACTCAGATGAAGAAGACCTCTGTGCCATCAGTAATAAATGGACTTTCCAAAGGTCAAGCAGAAGATGGTCTCGGGTGGACGACATTGACACATTGCTTCACCAATCAGATAGAAATGGATGTTCAGGGGAGATTAAAATGAAAAATACTCCCAGCAGTGAGAGTGTACTTACTGATCTGAGTGAGCCTGAGGTCTCATCTATTCACAGCGAGAGCAGTGGAGGAAGTGACAGTCGGTGTCAATCTGGCAGTACTATCAGGGAAATATGTGACTACTCAGACCTGCATAGTGTAGAAAACACACTTACACATTCCACCACTCCTGTCAGCTGTACCATCTCCCAGATTCCTAAGGAGACTACAAATTATTCCTCAAACCTTAAGAATGAAAAATCCACACGAACGAGAGCCAAAACCTTTCTAAAGCGCATGGAGACGCTAAAGTCTAGAGGTGCACATGGAAAGCTAAAAGGCTTGGGAAGGCCTAGTGTCGTAGAGATAAGTGGACCTGTTCTTCAACATGAGCCAAAATCCTTAAAGGACATGCACTGCATGCAGATAGTGAATGGAGACCTCCAAAACTTAACCCAAGATGCAGCCAAAAGAGGACTTTCCTTTTCTGCCAAATCCAGTAACGACAGTATTCAGTCAGAAAATAGCAGCAGTGGAGTGAGCACACCATGTTTTAAGGAACACAAGTGTCATGAAACAAATAAGCGAGGTGGTATGTACCTGGAGGACCTGGATATTCTTGCAGGAACAGCCCTGAGACAAGTGGTAGATGAAAACCGTAAAAATGAATTTCACTCCCAAGAGAACCTAGTTGTACATATTCCCAAGGATCACAAACCTGGAACTTTTCCAAAGGCACTTTCCATTGAAAGTCTGTCACCTACTGACAATAGCAGTAGTGTGAATTGGAGGACAGGCAGCATCTCTTTGGGCAAAGAGAGGTGTTCTACTCCTAAAGAGCCCAGGCTCATGGCTTGCTGTCCTAGAGAGAGCAGAGTTAGTATTTATGATAATGTACCAGGTTCCCACTTGTACGCCAGCACTGGAGACCTTTTGGACTTAGAAAAAGATGACCTTTTCCCTCATTTAGATGACATTTTGCAGCATGTCAATGGACTTCAAGAGGTTGTAGACCACTGGTCAAAGAATGTACTTCCAGAGCTGCAAAGCAAGGATTTATTGGTTGGGGAATCTGCAGCGTTGCCATTCCAGTCACCCACACAAATTACATTAGACTTTGAAAGGAACTCTCTTTCTGATGGTCACACTACACCCAGTGATATGGACAGAGATGGAACATCTCTCAATGACTCAGAAACCACTGATAATAGGGAAAGGAGAGACTCTGGTGTAGGAGCCTCTCTCACAAGGCCAACAAGGTTGGTACCATAATGTCTTAAATTATTCCATCTATTTTTCATTATTATTTAGGTAGATTTTGAAAAATGATATAGTAAAGCCAGGACACCTATCTGAGCATTGTGAACAAATATCAAGAGATCGTGATCACCCTGCCTTGCCCTTATCACTAAATTGGGGACCCAGCTAGATGGAAAGGTGACTTCTGGGAGAAGAGGGCTCTGTTATGAAAAAGGTGAAGAGTGATCACAACAGAGCTAACTACAGTGTATACTTTCTTCCACAAAGGAGAGCACTTCAATCTCCCAGGCCACACAGTAGCAGACTTAAAAGTAGCTATCCTACAGCAAAGAAATTTCAGGACCAGACTCCAAAGAGAAATTTCTGAGCTACAATTCATCTGCAAATTCAATACCCTCAGCTCAGGCTTAAACAAAGACTGTGAATGGCTGGCTAAATACAAAAGCAGCTTCCCCTCCCTTGGTGTTCACACCTCCAGATCAACTGCTGGTAGTAAGCCTCACCCTTGCTGACTGAGCTAACCTTGTTATCCCCAGCCTTGCTCTGGCTTATTTATACCTGGCCCTGCAGATTTCCAAGACCAGCATCTGATGAAGTGAGTCTGTGCTCATGAAAGCTCATGCTCCAAACTTTTCTGATAGTCTATAAGGTGCCACAGGACCCTTCGTTGCTGCTACAGATCCAGACTAACAGGGCTACCCCTCCGATACTTTCTTCCACAAAGTATTTTAGTTTAAAAAAAAAACATGATATCATATATTCACAATGGGTGTCTTTTCAACCTGGCCTCTAAAATGTGCTCATCAGTTTTGTAAACAGAGACAGGCTCCAAATAAGGGGGAGACTATTCGCATACTAATTAGTTGCAGAATTTAGGCCAACATTCATACCTTTGTAGGGTATTCCAACACTTTGAAGAAAAATGCAAAGGAAATGCAGATGAGTTGTTATCAATATGTGCATCAGTATCAAAGAAAGTGTCTTAAATTAGACTAAAGATTTGCTCAAATCAGTTGGATTCTTTCCATTAACATCAGTGGACTGTTGATCAGGCTTCCTAGTGACTCACTGAAGCAAGACACTGTATTCTCTGTCCCCAAGAACAGTTCTTTTCACGAGAAATCACTGATTTTACATTGACTGATGCTGTAAATCATCTCCTTTTTCCTAATCGTGGCACTGTATAATCTCACTTTCCTTTCCTTTTCTTTTTTTTTTCCTGAAGGCGATTACGCTGGGACAGTTTCCAGATCTCTCATGGCCCAAACTACTCTGCAGCGTCACTACAGCTCAGTAATCAATCAGCAGCTCAACTGAATCTACTGCAAAAATTTTCCTTACTTCGCCTTACTGCCATCATGGAAAAATACTGCATGTCAAACAAACATGGCTGGACATGGTAGGTGCATTACATGTCTCACAAAACAGATATATATAGAAGGAAATTGTTTCTCTGAATTATATTATTATCATTCCACTAACCTAACCCCTTTCCTCTGACAATCAGAACGTGCCTTTTAGTCCGTAGTTATACAGTGAGTCATTGTCAAAGCCAGATATAGAATCCAGGAGACCTGATCCACCTTCCTCTTCTGACCACTAGACAGCCCACCCTCTCTGTAATAGCAGCCAAGCAGCAGAAAAATAAATAAGAAGAGTAGGAGTGAATAATTACAAAGAGGAAATTTTAAAATACGGCTCTCTAAAACTAAAGCTGTGGTTTGAAAGAAGCCATTGTTGGCCATACAGCAAGTATACAAATTGGTTTTATTGTTTTTTATTAAAAATAGAAATTACCAGTAGGAAACTGGGAATGATCTAGACAATACATTCTCCTGTATCTCCAGAAACATTTGTCCAATAATGATGACGGTGACGATATTTCACATTCAGACAGTGCTTCGCCCCTCCAAAGCACTTTATGAACATTAACTAATCTTCACAAACACCTCCGTGAGCTTGGCAGAATAATTAAGGTATCTCCAACCATACAGCTGGAGAGAGAGATCAGAGGTCAGGAGTTAGATTCACAGAAGAATTTAACTACCACTTTAGGTGCCTAACACCAAAATGTTAGCACTAGGGGCATTCACAGCTCCCCTGCTCAACTGCTGACATTCTCAGGCACGTCTTTCTCCCCATTCATTGCACAGGAAGACTGAATACCTGCCTGAGGCTTTGTAGCTCTCATCGGTGTTCCTATGAGATGCTGAGCATCACAACAGCTCAGTTCCTATATGTATCTGGGCCTAAGGGTTGTGGTGGTATTTTCCATACCACTCCAGGGGTTCATTTAGCTCCAGATGTTATCACAAACGTATACTTATTCATCAATGTTTTACCACTGCTGAAGCCAAGTTTCACACAAAAAGAAATCTGGCCTCTGCATCTCTTTTCTACCATCATTTATGGGAGAAAGTTAGTTCACAAAGTTCAATTAATCTTTTTGACCAGACAGCAAATGAGGTAGATCAGGGATGTATTTGGCACATAACACTGTAATTTATTACTGTAAATTACAGACAGCAAAAATGCTTAATCACAGAGCTGATATCCTAGAAACCAATGGGCCCATTACAGACATGAATTTGCACTCTTTCAGATATAGCTTTCATTATGTTTTGTTGAGCTGCTTGTGCCAAACATTCTGAAGGCAAGCACGCAACCTCAGGCAATCTGTTGCTAAAGGCTTTCAAGAAGCCCATAAAATGTGCAGACTTTAAAGGCTTCATATATCATGTATTAGAAAGGAAACTTTTATTTGGCTGTCTTTATCAAAAAGGATGCCTTCAGAATTCCTGGCTTCCCCCAGCAAGGTTAGTAGGATCATGAAAGTACTCTCACAGCTTAATTCTAACTGTGTGAATTCCAGGTCTGTGCCAAAGTTCATGAAGAGGATGAAGGTCCCTGACTACAAGGACAAGAATGTCTTTGGAGTGCCTTTAATAGTTCACGTCCAGAGAACGGGGCAACCACTTCCACAGAGCATGCAACAGGCACTGCGCTACTTACGCAGCAATTGTCTAGATCAGGTATGGATTTGACATTCATGGCTAAATCTCAAAGGGTTTTTAAACCACTGTTGAGTGACATGCATAGCCAAACTATGGAAAATGTGCTAAGCAATTCAGTTCAACTCAGTGGTTTGAGCATTAGCCTGCTAAAGTCAGGGTTGTGAGCTCAATCCCTGAGGAGGCTGTTTAGGGATCTGGAGCAAATAGATTAAAACAATCTGTCAGGGATGATGGTCCTGCCGAGAAGACAGGGAACTGGACTTGATGACCTTCCAGAAGTCCCTTCTGGCTCTAAGAGGTGTGTGTGTAATTTTTATCCTACTATTTCCAAAAACAATAGCCTTTGATGTGGGAAAGCATGTGATTTTTCTGTTCACCAAATTAAATTAATGGGTAGCAGGTTTAAAACTAATAAAAGAAAGTTCTCTTTCACTCAACGCATAGTTAACCTGTGGAACTCCTTGCCAGAGGAGACTGTGAAGGCTAGGACTGTAACAGAATTTAAGAAAGAGCTAGATAAATTCATGGAGGTTAGGTCCATAAAAGGCTATTAGCCAAGGGTAGGAAGGTGTCCCTGGCCTCTGATTGTCAGAGGCTGGAGATGGATGGCAGGAGACAAATTGCTAGGTCACTGTCTTTGGTTCCTGCCCCCCTGGGGCACCTGGCACTGGCCACTGTCAGCAGACAGGCTACTGGGCTGGATGGACCTTTGGTCTGACCCATTGTGGCTGTTCTTATGTAAGCAAGTTGAAATGGTTTTACCATAAAAACATTTTACTTTACCAGCCCACTTCAGTGCCAGACCATTCTAGAGCTCTCTACAAGTTATGGTAGTGCTGGGCAATGATTGACATGCTACTAACACTTTTGTTGATGTATTAACTCACTGTGCAAGAGACATATATTTTTATTGTTCCTCCCCTAAAGATAGAGCTCTATATAGATGTGTACATCAGGGTTCAGCAACCTTTCCAAAGTCGAGTGCTAAAATTTGGCCTTTTGACCTCGGTTCCAGTGATACTTTTTAAAGTCACTAATAGTCCTACTTACAACAGCCTCATTAATAAATAAATTAAGAGGCAGAACTTTATCATTTAGGTGGTGGTTGATAGTATTAGCTGGTCTTTTGTTGATCCACAAGTGGCATGTCTTTGAGCAAGCTCCTGGGTGCGTCGGCGGAGGAGAGGTGGGGCTGAGCTCCCACCTCGTATACCAGTGAAAATCAGCTCACATGCTGACCTCGGTACACATCCTAACAGCATACGTTTTGTCCAGAGAGCTCAGATAGCAAGCTGTGGTTCTGCATTGCAAGAGTGCTTGCTCAGTTTCCCATGCACCCCAAGGCCCATTTCTGAATTTTCCAGTTTTTGCTCCTTACCCTGCTTTTGACAGTGTGCTCCCTACAGGGGCCAATCTCGTGCCATAGGCAGTTTCAGCACTGTGGGCAGAAATGGGAAAATAAGTAGGGGCAGTTTAGAAAATCATACCATAAGTCCGTGTAGCAAATTCTCAATCAGTGTCCATCATGATGACATCTAGATTTGTTTAGTGAGAGTGGAAGAACTGGGAAGCATAGAGCAAAGTGAAGAAGCAGAGCTGGATTAAGTAGAGGAGTTAGAGGAAAGGAAATGTGTATAGGTGAGTGAAAAGGAGAAACAAAAAGAAGGGAAGCAAAAGGGACCTGTGAAATAGGACAACAGACCAAGACTCTGAGGAATAATGGGAGAAGCAAGTGGAAAACAAAGAAGACCAGGAAACAGACCAGACAAAAGCAACAGAGAGAATCCAGCCAGCCAGAAACAGCCTGTCTTGTGACATGGGCGAGTCTCTGTTTCAAGAGGCCGTTGGAAATTTGTCAGAGCAGCAGGAGAGATCCAGTTCCTAAACTGAGGAAATATTAAATAAAAGATAAAGGTAGAAGGAAGGTTTTGACATCAAAGTGCTTCCAGGCTGTGAACATTTAAAAGCATCTGTGAGCAGAGATGTTCCCCCAAACCCAGAGTTAGGATTTCAAATGTTCAATTAATTCAGCTTCTGCACTTAACACCTACTGTCCTTATCCCATCTAATTTAGAATCAGCTAATGCCTGTCTGTTGAGACCTAAGCAGTTTCCGGCACTTTCCTGTACAATGGCTTGTTCAACATATTTCATCGTGCATGAAAGGAGCTAGCCTAAAGCCCTGTACTACTGGATTTGCTGCTGCATGTACTTAACAGAATTGCAGTTGTTTATGTAGTTGTAAACTATTTGTGTCAGTTCTGAGATGAAGTGAGGAATCCTTGTCATTAAGGATCAAGATAATTATTTAAATACAGCCCTCAGAAAGAGAAGTCTCTGCTCCTTTCTTTGTTGGCTGAGCTTTTATTTCTACCCATCCACTGTGCATTGGCAGAATAGAGTATCCATAGCACATGAGGAAAATAAAAGCGGGAAAATTAATCCCTGGTGTAAATCCTTTGGTGTCAGTGTGTTTATGGACCCCTTGTCATTACAGGATACATTTTTCATACTGTGAAAGAGAGCCCGAAACACCTGTTTTTATGAAACCAAGAGCTACCCTCTCTTGATTTAATTGAGGATTTTTTCCAAAGAAAAAGACATAGGTGTACTTTCATTACACAAAAGTAGAGATTAGCAGTAACTGGGTGTCAAGCACAAGGAAACTGTTTCAGTGCAGTTTGATGTCTGGCCTCTGACTCTAGTGTAGCTGTGAATTTTAAAACATTGTTTATACCAGCGAGCAGCCTTTGCCCCAAGTCCTGAGGTTTTGTTTCACATCTCTCCAGCATGCTCAAGTTTTATATTTTGTACTGAAACAATTGTGGCCAGGAGTCTGTTATAGTCCATATACCAGGAATGGGAAGCACTCGAAAGGGAGAGAAGAAATTATGGGCAATCCAGATGGAAAGACCCAGACACTTAATTGTGAGAACTAAAGGTAGCTTTACCACTAAATATAAACATAATTCACCAATGTGCACACAATGCAGATTTCAGTTCTGTAAGTTCAACATATAAATTTAGATTGAAAACATCACAAACAAAGTTCAGTTATATGACTTTTCCTAGCCATAACAGAAAACATCTCAAAGGCACTATTTCCAGTCTGACACTGTATTCCACTTATAAATGAGTACACAGCATGCACAGAACTAGGTACAGTTTAATTTACAAAAGCTGCATCATCTCTGTGTTTATCATCAAAACATTTCAGTATGTGACCATTGAACACGGAAGGACTTCGAGAGCATCCATTATTGTTTTCAGGATGAGGATGGAGCTACATGAACCATGGAATGGATGCTGCAAAGTTGAGCACAGGAGGTTGTGTGCCTTAAGTGCATAGTTAGTTGCTTTCACGGTTGGATATGCAGTCCAGTAACTTTGACTCCAAGTTAACAAGACACAAATACTAGCTATACATAGCAGGCAAGAGGAAGCAAACTTTATAATTTAAAGCCCAAAATATGCCAACTTTATTCTTTTTCTAGATTTTCTTGGTATTTTACCTCTTCTCCTGTAAACTGAAAATAACAACATGAATACTTCCCAAACGGAACAACGTAAACTCCCTTGGGAATGAATATGTGGTTCTTGCTCAGGAATTCATCTCAGGGGAATGCTACTTCTGAGAACTACTGTAAAAGGACAGCACTGCTGTGAAGGCACTAACAGGGCTCATTTTAAGAATTACCACTTCCTTCAGAATAGAAAGCAAACGATAAAAATATAGCATAGTGTCTCTGCACAAATAATCCCTCTGCCACCTCTGCTTTGTAACTGCTGGGCTTTTCATTGGAATTGGAGGAAACTTTGGGGAGCAGAGAACAGGATGCAGGAAGACAGATTTAGCGTCTTGGTGTTAATCCTACCAGGATGTCACAGTCTCTTGACACATAGTACATTACTTAGCTGCTGATCATGTTGTCTTGTTAATCTTCAAAAATAGATAGATTCAATAAGCCAGATTCTCAGAGGGGCTGAAAATCAGTTCATCTCCATTAAAGTAAACTAGCTATGCCACTAGTAACAGAGAGACAGACGTGCTAGTCTATATACTATGAAAACAAAAAAGCAACCTTGATTACTATTTTTGGTTCTCTGTGCCTTAAATATTGAGTCTGTTCTGGTATGGCTATGAGCTGAAGAAGTGGGTCTGTCCCATGAAAGCTCATCACCTAGTAAATTATTTTGTTAGTCTTTAAAGTGCTACTGGACTGCTTTTTTGTTTAGCTATGCCAGTGCACGTCTGCTAAGGGACTAGCTCATCATCTTTAAGCAATGTCATACCACATGCATTCTGACCTTTTGGTGTGTGATTTGGTACAATAAGGAAGAATTACTTAGTGTGTGAGTCCCACAGCAAAAGTATGAATCTGTTTATGATTTATCTTCTGAACAAGTCTACTAGCATTTCCATTAAATCTTGTTCTCACCTATAATAGTAAAACAAGTAACACACCTTGCTCACTAAGTAAGACCTTGGTAGGATAGACTTGAAAGAAATGGCTGTTTAACTAACCTGACATGTCTCCTGGTTTAGGTGGGTCTGTTTCGAAAATCAGGAGTGAAGTCCCGAATCCAGGCCCTGCGTCAGATGAATGAGAGCTCCCCTGAGAATGTCAGCTATGAAGACCAGTCAGCCTATGATGTGGCAGATATGGTAAAGCAGTTTTTCAGGGATTTACCAGAACCTCTTCTCACCAGTAAGCTAGGAGAAACCTTCCTCCAGATCTATCAATGTAAGTAAAACATCATGAATGTTACTCAAGTGTCAACAGTAGGCCTCGGTCATTCAACTAACTTCAAAGGGCTTTAGATCAGGCAAACTGTGATTGGTGCTGTAGGCAGCACAACATAAAGGCAGTCTCCAAGAGAGCTGCATGCCCAAATCCCATTAACTGGACACCATTGGGTGTCCAAATCCCACATGCAGCTTTGGAAATCTCAGCCTTCCAATCAAAAATAAGTGCACAGAGAAAGAAGAGATGCACAGGGAGCACCAAAGCAGGAAATAACCTGAAACTGTTTCTGTTATATTTTTCTTAAATGTTATGCACTCCCTTCATCTTGGTAAAGTCTTCTGAACGTGGAAAGGTTGGCAGCTTGGCCTTCAAATGAGAACATCAATATGAAATGAATTTTCATGAGGGACATAGCTTTTGAGACTTTGCATTTCATTATCTCTCCTAGCATTTATACATACTCCAGTGCCATAGTTTAGATCCCAGACTTCAGTCCTGCTAAGGAGAAGAAAAGCTTGAGGGCTTTTTTTCTCCTAATTTCATTCCCCAGCAGTCCCCCTCTCCTCCTCTGGAGTCAGGCACCCCCAGCCCCTCCACTCTAACCCAATCCCCTACCTCTCCCTCAGAGCCAGGCAGAAAGGTGTCAGTGCATGTAAGCCAGAAAGTGAAACAGTCTAATTGTCCAAACTTGGAAAGAAGTCAAAAGTAAACAAACATTGGCAATAGTTAAAAATTAATTCGCAATTTAAAACGTTCAGTTGTAGGAAGTTCAGTTGATATTGGTGAGAGAGCAACCATTTAAAAATACCTGTTGAGTCCAGCTTTCAGAAGTCTGTTTAAGATAGCTGTATGCCCTAAGTACACCTCACAATTTTTAATGTATTTCTCTTCGCAACTCCTGAGAGGCCTGAAGTACTGTTACTCCTGTTTCACAGGTGATGAGCTGAGACAGAGGAAGATAGAAACATGGTGAGACCAAGGTCACACTGGAAGCCTGTAGGAAGTAGTGAATTGAAGCTAAGTCTCTCTAGTCCTAGACTAGTGACCCAATCACTGGACCAGGGAAGGCCAACCAGTTAGAGATTTAAGAGCCAAAACAGCTGTGGACAGAGTGCAAAGAGCCACGTATCATATATTTATTTGTATATATCGATCAATCAATCAATAGATATTATATAGAGAGAGGTATAGATGTATAAAGATAAAAATAAATATACTAAATAAACAAAAATAAATATAAATATATTATATGTGGCTAAATGCCCCCATCCTTCCCCAGAGCCAGACACCCCCAGACCTTGATCTAACCCAGTCCCCCTCCCCTTCTCCAGAGCCAGGCACCCCCCAGACCCCCACTGTAACCCAGTCTCTGTCCCCTCCTCCAGAGCCAGACATGCCCACGCTCCCTGCTCTAACCCAATGCTCTGCTGCAGAGCCAGGCACTCCCAGCTTCCCTGCTTTAAACCAGTCTCCAGTACCTCTCTCAGAGACAGGCGCCCCCAGCCTACCCCCTACTCTAACCTAATGCTGGCGACTCACCAGAGCTGTCATTTCCACCCCTCGCTTCTTCCTCCAACTGTTGAGCAGGGTGTGTGCGCAGACCACTGAACAGTCCTCCTAGTGTGTGGCTCTGAGCAGGAGTTGCATTTCGTTGCTCAAAGACCTGCATGCAGCTCAAGAACCATGAGTTGGCCACCCCTGCATTGGACCATACTTCTCTCTGCTTTTACACCCAGCAGGGGCAGGGTCACACTGAACTTCAGGCACATTTCATCACACTTTATGAAAAGCAACTGTAATATTTTGCACCAATAAAGTTTAACTCATAATTATTTGCATCAACAAAAGAGCAGGCTTAGTGGGGGGCACATCTAATTTCAGGGACATATTTTATGTTCTCATAGTGACTCTGATAAAAATGTGTTTTAGCCATTGTTTGACAAAAACTAGGACTGTGCCTGTATTAACACAGGAGGGGAGGCCAATCTACTGTCACATTTGAATGCTCAGCTCTCTAAAAAGCCTGTATGGTTTTAGAGTGTGGAAACTCATATAAAGCTACAAAGCCAGTAAAAGTAAATCTTCTTTTAGGCTGTTGCTAATCATTGTAGAAGCTTCCGTTTTGGGGAAGTCAGGTGTATTTTATTTATAACTACAGCTGGCCCCATTATACTCTAGTATAGCACATAGAGGAAAGATTTAGAGAAGGAAATTGAGATATATCTCACTTTATGGATCAGCCTTTTAACATAGTCTTGTAGTTATGAAAATGTCATTCATGAAAATAATAGTAAACCTTCCAGGTACAGTATATATAGGGAATAAATGAATCCCGAGGTATAATAAGGCTAAAGAGCTTAAGTCTGTAATGCTAGGAGAAGAAGAAATGGTTCTGGGAAGGATTTCTTTGCACTGTGTGGGTAAATTTAAGATGCTCGCACATACTTCACTATGGATATGTTTAAAACAAAGCTGTGACAGGGCAATACATTCGACAACATTTATATTTCTTTACTTCAGGTAGTACCGGTAGAGGCACTTTTTGGATAAAAGAAAAAATAAACAGTGACTTGGGTACCAGTGGTGCCTCATAAAGTGTGTCATTAGAGAGATACTTTACTTTGGGAATTTTTGTGAAAATGCATGTGGTTTACTTAGTCACCAAAACTGAGGTTAGGAAAGATTCTTTCCCACATGGTACACTCACATGAACTCGAGGAGCTGAGATACTGTTGATATATCCAGAACAGGTGAAGTTCTGTGATTGCAGGGGGATGGGCATATCGCAGTTCAGATTTTGCTTAGTTACCCTGTACTTGGCATAGCAGTAGGTTTATGTTACTCCGTTTAACCCAAACTCCCAGTTAAGTGAAGTTACATTCCTCAAGGCTGTACATTATACACCATAGAATCATAATATCGTAGAATTCTAGGGCTGGAAGGGACCAGAGGAGGTCGTCTAGTCCAGCCCCCTGCCTAAAGCAGGATCAACCCCAACTAAATCATCCCAGCCATGACTATGTCAAGCCAGAACTTAAAAACCTCTAGGGATGGAGATTCCACCACCCGTCTTGGTTATGCATTCCAGTCCTTCACCGCTCTCCTGGTAAAATAATGTTTCCTAATATCCAACGTACACCTCTCCCTCTGTAACTTCAGGCTATTGCTTCTTGTTGTGCCATATGTCACCACTGAGAACAATCTCTCTCCATCCTCTTTAGAGCCTCCTTTCAGGAAGTTGAAGGCTGCTATTAAATTGCCCCTCAGTCTTCCTTTCTGCAAACTAAATATAAGCCCAAATCTCTCAGCCTCTCCTCATAGGTCATGTGCTCCAGACCCCTAATCATTTTTGCTGATTTCCACTGACTCCTCTCCAATGTGTCCACATCTTTTCTATACCAGGGGGCCCAGAACTGCACACAGTACTCCAGATGTGGCCTCATCAGTGCTGACTAGAGGGGAATAATAACTTCTCTAGATCTGCTGGAAATGCTTCTCCTAATGCACACCAATATGCCATTAGCCTTCTTGGCTACAAGGGCACACTCTTTACTCATATCCAACCTCTCATCCACTGTAATCTCCAGGTCCTTTTCTGCTGCACTGCTGCTTAGCCAGTCAGTTCCCAGCCTGTAACAGTGCTTGGGATTCTTCCATCCCAAGTGCAGGACTGTGCACTTCTCCTTGTTGAACCTCATCAAATTTCTTTTGGCCCAATCCTCCAATTTGTCTAGGTCACTCTTGACCCTATCCCTACTCTCCAATGTATCTACCTGACTCCCTACCTTAGTGTCATCTGCAAATTTGCTGAGAGCACAATCCATCCCCTCATCCAGGTCATTAATAAAGATGTTGAACAGTACTGGCCCTAGAACTGACCCAGGTATCAACCGCCAACCAAACATTGAGCCATTGACCACTGAGCCATTGACCACTACCCTTTGGGCCCATCCATCAAGCCCGTTTTCTATTCATCTTACAGTCCATGCATCCAATCCTTACTTCCTTAGCTTATGGGCAAGAATATTATGGGAGACTGTATCAAGAGCTTTGCTAAGGTCAAGGTATATCACATCCACTGACTTCCCCGTGTCCAGGGAGCCAGTTACCTCATTATAGAAACTAATCAGACTGGTCAGGCACGACTTCCCCTTGGTGAATCCATGTTGACTACTTTTCCTCACTTTCTCCTCTCCAAGTGCTCCAAAATGGATTCCTTGAGGATTCCCTCCATGATTTTTCCAGGGACTGAGGTAAAGCTGACCGGTGTATAGTTCCCTGTATTGTCCTCCTTTCCTTTTTAAAACATGGGCACTACATTTGCCTTTTTCCAATTATTTGGGACCTCTTCCAGTCTCCATGAGTTTTCAAAGATAATAGCCAAAGGCTCTGCAATGACATCTTCCAATTCCCCCAGTACCCTTGGATGCATTAAATCCAGACCCAAAGTTTTGTGTGCATCTAGCTTTTCTAAATAGCTCAACCCATTCTTTCCCCATGAGGGCTGCCCACCTCGTTCCCATACTGCATTGCCTAGTGTGGTAGTCAGGGAGCTGACCTTGTCCGTGAAGACTGAGGCAAAAAAGCATTGAGCACTTCAGCCCTTCCCACATCATCTGTCCCAGGTTACCTCCCTCATCTAGTAATGGCCCCACACCCTCCCTGATAACCCTCTTATTGTTAATGTGCCTGTAGAAAACCTTCTTGTTGCCCTTCACAATCCTTGCTAGCTGCAGTTCCAATTGTGCTTTTGCTTTCTTGATTACCCCCCGGCATTCTCCAGCCATATATTTATACTTCTCCTTAGTCATCTGTCCAAGTTTCCACTTCTTATATGCATCCTGTTTGAGTGTAAGCTCACCAAGGATTTCCCTTATAAGCCAAGCTGGTTGCCTACCATGTTTGCTTTTCGTACTACGCATCAGGATGGTTTGTTCCTGTGCCTTCAATAAGACCTCTTTAAAATATTGCCAGTTCTCCTGAACTACTTTTCCCTTTGTATTAGCTTCCCAGGGGATCCTGCCCATCAGTTGTCTCAGGGAGTCGAAGTCTGCTCTTCTGAAATGAAGGGTCTATATTTTACTGCTCACCTTTCTTCCTTTTGTCAGAATCCTGAAATCTACCATCTCATGATCACTGCAGCCGAGGTTGCCACCCACTTCTCTTTCTCCTACTAGTTCTTCCCTGTTTGTGAGCAGCAGGTCAAGCTGCGCACAGCTCCGGTCAGTTCCTTCAGTACTTGTATGAGGAAGTTATCCCCAACATTCTCAAAAACTTCCTGGATTGTCTGTGTGCTGCTGTATTGGTCTCCCAACAAATGTCTGGGTAGTTAAAGTCTCCCATGAGAATCAGGACCTGTGGTTTGGAAGCTTCTCTTAGTTGTTTGAAGAAATCCTCAGCTGCCTCATCTATGTGATCTGGTGGCCTACAGCAGACACCAAACACAACATCACTTCTGTTGCTTCTGCTTCTAAACTTAACCCCAAAGACACTCAACTGTCATTTCTCCCTCCATATACTGGAATTCTGAGCAATCATATTGCTCTCTCACATAAATCACAATTCCTCTTGCTTTTCTCCCCTGCCTGTCCTTCCTGAACAGTTTATACCCTTCTGTGACAGTGCTCCAGTTATGTGAGTCATCCTACCAAGTCTCCACTACTCCAATCACCTCATGCTTCTTTGACTGTGCCAGGGTCTCTAATTCCTCCTGTTTGTTTCCCAGGCTTCTTGCATTTGTGTACAAACACCTTAGATAATGAGCTGATTGGCTCAGTTTCTCCTTTTGAACAAGTGGTCCTTCTTTATTGTTCCTTCTTCCTTCCCCACTTACCTCACAGCTTGTGTCACTGTCCCCGATGAATCTAGTTTAAAGCCCTCCTCACTAGGCTTGCAAGCCTGCCCACAGAGATGCTCTTTTCTCTCTTCATTAGGTAGATCCTGTCATTTCCGAGCAATCCTTGCAATCCTTGTTTTCGAAACAGAAATCCCATGATCAAAGAAACCAAAGCCTTCTCTCCAACACCACCTGCGCAACCATCCATTTACTTCCATGATTCAACTATCTCTACTTGGACCCCTTCCTTCCAAAGGAAAGATGGATGAGAACACCACTTGCACTCCATATTCCTTGATCTTCCTTCCCAGAGTTACATAGTCCACAGCGATCCACTCAAGGTCATTCTTTGCTGTGTCATTGGCTCCTACATGGAGAAGTAGGAAGGAGTAATAATCCGCAGGTTTGCTGACTTTTGGAAGTCTCTCTGTCATGTCCTGGATTCTAGCTCCTGCAAAGCAGCAAACTTCCCGAGATTCCAGGTCTGGACAGCAGATGGATGACTCCATCCCTCTTAGGAGGGAGTCCCCGACCACCACCACCTGTTGTCGTCTTCTCTTTGGGTGGTGGTCGTAGAACTGCCATCCCTGGGATTATGCATCCCATGCCTTCCATCCAGTGGGGCCTTCTTCTGATCCCTTCTCTGAGAGGTCTCTGCCACAGCAGTCTCCACTATATCACCCGTGCAGAGAGCTTGAAAGCTGTTTCTTACCTCTACAGGAATTGGAGATAACTTAATTGGCTTTCATCTCCTGGAAGTTACATGCTTCCTGTTTTTCCCTCAGTTTGTAGTGCCCTCATTGGTTGCTCAGCCTGCTGTGCCTCCAGTACTAAAAGATGCCTTCTATCAAGGAAGTCTTCACCTTCTCTGATGGACCAAAGCCTTGATATTTGCACCTCAAGTCCTCTAACCTTTTCTTCCGAGGTGGCAAACAGCTTGCACTTGGTACGTACGAAATCCCTTCTATCTTCTAGGAGGAAGACAAACATAGCACATGCTGAGCAGGTCACAACAGCGGACTTGTCAGTAGACTTGTCACTATCTATTTTTTTTCCTTTTGTCAGAGAATTCACTAAGAAGATATCAGAGCCGCCTTGATGGGCAGAAGAGAAAAAACTATGAAAAAGAAACCAAATAATAATAATATGCTCCCCCAGCCCAAGGTGAACTCCCAGGCAAACTCCCCTGTTAGCAGCCCTCTGTTTGCAGCTCCCAGCTGATCACACACACTGCTGGTTGCTAGCCTCTGGCTTGTGAAGCCTTCTTTCCTTTGGTCCCTCCTACCCCAGGTGAGTCGCAAGGGGTGGGGCTCACTCACACGCACACACTAACTGCTGCAGTAACTGGAGTTCAAAGTGAAGCAGACAATCAGCCTGGCAAACTCGTGTTCAAATTCAAACCATCAGCCTATCAATCAAAGTCACCCACAAGTAACTGAGATGAATCAGTATCTGAAATTCAAATTCAAACTTACCAAAGAGAACTCTGACTCTTCTGAAGGTTCCCATGCCACCTCTAGAAAGTGCCATTTATTTGCCATTTTTTTGTCTGCAGCCTTTTAAAATAAAGAGCTTGTGTGAGCTTTGGAGACACCAACTTAACACCTTACTGTTGCATCAGTGGAAACTCAGGCTTTGGTCTTCTTTTATAGGGTTATGTATAACGTATTGAACACTTAGAGGCATTCTCTTAATCTCACCTGAGGAAGCTTATGTAGCTTTAGAAATGATTCTGTCCAAGATCCCATTTAAGCATATCTGTTGCTACTTTCATTACACACATCCTAAGTTCAGGACATAAGTGCAGGCATTCTCCCAAGGGTTCCTAATGCTTTTTGAACTGCTCTCCCAAGGGCAGAAAAATCATAGAAAAGAGCATTTAATGCTATGGCACAAAATACTGCTCACACATCATATACTGTAAATGAAGGTCAATCTCCTTCTTACAGAAGGGTAGTAAAGTAGGCCAGACAGGCTGTGCACTATGGAAGGGCATAAAATATAATAGCACATGAAGGTTTGAACTCATTCCTGTTTAATACAGGTAGGTATTCAGTTTCCAAAACATGGAAGAGTAAGAGTAAGCAAGCCCAGTCAGAGTCTGTAAGAAAGAAAAGCCAAGATTTTAATAGCGTGACATTTAAAAGGTGTTTTCCCCCTCCAAAAGTAGGCACTACAGTGTGAGTTTCTGTGTTTGCTTTATCATGTACCAGTGTTTTTACATGCTCTTCTGATTAACCCCATCAAACGACACTTGACTTTCCCCAGATGTTCCCAAAGAGCAAAGACTTCAGGCTGTACAAGCAGCCATCATGTTGATGTCAGATGAAAACAGGGAGGTTTTGCAAACTCTGCTGTGTTTCCTGAGTGATGTCTCTTCTGTAGAAGAAAATCAGATGACTCCAATGAATGTAGCTGTGTGTCTGGCCCCTTCCCTTTTCCACCTTAATATACTAAAAAAGGAAAACTCACCAAGGTGAGTAATTGTCTTGGCTGGACCATTATCTTTTAAAGAAAGGGCTGGAGTTTAAAACTTAAGCAACATTGTATTAGCCTGAAACAAAAAGATGCTGGGGGACTTTTGGCACTGTGTTCACTGGGGAGAAAAGACATTCATAGTTTTTGGGGGGACGTCTTTTAACAGGCCCATTTTCAGTGCATGGTACGGGGCTGTAGGCATACAGTTCCTGTCAAAGCACTGAGTGTGGTGTGGCTTAAATCGTGTGCAATCCCAAACTTTATCCAAATCGTTATTAAAAAGACATCTTGTGTTCTAATTCCAGCTCAGCCTGTGACTCACTTTGGGCATATTCAGATAGCATTCTGCTAACTGGGAAATGGAGCTTATGTCAAGCCAGGATCCTATTGGTTCATTACACAGTGAATAAAGAATAAGGCTTGGATCCATCCAAACAGTGGTGGCTCCTCTAAGTGTCCCTTCTGCATTCCCTTCCCATCCCTGCCAAAGATATTACTATGACGATCCTTGTAGCCACTACCTTGCCAAGCATTAAATTATGACAGGGCAGAGTACTGGGCATACTAGCTGAAGTTCTGTTGCACAACGTATGTTACACAATGTACAACACCTTTAACCTTTTCTGCTTTTAACTTTGGCTCAAGAATATTTTCAGTAAACACTTTTCCTTTGGTACCAAAAAAGGATTTGTGTAGTCTGAATGATCTCTTCTAAATGCAAACATAAAAGGATTTTCTCTGTGTCCATGAGAATGTTGTGCCATTATGTTTACTTTCCAATTAAAAAGCCTCAGCTCCTCTTACCTGAGACACTGAATTCAATTACAGAGTAATACAGAAAAAATATGCAACAGGAAAGCCAGATCAGAAGGATCTCAGTGAAAACCTGGCAGCCACTCAGGGGCTTGCACACATGATAATTGAATGCAACAAACTTTTTGAGGTGAGTGGAAGACGTAGTATAATTCATAGCCATGGTGCATAACAAAGCAGCCTTTGAAATATTTACAGTTTATATTTACATTTACTCTCTCATTTTAGTTAAGAGGGTGATGGTCCTAACTTATTTATAAGCCTGTTCCATCTGAAGTATATTTCTCATTTCTTTTTTTTTTTTTTTTTTTACTGTCTCTTAGCTTTTCAGAGACAGAGACATTCACAATACTGGTTTATTGTCCTTGGGAGTTTGCAGCTTAGAATTCTGGGTTAATAAATTTAAGTTTAGTTTAGTTTATAGCAGAATCTGCTGTTTTAACGTTAAATTAGTTTTATGTTTGTAGTATTTTATTTTTAAAAATTCCAAAAGGGAGCTTACATACTTTGTTTGGTATGTCATGCAGCAAAGCTGTAGTCACCTCTATTTACTGAACTGCATATATTGTCTCTTGTCACGTCAGGGATAGAACTTGTATCCATCTGCTCCAGGAGAACATGCTAGTGTCATTTGAACTAAAGGAGAATCACTAATAGCAACTAACGGGCCCCTAACACACAGATGAACAGTCTGATTCCATCCCATAGACAGCTGTGATGCAAAGACACAGTGGCTATTTTATTATAATAGCTTGATAACTTGTGAGTAATAGTAGGCAAAGATAGCAGTGGGTATCTGCTTTCATAGATTGTAAGTTCACTCTGGAAAAAAAAATACATAAGGATCGAGAATGCTTCTTTTACAGGGTAGTTCTCAAAATGAGCATCTAAGTTTTACTTGCTTTCTTTGGAGCAGGTCCCGCATGAGATGGCAACCCAGTCTCGAAACTCCTACGTGGAGGCTGAAGTGCATTGTCCAACATTGGAGGAGCTAGGAAAGCAAATGGATGAAGAGGGTGGGAATTACCAAATGTACCTTGAAAGTCAAATGCAGAACCTTCAGAAAGAAGCAAAAGAGAAATTCAAAGGATGGATCACCTGTTCTAGCATAGAGAACACAGACCTCGCTTACAAAAAGGTAATTTCAAGAGATGTGGAAGAAGTAAAAACAAAACATTTTTTTACGAAAATCTACCCATTTGTACTCAAAGGACCAAAATGTGGCTGAATAAATACCTTTACTATTTCTAAGTCTTCTAGAGAAAAGTAAACAATATTATTTGGGTAAAAATGCTATGAAAACTTCTTAGTAGTTAATATTCATGTAACATGGCAATGATCTGTTTATGGAAGTGGGCACATAGAAGCCACGGTTAGGTCTCAAACCAACAGGCAGAGGAAGTGATAAAGCAAACAATAAAAAGACAGAGAGAAGGAAAGATGAGAATTTTTGAGAGGGA
The DNA here is from genome assembly GCF_033958435.1 of Carettochelys insculpta. Taxonomy (NCBI): domain Eukaryota; kingdom Metazoa; phylum Chordata; order Testudines; family Carettochelyidae; genus Carettochelys; species Carettochelys insculpta. The sequence goes on along the minus strand of NC_134137.1, from coordinate 53,827,866 downwards.
AGTGGGTAACTTTTCTGGTCTTTTTCTGCACAGGGGTGACTGGAACACAATAGAGAAAGTTGCTAAAGCTTGGGGGGATATGGAAAGGGGAGGGAAATGGAAAAGCTTGTTACTGTAGGTACAATGTAGCTTCCTGCGTGTTCAACCTGGGCAGCCCTGCTTAGTCACTGTGAAAATGTTACACCTCTGATTTTAGGATAATTTTATCACTGCTCTATTGAGATGGAGTCTTTTCAGGAAAGTAACTATAAGTGGGGCGGAATGTGAGGCAAAAATAGGGGAAAGCAATCTTGGAATCCTCTGTGCAAACACCTGGGAGTTGGGCAATGTCCCAGAAGACTGAAGAAAGGTGAACATAGTACCTGCTTTTAACAGTGGGAACAAAAAGGACCTGGAGAATTGTAAAGCAACAGTCAGTTTGTAAGCATCCTAATGAAAACAGGTTTACAAAGAATAGCCAGCATGGCTTTGTCAAGAACAGATCATAGTAAACCAATTTATTTCCCTTCTTTGACGGGGCTACCAGTTTAGTGGATAGGAGGGAAGCATGACATGAGATGTATAAATTTTAGTAAAAACAACAAGAAGTCCTGTGGCACCTTATAGACTAACGGATATTTTGGAGCATAAGTTTGCGTGGGCAAAGACCTGCTTCATCAGTTGCACGGGGGTGGGGGGGTGTTTCAGAGCAGGATTTAAAGAAGGGTCTCAGTAAGGGGGTAGTCAGAGCTGACAAGATCTATTCAGTCAGGGTGGAAATGGCCCATTACCGGCCGTTCATGTGGAGGTGTGAACATCAAGACAGGAGAAAACAAGTCAGTTAATCAGGGGGATGTGGCTCATTGTCAGTCGCTAATGTGGAGGTGTGAACATCAAGAGCAGAGAAACTGCTTTTGTAATGGGCCAACCACTCCCAGTCTCTGTTCAATCCTTGGTTGATGGAGTCAAATTTACAAATAAATTGCAGCTCAGAAATTTCTCTTTCCAGTTTATTTTTGAATTTTTTTTATTGTAGGACTGCTACTTTTAAATCTGTTACTGAGTGTCCAGGCAGATTGAAGTGTTCTCCTACAAGTTTTTGTATGTTAACATTCCTGATGTCTGATTTATGTCCATTTATTCTTTTACATACAGACTGTCCAGTTTGGCCAATATAAATTGCAGTGGGGCATTGCTGCCACATGATGGCATATATTATATCAGTCGATGTGCAGGTGAAAGAGCCCCTGATAGTGTGGTTGATGTTAGGTCCTGTGATGATATCGCTGGTGTATATATGTGAGTGGAGTTGGCAGCGAGGTTTGTTGCAGGGATTGTTTCCAGGTTTAGAATTACTGTGTTGTGGTCTATAGTTGCTGGTGAGAATTTGTTTAAGGTTAGCAGACTGTCTGTAGGTGAGGACAGGGCTGCCTCCCAAGGTCTGTGAGAGTGAAGGATCTTTGTCCAGGATGGGTTGCAGATCACTGACAATGCACTGGAGAGGCTTTAGCTAGGAGCTGTATGTGATGACCAGTGGTGTTCTCTTGTTTTTTTTGTTGGGCCTGTCTTGTAGCACATGGCTTCTGAGTACATGTCTGGCTCTTACAACAAAAACATTTCAAAAATAAAATAAAACAGATAGTGTCATTCCAGCCTATCTTAGAATAAGTGTTGTAGATAAGACATAGCAGGTGATTGCCTTGCTCTCCTTAGCACTTGTGAGGCCTTATCTAGAGTACTGTGTCTGATATTGGCTACCACACTTTGTGAAGCATGTGGACAAATTTCCTGAGGAGAGTACCCAAAGGCTACATCTAGACTACAGAGAACTTTCAAAGAAGCCCTTCTGAAAGATTTCTTTCGAAAGAGTGCATACGCATTCCAAAAAGCAGATCAAAAGAGTGATCTGCTTTTTTGAAAGAAAGAGTCCACACAGGCCCCACTCCTTCAAAAGAACGGGCCAGGGATCAAAAAATCAGGCCCTATGAGGACTGCTCTTTTGAATAAAAGGGCCTGCACACGTTTTCTTTTGAAAGAAGCTTTTGAAAGGGGGCACTGTACCTGAAACAGGAAAGAAAGAATGATTTCAAAAGGAGCGCTGCATTTTTTCAATTTACTTTCAAAAGAACACTTTTTAAGTGTAGGCACTCCACAGGATCCTTCAAAAAAGGCCCCTTCTTTTGAAAAATCTTTCAAAAGAACTTGCTAGCGTAGACACAGCCAAAATGATAAATGGTTGAAAAAACCTGACCTACGAGGAAAGACTAAAAGAACACGTTTTAGTCATGAGAAAAGCAGATGGGGGCAAGGGGTTGTTAAGGACTGCTATAAAAAGGACTATGATCAGTTGTTCTCCATCTCCACTGACGGTAGGATAAAAAGAAATGAGCTTAATCTGCAGCAAGAGGGAGTTAAATTAGAAATTAGGAAAACCTTTGTAACTATAAGGGTTTGTCTATACTTAACAGAAAATCAACCTGGTCAGGGTCAATCTTCCGAGGTTTGATTTAGTGCACCTAATGGGGACGTGCTAAATAGAAATCTCAGTGCTCAACAGTTGACCCTGGTACTCCTCATTCTCACAAGGAGTAAGGGAGGTCAATGGGAGAGTTTCTCCTGTTGACCTCCCTCTGGCCACGTCCACACTACAGTGATCTTTCAAAAGATGATCTTCCAGAAGATTTCTTCTAAAAGATCTTCTTTCAAAAGACCATATCCACACGCGAAAAAGCAGATCAAAAGATCAATCAACTCTTTTGAAAAAGGGCATCCACACAGCCCCCGCTCTTCTGAAAGAAAAGACTGGGTATCAAAAAATCCAGCACCATGAGGACCACTCTTTCAAACAAAGGGCCTTCAGAGCATCTACACATGCTTTTTTCTGAAAAAAATTTTGGGAAAAAGTGGTCTTCCTCATTTGGGAGAGGACGAGGGCTTCTGGAAGAAGCCTCATGTTCTTTCAAAAGAAATTCGAAGGAATGCATTTTGTGTGCTTGTTCTTTCAGAAGAGGGCCTACTTTTCCGAAAGGACTTGCTAGTGTAGATGCGGCCTCTGTGAGGATCATCTGATAAATCAATCTTAGATATGTTGATTCCAGCTACGCAATTGTTGTCCCTGGAATTGAGTATCTAAGATCAACTTTCATATCTAGCGTAGACCTGCCCTAAGAGTAGTTAGCTTTGGAATATGCTTCCAAGGGAGACTGTGGAATCCCCATCACTGAAGGTTTTTAAAAGAGGTTGGACAAACCCCGGTCAGGCACGGTTTAGGCTTATTTGGTCTGCCACCACACAGGGACAACCCCTCCAGCCCTACCTTTCTCTCAACTTGGGTTCTCTATGGCTTTCCCTCGACTACAGAGCTGTGTCAAGCAATGAAACCCAAGGACCCCGAGCAGATTTTTTTTGTTATAAAAACTATTTTACTACTTTTGGGACCCCAGAAAGAGGAGCCTCTATCCATCTAGACACAAGAATGAGTGGCCTCGTCAATTACCCTTGAAAATGCTGGCTAATGCAACTCCACTGGTTAGCCAAAAGTGCTAATGCTCCTGACACAGCATCACATCCAGTTGCTCAAGTGTTTCAGATTGAATATGGGACTCTTTTAGGGCATCAGAGATTCTAGTACGGGGCCAGGAAATCAGTCTTATTCTAATCAGATTGTATAACACCAACTCTTTCTTCAGCCCCTCCTTCTGGCTATTTAGCAAACATTCTATAGCCTCTTCAGGGAAAATCCGACATTCTACTTAGTATCTTTGGGGCAGGAACTTTGTGCCAAATTGGCGTCCTAATCCCACCCATATAAACAGAGTAATACCAGTGCCATTGGACGAGCTAATCCAGATTTATATTGGCATGAGAACAGAATTTAACCTCCTGTCTCATTTTTCTGTTGCATGTCAGCACATGTAGGTTTTAATGTTGAACATGCCTGTAAATATAAATGCTGAGAAACTTCATCTTAAGCTTAAACTAAGAGTCTTCACTGAAAGTCCTTTAATCATTGTGCACTGAGAATGTATTTGTAAAGCCAGCATTTCCATTTTTTTCTTCCTGGTTTACTCAAGGTTGGGGATGGCAACCCTCTCAGGCTTTGGAAAGCTTCAGTGGAAGTTGAAGCACCCCCATCAGTTGTACTAAATCGAATTCTAAGAGAACGTCACCTGTGGGATGAGGACTTCTTGCAATGGAAGGTTGTAGAAACTCTGGATAAGCAAACAGAAATCTACCAATATGTACTGAACAGCATGGCGCCCCATCCTGGCAGAGACTTTGTTGTTCTCAGGTAAACTTTCAAAAGGCAACCTTCTAGCCTCTTACTTCTCCACATGCAGGTTCTTTGTCGAGTAGCGTCCCTATGGGTGCTCCACTGTAGGTGTACATGTGCCCTTGCACCTCTAATCAGAGATTTTTTGATAGCCGTGTCCATTAAGCCCATGCATGTGCTCTCCCTCCCACACCATCTGCCTTGAAGCTATCTAGCACTGTGCAGGCGAACGCTCCTCACTTTCTTCTCTACCACAGAGCCCTAGGGAGAACTCCAAAGTGGAGGGAGGAGGGTGGGTTGTGGAGCACCCATAGGGACACACATCCTGAAGAACCATCATTACTGAATAAGGTAAGTAACGTTCTCTTCTGTTATTAGAAAGATCTGGTCTTACATAGTTTTCTCCTTAACTTTTCTACACTAGGTACACTACACCCTCTACGTATAGAATGTAATGTTTTATTTCTCAAAGTGAATTTAAGACTATCCACCTAGAGCAGTGATGCCCACCCTTTTCACTAGTGACAACTCCCAGTCACCCCCCAAAACCAGTCACAGATCACCATCTAAGCCAATTCTATTTCCTATGATCATTTTTATTTATCTCTTATTTTTTTCATCGACCCCTTGCAATACCCTCTGCAGACCCCTGGTTGGGAACCACTGAATGGAGCATACTGATTTTTTCCTCTCTGACATTTGAGCAATGCTCTTTCAGCACCTGCATATGAGAACATAAATACTGTTCTCTCCTTAGGACAGGTGCCTGATAATAGCTGCTCTCAGAATAATGCAGCTATAATCCAACTGTTTTTTTCTCCTGGTTTTGCCATGCTCTTTGGAGAATGGTGGAGCTCTCATTTTGCTTGAATTTGATGAGCCAGCATTTTAGTTGAAGACATACTAGTAACTTTAAGTTAAGGTTATTAGATAACATTTAAAGTTGGACCATTTTTTGTAAATGCTGAACATTTGAAAAATATAGAAATGAAATATCAGGGGAAAGTATTCATATATCCTAGTTCATGCAGTTCTCAGATAAACTTGTATGTGTAAATTAGCTTATTGGACAGCACAACCAGCCTTAACTCTGTTCACAAACGAACCATAAATAAGAAGCCCTCTTAAATGCACCTCCCCTGTAGTTCTTGGCCCACTCAAGAGGACAAGCAGTTGGAATGGTGTGCAGAAAGATTTCAGCTACAAAAAAACTGTCCCTAACTCAGCCATCAGATGTCAATTGTTTCCTTTTGATTGATTTTTGTGAATTATTGTACTGGACCTCTGCTTTCTCTCAAACTGGGTCTACACTACAGAGTTCTGTTGACAGAAGAGGCCTTTTGTCGACAAACTAGGAAGCATCCACACTACAAATGTATTCTGTCGAGAATCTGTTGACAGACCACAGCTTTTTTCCCAGCAGAATTCTGTCTTGACCATATGAGGTATAGTGCCTCCGTCGACAGATTCTGATGACAAAAAATAGTGTAGATGCTCTGGGGGGCCCCTCTGTTGACAGGGAGGCCTTCCAGTTCACTGGGCAGCCCTATTTGCAGAACTTCTGGTTGGCTGTTCTGTCGACAGAGGGCTGGGCATTCCAGACAGTGTGTGTCAACAGAGGGCATTGACAGGGGAGCCTGTATTAGGCATGGACATATTCTGCAGACAGAGGTTCTGTTAGGAAATATCTGTCGACAATGACTTCTGTGAACAGAACTCTGTAGTGTAAATGCAACTTTAGTGGAACAATATGCCACTGGCATTATATGCAGTTTTGACAAAGGAAATTGTCCAGAATTGCATTAGTGTGAAAAATGATGGAAGGTAATAAAGGAACCCAATGAAACGTAATTATATCACTATATCCCTTTTATTGTTAACTTCAGTATTCTGTCAGAGAATAACAGCTTGTCGACATTATTGGTATGAAGAACTGCTGGAATTCCTAAGAGTAATTTAAAAATATTTAATATAATTTCTTTATGATCAGAAAATACTAGATCTTACATCACACATTTTTCTTCACCTGCCCAAGATTTACTGACTGGGCTAAATTCCTCTGTGGTATAGCAGCAGTAGGGGAGTTTTTAACTACCTTTATTCTGAGTCCTATTATTTTCCTTTCAGTTCATGATGCATCACAGTATTTTATGTTTCTGAGAAAGCCACAGTGCAGTCACATCCATCAAACAAAATCTTATGGACAAGTTTTCATTCTCATCCTTAGCATAACCAGGATGGTTCAGAAACACCATTGTATATCACTGACTGAAATATATATCGTAGAAGGAATCCTGGCTGGTTTATGAGGGGCTGAAAACAGCCAGAAGAGACTATGCAATAAACTTGATGTTTATCTCCTTCGATTTCTGTTAAGGTCTGAGCAATGCTAACCCATCAGATTACATGTCCTAATTAATACACCTTGATTGACAGCAACTGAGTTTAGAGAAATTATTTGCTTCTAGAGCAGTGAGTTATTCATTTTATAGGACCGCTAATTTCCATCTCACCTTCAAAATGTTAGTTTTACTCTTATTCAATTTAGGGCTCGCATTGAAAGATATCAAAATGTTTCTAAAAATGTCTGAGGTATATGGAAGAATCCATAGGTTTGACCTCACATTTTGGAATCAATGTCAGCCTTATAGGGGGAACATGTAGCCTATGCATTGCATACTTCACATACTTCGCCTTTACATAGCACCTTTCATTTCAAAAGGCTCAACGTTACTTGACCCTTATAGGTGCTATAGTACAATCTCTTTTGCCTGAAAGTGCAGATTTTGTTAGTTTTACATAACTGCACTCAGAAACAATGTAAAACTTTAGAATCTACAAATCCACTCATTTCTACTTTTTTTGTCCAACCACTCACTTAGGCTACATCTACACTACCACAGAAGATCGACCCACTCTCTGGGTCAAATTTAACCCCAATGCTCCTCATAAGAGGTGAGGAATAAGGAAGGTCGAAGGTAGAAATGCTCCCGTTGACCTTCCCCTGCGTAGATAGACTTGGAAATCGACTGCAGATATGCCAATATTAGCTATGCTATTGGCGTAGCTAAAATTGCATATCGGTGATCGACTTCTATGTCTAGTGTAGACATAGCCTAACAGAAACAAGCTTGTTTACGTTTATGGGAGATAATGCTGCCTGCATCTTATATACAGTGTCACTTGCAACTGAGAACGGAGGTTTGCATAGCACTGTTGTAGCCAGCATTATAAGGTATTTACATGCTAGTGATGCTAAATGTTCAAATCCCTCTTCATGCTTCAGTTTGTAGATTTTAAAATTTTATATTGTTTTGATTATGAGTGCGGTTATGTAAAAAACTAATTCTGCATTTGTATGTTGTACGTATGTCACGAAGAAGAGATTGCACTAAAGTACTTGTTTATCTTTTGTTTATCTTATTTACAATGCAAATATTTGTAATCAAAAATAATAAGTGAGCAGCGCACACTTAGTATTCTGTGTTGAAACTGGAATCCATGTATTTGAAAATGTAGAAAAACAACCACGAATATGTATAAAATTTTAAATGGGTGTTCTGTTATTATCAGTGCAATTAAAACTGCAACTAATTGTAGCTATATTTTTAATCTCATGATTCGTTGCAATTATCTTTTACTCATTTGACAGCCCTACTTAAAACCAGTGCTTTTTTTGTGTTGGTCCTTGCTGGTACTGAGTACCAGCACCTCGGCAGCCCCATCCACGAGATCGGCTAGGTTGGGAGAGCCGAGGAGCCAGCTGAATACTTGGCTCCTCTTTTTTACAAAAAATCACTGCTTAAAACCATTGACTTGTGAATTAACCAAACTTCCTGAGTCTGGCTCTTGCTTTCTTCTCTACTTAGTGCTCTCACTCGTTCTCTCAATGTGTCTTTCTTTCTTAAATGTCTTGTGGCAGGACATGGAGAACGGATTTGCCAAAGGGAGTGTGCACACTCGTGGCAGTCTCAGTGGAACATGAAGAAGCAACTTTGATGGGAGGCGTGCGAGCAGTCGTTATGGATTCTCAGGATTTAATAGAGCCTTGTGGCTCAGGAAAATCCAGGCTGACACATGTCTGTAGAATTGATTTGAAGTAAGTACTACACCTGCAGAGAGCAGATCAGTGACATCCAGTGTTCCCTTTTAGCTGAGTGCTTAGGCACCCACCGAGGAGAGATTCAGGTGCCACCAAACTGATTAGCAGAGCACCCAAAGTGAGCAGCCTGTGTTTCTATTAGTGGTGCACATCCACACGTCTTGGTGCACATAACAGAATTTATTCCACCCATGCATGGAAAAAATTAGAGGGAACCCTGGTGGCGCCTTCCTCAGTAAACAAAAAGCTCTGCTTAGTTGAGCAGGTTTAGCCAAGAAAGGGCAGTTACGTTTTCCTTGTAGTAATACGAGAATGGCACAATTTCCAGTGTGCCGTCAGGGTCCCAACAGCAGACACTTTCAGCACTTTTTCTAGTAGTTTATCGGGTTTTAATGCATTTTCTCACAGAATGCTTCTTTTAAAAGATGCATGAAGCAAGGTGAGTCCTGAAGTGGTGTTCTCTTCCAAAAAGAGACCGGAAATGGCACTTTCTTCCTGAACAGCTCTGCTTTTGGTGCATATTGAGGGTCACAGCTGCTTACGTTGGTGACACACATACGGCTTTACTTCTGTTTACTCCTGTTAGCTCTACAGTGCCAGCACAGCTAAGCTAGTGGGCAATGGATTTGTTTCTTAGTGAGAGTCATTAGAGGCATTGTTTGCCAAGTTCTTCTCAGTCATGTTTATGCAAAACTGAGCAGGCCACGTGGGAGTGCATTGAGGATTTAATTTGAAGACCCTGGTGCGGCTCATGAGCAAGAGGGACCTAACTTGGCTTGGAGAAATGTTATTGGTTATAATATATAAAAATGAAAAAATGTCAAATTTGCAGGGATGGCAGTCATAAGAAAAAACGTTCTAAGCCAAACACAATAGAAGTAATTGAGAGGCAAATGGTGAAACCCAGTATGCATTACTTCAGAATCACATTATATAACAGAATTGCTCTTTAAACATACACGAAAAGTCTGTGGTAGTCACCATACCTTATTGTTCAAAGTAACATTTATTTCATGCAGGTATGCTAATACTGGAAGACCAGTTGTATTCAGTGCAGTATCTGAGCACATTCTAATAGTGCATTAAGCAGCGTCACTAACATCTGTCACGTTCTTCTTGCAGTGGCATGTTGTTTTTAATAGATAGCGATATGCATTTTAGCTAAGGCAAAGTTAAGGAAGTGTTGCACTTGGAGTGTGAGGTAGCGAGGTTTGTCATAGTCCTTAAATCCTGAAGTTCACTCTGTTTCTGGGACCAGACCCTCAGAAAGTTCTGTCTGCCCAACAGCCAAGTTTTACTCTTGTTGTGGAGAGTTCAGTTGTCCCAGAGGAGCAAAGTTATCAATGGTACTCTCCATTATGGAGCTTTAGGAGATCTTCTAGCTACCTGGGGCCACTGAGCACTTTGAAGATAATTCCTGAGAACTTAATCCATTAGTATTTGGGAAGAAGCCAGTGTAACTATCAAAGGACAGATTTTGTGTGTTCACAACTGACCGCACTGTACCTACCAGGCTTATCTCACCACACAACTGACACCACTGTCCAGCTAATGTTACCATAAGAGTGAAATGTAAATCTGAGTGTAGCACAGGAGAGTCTTCAAAGTCCATTGGTGTTGGTGAGGATAAAATATCTTGGCTCCGTCTACATGAGAGGCTTTTCATGGAAAATCTGGGCTTTTGTCAGGAAAAACCACAGAGCTTCCACACGCAAAATGCACTTTGTCAACAGTTTGTTGACAAAACCCAGCACATCCACCAGCAGCGTTATACCTCTCCCCGTTCAGGTTTAACTACTCTTGTGAGAGTGTCCTATTGACCAAACAGCCATGTATACACCCTGGGGCCCTTCTGTCGACACACAGGGCTTCTGGTTCTCCGGGCTGCCCTGTTTGCAGAGCTTCCAGTCAGCCATTCTGTTGAGGTAGGGCAGGGCAGTCTGCCTGCCCTCTGTTAACAGAGCAGATTGCTCTCTCGAGCTGCTTTTATGCATAGATGCCATCTGTCGACAGAAGTTTTGTCAGGAAATCCCTTCTGACAGTCACTGGTGCTGACAGAGGCTGCTCATGTAGACGTCACCCTCAGATTCTGCAACCACACTAGTAGAGGCTAAAATAACAAGAACTTGAGCACATGGCAGTCCCACTCCTGCAAAGCAGAGTTTTTCAATCATTTTGTTTTCTTTCATTTCCTCAGAGGCCATTCCCCAGAGTGGTACAACAAGGTCTTTGGACATTTGTGTGCAGCAGAAGTTGCCAGGATCAGAAACTCATTTCAGCCTCTCATTGCTGAGGGGCCAGAAACCAAAATCTGAGGAAATGTTCCCGGAATGTGTGAGCTTGAAGCCGAGTGTGGTAGACAGCAGGAAGGCCCAGAGCAAAGGTTTGAATAAGGATTTAGCATTACCTACAATAGAAGTATGACCTCATGTCTGTACAGTGGTGAAACTGGGACTTCCCAGGAAGGCCTGCTTATTCCAGAGACTTCATTCACCTGGTGCCCCATCCCGTCTATGTTAATTTCAATTACTGACGTAAACCTTTCTTTAAAAAGCTTTCATCACTGTTATTTTAAAACGAAACTATTACCATTGCTTGTGTGTTGCATAATTCTGATATTTAAAAGCTTCTAAGAAGCATATTTTAACTGTAAATAAATGATGTACAGTTTGTATATACTTATCTATGTATATTATATATCTATATATGTACATGTAAAGTAACTATTTTGTATATAATTCAGTGCTTTCTAGAAGAAATCATCTGCATCAATTTTGACTTTATGTGGACCTGTTCCTGTTGCTTGTTTCTCAGTGTTGTACAACCACATAGGCTGTGTTTGCTATTTATCACAAGGCTACATGACATGATCTATATAATATCGACCAGAAATGTGGGTGCTCGGCTGTCCTCATGCTTGTTGTGGGGCAGAGGGAGCAAACTACAAGACGGTACATAGCACTAGCTGCAGGCACTATAAAGGGAATAACAGTAGGTTTAAATACAATGAACAGCAGTTCACAATTACCCCCAAAATGGCAACATGGCCATTGTAACGGGTAGGCACATTTTGAAGATCGTGTTACCAGAAGCTGTAGGAGGTGTGAGACTTCTCCACGCTAGCTCTCAAAAACTTCCCTGTAGCCTTAAAAAGCTGAGTAAGTAGTTACAATGAGTGGGTCTCTCCATTTACAGTACAGTTTGCACTGCCCAAAAATCATGATTCTCTGGTCCAGCAACATCCTGCCGGACCACGGATGTCACTGAATCAGAGAGCCCTGGCTGGGAAGCTACTAGGAGAAAGGCTGGTGGCTGGGAGTCCAGTCACAGTTGAGTGCAGTGACAGGGAGGCCGGCAAACCTGCGCAGGGGAGGCCAGGGGCTTGTGTCCTTGGAGCTGACACCCCAGCTCAGCCAGGGCTGAAGCTGGCTCCCCAACTGGGGCTAGAGCTGGCAGCCTGACTCACCAGCCAGGGCTCATCCTGGCAGCCAGGCCAGAGGTGGTGCCGGCCTCTGCAGGGCCAGGAGCATTAGCCCAGCAAGAGCCAGCGGCCACCTGCAGATAAGGGGACTGCTGGGCTGGATGTGGGGGGTGGGGTCCGAGGCAGGGGACCCCCAGGGTGTGGAGCCGGTGGCAAGAAGAGGCAGCAGGCTGGAAGATGCCAGCGATAGGGGATCTCCCTTCATCCAGCAAATTCCCTCTTTGGGGACCAGTGAGGTGCTGAGGGTGCCAGACGAGGAAGGTGCAACTTGTAGTAAAGCTACTTCCTGCATTAAGGCTCGGGCAGTTCAAATGTATTTTGCAGATACTGCGGTGACCTTAACTGTTCACCTGGAGTCAAATTGGCCAGTTAAGGGCCACCGCTCTGGAGCCTTTCTCTTAGATTTCTGGCTCAGTATGTACTTTAGAAGCTGTTCTTTCCTTCTTCTACCACAACATGTAATTGTTAACCAAAGTTCAAAACAGCGTTTCCATCCCAGACGTGCAACTAAATATCATTCCTTTTATATATTTTCACTATAAAAAAAATAACTGATTCTTGGGACAATCGCTTTTCGGTAAGAGCAAACAGTTTCAATTTATGCATTGATCTTTGATATGGCACTTTTGTGTTTCTGTTGATAAGAAGAGTGGTGATCACATTTTACTGGCTCATTTCATTTGCAGGGACTTAACGTTTTGCTAAGTGAAAGAATGCTTTAAAAATGGCTGTTAGCTATAAGATGCAGGTTTTCTTTTGTTTTTTTCAACTAACACAAAGCTGAAAATGTAATTATATGCATGAACCAGTTTAAAACACACACACACACACAGGTCTGTTAATACAATGCTCCTTCATTTGTCAGCTATATTTTTCACCTTGACTTTATTTATTACTCCGTTTGCCACTTTGGTCATTCATAACCCATGTTTTTGTTCACTCCTTCAAATGCATTCTACCTTCATTTGTGGTGTTTGATCCTAAGAGATTTAGCATCCTACTGCTAGCTAGGGAGATGTGCATTGTGATTCAGTGAGGCTTTGAGTAATGGCTTCACACAGTGACTCTGCCAGTACTTTGAATTTGCTTAGATGACCTCAGTTGTTTTGTGTTTGCTGTCAGCAATGTGCAATTATATTATTAAGAAGTATTAGAGAGGGAGATGAATACTAAGATACTGTCATATGCCTCCAAGTATCAGAGGAGAGTTACATGCCATAGTGAGCAACTCTGCCACACTGCTTGTCATTTTCCAGCCATGATGGTCCAGGAACATAGGATTTTCCATCCTGGATTAGATCGTGGTGGATCAAGCTCCGTTGCCTGCTGTTGGCAGTTATCACTACTGTACACTTCAAGGCGTGCCCCCCTCATAAGGCACATAGCCACCTGATCAGTATTTTACATAGAGAAGGACATTTTTGCTGCTGCACTCACCCCCATTCAGCCTGCCCCCCCAAGCATGAGACTTCAGTGCCCTTGCCATACAGCAGCATAAGTGAGTACACTACAGCCTGTGTACTACGCAATGCAGAATTATCTAGGCACTGGAAATAAATGATTTCTGCGACAAAAATGTAGCAAACCAAGCCAGGTTGTCTTATCCTGAGATAATCAGTGGGAGGAGTTGCCAAAAGGCTTCTATTGTGACGCCAAAAAGAGCAAAGGGGCCCTGCATGGCTGGGGGAAAGAGGAAATCAGAAGCTTTGTGGATGCACTGGCAGCTTCGCTAAGCAACGTACTTGTCAAAAACATTCTCTGTTCAAATGTGCATTAAGGCACATGTCTCCCAGTCAGCCCGTACAGTGTTTTTTATGATGTCATTTGGAATACACTATGACAACTACATTTTGAAATGTTAGTCGCCTATTAATACCTCATATTTTTACCTCATTTTTGGTATCAGTCATCAGCTGTAGATGAGTAATTGCAGAGGTGAATAAATTTGCATATATTAAAGCTGTAGCTTTCCTTTAGCTTTGTGTTCATTATTTTTCAACGTTGGACCAGCAAACAAACCTGGCATCTGGAGCAGCTCCCTCCCCTGCAGTGCCACCAGAGAGGAACAAAGCTGCTCCAAAGTATGATGCTATCAGCCAGTTTAGGTGCCAATGTTTTGTATGCTAGTGGCCACTGTCATGTGACAGTTAATAACAATGTGCTTCAAAAATATACACTGGAGCCAGTATAAAAAACTCTAGGTGTGTAGGGTGCCCATTTTCAAATGCTGCAGGCCTGATTTTCAGAGACATTGACTGTCCATGGTTCCCCTGGTAGTTGGCCGTGAAAAATCACACCCCCCCATATCATAAAGAGGGCACTCTTGAAAAGCTGGGCCATAGGCACGTTTGTGCTAGTTTTACAGTGGGCAGACGTCAATGGCGTCACCACTGTTGTGTAAATCAGAGGAAAGTCGGGCTCAGCACCACCAGGGCCTGGGCCAAGGCCAAAAGAGTTTATAACGAGGCCTAAATAAAGCTGACAGGCCACAAGGACCATGTCACATGGTCTGGTCAGCCCTGTTTTAATCCATGTAAGATTTGTTTAATAGTGCTCACGCCATCGGGCTACAGTGATGTGAGTTTTGTCAGTGGATCCCCGCAAGGGCTTCAAACCCAGGGAGTCTGTCTTCCACGTCTATGGTTCTTCTCAGCCAGCGCATAAAATCAGGTGCTTCTGCCCCCCCAAGCCATTCGCTCAGCACTTTGCGCAAGATGTTGAAGTCCCCACCCTTCCTGCAGTGGAGCAGGGACTCAGCTGTCCCACCTCTCAGGTAGGTCCCTTAAGCCTTGGGCTACAGCAACAGTCTTACACTCCCTGCAGGCCAAGGAATAATTAGTTACTTACACAACATTGCACAGCTTCAACAGGTGAGATTCACCCAGCAAGTCTGAGCCCCAACTGCTGGGCTGCAGCTTATACGTGGGAGCCAACCACCACCACCTCTTCCTCATTTTATGGCAAGAAAGAAAGTGCACAGGCCTGTAATTCCAGCAGAGGGCCAAACTCAAGCGGAGGGAAGCCCTTTCCGCCAGCCTTACCCAGGGTGGCGACTGTCACAGAGGAGCAAGATGCACTGTGCTGCTGGAGCATGACCCCCTTTCAGCAGCAGGGATTTTTGCCTCAAATTTCCTATGGGCTAGTTTAGGCAGCTCCCTGCGCAGAATGCTGGCTTTTGTAGCTCCCATTCTCATGCATGTAATTCTGACCCTAACCCTGGGGAGTCTGAATTCTACATAGCAGAGCATCTAAATGTTATATGTTGCAAGTGACGCTAAGTTCCCCTTGGTGGAGCCAGACTCAGGAATTTTAGGTTGCAGCTGTTCTTTAATATACAATACATGGCCTTGCAAGTAACAAGGGAGTTCTGGAGTCGAGGAAATGTCCAGGAGGAACAAAGCTCCTAGCCCCACGGACCCTGGCCTGACATGTCTCCCCTCTTCTGCTTAAACGGCTGGATTAGTGCCCTGCTCTCCCTCCCCTTTTTCCACCTCCCCTCGCAGGACAGCAGCACAGCAACCACTTGCCCAGGCCACACAGGGTGCTGGCTGCACACGCCTGAGCTAACCCAACAGGTTTCTTGGTGAAGTCAATGTGTCTGCTAGTTGTGTTCACACCTGCTTCTTCCTGCACCACATCCCTCATAAACGCTCTTGGTCTCACCAGATACCGTTAACAACAAAAGGTGCTAATGGTGTGAGAGAGGAAGCAGCAGCCAGGAGGAAACACACCCTGGGCGCCAGCTAAAACATCACGCAGGGAGGTGTTAAGGGTTTGCAGGGTTACAATTGTCCTAGCCGAGCATTTAGCCATTTCTCAGGGCAGGGCTGCACTAACCCTTGAGTATCCGAGCTAACAGCACATAGGGGTGTGAAAAGCTCCCCACACACATCCCCACAATACTACCTGAGTGCTGTGTGGAACCCCAAGATGGTGGCCAGCGCTGCTGTCCCACCACCGCTGTGTCCACTGCTTGGGATGGTGGTGTAATCAATCAGCTGGGTGAGTGCCAGCCGAGCACCCCAGGCCGCTTCCCTGGCCATGCTAGCACTGCCCTGCTGGAACGCAGCTCGTGCAGCGCTGCCCATAGCTTGCTTCTTATTTTAAAGCTGCGCTGCACAAGGAAGCTGGATGGCCAGGAGTGATTCCCAGCCGATATGGGCTAGTGGTTTCCCAGCTATCACGGCCAGGGGCTGAGAGAGGAAACGCTCCCAGGCTGTGCTCAAGTGCGTCAGCCCAGCACCTCACTTGGGCACTTCAATACATTCTAGGCCGTTGGGTGAGACCTGGGGGCCGGGGTGGGGGTGGTGGTGCAGGCGGAGGCCCAAGACAGCTGCAGCTTGGCGTTCAGGAGCAGTGTTGCACCTGCGGGCTCTGCTAAAGGAGGTTGTCTGTGCAGGTTGGTGCCACCGCACTTGACCAAAACAGGCCTTAGACACAGTTTGTAACTAAACAAATGTCACGGCACATCACTGCACTATCCAGGTCTGCACCACGCAGGGAACCAATACAAATACACCTTCCTCAACATCACGCGCTGCACAGCCTTGCCACCATCCCCAGCACACATCCACACCCGCGCCAACCCCGGGCTGCAGAGGCACAACAAAGCAGGACCAAAAACCCCTGCAGCCGCCCAACGAAACACATTGCTGAACTGCAGTTCAAACACAATAGCCATGAGTGATGCTTTGCAATCACATCTGACCTCTTGATCCCTTGGCTGACGGGCCGGCTGCCCCACCGCAAGCAAGGGCTGCGCTTTTCTGCACAGTTGTAACAATCACGCCTTGGCCTTGAAAGGCGGCACACGACAATTTAGTGTAAGTAATGGTAACCATTGACCAGTAACCCGTCCACAGCCGCTGCTCGGCCCACTGGGTGTGCGGCACATGCAGGGGGCAGGGCCTGTGTATGGCATCACACCAACCAAGCCTACCTCGGCCAGCCTGAAGCAAAATTGGTGCTTTTCTTTGTATCGCTTGCGCAGCCTGTGGCTTGGCTTGTCACGGGCATTGGGCCGAATGTTAGCCCCACTTGGCCATTGTGAAAGCAAGTTCCCAGTGAGCCCTGTGGCTGGGCATTTGCTCGGTGAGTGTCACGGGGGGGGTGAGCCAGCCTGCCATGGGGTGGGGAGGGGAGGTCAGTACCTGGGCCCCTTTGAAGTGCCATGGCAATGCTGCTCCAGCAGGGTGCAGCTGTGAGGGAGTTGGGCGGGGGGGGCGGGCGGGGTTGGCAGCGGCATGGTCTGGGCAGCACTCAGAGCTGACTGCTTTTGGCCCTGCTCCTTTTGCCCCTGACTCCCCACTCCAGGACATGGAGCTGGGCCCCTCCCCTGCCCCAGGGCCACAGCAGCTATCGGCACCTCCGGAGGCGAGCTAAGAGTGTTTCCCAAACCGTGGGCACTGGCTGGTGGGCAGCTCTGCAGTGGCGTTGTGGGGGTGGAAGGTGAGACTCAGCGTCCCTGGGCCTGGCACAGCTGGCAAGGCCATGCGCTGCTGAGCAGGGGCAGGGAGGCCTGGAGTGGGCGTCAGAAGCAAGCAGGACTAGCCGGGGTGGGGGGGGCGAGGGGAACGGGGGGGGATGTACGAAGCCGACGGCGTCTGTGTGGAGTGCCAGTGAGGTTCAAACAGGCTCAGCCTCCCGCCCCAGCCCCACCCCCCCGCTTCACAGGGTTGCCATAGTTAAGTTTCCCAAAAAAGGGGGCACTGGGGGGAGGCAGGGAGGTGTAGCTCAGAGGTACTGAGCAGGCACCTGTACCTGGCGGGGGGTGGGGTGGGGGTAGTGTTGCTCCCTCTTACAAAGGCCAGGCATGGGCACAAACCAGGACACAGCACCAGCCAGCCCTCAAGGCCTCGCTGGCAGTCGCGGGGGGGCCCTCAGCCCAGCACTGAGTGCCAGGGCTGGGGTGGGCAGGATCCCGCACGTGTGGCTTGCAGGGGAATGGACCAATCATGTGCAGGCGTACAGGGTGTGACTAGACTGCCTGACGGCGAAGGGATACAGCCTGGCAGCCCGCGGCAGCAGTACAACACACCTGGCCTGGCTGTTCACAAGCATGACAGCCACGGTCCCAGTGGGGCCAGCAGGCACCAACCCTGGTTCCACACAGCTCCTGGGATACAGCCAGCGTGACCCTCTGATTCCTAGGCGGAGGGGTGGCCAGGACGGTATTTGTGTGCTACTCCTTCTCCTAGGCCGGCCCCCTGCCCAAGCCCACACACCAAGCCTGCCCCAGGCCTGCGATCCCTCCTACACTTCAAACCCCTCTGCCCCAGCCTGGAGCCTCTTGCTGCATCCCAAACCTGCAGCACCAGCTCCACTTCAGAGCCCGCACCCCAGCTGGCGCTCTCGGCTTGCGCCAGCCTTTCACCACCTGGAGCCCAGCCTGTCCCACACACTGCAATGCTCCACTGGAATGGGACAGCAATGACCTGTCCGTCAACTATGCATCATTACTGGCCGAGTGAGACACAAACCTGCACACGGGTTTGTTCATCTTACACTGTAAGCGCCTCACTGTAAATATATAAACATGCAAAACCAATCAGCTACCAGAAAAAAAATGCATTAGTCTGGCCCCAGTGCCCTCTCCAGCTCCACTCTGCACTGCACTGCTTGCCACACTGTCTTACTTTTAAGCCCTTCCCCCTCCCCACCCCTCAATTTCTTTTGCTGCTGCAGTGCTGGACTCATAACCAGAACACAAGTTTGTGTCACTAGCTAGGCTGTCCCGCTTCCCTGCCGCCCTAAGGATCCACTCCCTTGCCGATAGGTAGAGGGGAAAACAACATTCTGGTCAGACCTCGTTCCTGGGTCCCTGCCCACCAACAATGCAACTGGTCTCTGGGCCGCCGGGAACGGCACTGAAACCCAGTCTGCTTATTACACCTCAGCTGCTGCTCCAGGTGGGAGCCAAGCTTAGGTGGAGAAGAGGAAAACATGCAGGTTCAGTAGCTCCTCTCTGTTCTCCACAGCCACACTGCCCTTCAGCAAGCCATTCTGAGTGCCCCAGACCTGCCTCCAGGACCTCAGTCTGCTGGCTTGGCTGCACTGCAGCGGCCCTGCGCAGTGGGGAGTGATCTACCCAGCTACGCTAGCCCTTACCCCACACTCATGCCCATCGTACCTGAATGTCTTTATGCCACATGCAATAGCCACAGCACAGTGACGCAGTCCCCACTTGCCTGCCTGCCCTTTCCCTGGCTAGCCATCACTGTGCGCCACCTGAGGCGCTGTTGCCAACTCACCTCACAAGAAGCTGGCAGCTTGTTTACCACCAAGGTCTAGGAAAAGCTGCCCAGAGCACCTTCCTCTTAGTGAAATCGACTGGGCAGAGCCACAGGCTCACCAGTCTCTCTGGGATAAATCCTGCATAGGAGAGTAGGCCTGTATTCGTAACCACTTAGTAGGGTAGAAGTATTTGTGTCATGATTTAGGGCAGCGGCAGGAGTTTTGCCCTATTGTTTCAGGAACACAAGCGTCACTTGCAAAAAGCCCTGGTGTGACACGGCTGAAAGCAGGAGCCTGGCTTCCTAGAAAAATGAAGACCTCTATATATCCCACGTTCTTCACTTGCAGGCTCCTGGGCACACTCAGGCTCTGTCTACAGAGTGGGAACCATTTTGGGATACTGCACTATCTCGAAAGAGCTGCCCACAGCTGAGCAATGTACCCATTGGCTCGAAACAGTTATTCAGCTAGTGGGAGTGCTATTCCAGCATCCCTGTACACCTCAGCCCATGAGGAGTAAAGATGCCTTGAAAAGGGGCTTTCTTTCAGCATGTGGTGCCATTCAGACAGCAGCACCACATGCCAATGTAGCCTATTTTGAAAGCTACGTGAAATAAGCTACATGCTATGCATAGTACAAATCGTGTAGCTTATTTCAAGTTTAGGGTGCCATGTAGCCATAGCCTAATAGACTTAAAGTTGCTCTGAGGAAAGCTAAATTTAGCTAGTATAGAAAGCCTGCCACCATGAAACTGGCTGACGTGTTCTCTTTGCTAAATGTCTGGACTGATGAGGTATCAGAAGACAGAGGAACAATGCTATAGCCAGATGGAGAAGGTCGCCCAGATAATGACCAGGTTTGGCTGTTTGGAAAACAGCTACTCAAGAGACTTCAAAAAAGATTGCTGCTGCCTGAGATAACTGAGCTAGATAATTGCTTCCAGCAGCATCTGCAGCAACAAAATTTCTATCAATTCATGGAGCGTGGAACAAATCCGCACAGAAAGCTGTTCACAGACTATGTAATTGCTGCCAAGGATACTCCACAGTGACAATAAATCTCAGCCTATAGACACAAAAGTGCTAGCTCTTCAGTCAGACAACTGAATCCTCTGCAGTAGCTCCTAAGGACACAAGGCCATATTTCCTTGGCCCATCCAGTACTTCCACAGAGACCAGAAAAAGCTCTTTGATTCTTATAAAAAGAAGAGCACAAGATTAGAGGCTCCTTTTGACAATGTGGTCCCCAAGCCACAAGCAGATGGAGACATAAGGTAAGTCTACATGAGGCCATTAGGTCAACTTTATTTAGGTTGATTTTTTTTTAAGCACCCAAGTTTGTAAAATGGAAGGTGCACATCCACACTGGTGCATGAAGGCGATGGAGTACACCCCCATTAGGATGAGCAACTTCGACTTTGTCAGCAGTGCGCTGGTGGGTACCTATCCAACAGTTCCTGCTGCCCCCTTGCATTGCTCCCAGTGTCTGACTGAACAAAAAAAATGCCACAGGTGCCTCTGGGTGTGTACCATCAGCCACCCATAGTACATTTAACTCCTCCCCCTCCATTTGGAATGCACCAGCCAAAAGTGTTTTTGGGCCCTTTTTCATATCTGGGAGTTCATGGCCAGATGAGCTGCCGTGCTGTGCTGTCTGTTCTGCTTGCTATGCTGGCCAAACAGGAAGTGAAATTCAGACTTTCCTGGGCCATTTCCTGCACACCTGGAGAGCAGTGGAGCTGAAAGTGGTGGCCAGAGTGATCACATTGGAGCACTGTGGGACACCTCCAGAAGGTGAAGAATGTTGAATTTCACAATGTTCCAACTGCTCTACCCTAAAATCATCTATGCAAGGTTATTTTGGAGGGAAAAACAGGAGTAAAGAAGTCAGTCTTAGAAGCCCTTTAATTCAATGGAACTGACCCTGCAGTGCTCAGAACATCATCTAAGTCAGCTAAATTTGAACTAACATCCTAGTGTAGAGTAGGCCCTCGCTATCACAGAGGTCACCTCTGGCTTGGTGTCCTGCTTGTAGTCCTTGGTGGTACAGTTCATTTTCAGTGGGTCAGTGGACAAGCCTGTATTGACAGCGGTGGGCAAAAGAGGGTGGAATGAGCCACCATGTGTGTTTTGTTTTAATCAGTTCCTCCCATCTTCCTGAACAGGAAAGCTGCAATATTTTCCACAGCCAATTTTTTCCCTGAGCACTTCAGCAGAGGAACATGGGCCATCTGCAGACAAGGTTGTGCCATGGTTAGGGAATGGGGATAGAACTCTTTTAGCGAGTGGTGCTGGTCCCAGCTCTGCCCCTGGTTCTCCATGGACCCTTGGACAAGCCAGAAGCTTTCTGCACTCTAGTTATCTTTTCTGAGAAAAGGTGGCTAAATGACACTTCCTTTGTTTGTAATTTTGACATCTACAGTCGAAAGGCGCTAATAAAGATGCTGGCTACTGTTACCAATATAAACAATTACTGCAAATAGGAAGCAGGTTTAAAACAAAGCTAAGAAAATACTCCTCCACACAACACAAGTATTCTGTGGAACTCATTGCCAGGGGACATTGTGCAGTACAAAAGTATAACTGAGTTCAAAAAACAAAGAGAAGTTACTCACCTGTAGTAACAATGGTTCTTCGAGATGTGTCCCCATGGGTGCTCCACAATAGGTGTCGGCTTGCCCGGTGCTGCAGATCGGAAATCTTCCAGCAGTTTCTCCTGGATCACGCATGCACCGGCGCGCGCCGCCCCCCTGCGCGCCCCCGGCTGCGTGCACAATCCGGTCCCCATCAGTTCCTTGACCAACCACCTCGGATGTTCCTGAAAAACACCAGACAGAGATCTGAAGCGGGGAGGATGGGCAGGTGGTGGAGCACCCACGGGGACACATCTCAAAGAACCATCGTTACTACAGGTGAGTAACTTCTCTTTCTTCTTCGAGTGGTCCCCGTGGGTGCTCCACAATAGGTGACTACCCAGCAGTAACCCAAGTAAGGAGGTGGGTAATCGGTTTATGTGCAGCTTGCCCCCGAGAGGACTGCTGTCGACAGACGGGTATCCTCTTAGAATACCGGAGCCAGGTCATAATGCTTGGCGAAGGTGTCATAGGGGCTATGTCTACACGTGAAGCCATCATCGAAATAGCTTATTTCGATGTAGCAACATCGAAATAGGCTATTTCGATGAATAACGTCTACACGTCCTCCAGGGCTGGCAACGTCGATGTTCAACTTCGACGTTGCGCAGCACCACATCGAAATAGGCGCTGCGAGGGTACGTCTACACGCCAAAGTAGCACACATCGAAATAAGGGTGCCAGGCACAGCTGCAGACAGGATCACAGGGCGGACTCAACAGCAAGCCACTCCCTTAAAGGGCCCCTCCCAGACACAGTTGCACTAAACAACACAAGATCCACAGAGCCGACAACTGGTTGCCGACCCTGTGCCTGCAGCATGGATCCCCAGCTGCGGCAGCAGCAGCCAGAAGCCCTGGGCTAAGGGTTGCTGCCCACGGTGACCATAGAGCCCCGCAGGGGCTGGAGAGAGAGCATCTCTCAACCCCCCAGCTGATGGCCGCCATGGAGGACCCGGCAATTTCGACGTTGCGGGACGCGGATCGTCTACACGGTCCCTACTTCGACGCTGAAGTCGAAGTAGGGCGCTATTCCGATCCCCTCATGAGGTTAGCGACTTCGACGTGTCGCCGCCTAACGTCGAAGTTAACTTCGAAATAGCGCCCGACGCGTGTAGCCGCAACGGGCGCTATTTCGAAGTTAGTGCCGCTACTTCGAAGTAGCGTGCATGTGTAGACACAGCTAGGATGACCAGGTCGCCGCTCTACAGATGTCTGTTGATGCAATGCCCTTGAAGAAGGCTGTTGATGCCACCACCGCCCTGGTGGAGTGAGCCCTGGGCGGGGCCAGCAAAGGAGTCTTACGAAGTTCGAAGCACATTTTTATACAGGACACAATGTGCTTTGAGATTCTCCGGGAAGAGAGACCTTCTCCTTTTGACCTGGGAGCAAGAGAGACTAGAAGCCTGTCCATTTTCTGGAAGGACTTAGTTCTGTTTGTGTAGAAGGCCAACACCCTCCTCACATCTAGGAGATGCAGGCGTGCCTCCTTGCCGGAGCTGTGAGGCTTCGGGTAAAACGAGGGTAAAACTATTGGCTCGTTAAGATTGGACTCCGAAGAGACTTTTGGAACAAAGCCTGGGCGCAGCCTTAAGGTTACTGACTCATTTGAGAATACTGTGCAGTGCAGCGTTGCCATCACTGCCGCGAGCTCACTCACCCTGTGGGCTGACGTAGTTGCAAGGAGGAAGGTTGTTTTTATCGTAAGGAGACGTATGGGAACTGTGGCTAATGGTTCAAAAGGTGGACCCGATAGCGTGCTGAGCACCAAGTCCAAATTCCACGATAGTGGAAGCAATTTCCGAGGGGGGAGTACAGGTTTACCAGCCCCTTCAAGAACCTGGTAACGATAGGATGGGCGAATACCGTGGGCCCTTCCTCTGTATGCCGAAAGGCTGATATAGCAGAGAGGTGGACCTTTAGCGAGGATAGAGAAAACCCGCCTCTCTTGAGGTCCAATAAGTATTCTAGTATTACAGGTATAGGAACGTCAAGGGGAGCTAACTGCTTGGTGGAACACCAGGCTGTGAATCGAGTCCATTTCTGCTTGTAAGTCCTCCTGGTGGAGGTCCTTCGGCTACATTCCAGAACTTGTTGTGCTCCCTCCGTACATGTGCTCTTTAAGGAGCTGAGCCATGGATTAGCCATGCTTGTAGATGCAGACCCTGAGGGTGCGGGTACACTATGGACCCTTGAGCCCGCGTGAGTAAGTCCGGCGCCACCGGTAGAGGGAGTGGTGGGCGGTCCAACATGCGCAGAAGCAAGGGAAACGATTGCTGCCGATCCCAAGCGGGACTATGAGTATCATGCAAGCTCTCTCCCTTCTGGCTTTGTGCAAGACCTTGCGGATAAGTGCTGCAGCGGAAAAGCGTAAAGTAGGGAGCCCTTCCATGAAAACATGAATGCGTCCCCCAGGGACCCCCACCCTACTCCTGCCCTGGAGCAGTACTGGGGACACTTTTTTTTTTTTTTTGTACTGGGTGGCAAACAGATCGATCTGGGGAAAACCCCCATGTACGAAAAATGCGCTGTAGCAGATCGGAGCGGATCTGCCATTCGTGCGTGATTGCAAAGCGCCTGCTCAGCTGATCTGCATTCACGTTGTGAGCTCCCGGCAAGTACGAGGCTTTCAATGTTACGTTGTTGTCAATGCACCGATTCCACAATCGGAAGTGCTTCCGCACATAGGGCGGGGATCATGCTCCCCCTTGTCGATTGATGTAGAAACATAGTGGAGGTATCGATTGATGTAGAAACATAGTGGAGGTATTGTCGGTATTGAATCCCGACTACTTTGCCATGTAGGTAATCTCGAAAATGTTTGCAGGCATTGAACATTGCCCTGAGCTCCAGTATGGATATGTGCAGTGTCTGTTCCGCAGGGGACCATAGCCCTTGCGTTACCTTGTTGCCGATGTGCGCTCCCCATCGCATGTGGGAGGTGTCGGTAGTAAGAAAAATAGAAATTTGTGGTTGGTGAAAAGGCACCCCCACTAGCAGATTCTCAGGGTTTTCCCACCACGCCAGGGATCTGCGCACCTCTGTTGTGGGCGACACCACCCTGGGGACAGTGTGGGATGCCGGTTTGTAAACGCTCGCCAGCCAATGCTACGGGCTTGACATGTGCGACCTGGCATTCTGTACCACAAACGTCGCTGCCGCCATGTGGCCCAACAGCTGTAGGCACGTTAAAGACTGGCACCGTGGGGCTGTATGTAATGACTTGCACCAGCGAACTGATGGCGCAGAAGCTGGCATCAGGTAGATACACCCTTGCTGTGATAGAGTTTATGCGTGCCCCTATGAACTCTATAAGTTGTGTGGGTTCGGACTTTGACTTTGCGAGGTTGATGACTAGGCTCAGCGAAGAAACGTATCCGCTGTGACACGTATCATGCGTGAGACCTCTGCCTTCGAGGTCCCTTTTAGCAGGCAGTCGCCCACATATGGGAAAAATAAACACCCCCTGTCTGTGCAGGTAGGCTGACACCACTGCCAGGGTTTTGGTAAAGACTCTGGGGGCCGAGGAGAGACCGAACGGAAGAACCCTGTGCTGGAAGTGCTCCTGGCCGACCGTGAAGCGGAGGAAGCGCCTGTGTGCCGGGTGGATTGTTATATGAAAGTAAGCATCTCGTAAGTCGAGTGCTGCAACCCAGTCTCCATCGTTCAGTGC
Organism: Carettochelys insculpta; assembly: GCF_033958435.1. Lineage (NCBI taxonomy): Eukaryota > Metazoa > Chordata > Testudines > Carettochelyidae > Carettochelys > Carettochelys insculpta. The sequence goes on along the minus strand of NC_134137.1, from coordinate 53,802,493 downwards.
CGTGAGTATCAAGGCAACTGTGATCATCCGAAAACGTTGCTTGCGCAAGTAACGGTTGAGGCCCCGAAGATCTAAGATGGGCCTCCAATGTCCTGTTTTCTTCCCTGGTAGGAAGTAGCGTGAATAAAAACCTTCCCCTGGAATTATTCCGGCACTCTTTCCACCGCCCTTATGAACATAAGGTGAGTCACCTTCTGCTTGAGCCTCGCCTCGTGGCAGCGTCCCTGAGGTGAGGCCTGGTGGGAGGCTTCGTCGGTGGAAGCGACTGGGAGGGGATCGCGTAACCCGTGGCTATGATCTCCAGCACCCATATGTCTGTGGTGATCTTTTGCCATTGGGAGTGGAACGGTCTGAGGCGATGATGGAACATGAAATGAGAGTGGTATTGAGCAAGGGTATTGATAGTGCAGCCCCCGACATACCCATCAAACTTGTTGCCTTTGGGCCTGACCCGAGGGCGTACGGCTTTGTTGAGAACATCGCCTAGGAGTTCTGTTCTGTTGCCACTATTGATAGCGCCCTTGGCCGTAGCCCCGTTGATATTGAGCACACTGTGGTTGTAAGCGTAGCGTCTTTGCTGTGGATAAAATTTTTCCCTCCTGTATGGGGGAGCATAAATGCCCGAGGTTCTAAGTGTAGCTCTCAAGTCCTTACTGGAGTGAGGGACCGAGTCGGTTGAGTCTGCAAACAGCTTTTGTGTATCAAAGGGAAGGTCCATGATCTTCGCCTGTAGGTCCCTCGAGATACCTGACATCTGGGGCCAGGATTCTCTACGCATGACCACTGCTGTAGCCGTTGAATGTGCCGCCGTGTCCGCCACATCCAGGGCAATCTGGACTCCTGTCCGCGATGCTGTGTAGCCCTCTTGAACAATCACCTTTAACACCGGATTTTTATCTTTCGGGAGTAAGCCTGGAGTAATTATCAAAATTATGGTTTGCTAGGTGTGCCCATAATTTGCCATTCTCAATAGCAGGATAGGAGAGGAATATACCTTCCTGCCAAACAGCTCTAGCTTCTTAGCATCTTTGTCCAATCCCCCGATTTGTACTGAGAAGTCTTTGACCTCTTCTGGGATGACCCGACCACCAAAGAATTTGGTTGTGGGTGACTGAAGAGGAACTCCATGCCCTTTGCCGGGACGAAGTATTTCTTATCCGCTCTCTTGTTCGTAGGCGGGCCATATAGTAGTGGCTGACTCCAGAATGGCTTCGTCCAGTGGAATAGCAATTTTGGATGAAGCCGGGGGTCTCAAATTTTTCAGGAGTTTGTGATGTTTCTCCTGCACCTCTGCCATTTGAATGTCTTGCGTGAAAGCCACCCTTTTAAACAGCTCCTGAAACTGTTTAAGGTCATCCGGGGGAGAGACATCCCCGGGGGCCATGGCCTCCTCTGGGGAGGATGAGGAGGAACCGCTAAGGTAAACCTCCCTCGAACCCTTGGGTTCCCGCGGTCGATGATACACTTGCTCGCTGGAGGATTGTGAAGGAAAGTCTCGGTGTTCTAAAATTAACTCCCCTTGAGACAACTGTGTTTCCGTCCCCGATCGGGAGTGCCCACGGGGGTATTGAGCGGCCGGGGTGGGACCTGTCCCTGGGTGTAGGCCTGTGGTTTGTCTGTGTCCGGCATGATAAGGACGACCATGGCAGCATGGGTGAAGGTGGCCCAAGCCATGGTGACATTGGTTGGAGGGACGGAGAAGGAGGTTTTTCTTTTTTTTTTTTTTTTTTGTTTCTTTTTTTCCGGATGGGCCGGTGGAGACACAGGCCTTCGGTGCAGCGTGTGTATCACAGGGGGAGGGTTTGGTGCTAACAGCAGCGCAGCCCTGTCCAGAGATGGACTGCGGTGCCGGGTTTTTGATGTTGCCTTGCCCCTCCACTGCGGGGCCGGCACCGCCCCCTCCCATGCCGGGGATCTCGGCCCCACTGTCAGCGCCACGCTCGGCACCGTCAGCTGCAGTGCCACGCAGGTATCCTCCTCCGGTGCCTGCAGGCTCCGTGCCTGGCGCCCCTGCACCGCTGGTGCCGTGGGGGTCTGTGCCGCCTGTGGTGATGCCGCCAGTTCTGGCGCTTGCCTGGCTGACGCTCTAGGTGCCGCGCATGCTGGCTGTTGTATAACCGGAGGCTCAGCCTCTGCCACATGCGCTGCCACGCTGCCGCTTGCCTGAGTATGTGGCTGGGGGCTGTGTGCTCCGCTCATCCTGCTCGCTGCAAACGCACGGCAAGGATCGAGCCAGGGAGAGTTTCCTCCGTTTCTGCACTGAGGGGGTCAGAGAAAACCTACCCTCCTTTATACAACCCAGAGGGCCCTTCTGGGTGAGGCTTCTCCGGCAAGTCCGGCTGGAGAGCCTTATCAACAAGAGCATTTTACGCCTCATCGCTCTGTCCTTCCTGGCCCTGACTGTGAGCTTAGCGCAGTGAGAACACGTCTGGGTAGCCGTAATTCCCCCAGGCATCGGATGCCTTCGCTATGCCCCACGGAGGCCGGCATAGCTTCACGGCATGACTCCCGCTTTGTAAAACCTGAAGAGGCCATTGCGGTGAGTCCTTTATTGTTAATAGGGTACTTAGCACTTAATCCGTGCCTTTCCACCCCAAATAGTGATCACTGGCCTGCAGCAGCAGGCAACCTAAATGGCCTTCACATCCGCTCTTCTCTTCTCCGCTCCTCTCTTTTTCCTTTTTTTTTGCTGATATTCTCTTTGTCTTTGCTTTCTTTCTCTCTTTTTTTTTTTTGTTTAATAACCAAAAACAACAAATTACACGTGGAAAAAAAAAACCACTAAGTAATCTGACTCTGGCCTTAGCATGAGTGGATTCCGTCTGCAGCCGATGGCGGCTGAGAAGGAACTGGGGGGGACCGGATCGTGCATGCGGCCGGGGGCGCGCATCGGTGCATGTGCGATCCAGGAGAAACTGCTGGAAGATTTCCGATCAGCGGCGCCGGGCGAGCCCGACACCTATTGTGGAGCACCCACAGGGACCACTCGAAGAAGAATTGGATAAGTTCACGGGGGATAAGTCCATCAATGACTATTAGCCGAGATGGTCAAGGAGACAATCCCATGCACTGGGTGTCCATGAGTCTGGGTGTCCATGAGTACCATGCAATGGGAGTAGGCAATAGGGGATGAATCACTCAGTGATTGGCCTGGTCTGTTATTCCCACTAAAGCATCTGCCATGGGCCACCATCAGAAGACATGATCTTGCGTAACAGGACTACTAGTTTGGCTCCCTATGGCCATTCACAAAACAAAGAATGCAGTCCTGTAGCACCTTCAAGACCAACGATATTATGTATTAGGTGCTGCCATTCATACAGTCTTGTAAGTAAAAGAAAATTAAACAGTTACCATGGGGATAACTAAAATAAACAAACTTTAAAACACCTCCCTCTGCAATCACTGCAAGTTTTGCCTCCAGTTCTTTAGCAATTGCTCCATTAATCAGAATAGAAATACAATGATAAAATTGCATTTGTTTTTCAAAACTCAGTCCTTGTAATTAGAGTTAGGAAATGAATGGCAGAGGTACACTAGCCTTGTGGTCGTTTAAAATTAGGCATGTCCTTGACAGTGTCTCCTGTACATTTATATAATGATACTAATGGTAGTCCATCGATCCGATGATGACAAATCTGTGCAGATCATCTGTTATTGGTCTTATGGTGTGCCCTCTGATGACTGTATGAGCCAATTCTAGAGGTGCACATTTTGCTGCAGATGGTGCATGGGAAGTTTGCAATCTGTGGGTTGTGCATTGCTGATGCTCTGTGACATCGTTCGCGTGCCTCTTGTAGATGCCGGCAGCAGTCTTCCTCAAAGGCAATACAGGTATTTCTGACTGTTGCATGCCACTGTGTTCTGTCACTGGCGGCATCCTCAAGGTCCCTAGATTTGATACTGCTGTACTGCAGATTGGCTTTGATGGTATCCTTGTAGCGTTTCCGTGGACGACCTATACGCTGGATGCCCTGGGAGAGTTCACCATACAGAAGCTGGTGAGGGATTCTGTTGGCATCCATGCGGCTGACATGACTGGTCCAACGTAGTTGTGACTTCATAATCATCATTTTGATGCTTGTCATCTGGGCTCTCTCGAGGACCTCAAGATTGGACACTTTGTCTTGCCAGCGGATCTTCATGATGTTACGGAGGCAGCGCATGTGGAATGCTTCGAGCTGCTTGATGTGATGCCTATATAGTGTCCATGTTTCGCACCCGCACAAAAGAGATGAGAGAACAACAGCTCTGTACACAAGCAGTTTTGTTGACATCCAGATGTTATGGTGGTTTAGAACTTTGACACACGGACAGCCAAGTGCCTGGCTCACTTTGGATTTTCGCACATTGATCTCATTATCCAGTGATCCATCACTGGATATGACACTACCCAGGTATTTAAAGTTCTCCACTACTTTAAGCTGAGAGCCGTCAATGGAGATACTCGGGACAGGAGCATTTGATCCAGGTGCAGGTTGATGGAGGACTTCTGTCTTTCTGAGGCTGATAGATAGTCCGAAAAGTTGCGAGGCCTCAGAAAACTTGTTGACAATGTGCTGAAGATCATTTTCACTGTGAGCCATAAGGGCACAGTCGTCGGCAAAGAGTGCCTCAGAGAGGAGTTTCTGCACTGCCTTAGTCTTTGCGTTCAGGCAATGGAGGTCAAAAAGTGAACCATCATGCTGGTATTTCAAGTATATACCTCCGTCCAGATCTTTCACTGCATGGTTAAGGACGCATACAAAGAACAGGTTAAATAAGACAGGAGCGAGAACACATCCTTGTTTCACACCATTGGTGATGTTGAAGGGGGCTGATGTGGCTCCATCAGACAGTACTTCACCTGTCATGTCATCATGGAAAAGGCGTATAATCTGGACAAATTTTCTTGGACAGCTAAGTCGTATTAGAATGGTCCAAAGGGCTTCCCTGTTGACAGTATCAAACGCCTTTGTCAGATCTATGAAGACAGCATACAGGTGCATGTTCTGTTCAATGCACTTTTCTTGTATTTGTCTGACAGCAAACACCATATCGGCCGTGCTCCGGCCAAGTCGAAAACCGCATTGACTTTCAGGTAGATTTCCCTTGGAAATACTGGCTATTAGGCAGTTCAAGATGATGCGGGTGATGATCTTCCCTCCAACAGAGAGGAGGGATATGCCTCTGTAGTTTCCACATTCTGCTTTGCTGCCTTTATTCTTGAAAAGGGAGACAATAATAGCATCGCAGAAGTCCTGTGGTATGTTTTCGTCCTCCCAGATGCTGATGATCACGCTATGGAACACTGCTAGTGCTGCTGGACTTGCCGCTTTATATATCTCTGCTGTATCCCATCTTTTCCAGGAGCTTTTCCTGAACTCATCTGGCTAAGAGCTTTCTTAATCTCATCTATAGTGGGCAGAAAGTCAAGATCTGTCAGGAGGGGTTGTTGTGGAATTTCATTGAGGATGTTGTTATTCACAGTCGATGGTCTGTTAAGGAGGTTGCTGAAGTGTTCTCACCATCTTTCGTTGATGCCCTCTTTGTCTTTGACCAGTGTTGTGTTGTCTGATGAGAGCAACGGGGTAATCCTTGGTTTAGAAGGTCCATACACAGTCTTAATAGCACTAAAGAACATCTTTGAGTTGTGGGTCTCAGCACAGTGCTCAATTTCTTCGGCTTTGCTCTCTCACCAGCTGTCTTGTATCTGACGGAGGTCTTTCTGTGTTTTGCTCTGAAGGTGCTTGAAATGGTCCCGTTTGGAGGCTGAGGACGGGTCATTCCGCCATTCAATAAAGGCTTTTCTCTTTACTTCCAGTGCTGAACATATTTCTTCTTGGTTCTCATCAAACCAGTCCTGATGTATTCTCTTCTTTGGTCCAAGCGATGTTATTGCTGTGTCAGTCACTATCTGCTTGAACTGATCCCACTTTTCAGTTACAGTACTGACCAGTTAACCGTGGGATATTAATTTGTCATCGAGACGCTTCTGAAAATTGTTTGAACATTGGGCATCCTTCAGTTTGGCTATGTTAAAAGCAGGTTGCACATGCTTAAGGCATTTGTGCCGAGAGGGAGCGATGTAAAGTTGAAAAGACATCCTGACTAATCTGTGATCCGTCCAGCACTCTGCGCCTTGCATTACTCTGGTGATCAGTACGTCTTTGATGTCTCGCCTTCTGACAATGGCATAATCTATCAGATGCCACTGTTTAGACCTAGGGTGCATCCACGTCGTTTTGTATTTATCCGCTCGTCGGAACAGTGTTGGTAATAGTCAGGTCGTTTTCAGAACAAAGGCTCAAAAGGAGTAGTCCATTGTTGTTCATTTTGCCTACACCATGTGGCCCGGCTACTCCTTTCCAGTTGTCGTTGTCAGCCCCGACTCGGGCATTGAAATCTCCAAGTAGGAGTAGTTTGTCTGTTGCAGGTGTGGCCTTGATCAGTCTGTCGAGATCTTCATAGAATTGTTCCTTTGAGTTGTCAGGGCATGTTAGAGTGGGTGCATATGCACTGATGATGGTGGGATGACGTTTGGCATTTAGTGGGAAGTGTAGTTTCAGCAATCTTTCATTGATACCCACTGGAAAGTCATGGGAGTTGACGCATGAATGAGGTTTTTATTGCGAGACCGACTCCATGTATTCTATCCTCTGTCTCAGTCTTACCCTTCCAGAAGAAGGTATAACCACTTCCTGGTTCACTCAAGAAACCTTCCCCAGCCAATCTTGTTTCACTTAATGCTGCTATATCGATGTTATAGCAGGTAGTTCATGAGCAATGAGAGCTGTTCTTCTCTCAGGTCTTGCAACAGCTTCTTGATCCATGAGAGTATGAACATTCTACACACCAATGGTAAGTTTTCTCAAATTTTTCTTTTGGTTTTGACCGCAAGTAGGGTTGAACTGCCAGCCGCGGCTTGCTGGCCAGTTATTGTTGTAGGGCAGGCAATTTTTAGGCCACCTTTTCTAGGCCCCTCCCTTACTAGGGTGAGCAGTGCTGTCCTAAAGAGGACTGCTCAGACGCCTGGGATGCTGCCAGGCAACTTTGCTGCCCCAGGTACAGAGCTGGACAACCACTTGTTCAGAGGATGCCTACTTGCGGGATTGGGACTACGACTCCCAGTGGTAACGTCCACCTGTCGCTTCGCCCCTCCCCCATTGCCGCAGGACTTGGGTGATGTGATGATATGATGATTTGCACAGGACCTGTGCGTGAAAGCTTTTTAAGAGGTAGAGCCATTACACAGGAGCAATCCCACTCTCTCGACCTTGGAAGCCAGGCACCAGTGGTACATAGAATCGTCACGACTGGTAACTTCTTTGGTTGCAGTGGATGGCCTTGATGTTTTTCGTGCCTTGTCAAGCCCTTCACTTTCCACAAAGCGTTGCAGAACTGCCCTCTTGGCTGTTGGATCTAAATGATCTCTTCTGCCCAGTCCGCTGGAACTGACTTCACATGCTGGGTAGGCACATCCGAAAATTCACCGAGGGTTGGAGCCTCATCGGTTACACTCACCTGGTTCAACCGGCCTGTCGAAGCCATTGCCCGGGGTGTGGCCGCTGTGCATGCTGCAGCTACTTGGAGCCACAAGTGAGAGCTGAGTGACAGGCAGGGACCAAAGTGGACGGACTACCCCCGAAAGGGGTACGACATGTCCCTCCAACAGAGGTACTACACCTCCCTGTACACCCCATACACCCCATACAATGATAATGCAGCATTAATATGAGCAAGCAGATACAAGACGACAATAATAAAAGCTAGTTTGTCGTGTTTTCTTCCACTCCCATAATAATATGCCACTGGTCAGAGGAATGTACATGTGAATAGTAAACAGAATCTAGCTTACTGTGTTAAATGCAAGCGAAGGCAATTTCCGGTCACATATCCCGCAGCAATGTGACCGATAAATGAGTTACAAGTGTGTAAAACATTCACAAAGCTCCATTAGGAATAGATTTAAAGGCTCACTTAGGCCTGTAGTGAATCACAACACTAGCAGCTTACTGCATGGGCATTTATTTTCTTAGCTTTTGGAAATAAGAGTCACCCCCAACAGGGAGAAGGATCAGAGCAAAAGCAAAAGGGAGAGAGGGCACCCTGACAGATTAATTGTCAACAACACCTCACATCTACTGCAGACAACACTTGAACTGCCAAACAAGCCCCTGTGACATTCCTGTTTTATAGCTGGGGAAGTCAGAGGTTTGCCCAAAGGTGAAAGAGAAACTAGGAAACAGTGACAGGCCGCCACAGCTCAGCCCCCAAGAGCACCCCTCCCAACAGATGTTGACAAACTGGAGAAAGGGCAAGAGAGAGTCACAAAAATGCCTCTAGGACTGGAGAGAATGACTCACAGTAAGACAAAAAGAGTTCAGTCTGGTTGCTTGATCAAAAGAAGAATGTGAGATCACTTGTTTGCACCTCCACCGGGCACAAATATTAGGTATTAAAGGGCTCTTTTGCCAAGTGGAGAAAGGCATAACAGGAACCAATGGATTGAACATAAAGCCAGACACAGTTAAATGAGAAAGTAGGCATGAATTATTAATAGTGAGAGCGACTGACCAACTGGAACAAATGACCAAGGGAAATGGTGGATTCCCCAGTGCTTGGAGGTTTCAAGCCCAGACCAGATGAGTTTTTCTGGGGAAAAAATGTTTTAGCCTGGCAAGTTGTTGGCTTGGTATGGGGTAACTGGGTAAAATTTCATTACTTGTATTATATAGAGGCTTAAACTAGAACAGCTGATCACCGCTTCAGGCATTAACTTCTACGAATCTAAGAGGGATTGCAAGGAGACATGCAGTGCCTGTGAATGTTAGCACACTCAGGCCATTCCAGAAGGCAGAATATTGTTCTTCTTTGTTCCCAACACTTAGTGGCCCCCGAGAGGCTTATCATTTTGCCAGGCTCCACTGAACTCTGGCAGGTTTTAAGGTGGCTTCCAATAAATGTTAAACTCTTCCACTTTTCAGACTATAGAATTTTGTTAGCCTATAACAAAACATTAAACCTACCCCTCCCTCTTTTGACATGAGCTGCTAGACGATATTCAGGGTCTTGTGGTTTGTTTCTGTTAGGAGAAGGAACCAGTGATGGAGTCTGATTACCCCAAATAAAGACCTAAAAATGTACATGAAATCCCATGTCTCTGAACACGGTAGGAATCAAACACATGAGATTTTTCTTTGCTCATGGTTCCAAACCATTTTCCATCTACAGGTGCCAACTCTGACTGAAGCTCTTTCAGGAATTTTCCTCCCCCACAAGATGATGTAATGATATTTTCTGAAAGTATTCTATTAACATCTCCAGGATTGCGCTCCGTAATTGCCAGGATCTGTGTGCTGATTCTCGGAGATCAGGCCAATCCTGTTTCTATCTAGCTCTCCTTTTTCTCAGTCAGCCCTCACACCTCTCATATTTCTTTGGCTCCTTGTGGGGCTTCCTGGCTGCATTCTCTACAGCTCTGTCTCCACTACAGAGTTCTGTCTGCAGAAGTCACTGTTAGATATTTCCCGACAGAACCTCTGTCTACAGAACACCTCCACACCTAATACAGGCTCCCCCCTGTCGACACAGAGTGTCCACACGCCCTGACTGCTCTGTCAACAGAGTGGGCTCCAATGGCCCAGAAATCAGGGTTGCATGGACACCGAGCCCTTCTTGGGGCAACAGCCCAACCCACCATTAAATGTCCTTCCTCAGGTCACATTCCCTGCCCATGCTGAGGCTTGTAGACCTCTTGGAGGGACAGCAAAGCTTGTACAGGGCTCCCCAGCTTATTGAGAAAGACTTAGAACTTTCCAGTTAGCTGTGTCGCCAGAGCACCCCCATGGCTGCTGCAGCTTCTGATCCCTTCTGTCCTCCTCCTTCTCCGGAGGGATGAGCCTGATCCCCTCCCACGAGGAGGAAGCCATCGTAGAGGCTGCCTTACTGTGACAGCACCCATGCCCCCTGAGTCAGCAGGCATGTCTGGCACTACACCACCAGCTCAGACTGGTGGGACTGGCTGGTGATGGGCAAGTGAGACAACCAACGCTGGCTCCAGAATTTCCTCATGTGAAAGGACATCTTTCTGGAGCTATGCACCTGGCTTGCCTCCGTCCTCTGCAGGGAGGACATCCACCTCCAGCTCACCATCCCTCTGGAAAAGAGAGTAGCCATTGCCTTCTGGAAGCTGGCTACCCCCAAAAGCTACTGATCTGTGGGGAACCAGTTCAGCAAGAGGAGGTCCACTGTCAGGACCATCCTCATGCAGGGAAGGTGCTCCTGGGCTGCAGGCCCTGCCCAGCGGAGTGAGGGGTCCTGGCCCAGGGAACCCTCGGGGAGCAGGGGTGGAGGTGCAAGGAGGGAATGGGAAGGGGAGAAGCCCCGTCCCAAGGGCGCTGTGCCATCCCACTCACAGCCCTGCTGCATGTGGGGCGGGGGTGGTCTGAAGGGGTGGGCCATTCTGAAGGGGATGGGGAACACCCTCAGGCCAAAGGTCTGACCACCCCAGTCCCTCACCCACGTGCCCCGCCTCCTCCCCGCGGCAGGTCACGAGGACCATCAATTCCCTGCTGCTTGCACAGGCTCATTTACCTGGACGATGCAATGCTGTGGGAGCCAGATTGGAGGCTCTGGGGTTCCCCAGCTGCTTTGGGGTCATTGTCAGGCCCCACATTCCCATCCGTGCCCCAGCCTACAGTGCGGAACTGTCCATCAATAGGAAGGGGTACCCCTCAATCATTCCAGGCCCTGGTGGACCACCTCGGGCACTTCACCGATGTGTATGTCAGGTGGGCCAGCTGGTCACATGACACAAGGGTGTTTTGGAATTCCGGCCTCTTCCAGAAGATGGAGGAGGGTGTCTTTGTCCCTTGCCCGGAGCTGGCTCTCAGGACATAGACATGTCCCTGTGCATGGTGGGGGATGCTGACTGTCCCCTAATGCCATGGCTCATGCGGCCCTACACTGGACATCTGGACCCCACCCAGGAACTCTTTAATGTGCATCTGAACCAGGCCCGTTTGCTTGTGGAGCATGCCTGCAGCCGTCTGAAAGCCTGGTTCTGGTGCTTACTCACCCACCTGCACATGAGGGAGCGCAACGTACCCCAAGCTGCAGGGTCATGCTGTGCCCTCCACAATCGTCTGGAGGGGTAAGGGGAGCCCTTGCTCCTGCCAGGGGAGGTGGGCAGTGGGGCCCACCCACTGGCCGTGCCTATGAGGAGCCTGGCACAGCTCCCACTCACCAGGCCCACCAAGATGGGCTGCACAGCCAGGAGCAATTCTCCCAGGAACCCCGATAACTCCCCCCAGCACTCCGGGGCACCCCCTGTGGGGGTTTCAGGGTTCACTGCCCCACCCCATCCCCACCCTGGCCCCTCTCTTTGCCCACCCAGCCCTCCATGGCCCTCCCCAATAACCAGAGGCACAGGGGATATGAACAAATAACTCTTGACTTTGAACATGTGCACAAAACAAAAACAAAAACAAAAGAAGTACTGTTTCCAAAGTGCAGGAGGGATGAACTCTGCATAGTGAGGTTGGAGCTTGGAACGGGCGTGGGCAGGCCCCACGCTAGGCAGCGAGCAGTAGGCTGTGGCCCCATGGAAGAGCAGGACCCCAGTGGCCCCAGCCACGGGATCGCCTCCAGCCAGAGGTTCAGGGTCCCCATTCAGGTTGGGGAGGGGCCAGTGGCATGGGGAGGTGTGGGCAGGGAGGGGCTGTAGCAGGGTCAGGCTCTGTTGTGGGGTCTGGCGGGGGCTTGGGGGTCGAGTACAGCTGGGAGTGTGGGGGAGTCTGGGAGGCAGTGGGGGTGGCTGAGGACAGGCTCCAGTGGGCCAGGGCCAGAACAGCTGGGGGAGGTTTGGTGGGGGAAGGGCAGCAGGGGCAGGGGAGAGGTGGGATGGCCGGGGGCCAGCAGGCACAGGTGGCTGGGGCAGCTGGTCTCGCGAGATGGCAATGGCACTGTCCAGGCGGGACATCAGCTGGTCCCGTGCCTGCGCCTGCCACTCCCGGTCCCTTGCCCACCACATCTCATCAGCCCGCAGCCGCCACTCCATTATGTCGGCAACCCGCCCAAAGGTCCCCGGTCCTCCTCACCCCAGCACCAGGCCCTCCATTCACAGGGCTGCCCGCACCACTGTAGCGCTGCACTACACCCCGATGACAGTGGGCCTGTGGCTGTGCTCAGCTCCAGCTCTGTCTCCAGGCCCGGCTCTGGCCCTGGTGAAGCAGGGCGGCTGGCCCAGCCCACTGATGGTGCAGTAGTGGTGGGGGGAGGCGGGAGGACAAAGAGGCAAGACAGTACGTTCTTCCCTTTACACGGCTCCTGGGGCCCTCCCACACATGCGGCTGAGGGCACTGTCCATGGGTGTGGGTGCTGCCTGCGTCCTGCGGGCATGCCTGGGAGTGGAGGGTTGTGGCCCCCGGTGGTGTGTCTGGGGTTGGGCTCTTGCCCATGTGGCTGTCCCACAGGCAGCCGCGTTGGGGCAGGCAGACCCCCCGACATCGTCCCGTGGGCTGTGAGCCTCCTCTGGGGCTGGCATTGGGCTGGTGCCTGAGCCTTGCAGCTGCTTGGTCGGACCGGGTGGCCCATGGTGCCTTGAGCACATGGCCAGGTGCTGGGCTGGCAGGGTGGGATCCCGCCCAAGACGGCCCAGAGGGGAATGTGGTATGCCTCATCCTTGCCCAACCTCCCGAGCCCTGGCATGTGTGCCCCATAGGATACTCACCAGCAGGGACCTCATACAGGTCCAGCGAGGCCCCGGAGGTGTCCTGGCCTGAAGAGGGGCCTGAGTCCACGCTGATAGCCAGGGTCCCATTGCTGGCCAGGGAGGCAGTGTCGCCCTCGCCCTTGGGCTGCTGCTCTCCGTGGTGAGACTATGGATCCATGGGGTGGGGCTCCCCAGAGCTGTCCAGGAAGTTCATGGGGGTTGGGGGAAGTGTCCTCCACCCCAAGGAGCTTGTGGAGCGCCCTGTAATGGGGCAGCTGGGCCGTCGTGTCCCTGAGCAGCAAGCATTGTCCTGAGCCCAGGTACAGCCCTGCCACAGTTCTTTAATTTTGCCCGGAACTGCTCCACAGAGTTTGCCAGAGCTCTGGCAACCCAGCTGTGGCCCGGGGTGTTCCAGATTTTGGCTGTGGATCCAGCAGCAATGTCTCCTCCACCCACAGGCTGATGAGATCTCGGCCCTCAGGGTCCATCCAGGACAGGACATACCTCATCCTGGCTGGGGGTGAGTCCTGGAGCTCCTCTCTCTGCTCCCTGGTGGACTGGGCTGCTGACATCACTTTGGAGTGGCTGTGGACAAGCACACAAGCTGGCTGGGCTGCTCATGCACTTCCTATTTCCTGGTATGGGGTTTCCAGGGCTGCTGTCCCTTTGAGGATGGCTGGAGGAGCAGAGCACAGAGCTCTGTTTCCAGTAGGCAGAGCGTCTCCCAGCCCCAGGTGGCCGATCCCATGGAGGACTCCTCTGTCGACAAAAGAGTGTCTCCACTACTATTCTGTCAACAGAATTCGTCTACAGCAGCGCTATGCCTCAAACTTGCAAGACAGAAGTGCCGGCAAAACTGCTGTGTTCTGTTGACAGATTCTCGATTCTCTTGTTGTGGGGATGCTCCCTAGTTTCGGTGACAGGCAGCATCTTCTGTAAACTGCACTTTGTAGCGCAGACACAGCTTGTGGTGTTTGTGCTGCTTAGTCTCTCTCTCTCATGCACGAACACACTTAACCAATCAAAAAGCAGTCCCATGCATGTGCATTCAGCCCCTAATTTATGTCATTCATTTACATAGGTCAGATTCCTAGCTAGCCTGGCATGTGGTCTGTGCTCTGGGTAATAGCGCCTATGGTTTAGCTCTCCAGTCTGTAAAAGGAACTTGGCTGCTTTTTACATTTATCCTACATATTGCTTGGCTCTTGTGCCCGTGCACTTCAACAAGGTTTCACACAACCCCATCGTAACCCCAGACACAGGTTTATAGTGATCTTTCCTTTCGATTTGTTTAAAGGACGCATTCGTTTTTAGCACCAGATAGGGAACAGGTTCAAAGCTGAAATGGCAACACCCATCATGGTATAGCTGGTTGATATGCAGCTCCGAAAGTGGCCTGAAGTCCTTTAACTGTATTAAGTAAGTTACTGAGGGTTGGTTGGTGCCATCTGCCCTGGGAATGTGTGAATTTGAGCTTGGAAATGCATTCTTGAACTGTTTGTGTCTTCTGAGCTGCGTCTACACGTGCACGCTACTTCGAAGTAGCGGCACCAACTTCGAAATAGCGCCCGTCGCGTCTACACGCGTCGGGCGCTATTTCGAAGTTAACTTCGACGTTAGGCGGCGACACGTCGAAGTCGCTAACCTCATGAGGAGATAGGAATAGTGCCCTACTTCGACGTTCAACGTCGAAGTAGGGACCGTGTAGACGATCCGCGTCCCGCAACGTCGAAATTGCTGGGTCCTCCATGGCGGCCATCAGCTGGGGGGTTGAGAGATGCTCTCTCTCCAGCCCCTGCGGGGCTCTATGGTCACCGTGGGCAGCAGCCCTTAGCCCAGGGCTTCTGGCTGCTTCTGCGGCAGCTGGGGATCTATGCTGCAGGCACAGGGTCTGCAACCAATTGTCAGCTCTGTGGATCTTGTGTTGTTTAGTGCAACTGTGTCTGGGAGGGGCCCTTTAAGGGAGCGGCTTGCTGTTGAGTCTGCCCTGTGACCCTGTCTGCAGCTGTGCCTGGCATCTCTATTTCGATGTGTGCTACTTTGACGTGTAGACGTTCCCTCGCTGCGCCTATTTCGATGTTGGGCTGAGCAACGTCGAAGTTGAACATCGACGTTGCCGGCCCTGGAGGACGTGTAGACGTTATTCATCGAAATAGACTATTTCGATGTTGGCTGCACGTGTAGACGTAGCCCTGAAGTCCAAATTCTTGATGTGGGCAACTGTCTGCTCACTCCCGTGGAGCGTCATACTACTGAATCACAGTCCTGGGACTCTCCCCACCTAGTCTGTAGAAAGGTGGATGCCATCATAAGTAACTCTCAAGTAGCAAACTCACACCATTTCAGCTTTGAACCTATTCACTCTCTTCATACATCAGGTTTTTTAAACCTTTTATCACGTTAGTTTGTCCTCCTCTGGACTCAGTTAGCCCAGGACCTTCTTAAAATGTGGAACCTAGAACTGTATAACTTTTTATGCACCTCAGAATTACGTTAACCTTTTTTGCAATTGTATCACATCATAGACACACTTCCGCACTGTAACCCCCAGACCCTTTTCAGCAGTACTGGCATCTTGCCAATTATTCCCTTTTTGTATTTGGGGATTTCTTTTTTCCTTCCTCAGGGTAGCACCTTGCATTTGTTTATTGAATTTCCTCTGTTGATTTCAGACCAATTCTCCAATTTGCCAAGGTTGATTTGAATTCTAATCCTGCCCTTCAAAACACGAACAACCCCTCCCAGCTTGATGTCATCCACAAACTTTAAAAGCATGCTTTCCAGTCCATTATCCAACTCTTTATTGAAAATACAGAACAGCCCTGTACCCGGGACAGATTCCTGCAGGAAGCCACGAGGCACATCCTCCCAGTTTGACAGCATTGTGGGGAAAAACAAAACAAAACAAAACAGCCCTAATCCACATAGTTATGCTGTTCTAAGATTTAATGGTAGGCCAGGCCTAGGAGGGTTTTGTCAGTATAGCTATTCAAGTAGAACCTTCAAGTCCAGGTGCAGCCAGACTGGCAAAAAAGTGTGTTTGTCACGTTATTCCATTTTGGCAAGCAAAATAAGCAGAAGCACTTTTGCATCGGTATAAAGAGAAGTTACTCACCTGTAGTAACAATGGTTCTTCGAGATGTGTCCCCGTGGGTGCTCCACAATAGGTGTCGGGCTCGCCCGGCGCCGCAGATTGGAATTCTTCTAGCAGTTTCTATTGGATCGCGCATGCGCTGACGCGTGCCGCACCCTTGCGTGCCCCCGGCCATGTGCACGATCCGGTTCCTGCCAGTTCCTTGACCAACCACCTCGGATGCTCCTGAAAAACACTAGACAGAGATTCGAAGCGGGGAGCATGGGCAGGTGGTGGAGCACCCACGGGGACACATCTCAAAGAACCATCGTTACTACAGGTGAGTAACTTCTCTTTCTTCTTCGAGTGGTCCCCGTGGGTGCTCCACAATAGGTGACTACCCAGCAGTAACCCAAGTAAGGAGGTGGGTAATCGATTCATGTGCAGCTTGCCCTCGAGAGGACTGCTGTCAACAGACGGGTATCCTCCTCGAATACCTGATGTAGGGCATAATGCTTGGCGAAGGTGTCGTAGGATGACCAGGTCGCCGCTCTACAGATGTCTTTTAACGCGATGCCCTTGAAGAAGGGTGTTGACGCTGCCACCGCCCTGGTGGAGTGAGCCTTAGGTGGGGCCAACAAAGGGGTCTTTCAAAGCTTGTAGCACATTTTTATACAGGACACAATGTGCTTTGAAATTCTCTGTGAAGAGAGGCCTTCCCCTTTTGACCTGGGAGCGAGAGACACTAGAAGCCTGTCCATTTTCCGGAAGGACTTAGTTCTGTCTATGTAAAAGGCCAACACCCTTCTCACGTCTAGGAGATGGAGGCGCACCTCCTCGCTGGAGCTGTGAGGCTTTGGGTAAAACGAGGGTAAAACTATTGGTTCATTAAGATGGAACTCCAAGGAAACTTTTGGAACGAAGGCTGGGTGTAACCATAAGGTTACCGCCTCCTTTGAGAATACTGTGCAGGGCGGCGTTGCCATCACTGCTGCGAGCGAGCTTGCTCACCCTGTGGGCTGACGTAATCGCAAGGAGGAAGGTTGTTTTCATCGTAAGGAGTTGGAGGGGTACCGTGGCTAATGGTTCGAAGGGTGGTCCCGATAGCGTGCTGAGCACCAAGTCCAAACTCCATGACGGCGGAAGCGGTTTTCGAGGGGGGTAAAAGTTTACCAGGCCCTTCAAGAACCTTTTGACGATAGGGTGGGCGAATACAGTGGGCCCTTCCTCTGTATGCCGAAAAGCTGATATAGCAGCGAGGTGAACCTTTAGCGAGGATAGAGAAAGCCCGTCTCGTTTGAGGTCCAATAGGTATTCTAGTATTACAGTTATAGGAACGTCAAGGGGAGCTAACTGCTTGGCGGAACACCAGGCTGTAAATCGAGTCCATTTCTGTTCATAAGTCCTCCTGGTGGAGGTCCTTCGGCTACACTCCAGGACTTGTTGTACTCCCTCCGTACACGTGCTCTCTAAGGTGCTGAGCCATGGATTAACCATGGTTGTAGGCGCAGACCCTGAGGGTGCGGGTGCACTATGGACCCCTGAGCCTGCGTGAGTAAGTCCAGCGCCACTGGTAGGGGAAGTGGTGGACGATCCAACATGCGCAGAAGCAAGGGAAACCATTGTTGTCAGTCCCAAGTTGGTACTATGAGTCTCATGCGAGCTCTCTCCCTTCTGGCTTTCTGCAGAACCTTGTGGATAAGCGTTGTGGGGGGAAACGCGTAGAGTAGAGGGCCCTTCCACGAAATCATGAATGCGTCCCCCAGGGACCCCCGTCCTATTCCTGCTCTGGAGCAGTACTGGGGACACTTCTTGTTGTACTGGGTGGCAAACAAATCGACTTGGGGAAACCCCCATGTACGAAATATGCGCCGTAGCAGGTCGGAGCGGATCTGCCATTCGTGCGTGAGTGCGAAGCTCCTGCTCAGCTGATCTGCCTTCACGTTGTGAGTGCCCGGCAAGTACGAGGCTTTCAACATTATGTTGTTGGCAATGCACCAGTTCCACAGTCGGACTGCTTCCGCACATAACGCACGTGATCATGCTCCTCCTTGTCGATTGATGTAGAACATAGTGGAGGTATTGTCGGTATTGATCCCGACTACTTTGCCATGCAGGCGATCTCAAAAATGTCTGCACGCATTGAACACTGCTCTGAGCTCCCGTATGTTTATGTCTGCAGTGTCTGTTCCGCAGCAAGCCCTTGCGTCACCTTGCTGCCAATGTGCGCTCCCCATCCTACGTGGGAGGCATCGGTAGTAAGAAAGATAGAAATTTGTGGTTGGTGAAAAGGCACCCCCACTAGCAGATTCTTGGGATTTTCCCACCACGCTAGGGATCTGCACACCTCCGTCGTGGGCGACACTACCCTGTGGGCAGTGTGGGATGCCGGTTTGTAAACACTCGCCAGCCAATGCAGAGGCTTCGCATGTGTAACCTGGCATTCTGTACCACAAATGTCGCTGCCGCCATGTGCCCCAACAGCTGCAGGCACGTAAGGACCGGCACCATGGGGCTGTACGTCATGACTTGCACCAGGGAGTTGATGGCGCAGAAGCGGGCATCGGGCAGGTATACTCTTGCTGTGATAGAGTTTATGCATGCCCCTATGAACTCTATATCTTGTGTGGGTTCGGTCTTTGACTTGCGAGGTTGATAACTAGGCCTAGCAAAGTAAACGTGTTCGCAGTGACGCGTAGCATGCGTATGACCTCTGCCTTTGAGGCCCCTTTCAGCAGACAGTCGTCCAGATATGGGAAAATAAACACCCCCTGTCTGTGCAGGTAGGCTGATACCACTGCCAGGGTTTTGGTAAAGACTCTGGGTGCCGAAGAAAGGCCGAACGGAAGAACCCTGTACTGGAGATGTTCCCTGCCGACCGTGAAGCGGAGGAAGCGTCTGTGTGCCGGGTGGATTGTTATATGAAAGTAAGCGTCTTGTAAGTCGAGGGCTGCAAACCAGTCTCCATCGTCCAGTGCCGTAAGTATGGAGGCAACTGTGATCATCCGAAAGCGTTGCTTGCGCAAGTAACGGTTGAGGCCCCATAGATCCAAGATCGGCCTCAAGCCTCCTGTTTTCTTTTCTGTTAGGAAGTAGCGTGAATAAAAACCTTTCCCTTGGAATTGTTCCGGCACTCTTTCCACTGCCCTTGTGAACATGAGGTGATCTACCTCCTGCTTGAGCCTCGCCTCGTGGGCAGCGTCCCTGAGATGAGGCTTGGCGGGAGGCTTCGTCGGTGGAAGTGACTGGAAAGGGATCGTGTAACCTGTGGCTATAATTTCTAGCACCCATTTGTCTGTGGTGATCTTTTGTCACTGGGAGTGGAACGGTTTGAGGCGATGATGGAACATGAGATGAGAGTGGCATTGAGCGATGGTGTTGATAGTGCAGCCCCCGACATACCCATCAAACTTGCTGTCTCTGGGCCTGCCCCGAGGGCGTAAGGCTTTGTTGAGAACGTCGCCTGGGAGTCCTGTATTGCTGCTGCTCTTGATGGCACCCTTGGTCGTAGCCTTGCTGATATTGAGCACGCTGTGGTTGGTAAGCGTAGTGTCTTTGCTGAGGATAAAATTTCTTCTTCTTCTGTGGGGGAGTATAAATACTCAAGGTCCTAAGTGTGGCCCTCGAGTCTTTGCTGGAGTGGAGGACCGAGTCGGATGAGTCCGCAAACAGCTTTTGCTTATCAAAGGGAAGATCCACGATCTTCGCCTGCAGGTCCCTGGGGATACCAGATGTCTGGAGCCAGGATTCCCTACGCATTACCACTGCTGCAGCTGTTGAACGTGCCGCTGTGTCTGCCACGTCCAGGGCAATCTGGACTCCCGTCTGCGACGCCGCATAGCCCTCTTGGACAATCGCCTTTTACACGAGCTTCTTGTCCTCTGGGAGTGAATCCATGAGGGGAGTGAGTCTAGAGTAATTGTCAAAGTTGTGGTTTGATAGATGTGCCGCGTAATTTGCCATTCTCAATAATAGGGTAGAGGAGGAATACACCTTCCTGCCAAACAGCTTTAGCTTCTTAGCATCTTTATCCGACCCCCCCGACTTGTACTGAGACGTCTTCGACCTCTGCTGGGACGATTTGACCACCAAAGAATTGGGCTGCGGGTGACTAAAGAGGAACTCCATGCCCTTGGCTGGGACGAAGTACTTCTTATCCGCTCTCTTGTTTCTAGGCGGAATAGAGGCCAGGGTCTGCCATATGTTAGTGGCTGACTCCATAATGGCTTCGTCCAGTGGGATAGCGATTTTAGATGAAGCCGGGGGTCTCAAATTTTTCAGGAGTTTATGATGCTTCTCCTGCACCTCTGCTATTTGAATGTCCTGTGTGAAAGCTACTCTTTTGAACACCTCCTGGAATTGTTTAAGGTCATCTGGGGGGGAAACATCCCTGGGGGCCATGGCCTCATCTGGGGAGGATGAGGAGGAACCACTGGGGTAAACCTCCCTCAAATCCTCTGGCTCCCGAGTTCATTGATATACTTGCTCCCTGGAGGACTGTGAAGGGAAGCCTTGGGATTCTGGACCTAATTCCCCCTGAGACAACTGTGTTCCCGTCCCAGAGCGAGAGTGTACACGGGAGTATTGACGAGTAGCAGGGGAGGACCTGCCCTTGGATCTCGACCTGAGGTGTCTGTGTTCAGCATGATGAGGACGACCATAGCAGCATGGGCAAGGGCCCGGTGATGGAGACCTGGACCATGATCGGGGAGTGTACCCATGATGTCTGGGTACACTCCGCGATGACATAGTGGTGAAGCTGGTCTGTGATAGTACTCAAGGGGATCCATGCCCAGAAATGGTGAAGGTGGCCCAAGCCACGGCGAAATTGGTTGGAGGAACGGAGAGGGAGGCCCTAAATAAGACGGTGGAGTTACAGCCCGTCGGTGTGGCGTCTGTATCTCGGGGCGGGGGGCCAGGAGATAAGGGCAGCACGGCCCTGCCTGGAGATGGACTGAGGTGCCGAGTTTTTGTTTTTGCCTTGCCCCTTCCCATGCGGGGGATCTCGGCCCTGTTGTGGGCACCGCGCTCGGCACAGTCAGCAGCTGTGCCGCGCAGGTAACTTCCTCTGGCGCCAATAGGCTCCGTGTCGGGTGTTCCTGTGCCATCGGCGCTGCGGGAGCCGGTGCCGCATGCGTTGGCGCTGCCGATTCCGGCGCTTGCCTCACTGGCCCTCGCGGCGCCTTCCGTGCCGCCTGTTGTGTAATCGGAGGCTCAGCCTCTGCCACGTGCGCTGCTGCGCTGCCGCTTTCATGAGCTCACGGCTGGGGGCTCTGCATTCCGCTCGTCCTGCCCGCTGGGCCCGCCAGCAAGGATCAAGCCGGGGAGAGTTTCCTCCTCTTCTGCACCAAGGGGGTCAAGGAGGCTGCCTTCCTTTTATGCAACCCAGAAGGCCCTTCTGGGTGAGGCTTCTCTGGCGGTTCTGGCTGGAGAGCCTTATCAAACAAGATCATTTTGAGCCTCATCCCTCTATCTTTCCTGGTCCTGGCTGTAAGCTTAGCGCAGTGGGAACACTTCTGGGTAACGTGTGACTCTCCCAGGCAGCGAATGCATTCACTATGCCCATCGGAGGCCGGCATAGCCTCGCGGCATGACTCACACTTCTTAAACCCCGAGGAGGCCATCGCAGTGAGTCTTTACTGTTAATAGGGTACTTAGC
The DNA here is from genome assembly GCF_033958435.1 of Carettochelys insculpta. Taxonomy (NCBI): domain Eukaryota; kingdom Metazoa; phylum Chordata; order Testudines; family Carettochelyidae; genus Carettochelys; species Carettochelys insculpta. The sequence goes on along the minus strand of NC_134137.1, from coordinate 53,781,067 downwards.
CACTAATCAGTGCTTTCTAACCCAAAATAACATTCACCGACCGGTCTGCGGGGCAGCGGACAGCTTAACTAGCCTTCTTGTCCGCCCCCCTCTCCTTCGTTCCTCTTCTTTCTGCTGTCTAATATTCTCTTTCTTTCTCTTTTTTTTTTTTGATAGTGACAAAAACAAACAAACTACACATAAAAACAACTATCTTATCTGTCTCTGGCTTTAGCCGGAGCGGATTCCGTCTGCAGCCGATGGCGGTTAAGAAGGAACTGGCGGGGACTGGATCACGCACATGGCCGGGGGCGCGCAAGGGAGCAGTGCGTGTCGGGGCACGCGCGATCCAATAGAAACTGCTAGAAGAATTCCGATCTGTGGCGCCGGGCAAGCCCGACACCTATTGTGGAGCACCCACGGGGACCACTCGAAGAACAACTACATCTACACTAGGGCTTTCTCCAATGGCGCTATATAGCAAAAAACCCAAACCAGAACCATAACACTATCATGCATCTAAGTGACACAGCTATGCCAGCAAAATTTAAGCAGTCCTGTGACATCCTAAGGACTTTAAGGTGCTGCAGGACTGTTTGGTTTTTTTGCAAAGCTACATATTAACATGGCTACCCCCGAGCAAAATTTAAGGGTAGATCTGGTATTAGTCATTGGCAATAATCAAATACAAATTGCTGCTAATATGGCAGAAGGAAGCTAATCAACAGGGTTAATTAAAAATCATAACATCCTAAAAATCCACCTACTGAAGCTTCATGCAGGGCACTAAAAGGCCCAGACCCCTTCCCTCCACTGCACTTTCTTTTCCCCTGGTCAGATGAGAAGAGGGAAAAACCAGGATCCAGGCAGGGTCTGTCTGGAAGTTGAAAGAGTAGCTATGTGACAAGCAGAGAACTGGAAAGAAGCTGGAAGCAGGAGCGAATGCAGAGCCGCATGTGGAACAGGCTGTGACTGCCAGACATGACAGTGAGGCCGGGTCTCTTTGGGACCATGAGCCGTGGAAGTTCCCTCAAAGTTGGAGCCACCAGAGGCCAAATTGTGGCACCACCATCTCATGCTGCCCCTTCTCTCAGAGTCCCCATCCTTTCACCCCCTTCTCCCTGAGCTCCTGCCCTTGCTCAACCCCTCCCCCTCCCGCACTCACTCCTTTCCACCCCCTACCGTCATTGCTGGCCCTTCTGGCCAGTACAAAGTGGGAGAGCCTTCGTATCTTTAAACACTCCTGTGTGGGACGTCTGGGAGAGCATCCGCAGCTGGAATAGTGAGCCAGTGCCAAGAGACCCCAATGAGAGACAATAGCTGAGCCTGCCCTGGAAATCTGAATGCGCCTTGTGCTGGAACCAAAGACAGGCCTTGGGAGGCCCCCCAGGCACTAGGGCTGAAGGGCCCTGACTCCCAGCTGAAATGCCCCAGGCACCAAAGCAAGAACCCGCTACTGCTCACTTTGAACTGCAGTTGTTTAGTCAAAACCTCTCCCTTAGCAATATGGTCGGGTGGTGGAGGGGCTCTGTGAATGCTGTGAGCTTGTGGGAGGTGGGGGAAGAGGAGCTTCACACTGCCCTCACCCCCAGAAAAATCTTGCAGCTCCCATTGGCTGGTTTCCAGCCAATAGGAGCTGCCTATTTGCAGGACTGGATGCATATGAAGTACACTTCTCCTCCCTCAGGCTCACAGCTTTCACCTCAGATCCCTACACACGGCCTCTGAAGCTGTCTGAGCACGACGGTGAAGGCAGGGACTCCGGCTAAGGAACCTGCTAGGCTGCTGGCTGGGAGCCACCAGGTAAGTGCCTCCTGGCCACAGCCTGCCTGACTCCACAGTCCTTTCCTCCTGCAACCCCCTTACATAACCCGAGCCCTCTGCACCTCTGCCCCTGCACCCACATATCCTCCCAGACCTGCACCCCAATCTCCTACCCCCCCACCCCGTCACAACCCAAACCCCCTCCTGCACTCCTGCCCCTAGTTACAACCCCTTCCCAGATTATGGAAGAGAGCGGACCTTAACCACTTACCAAATTCTTGGAGTGTCCCCCCAATTCCCCATCAAAAATGACTGCCCATCCTGAACTGAGGCTTGGGGTATAGAGTAACTCCAGTCACAACAATATAAATACAAGGTACACAGCATATGTTTTGCAAATGCTTTCTATTATAATTTTTTACAATAAAAACAGCAGATTTCCACCTGTATCACAAGAATATTTTGAATCAAAACATAGCCTGATATTCTACAACAGTTTTAGAGTTGTAAATTGGCAATAGCGTACCTTCTCTTGGCACAATTAATAACATGAGAATGTGCATTTGATTCAGCATACCAAAAACAACTACCTCCGATGCAAAAGCTCGTTAATTTTCAAAAATAACGTCCTAGGCTCTTTTAGATGTCACTACCTTTATATAACAACCTTCTGTTTAAAAATTAAAACCTGATTGCTATCCACTCAGGGCACAGGCTACTATCGGCGCACGCTTCACAGAAGTGTTACATTGCCATCTACAAATAAATATTGAACGAGAAAAAAAATGCCCTCCATAGCACGCCCTGATTGCTGAGAAAAAGCTGAGTCAGTCTGCAAGGGGGCACAGTGCAACTGTTGCGCAAGCCTTCGGGGAGAGGTGTGCAGTCTTGGATCACTGAAGACCTCTTCTGGAAACTTTCAAGGCATCTGACAACAGTTCCTAATCTCCATAAAACGAAGTAAACTGCTGCATCCAGTCCAGGGGTGAGCATTAGTTTCTGATGGGGGCGGGGCACTCCCAGAAACTGGCAAGCGGCCAAGGGCTGCACTTTTCCATGACGATGATGGGGAGGTGCAGGGTCTAGGATTGAGTGAGGGTGCAGAGGAGGCCCTGGGGAAGGGAGTGGGGGGCACGAGGGTGTGTTGGGTCTGGGAGGGAGTTTGGATGAAGGAGACGGTTGTGACCTGTGGCAGGGAACTGGGGTACAGGGTCTGCGAAGGGTAGGGGTGCAAGGGGCACAGCGTTAGGGGGAGGCAGGGTCTGGGGTGCCAGAGGCAGGCTCTGGCCAGGAGACTGACCTGAGCGGCTCCCATCCAGCAGCCCTGCAGCCGGTGCTCTGCCTGGTGCAGCCACAGGCCAGTGCTCTAGACGCTGGAGGAGAGGGGGAGGCTTCGTGTGATGATCCTGTCCCAGCAAAATCTCTGAGTTCCTATTAACCAGAAACCACAGACCAGCCAATGGGAGTTGAGATATTTTTCAAGCGGGTGGGAGCAGTGCACAAAGCCCCTCCCTCCTCCCCTCCAGTGTCTGGAGAAGAGAGCTACAGGGAGCAGGAAGCCATTTAAAGGAGTGGCTGGCTGCTCAGTGCCCGAGAAGCCCACGGGCCATATCTTGCCCTCCTCTGGTCCAGACTCTGGCATGTGCTCTAGCAAAATAACTTGTAGTTTGCTTAGGCCAGAGGCGCAGCATTACAATAAACACTTGATTTTACGGACCTCAATTCAGCAAACTGCAGGAACAACGAACGTCCCCCCCATTGCTCCCAAAGTTCACTGGGGTCCATAAAATCATCCTCCCGTCCCCCACAAAACATACATCGCTGCCACAGCCTGGAGGAGCTGCCACCTCCCTCACCAGAGCTGCCGTGTGCTCCTCCCACCCGGGGTGGGGCATGTACACAGCCAGACTGGCACTTGCATACGCACCCCACCCCAGTGGGAGAAGCGCATGGTGGCTCTGGCGGCAGCTCCTCCAGCCATGCGTGGCGGGGCGGCTCCAGCCACACAGCAAGGTCCAGCGGCTCCTTCAGTGGCACTGGGGAGTGGCAGGGTTTTCTTTGGGAGGTGGGGAGACTGGGGGTAGAGGGGAACCAGCGGGGGGCTGGGTGGGCAGCAAACCCTCACATTTAACGGACTTCCGGTAATAGCAGACACCCCTCCCCCCATCAGTCCGTTAAATCGAGGGTTTACTGCCATGTCGTTCACTTAGCTGGGTAGTGCTCTGAAACGGCGAAGCGCTTTGTTAGCGCCAAAGTGTCATTTCTCCAAACACTTCACTCTGGTCACTCCCCTCTTCGTTAAAAGCGAGCGCTCAGGTTTAAAAGAGCCTGCGCATGAACTGGAGTGACTAGGGTATATTGTGGAAAATATTTCTATGTATTTTTATACAGAATCCATGAAGTCAGCGTCCTTCAGTGGTACTTACAGTCAGTTTTGAAAGCCAGCAGCTTTGCCTTGGATAATGTTTCTGGGGCATTACTGCAACGAATCCCTGATTCATTTCCACCAAATAGTCCCCATTTGAGAACCACTCAGTGATTACAATACCCCCTAACCTAAGCAGCGGAAGAACCTGCAGTTGTTGCAGATACTTAACTAGTTGATATGTCTTAGTGGTGCTCAACCTATACTGATTTAAGAGATGGAAATTTTCACAATGGTGATTTCTTAAATGGAACTGCATGATCATTTGGCAAAATGCCAACCTAACCATGCAACCCCAGCAACCCCATCCCTAGTCCAATTCGCACCAAAACACACGTCCTATCACTACATGTGAGAAGACTTTATACATTTTTAAGAAGTTGTGGTCTTCCTACTGTATACATTTAGGAACTGGGGAACAGAAGGGGCATATTTAACAGTGCTGGTGCAATCACGGAGGCAGGTAAGAGGAACAGACATGTCTCCTGCTATCTTTGGGCTGCCCTATTTATGTCCCCCTCAATGTGACTGCAGGTTTCATGTCTTCTCTCTGGCCTCCCACATTTCAAACTGTAGCTGCACAAATGACTCGCTCAGGATAGTTACACAATCATCTTCCCTAGGGAGTGAAACAGCAGCATGTTACACACCCATTTTAAATGCCCTCCCCCCAGTGGCGAAGAGAGTGGGGATATAAAACACTTGCTTTGGGTTAGGATTTTCAGAAGTGCTCAGCATATGCATTCATATAATGCAGCCAGCAGGAGCTGCACATGCTCAGCTATTCTAAAACCCAGCCCGCTGTCAATTATGCTAGCAGAGTTATAGCAAGGAAAACTAGGCCATGGATGTGTTTGGCCATGTACTGTATATATTAAACATTGTCCTTTTCACCAGCAGTTGAGTTTTCCACCTGACACTATGAAGTACGCTACATGTTAAATACATAAAGAGAAGGTGACTCTTTACAATGACATGGAGAAATCCATTCAACTCCCCCTATATTCAGTGAGAACTCTTTTTTTTATATAGCAGCAGGTAAATGTAGAAACCCCACACAGTGAAGTTTTAAAATCCATTCTCCTTCCTCAAACCTTACCAGGCTAATGTACATTTTCTATGCTTTATCACCTACCCAGAATTTCTCACCTGAATCCTCATAGCAAATAGACACTATACTAAGTTGGAAACTAAAATACAAGCACATTAATTACTGTGACTGAACAATAATTATATTCTATTTCTGCACATAGCCTAAATAGGAAAGCAATGTAATCTAGTTTGCAAATGAAAGTAGGCATGTTTCACGCATAAATTTCAATTTACAGCAGATAAATATTTATATTTAATACAGCAACATCAGCTCCTGCTAGATAAAGAACTTATTACTGACACACAGAGCATATTAGATTAAAAAGTCCTCTCCTTTGAGGAATGTAGCACACGCAGCAATATGGAAACAGAAGCATGAATGTGTCTGAAGACAATGTGAGCACAAAGGCAGAGAAAATGATGATTGCTCTGCTTTTTGCAGAGTGGGCTTCAAAAGGTAAATAAAGAAAATTACCTTCAGGCCTTTCTACTCTCAAATTTCTGAATCTATTAATGAAAACTTCCTTTTTTTTTTTCACTAATGGGATGCGTTGTGGAGAAGGGAAAGTCACTCAGACTTAGGGTGACCGCATCTCCCTGTCCCAAATACGGGAGAGGGAGATATGGGGGGGTAGGGGCGGCTTCCCCCAGCTGCACCAAGCCCCAGGGAGCTGGTGCTCCCCCTCCCCCAAGCCCTTGGGAAGCAGAAGCCGCAGGCGCTCCTGGCCCCGAGCCCTGTGAAAGCAGCAGCCATGGACACTCCTCTAGCCCCCAAGGGCCTAAATATGGGACAATTCATCCCTTTTAAAAAATAAGTAGGAACGCTTTTTTGACATCCCAAATACAGGACTGTCCCACCAAAACCAGGACAGATGGTCACCCTACTCAGACTTTCAGTGGTACTTCAGGATCTGATCCAATTCCCACTGCAATCCCTGCAAGAGACTCCACTGGGAGCAGGGTCAGACTCTTACGAGAATAATTAAGCAAGCTTCAAAAGCCAGAGGTGTAAGACTTAAATCCATGGCAGACAAGGCAGCAGGTTTCCAGGATGCAGGTAGAAATTTAAAAGCCTACAGCCCCCGACCCAGCATAATTCAAACTGGAGCAGCAGCCAACTGCAAGTTTTTCTTTTGGATTGTTGGGGAAAGGTGCACATGTAGGAGGAGAAGGACCTGGTTCCTAAGTGGTGGGATGCTGCGTTGCCCGGCCCCAGTCAGGCATACACATTCCTGGTAGCAGGGCCTGCTCTCCCATCTGTCATCTGGGAGTACCTGTATCCCTCACAGTTACTGCTCTCCTCCTTCAGCAAACAACACAAGACTCTTTAATCCTCCTAAACTCTCCCATGTCCAAGGCCTGAGCCCTCCGCCCAGCTTAATTTGCAATGAAAGATGTGTCAGGGCTCAAGCAATTTTCATTTTATTTTCATAACTGCTTCAGTGAGTGTAGGGGCCCTGCGGCTCAGCCGTGGCACAAATTAAACACTGACTACCCCTTTGCGAGGGACCACCTTTACCGCCCTCCAAACATGACTCGGTTCCCCTGCTGCTGTTTCCCAAGGAACTCTTCACATCAGGGCCACAGTGGAGCTGAGTCATGCTCCCCAGCATGGAGCCAGGGCAGCAGAGTGGCAGGGTGAGAGCACCAATACAGACACAGGGGTAGCATGGGACCAGCAGCTTGCTTTGCAGTTAAGTGATTCATCCAAAGTCATCACACAGCAGGGAAATAAAAACCCTGAGTTCCGCACACCCTGTCCTCTGCATGCTATGTCTACACTATGAGATAAATTCAAAAGTATTAAAATTGATTTTGTAACACTGGGTTTTAGAAATTCAAATGAGTATCCTCACCTCTCCACAGATACCCCACAAAGTCAACCTACTGCTGCCCCACTCAATCGCCAAATATCAAATGTTGCATCAGTACATTGTGGGAACCTATCTCACAGTTTCCGCAGCCCCATAGCATTCTGGGTACTTCTGCTGGTGCAGCATGGTTAAAAAATGCCCCACAAGCAGTTGTGGGTATGTGATGTCATCTTCCCACACTGCACAGCCTTCATTCCCTTCCCGTGAAAGCAAACGGACATTTTTGCAGAAGGAAAAGTAGGGCATCAACAAAGATCACCAAATTAACTGAAATCTCTTGCTTCTATAACTGAATTACTTTTTATAACTGAATTATCAAAGATTTTACAAAAAGCAGCAGGTGTCTTGAGTTTTCTCAACTGGCCCTCAAGCCACTGTCCCCACTCCCTCGTTTACAGAAACACGATCCCTGATACAAAGAAAGGATAGGATAGTAAAGGTGTGGAAAAAAGAGCTTCCGTGCAGCAGAGTTTTTGGCTTCCCAGTTAATTACACAGAGGAGCCCAACATCAGGGATGGGGCTCACCAAAATTAAACAAGCACGAATGCTTCTGTGCTCTGGGATCTCTCAGGAGTTTGTGTTATCTCAACTGGCTCTCCAGCCACTTTTCCCTCTCTTAAGGGGGCCATTTGATAAGGAATTTGTGAAAAGAAACCAAGATTGGAAAGAAAGCATCAACAAAGATCTCCAAATGAACTGAAATCTCTTGCTTTTATAACTGAACTATCAAATATTCGGCAAAAAGCAGCACGTGTCCATGTCTTCTCAACTGGCCCTACAGCCACATTTCCCTGGCTGAAGAGGGCCATTTGATAAGGAATTTGTCCAAGCAAGAAGGAGAAGGATAGAAAAGGTTAGGGGAAAGGTTTTTGGCTTCCCACTACAGAGTTGTCCAACGTGGGGGATGGGGCTCACCAAATTTCAACAAGAAGCATTGCTCAGGTGGGGGGCCCAGCCCTGACTGACTGTTAGGGGGACGGCCCCCTCATCCCATGGGGGGGGCTCTGGGGATCAGAGGATGAAGAGCCAGTTGAGATAGTACCTTCAGTGTTGCTCAGGAGCGGGGGGCAAGCCCCCCAAATCTTAGCCACCAGGGAGGACATCCCCCAGGCAGCAGCAAGCCCTCCAAATTCTTTCCTGTCATTGGATCCCTCGCTACGCGCAAGCCAGGAGATAGTGCTGCCTGGCAGCATGGTCTGCACTGAACAGCAGGAACATCCTTTTATTAGATTGGGGGCTACCCATGTGATGTGGTTAGCCGTGGGAAAGACCCCAACTGCATGGCAGCTGGGGAGGTGGGGGAGTGGGCTGCACAAATATAAACCGCAGAAAAGAAGCTTCTCAGCCTCTCATACAAGCACGATCCCTCAGCAGCCTAGCTGCCACGTGGTGCAGTAAGAAAGAGCCTGGCACCAGTGCTGAAAAAAAAAAATCTTAGTGCTCAGCTTGCAGAGGTAGACACTGAACCATGAACTCTGCACTGGGGCTCTTTTTAATGGGCATATGCGCTCACCACTCTGATAGCAAAGAAAGAAAGAAGTTTCTCAGCCTCTCATACAAGCATGACCCCACAGCCACAGGCTTCCTGGTGCCAAATTCAAATTTGCAGGCTTCCTGTTACCTAATTCCTGTGCACCTGGAGAGCACCGGAGATGGAAGTGGCCAGAACAGAGGACTGTGGGGCATTGTGGGCCACCTCTGGAGTCTAATAAAGTCAGTTAAAATACATGGCATTTCCACACTCACCTTAATTTAAACTTTTAAATTTGACCTTGATGCTATGTCGAGTAGCTTTCCATAGTGTTACAACACTGACCTCAGAGCTACCTAAAATCGACCTAATGGTATTTACAGTGAAGAGAGTGACATTGTAAAATCAAGCAACCAGCCTTAAATTCTACTTTATCATGTAGTGTAGACATAGCCTAAGAAGACTCTCCTTTCCTTTTGGCACATGTAGTTGCTGAGCCTCTACTTTCCTAATCATTGAAATCATGTCTTTTTGTATCCAGTGTCATAACACCTGGTTTGGAGAGAGAGTTTATTTCTTTCTTAGGAGTCTTTCACCCTGAGAATTCTGGATCTAGATTTTTCTACTATTTGATGTCTTTAAAAAAGAACAATTTACATCTAAATTAACATCTTTGTTTTGGTCTCCACCATCAGACTAACTGTAGGCCTTATTTTCTGTTCTGTTTTTTTTTTAAAATGCCCTTGCTCAAGTGGAAGAAAATACCTGCTCAAATAAAGGGCCCAATACAAGTTCACAGATAAATCTGAGCACAAGAATCAGGGATCTGCCATAAGCCAGAAGTATTGAAACGCGGAGGGATTTCAGGGTCCTATGTTCACAATCCTTTTTCAGAGTTAGAGCTTCACAGTATTATGCCATGTAAATGGTTTTCTAGTACTGAAGTGATTACAAGGATGTATGCCACCACTTCAGAATTCCCAAGGGAATGCAAACAAAGGAGTAGGGCGTCATGCATACAAAGGGGCAGCACTATTTATACCTCCTTTCAACTCTCTTAGAGTAGTAAATAATAAAGATCACAGTAACAACAAAAGCAAAAAATATAAAAGATATAAAAGCTAATAAAGATTTCCTGGTTTGAAACAGGGCACATTCCGGGCACAAAGCAAGCACTTCTGGACACAGCTGATCTGGAGTTTCTGAACTGGGAAAGCCATTATTGTCAATTATTTCTCTGTAACGTTTCATGGAAGGCTTCGGCTCGTACTGATTAGCAATGTAGCGATAGAGCCCATATTTGGGAGCAGTCCTGTCATTGAAAGAATAGACAAAATAGCCCCGTAGATTGACGTTGTCCAGGGAGTATGCTGCAAAAGAAAAAACAGGGGAGGGGAAAGGAAAAATCAAGCAGTTATTAATTTATTTAAGAACAATGCTCTGTGCTTGTGTATGCTGCTGAGGAAGTTCATAGCCAACTCCAGACCTGACCTCATCTCACATGGAGAGAAGATAGATAGGCATAGGTACATTAATGGGTTGTTACTAAAAAGCAAGCATTTGAGGACAATCGCCATACAACGCAATCTGTGATGATCACAGTTTCTCTTCTTTCCTTAAATATATATGATAACTTTGAGGTAACAGTTTACTCAGTAATGGATGCAGGAATGTGTAGGTAAAAAAACAAATACTGGTACACCCATGCACAGACATTCACATGTAGTATAACCTAACAGGTGTAGTCAATGACTACATTGCAATGGAGTGAGTGAAAGTTAGGGGCTGGAAATTCATCCCAGCATGCTGCCACTGAAATTATCTTTTGAAAGGCAGGACAACAGAAGCTTTCACAACCCCCTGCATGCTATGTTGCTTGGTTGTTGGGATTTTTTTCGTTTTCTCTGTTTACTATCCAAGCACCTAGCAAAAAAGGTAAATATGGGGAACACAACCAAGCACTTTAGACAATGCTACCAAATGGCAAAACATTCCTGCTCATGGCATCAGGAGAGCACAGAACCTAACATAGGTGTATGTGTGGAATTGGAACAGTCAATGTAATGCTCCTCAGTTGGTAAATCCTGCTCCATAGCATCAGAAATCATTTCAGGACATACTACGTGTATCAACCCCATCTCTTGATATTGCCCTGTGATTTTGGACTGAGGTGACCGAAGTCATTAATTGCTTAGATCTGAGTTAGTAAGGTACTCAAGCACAAGTCTAGCTTTAAACACATGATCAGAGCCTCTGAAGCAAGTTGGGCAGGTGCGTAAGCAGCTTGCTGAATCAGGACCAGTCACACATGGAATATTCAGCTGACATCATCCCACAGTGTATCTTCAGCTCAGAGAAGTGAAGAGATGTACTCGCACAAATGTTTGCAGAACAAAGCTCTTACTGAAATGTACAGGCTTCTTGGCAGCAGGCTGTGCCGTTGCATGAAAAATCTGACCATGGTGAGGTAATTAGTGAGGCTGGTATGTAACCCTGGCTGTAAACTGTCCTGTAGGAATTTGTCTTGTAGTTTACAGGTATGGAATAACTGACAGCAAATTATGGGATCCGAGAATGTATTTTTAAACCTCACTTTACTTACTGGGAAAGATATTACCTTTCACAACTGGTGGTCCCTTTGCACCTTGCCCTAGAATGACTAGTAGCTATTTTATTCTTTGTTGTAAACTCCTGTCCAGTCTACTAGCGAGGTCCCTAGAGGCTGGAAGGCCCAGAGCCTCAAAGGTATTTAGGTTTCACAGGGAGTAAGGCACCTCAATATCTTTCCAGATCTGCACCAAAGCTTTTAAGTCAGTAAATATGCTGCCTGGTTTTCTCTTTAGCCACTTATGCTGCCACGGACTTAGGCAATGGATGTGAGAATAAGAACTCTCCTACTTTGGATGAAGTAATGCCTCCTGACGCTTTCTATATCTTTCCTAGGTATATGATGGCCTCCTTGAGTGGGAGGGCCATTTAAATGGGAACCAGGAGGCTGCAAAATGCTCAGTGTGAGGCCAATGAACTTCCTCAAACTCCATCTGCAGCTTGGAACCATCCTGGGCAAGAGTTCCTGATGTTGTGATGAAGTCATTAGGCAGAGATGGACAAATGAAGTTACTACCTCATTTAGTGAATAGTATGAAATCTCTCCAGAATGGTCAGAATTGGAAGATCTGTCTCACCGCCTTCATCTGAATACTGTCATGGGACCAGTTGGTGTTGGCTGGACAATGGTAAACAGGCTCATGCAACAGATCCCATGTGTCTAAGGTAGAGGTCCTATGACCACAACAGTGCAAATAGGAGGGATCCACTGGCAGGGCAGGACCCCATAGCATAAGGTACCGCCAGTCTCATAGCCAGTAATATCAACCAGGACCCTTATCTTCTACATGTGGTGTCCAAAGTAGTTTCTACCTAGTACAACATAGACTCCTGAGGAGCTTCACGCTTCTCAAAGAAAGGCCAGATCCTGGACTACTGGTGGAACCAACAGTACTGATGGCTGTGTAACTAGGTTGGCAAGTGGGATGGAAGAACACCTCTGCATCCTTGAGACTGCTTCTTTCTCTGCAGGAACAATGACCAAGAACAGAAATGCTTGTGGCAGAAAGGGTGAGTGAGGCTAGGGGATAGTGAAAATATCCCACAGGGCGATGCGGATCTCAGCTCACCCTCTGATGTGAGGAAGAGTCTCCTGGTGGAGCTATCAGATTCAAAGTTTCCCTGGTCACAGTAGAAGTTGGATCTATTAGGTGCTGTGTTATTATAGGCACCACGTTGGCTGCAGATAAAAAAAGAGACACAAGAGGCTGTTTGTGTCCAGCCATAACCACCAAAACCAGTCAGCCTATAGCCTTGCACATCACACTCTCTCTTTGTGAGAGGATTTACTCAGCCCTAAACATTTAGCACCCATGAGTGCAGGCTCTCCTGACTTTGATGGGGCCATAGAACACTAGAACTAGAAGGGACCTTGAGAGGTTAGGTCCAGTCCCCTGCTCTCACAGCAGCACCAAGCACCATCTTGACTCCTCCTCGATAGGGGTCTATCTAACCTGCTCTTAAATATCTCCAGTGATGGAGATTTCACAACCTCCCTAGGCAATTTATTCCAGGGTTTAACCACCCTGACAGTTAGGAAGATTTTCCTAATGTCCAACCTAAACCTCCCTCGTTGCAGTTTAAGGCCATTGCTTCTTGTCCTATGTCAGAGGCCGAGAACAATTTTTCTCCCTCCTCCTGGTAACCCTCTTTTAGGTACCTGTAAAGCACTATCATGTCCCCACTCAGTCTTCTCTTTTCTAAACTAAACGAGCCCAATTCTTTGTCTTCCCTCACAGCACATGCTCTCTACACCTTTAATCATTCTTGTTGCTCTTCTCCAGACCTTTTCCAATTTCTCCACCTCTAAAGGGGGTGCCCAGAACTGGACACAATACTCCAACTGAGGCCTAATCAGTGCAGAGTAGAGCAAAATAATTACTTCTTGTGTCTTGCTCACGACACTCCCGCTAATGCATTCCGGAACGATGTTTACTTTTTTTGCAACGGCATCACACTGTTGACTCATATTTCACGTCTGACCCCTAGATCCCATTCTGTAGTACTCTTTCCTAGATAGTTGATTCCCATTCTGTATGTGTGAAGCTGATTGTTCCTCCCTAAGTGGAGTACTTTGCAATTGTCCTTATTAAACTTCATCCTATTTACCTCAGCCCATTTCTCCAGTTTGTCCAGATCATTTTGAATTATGACCCTGTCCTCCAAAGCAAATGCAACCCCTTCCAGCTTGCAAATTTAATAAGCGTACTCTCTATGTCAATATCTAAATTGTTGATGAAGATACCGAATAAACCTGGACCCAAAACAGACCCCTGAGGAACCCCACTTATTATGACCTTCCAGCATGATTGTAAACTGTTAATAACTACTCTCTGGCTACATCTACACTGCATTCTGCTTTTGGAAATGGACTGCAAATGAGTGAGCTCAGAAATGCAAATAAGGCATGGATTTACATGTCTTGTGCCACATTTGCATATTCTCACATGATCTCAGTTCCAGAAGAGGTTTTTCTGGAAGCAAAAATATCCATGTAGATGGGGTTCCTTCGAAAATAAACCCTGTTTTCAAAAGAATCCTTCTTCCGGAAACAGAATTGGAAGAAGGGTTCTTTTGAAAACGGGCTTTGCTTTCGAAGGAACCTCATCTACATGGCTGTTTTTGCTTCCAGAAAAACCTCTTCTGGAGGTGAGATAGCACAAGAATATGCAAATGCGGTCAGAGATATGTAAATCAATGCCTCATTTGCATTTCTGGTCTTGCTCATTTGCATTCTGCTTCTGAAAGTGGAATGCAGTGTAGACGTAGCTTCTGAGAATGGTTAGCCACCCAGTTATGCACCCACCTTATGGTAGCCCCATACAAGTTGTATCTGTCTACTTTACTGATAAGAAGATTATGCAAGACCGTATCAAATGCCTTATTAAAGTCTAGGTAGATCACATACACCGCTTCCCCCTTATCCACGAGATTTGTTATCGTATCAAAGAAAGCTATCAGATTGGTTTGCATGATCTGTTCTTTACAAACCCATGCTGGCTGTACCTATCACCTTCATTTCTTCCAGATGTTTGCAGATGAATTCTTTAATTACTTTCTCCATTATCTTTCCCAGAAAAGAAGTTAAACTGACTGGTCTGTAGTTTCCTGGGTTGTTACTATTTCTCTTTTTGTAGATGGGCACTGTATTTGCCCTTTTCCAGTGTTCTGGAATCTCTCCCAACTTCCAGGACTTTTCAGAGATGATAGTTGAAGGCTCAGACACCTCCTCTGTCAGCTTCTTAAGTATTCCGGGATGTTCAAGGAGGACAGGGTCAGGGAAGGAGCCTTTCTTTTCAGAGCAGGCTTTGATTAAAATAATTTGCCCCTATGACTGGGAGAATGTCCCTTACCACCATGGGAAGCCTTCTCTTTAGATTTAGAAGACTTAGCCTCCATTCTGGAGCTGGTGCTCAGAGAGAAACTGAATGCTTGATGAGTCTGATGTCCTGGAAGGGAGGGTTTCCTGGCAAATCTGACTGGAGTCTGATTGTCTTCTCCATGCACCCTCAGTGTAACCCTCACCCTGGAAGCAGAAGCAGTGTTGACCTCAGTCACTCACAGAAAAGGAATGAGGGCAGCAAACACAATGTCAGAACGCCAGAACCTTGTGCATAATCTCAGCCTTCTCAGGGGAGAAAAAATTCTCCCTGAGTTGGGAAAAGGGGAAAACACCACTCTACCTACACCACACCAGAAAAACACTAAAACAAATAACTCATAATATACTGACACGAATGATGCAGCAGAAAGGAGCTGAGGACATTGGAAATTCCAACTCAGACTATTCACTGGCAAGAAGGAAACGGAGAGGTATCTATCTGGGGCACCCTTCACACCCTCAGGTCAGAGTATTAGGAGAATACTGTGCAAGTGTAGACAAATGGACATGCTTGCAAAAAAAAAACGAGGCTCAGGTATAGGCTGTGCACGTGTACCCATATGTGGAATACACACAGAGACTATCAGTTGAAGGAGACCATATATCAAGACTTCACTGGCAACAGAAATAAATATGCTCTATTACCTTTAATAGACACCTGAAGGGGGATTTTCTGAGAGGTGCAGAAAGAAGGATATGGCTTAATTATTTTCACACATGGGAAAAAGTAACAAGACAAACTCCTGTGTTTTGGACAATTCAAATAAAAAGGATTGGACTCAGATAAGAAGATCTATGTAACAAAAAGGAGATAAACTCATGAACAAGAAGGTAACTAGAAAGTGGTTAAGATACAGTCTGATGTGGACAGTGCTTTGGGTGAGACAGCACACTGATTTACAGACTTGTGTGAGCACAGAACTTAGATATTATAAAGATCCACTGGATTATTTAGTCTGTCCCCTACAGAAACAGGAGATAGGGCCAAGATACAGTTGGAATAAATGAGAATTTGTGTTCAGTTTAATCTCCTACATTCCTGATATTGTGCATGAATTAGGGATTGTCTATACTATGTGAAAGATTGAGCCAGTCAGGGTTGATTGTCCAGAGTTCGATTTCACACATCTGGTAGAGACACACAAAATCGATTGGCTTGGGGCCAACAATCAATGCCTGTTCTCCTCGCTATCATGAAGAGTAAGGGAAGTCAACAGGAGAAACACTCCCCTCAACTTTCCTTAGTGAAGGCAGTCAGGTAAGTTGATTTCAGATATGTCAGTTCTAGTTATGCAATTGCCATAGTTTGAATTGCACGTCTGAAATAGACTTATTCCCCTAGTTAGACCTGGCCTTAGATTTCAGCAAGATGGTGGCTTCTGAAATTCTTTTTACCAATGAGTAAAACGCTGGATACTGTACATTACATTGAGGGAATTTGCACCAGAGTCAGAATTAAATATAAAGCAAAGAGAAAACTAATGTAAGTGTTGACACGGTAACAGAATTATAGAGTTCAGTATGAGCTGCACAGGAAAAAATCAAAATGGATGTTAGAGAAGACCTTGAAAACATTAGAGAGAAAAATACTTCAGATAAAATTAAAATAAATCTTCAGATGTGCACTGATGGAATTACAAAAAGTTTACAATGCAGGCACTATTTTCAAATAGGTTGCAAAGCTATTGGATAAGTGTTGCTACAACAGTTAGTAAAACCAATAAGCCAACAACAGGTTTTACTTTGCACACAAGCTTCTTCTGAATTCATGCAACTCTTTCCACTAGAATGCAACAACAGAATTAGCAAACAGTAATACCTCTCATTATTATTGCCCTTCACTTCCCAGTCATAGGTTTTCTGTGATTTAGTGTAATATGCAGTGATGTTGAAGCTGAAAGCCACTCATATCCCCAAAACTAAAACCACTGTCTTTTCTAGCTGCCTGAGAATTTCTCAAACACTGAAGAAGGGACAGACCTACCCTAACTGCATGCTGCGTACTGCAACACATGAGAAATAAGACTCAGGTGAGGAATTAGAAATCCTGACTCTTCAGGGGAGCCCTAACTAAATAATGGATTGGCTTGCCCCCTCCCATAGTAACATCTGTGTGGTGGCAGTAAGAGATAGACTGTTGCTGTGAGGTTCTTCTCACACAGTCTCTCTCTTGTTGTGTTGAGGCTGGGATTTAATGAAGAAAAAGCTGTGGGATGCATCAATAACACTCACTGATCCTTCCTTAAACAGACCTTGAAGGATAAGCAGAGACTGTTCTCTGGGCACAGGGTTCCTGTGAAGTCAGTCCGCAGGGGCAAAAAGATTCTGCTAACAGGGATTTTCCAATTTGGAATTGGTTCTGTAGAACAGTTAATACACAGCCAGGTTGAAACACCTATCTCCAAAGTAATTTCTACCGGGCTGAGGTGGGAATGATCTATAACCCCTTCATGCTACCCAAACTGTGACTGCTCACTCCCAAACCCTACCTCATCTTTCATGCAGATCGCACCTTGATAAGAGCTGTCTGCAAGGTCATGTGGGACAGCCAAGATCTGCCCATAGAAATACCCCAGGCATGTAGCTCCCAGAGGCATGATCTGGTCCAATATTTTTTTATGTTTTGTGCTGCCAGTATGAGAGTATCCCCCATCCTGATGTGCTGTTCCCAGGCTGCACTGAGTCACTCCTTCCAATATAAACACATCAGAAGGTGCCTGCCTATTTTCAAGCCTCTGGGAGAAAGTCAAGATTCAAGCAATCCACTGGAAATAGGAAACATTTAATTCTAATGGGGCAATTTAGCACAACACAAAATGCACTAATATGTCATTTAGCTGGGTGAGAAAAAGCTAGTTTCAAAACACTGATTGTCTGATGAATTTGGTTTCTTTACCTGTAACAGATATTTTACAATATTGGGTCTTAAAAATGGTTCGCTTTTTACCGAGATCAACAGCAATTATTGTCTTTTTTAGTTGACAGGTCAAAATCAACCCAAAAGCCCATTTGGCAGCTTTCTAGCAACCAGAACCAATGGTGCAGTCTGGCTCCCCACCTCTGTGGAACTGTCAGAGGTGCTGCTGAGGGCGGGTGCTCCCTGGCCTAGCTTCCTGCTGCCAGTGGGGCTGCCAGCCAGGCTGTCCACAGCAGGTTGGGGCTCCCTGCCACCAGCAGAGCACTGCTGTCTGCCAGCCAGACCAGCTCCAAGAAGCTGGGTCTCTCTAATCCAGGTGCTCTCTGGTCCAACAACATTCATGGTCCTGCCACACCATGGATGTTGCCAGATGAGAGAGTGCCAGACAAGAAAGTTTCAACCTGTAGCGGTCAGAGCACAGGACTGAGATCTAGCAATTCCTGAATTCTCGTGCTGGGATCCAAGAATAACACTCTTTGTGACCTTGGGTATGGGGCATAACTTCTTTGTCCTAGTTTCCCCATCTGTAGAATAAAGCAGCAGTATTTACCTGCCCTCTCACAGGGTATTATAAGGGTTAATTAGCTCTGTTTGTAAAGCTCTGAGGACTAAATTATGCTATGTAAGTCGTAAACATTATTTATTTGGCAGAGATGTGCTTCCACCCAGTGCAAGACACAAAAACACTGTCCCTTTCACAAGAATCTTAGCACCAGATTTTCAAAAGTATTTACAGGCCAAGTAGGCTTTTCAAAATCATCCACAGCCTAAATGCACAAAAGGAGTTAGACACTAAAAGCAGGGACTTAGGTGCCTAGGACCTTTTGTGCATTCGGGCCTAGCTTCCTAAAACTCATTGATTTCAATAGATAGTAGGTACATAGGTGCTTTTGAAAATCCCCCGGGCACCTAAATATATTTAAAACCTGGTTCCTACCTGTAAAGGCCCAGTTCTATAAATACATAGCAAGAAAGTCTACTCGTGCTCAGAGTCCCACTAACTCCACTGGAAATGTACACATACTTAATGTTATTCACATGCATAAATGTTTGCAGCATCAGGTCCAAAATGTCAGACAGGTAAGACAAGGTAAACTAGATAAGAGAGAGAGAGAGCACATGTACAAACCACCCCCTCTCATTTCCTCTTCTTCCCCTCTGATGTAATATTGAGGTGGAAAGCACATTTGACTCATGCGGTTTATTGTTTGTGGGCCTTGTGGAAGCATCAAGAGTTTTGGAGGGATCTGAATGAGTACGAAAATGTCTACCCAGCAATCAGAAGTAGTCACTTTAACTAGAATGGGTAACAAAGCCACAACAGCACAGACTTCAGTGTAGGCCAATGGTCCAAGTAAGCACTCAGAATCCAAGGCAGGCTCCTACAGCCCATGCTGAGGAGGATTCCCTGCTGCTAGTACGCACACTAGCTAGATTAAAGATTAGCTCAGGTATATGTACACAAGGTGCAATCAAACCTGTATAGACATATCCAAGAGCTCATGAGTATAGGCACCATGGGAGAAAACAAGAGATTCATAGGCATTAAAGGTCAAATGGGACCATCGTGATCATCTAGTCTGACCTGCACATTGCAGGCCACAAACCCTCACTCATCCACTCCTGTAACAGACCCCTAAACTCTGGTTTAAAGAATTCAAGTTGCACAAAATTACTATTTATGCTAGTTTATACTAGTTTAAACCTGCAAGTTACTTGTGCCCCATGCCACAGAGGAAGGCAAAAAAACAAACAAAAAAAATCCCAATCCTTCCAGGTCTCTGCCAATCTGTCTTGAGGAAAAAAATCCTTCCTAACCCCAAATATGGCAATCAATTAGACCCTCAGCATGGGGGAAAGACCCACCATTCAGACCCCTGCCAAAGAATTCTCTGTAGTAATTCCTCCCAAGCTAGTGTCTTGGCTCCAGACATTGAGGATTTTTGCTGTTGGCATTTGCCAACGGGCCATGTGCCATTGTAGGCCGTCCCATCCTACAGTCCTGGCCGTAAATTTATCAAGCTCAGTCCTGAGGCCAGTTTGGTGTTTTACCCCCACTGCTGTATTCCAGTAGATGTGTGAAAGCAAGTGCAAGGGCTGGATGATAAGGACAGGTTTTAACTTGCTGCAGAGAGTAACAGGAGCTAGTGCACATGCATGAAAATGGAGCTTGTGCATGATGACTGGAAAGATAATTTTTGTTCTGGATGCACAGTGGGAGTGATACTCCAGATGACACCTTCATGTAAAGAGGCAGAGAAAGACAGAACAACTGAATTTTTACGAATTGTGAAAAGCTTGGTGATGGCCTAAATGAACAGGATGAAGGAAGAGGAATCAAAAGTGACCCACAGGCTGAAAGCACAAATGACAGGCAGCATGATGGTCATGTCAGTTACCATGGAGAAAGCATGAGGAGTTTGGGTTTTGGCCATGTTTAGCTTGAAGTGGAGACAGGTCACTCAAGATAATGTGCTATAGAGACAAGCAGATATGCAGGATGGCAGAGCAGAAGACAGGTGAGGTAAAGTACACAAAGGTAAACTGACAAACTGGTGTGAGGAGAGGAGATCACACATGAATAAGAGATAATGAGAAAAGAAGAGAATATGTTCTGAGGTCTCAGGTTCTGCAACAGCAAGGGGAATATGAAGAAGCACCCAAAGACAGGATTAAAGGAGGAGTCAGGAAAGGGAAGTGAAAACGGAATCTCATGGACAGATTTTGAAGCTACCCACACCAGTTACTTAAAGATCTGTATTTTCCTCTTCTGCTTTAGTACGAACATATGGAAGTAGATGTGTCTGCCTAATGCTTAATGAAAGAAATGGAGTTGCATACCATAGGATAAGTTCCCTGTTATAAACTATAGCATAACTACACCTTAGATACTGTGCAAGCCTATTTTTTTCCCAGTTATATACCATGCCAAAATTCACGCTTGTATTTTCAATGTATAGACTTTGCATGGGTTCCTTACCTTTCAAAGCTTCGTTGATATAATTTTGTATGTAATATACTCTCAGTTTATCTTGAACCATGTTCTGATCGTCATCAATTCCATTGGCTATAATATAAACTGGGACATCACCATACTTGGATTTAATCCACTTAAGCATTTTGCGCAATCCCCATGGCACCACTGCGGCTCTGCTTGGGGAGTTCAGCCATGTGATGTCCTTTATCATTTGAACCTGAAGATAGTGATCGTACTTCAATGCATCTTCTTTTTCCCAGTCCACAAGAATAGTTGTGTAATGACTTAAGGCAAAAAAATCAAATGAGCCTTGGATTAATTTCTTTTCTTCTTCAGAGAAATAAGGCAAGTGGAAATTGTACAAATCAATGCTGTTTCTTTGCTGAAGCCATTCTCTCATCACATGGGGATAGTCCCCATTCCCAAAGATGGGCTCAGCAAGCCAGCCAATGTCAAATTCTAGAACTCTGTCAGCAACTTCTTGGTCATTTCTAGAGAAGGGACAGGCTGGCTCTACCCAATCAGCTTGCAGAGCTATCGATATTGTACCTTTCTGAGATCTTCTAAACTCTCTGTCATACAGACGCCAAGCTTTGGCATGGGCTTTCAACAGATTATGCCCTGCAGAGTATGTCAGGTTCCTCACATAGGGTTCGTTCATTGTAATCCAAAATTTGACATGGTGGCCAAGATTTTTGAAGCAGAACTTGGCATACTCAATAAAGGCTTGAACAGTTTCTGGGTTCTCCCAGGCTCCGTTTTTGGCTAGCACAACCGGAAGCCCAAGGTTCTCTGCAGTAGGCTGCCATAAAGCTACAACAGGAGTTATATTAACTCTGAGAAGTTCGCTAACAAAACACTGATAATAGTGCAGGAATGTGTGGTTGATCTGAGACAGGTTACCCAAAGGGAGAATCAAAGACCATTTCAGTGAAAAATGAAAATGTGTGACATGCATTTCCTGCAGCAGCGAGATCTGCAGCCTGATGGCAGCAAAGTCAACACAGTGACGCTTACGTTTTGGGGTAACAACTCCATCAACTTTAATAAGCTTCTTAGTATGGTGAATATCCCACATATACACATTAGTGTCGAGAAACTGGGAAGGGGTTGTGTCTACCTAAGAAAAGAAAAGAAACACAGAAGATTCAATTTGTCAGTTCAGATTATGCAGAAGATTGATAACCATCGATAATCACAAGCATTAATTAACATGGTCTCCTACGAGAAACCCATTTTTCCTTTTAGCATCTCTTTCATACATCTCCGATACCATATCTGACTCACATGAATGAAAACATGAGCATATTGTGCAATCAGAAAAACGTTTGTAACAAATATATGTAGCACTTTCCCCCTACTTTTAAAAAAGCAGTGTACTAACCTAGACCCTGTGCATACACTCCCTCTGCAATGCTTAGTTCTGTGAGGAAAATCAGTGGGTACTCAGGGAGAAAAACGCAACTTCTGGGAAGGATAATATTGCAAAGTCTATACTAAAGTTGAAATAATTTTTGAAGTATAAAAGGCTATATTTTAGAGCTATATGCATACTAAAAGTTACCATAAATAAGCCTTCTTTTTTCCTCTAAGGTGGAACAAAATGATATCTGAAACACAAATAATTAAATTGTTTCCTTACATGACCCTGTGATAAAAGAGAAATATGCCTCTAAGCTTGATTTTCAACATGAGCAGAACTGATGGGAAAGAACTTTGCTTTTCGCTAAAGAAATGTCATAGAATAATAGGGTTGGAAGAGACCTCCGGAGGTCATCAAGTCCAACCCCCTGCTCAAAGCAAGACCAATCCCAACTAAATCATCCCAGTCAGGGCTTTATCAAGATGAGACTTAAAAGCCTCTAGGGATGGAGATTCTACCACCTCTCTAGGTAACGCAGTCCAGTGTTTCACCACCCTCCTGGTGAAACAGTTTCTCCTAATACCCAACCTAGACATCTCCCTCTGCAACTTGAGAACACTGCTCCTCCTTCTGTCATCCATCACCAATGAACACAGCCTCTCTCCATCCTCCTTGTAATCCCCTGCCAGACCTTGCGTTTCAAAAGCAGGGTCAGCCTAAACCCACAGTTGAGGCTGTAAGTGATACTCTGCAGAATCATACAGAGCAGCTGCAGAGCAGTTGCTGTTCTCTCTGGAGAGGTCAGTGTTGTGCTTATAGAAGAAAGCAATAAAAAACAGCTTGTCAGAGGGAAATTGCTTTTCTGGAGAATTGTCCCTTGTAGATTACTAAAGCATGCATTTTCACTAATACTGTGGGAATGCTGTCAAAAGTGTTTTTCCGCCGTGATGCATCTACAAATCATTCTCCCTCAGCCTTACAGCATAAAATGTTTGAATATCCTTTTGAAGTGAAACCATCCAGAGTGGGAAGTGCTTTTTTTAAGTGTCTTTAGCTGACTGAGTAAATTTACAGCTTTATTGATCCCAAAGGTAGAAGCTCCATTTCCAGTCTCAGTTTATTTGGGTCCAGAAGGACACTGCTTGCTGAATTTTCTTAAAAATCAATGCCTCAGGGTTGGTCTGCACTAGGGAGTTAAGTCGATTGCAGAAACACAATTCTAGCTACGGCAATTGTGTAGCTAGAATCAACTTATCTGCATTTCACTTCCCTGGCTGTCCACATAGAGAGAAGTTGATGGAGCATTTCTCCCGTCGACCTCTCTTACTCCTTGCGATATTAAGTACCGGGGTCAACTGTTGGCCCCAGATAATTCAATTTAGAGATGTGTGAAATCAAACTCTGGTAGTGGAGACATACCCTCAGTTAAGGAGGTTGAAATATTTCTCAGGAGTTGAAGTAAGAGCTTACTTTTTGGGTAAGAAACAAAACAAAACTATGCTTCAGATCAGTAGGCATCCTTCAGTCTGCATAGACTATGGATCGTGCCCTTTATAGTTTCAATTGAGGACTTCATTTACAGCGTCTATTGTGACTATGAAGACCCACACGAGAGTGACAGTCCTTGCTGCATCTCTTGCAGATGTGGTGGGTGTCTGGCAAGTCCTTAGTGTGCTTTCTGTGCGCTCGCTTCTCCTCTGCTAGCTGTCTGATCCTCATCTCGCCCTTCTGAAGGCCCTTGTGTAACCCCTGCCTCCATCTGCTGCAGTCGTCTGCTAGTTCTTCCCAGTTGTCCAGCTCGATGTCTCCCGCTCTGAGGTCTCTCTTGCAGACATCTTTGTAGCGCAACTGGGGGCATCCGGGAGATCTTTTGCCAGAGGCTAGCTCACCATACAGGATGTCTTTTGGAATCCATCCATCATTCCTCCTGTGGACGTGGCCAAGCCAGCGGAGCCGACGCTGCCTGAGGAGGGTGTGCATGGTTGGGATTCCAGCTTGCTTGAGGACGGCGGTGTTGGTCACTCTGTCCTTCCATGATATTCCAAGGATGCGCCTGAGGCAGTGCAAGTGGAAGACATTCAGCCTCTTTTCCTGGTGGGCATACAGGGTCCAAGTCTCACTGCCATAAAGGAGGGTGCTAAGGATGCAGGCTCTGTAGACTTGCATTTTGGTGTGACTGTACAGCTTGTTGTTATTCCACACTCTCTTGCTGAGTCTGGACAGAGTTGTGGCCACTTCTCCGATCCTCCTATTTAGCTCACTGTCCAATGACAGGGTGTCAGTGACGGTGGACCCGAGGTAAACGAACTCGTGGACAACCTCTAACGTATAGTTGTCAATGCTGATTGATGGGGATTCAGCAACATCCTGACTGAGTACGTTTGTCTTCTTTAGGCTGATGGTAAGCCCAAGAAGCTGGTACAACAGATGCAGAT
This sequence comes from Carettochelys insculpta, assembly GCF_033958435.1. NCBI lineage: Eukaryota > Metazoa > Chordata > Testudines > Carettochelyidae > Carettochelys > Carettochelys insculpta. The sequence goes on along the minus strand of NC_134137.1, from coordinate 53,756,780 downwards.
GGGTGTGTGGCTTGAAATGGGTTCCATTGTGTACAGGGTTTATAGTTTGGTTCAATGGCTCTCAACAACTCCACTATAAAAATTGTTCCAGTGCCCCTGCTCCAGCCTTCAGAATGTTTCTATATTTGTGGAAAATCTAAATTAAAATTTCTTTAAAAACCTGTCAGGTCAACTTTAAACAATTTATTTGGTTTATTTTTTTTTCACAATTGGTTTTGGCCATTTTCAGGTTGTTTTTCAATTGGACAAACTTGAAAAGAAGATCCCACTTTGAAACAAAAAGATAAAATGATATGATTCAATATAGTTTAACCAAATTAACTTTTTAAAATTCTTCTTACATTTTCTGAGGGGAGGAATTCGGGGCAAACTATTCACAAAAATTGACCCAAATGGGGAAATAGTTTCAGAGGCCTGAAAAACACATTTTCTGTAAATTTCCTAATTGCTGAAGTAATTGACCTAGCTCTAATTAGGGATGACCTTTAGAAAATATGTAAAATTGATTGTCTCATGGTGTTTAGCATTTCCAAATATAAAGATTTATTTAAAAAATTTCTTGCTATTTAAAAGGAACAGATTCACAAAACAACAAAACAAGCTCCTGTTAATAAACTATGGAGAGAAAAAGGCCACTTTCAATATCTCACATTTCATACTACTTTGTGTGAAGGTATTTAATCTAGTGGATAATTATCTTCTAAAATGTATTTGAAAAAAGGATGTAATTTTGTTAAGTGAACATATAAATATTCTAAGAAGATACACATTAGATCACAATTTTTGTTTTTTGTTTGTGTGGTGCTTGTCTTTAGAAGGTCTGTTATTTATTATACTTAAATTTGAATCCACTTTCATGTTCACATTTCATGTGCCTCCAGAAAGCAGGGAAGCTATTTCGTAAAATGTGCATCTTTACTAAACTTGTGCTCTCATTATAATGGTAAGGGACCTTATATCACCAAGTAAAAGCGATTACATATTTGCACAACAAAATTATTGTATTCTTAAAGAGAAATTTGGTTGGAGCATCTGTTGGCTTGGTCACTAGACTTACCTGAATGTAGTTATCAACAATTCCCCAAGCAAAATCACAGGGAAACTTCCCATCTATGGGCTGATTCTCAGGCAAAGGTGGGAAGCCATTTCTCTCTATCAGCTTTTGGTAGAACAAAGCTGAAGACTTTGGCAAAAACTTCTTGTCATGGCTTTGAAAATCAACATAAAATAATCCACGTCTAATGCTGTATCCTCTATGCCATTCAAAGCCATCCATGAGGGACCAAACAGTGTATCCAAAGACATCAACTTCATCATATTTGATGGCTGGAAGAGAGGGAAAAAAGATGACCTCACAGTGCTCATTATCACGAGTTAGAAGATACCTTTTAAATACAGTTGTAGCAACTGAGCATTACAACAATATAGCAGGTTACCTAAATAGCTTAAGGCTTGATACAAATTCCATGCACCAGAAATCTTTCAACTGACCTCAACAGATTTGGGATCTAACTCTTACAGTTTGCACACAAGAAGTTATACAGAAACAAGAAATACCCTGAATAAATTATCACAAAAAATATAAAACAACTTTGTGGTGTTCTTTTGGATTTGTATTCATCATCCAAGCTATGCAAGTGGCAGTATTAATACTGATGAGACTTTCTTTCTTATTTTACAGACCACTCACATCTGTCATCAGAATATCATTTTCTAGTTTAATATCCAGACCTCTCTATTTAGCCTTTATTAACCCTCATGCCTAAGGTAGGTTGAAAGCCTGTTCCACATTTACGCATCATACCAGCATTACTCTAGTGACTCTGATTGGCTCGGAGGTTTACACGTGGTTTGCATTTCTACAGATATTTAAACACTTAGATTCAGCAAAATATTCTTCTAGAGTGCCTCAGTTCAATGAAGTCCTTAAGTGTGTTTAATTCTAAGCACGTAGGTAAACCCGTTGTTACTTGGCAAAGCCTTTAAGCACATTTTGAAGTGCTTTGTTCAACTGGGACCCATATCAGTATGCAGCACAATTTAACTTTATCCCTCACCACCTTACGTAAACACAAATTGGATACCTATTGAGCTTAATATTACACATCATAGTTACATGGACAACATTTTATTCAATCAGATGTCAATGTTCATATTTCCTATTTTATTAATGTATCTAATTACAGTTGATTTTTGATGTAGCACACTTTGATCAAATTAAATCAATGGAAATACAAAAGAGATTAATTTGGCTGTCCCTTTAATTGGCTAAGATATACCAGTTTCTTTGCCAGCATATTTCTTTTCTCAAAGAGTAATTATTTTCTGTTTGGAAAACTGATTTTTTCAAAAGCCCTGAACAGTCACACACTTGCTGTTCTACCACTGGAAAAGTCAAGCTGGACCACAACTGTAACTAGCATCAGCAAGAATTTCTCTAAAAATAGCATTACACTCCTACTGCAAGTCACCAGAGAGAGCTTCCATGTTGTTTTTTGGACACACCTAAAGTTCACCTGAAATGTCTCCTTAAGAGTTGTGCCATGTTCCCTATGAGAAGAGAGTAAAAAAAATTTTTTTTGGAAGGCATGGGAAATAGTCTCAAATACATCAAGCCATATCGATTAACTGTATGACTTATTGGCCATGTCTACACTTACAAAAAACTTCTAAATGGCCATACTAATGGCCAAATGGAAGAATACTAATGAGGCACTGGAAGAGATGCAGATCGCTCACCCATGGCTCGTCTACTTGGGGGTCCTTGTCAAACGGACTCTGCCAACATCCTATCAGCTGACAGGAATAAGGGGATTTTGATGTTGGCAGGGTCCTTTCGAAAAGGACCCCCATGTAGACGGGCTGTGGATGAGCAAAACATGGCACTTTCAAAGTGCTGCAGCCGGCGACATGCTAATGAGGCTCTGAATATTCATTTCAGTGCCTCATTAGTATTCTTCCATTTGGCCATTAGCATGGCCATTTTGAAGTTTTTTGTAAGTGTAGATGTAGCCATTGATATTACATTTCTTTCTTACTTTCACCACTCTAAATCCCGGCTAAGTTTATTTATTTCTATTTAAAATTGAAGACCTTCAGGACAGGAACATTCTTCTTACTTTTTTCTTTAAAGGAATTTTCAGATTTTTGATATTGCAGAATAGCAGATCTTGTTATTTATTATGACCTTCTGGGTGACTGAGTGGTGAATTAAATGGAAAAGAATTATTTTTAATGTAGCGTGTTGCCAGTATGTCCTGATCACATTGGCTATCTCTACACAGTATTCTGCCCCTGTGCCATTGCCAGCAGAGCTATGCAAAGTGAGCTTCTCAGGATTGTGAATGGCTTCCCATTTGCATACTCCCAAAGCTCATTACCATAGCCAAGCGAGAGTTCGGTGCTGGCAGAAGGAGGTGCTGGTATTGCAGAGGGTGTACGGACGTGCCTCTGCTGGCTAACCCCTGCCCCGTTGCCAGTCCCTTATGCCTCAGGGGCTATGTCTACACTAGCCAAAACCTTCAAAATGGACATGCAAATGTCCATTTCGAAGTTTACTAATGAAGCACTGAAATACATATTCAGCGCCTCATTAGCCTGCGGGTGGCCGCGGCACTTTGAAATTGCCGTGGCTCACTGCCACGCGGATCGTCCAGACAGGGCTCCTTTTCGAAAGGACCCCGGCTACTTCGAAATCCCAAGTTGGCGGGGTCCTTTTGAAAAGGAGCCCCGTCGGGATGAGCCGCGCGGTGGCGAGCCGTGGCAATTTCAAAGTGCCGTGGCCGCCCGCATGCTAATGAGGTGCTGAATATGTATTTCAGCGCTTCATTAGTAAACTTCGAAATGGCCATTTGCATGGCCATTTCTAAGTTTGGGTGTAGTGTAGACAAAGCCAGGGACTGGCAACAGAGGGGGTGGTTTAGCCAACAGAGGCACAACCACATGAACTCCACAGTGTCAGCACCCCTTCCGCCGGCACCATACTCTCACATGGCTGTGGTAATGAGCTTCGGGAGTATGAAAATGGGAAGCCGTTTACAATCCCGAGAAGCTCACTTTGCACAGCTCTGCCAGCAGTGGTGCTGGGCAGAGTATCGCATAGACTCAGCCATTTAGAACACAGATTGTGTATGTGTGGCCATAATTTTACTAAACTGAATAAATAAACAACATGTTTTTGTTAACAAGAACATGCCTATGTCGTTTCCATACAACTCCATGAAAACCATTAACGCTGTGCATGCAATAATTAAGAACTCTGATGCACACTATACCCTAACTTTAGGTACACTGGCTTGTGTGTCTATTCAGTTTACCTCTTAACAGTGAGACATTTGAGACACCAGCTGAAATAAATGTAGTAATTCCAGGGTTGTTTATCCTCAGTGAGAGACAAATGGAAATCACCTTCGCTGTTCCATTAAAGGAAAATTCCATTGTAACATGAAAGCTATCTAACGTGAGTAAACAGTTTAATTCAGCTGCTAAAATTTTAAATACCCTTGAAGCAGACAACAGAGAAATAAATCAAGTGTAAAAAATTTTAAAGTAATAAAAAGTATAAACATAATAATTAAGGTGAAAACAGTGAACATTCATGCCAATGAGTTGTTGCTGACAAGCAGGACTACAAGAATCTCCTTTGCCATTAAAGTGGTATTAGAAATGGGAAGTGTCAATGCTGCAAGGTAAATTAGGGTATTTTGAGTTTTTTATTTCTAGATTAACAATTGGTTAAAAATATTAAATTAAAAAACTCCAATGGTCTGAGACTCCTTAAACTCAGACCTGTGTAAAATCAGGATTAACTCCACTGAAATTGATAGAATTACACTACCTTAAAAGGGATATAAAAGCAAAATCAGGCTCCAAAACAGGAGAACCCCATTTATATGAACCTCCATTATCTGGCTCTCCATATGGAGCCAACAACGAGTGCGCACATGCACGCGCACACACACACACACACGCGCACACACACACACACACACACACAGGGTCATTTCAAAGCGTTAAAACATCGCCCCCTTCTTTATCTACAGCATACACCAACTGTTACATTGAGTAAAGATTACAGTATCAGTCTTTAAAAATGCAGAAATGATAAAATGATAAACTCAAGCAACTCAAAAATAGCACGTTGTAACAACGGACACACTCAAGTGATCATTTCTGTGGTTTTGGAAATTGATACTCTTTGCCAGGAGTAACAGTTTGTGTGTGTGCAATAAATAAAAAAGGGAGACAACGTTCAATTCCTTTCCAGGAGGAGTTATCTATCTTAAAAGCCACTTTGCATATTAAAATAATGGTTAGAAAGCTCTTTGCACATTCTCTGGATTATACAGGGTTTTTTTTGTTTGATCTGTCTCCAATCCCAATTAGATCAGATAAATGGGGTTCTTTTGTAATGGATTTCCTTTTCTTTATAATAAAGTTGAGTTTTTCAGCCCTACATTACAGTCAGTAGGGCTCCTCTCATGTCAAGAAGGATTTATTTTTAGTGTATGTATATAGCCACATATAGTCTTATCTAGCAAATATTTATTCAGCTAACATATTTAACCTCATCACTGGAGTTTCCCTGTAATGATTCCAAGCAAATCCCACTGATAACACAAACCACAAAGTTCACACAGGATTTGTACTGCTCTTACTGAAATCAATGAAAGTTAGGTTCAAGGAGAGCAAGACCAGACCAACAAAGCGCCATCCATACCAGACATTAAAAAGCACTTGTCATAATCGACAAAAATTAGCCTAACTGCTCTGAAGTTTCATTTTGTAGTGGAAGTCTAGGTAAATGTTCAAGACCAAAATTAAGTTCTGGAGCATTTGTTTAATTAATTTTATTAGGGTATTTCCCATATTTTGTCATGACAATAATATTAATTTATCAATAAAGCTACCTTTTAACGTTTCCATAATGAACTTCTTGAGATAATAAATATACTTGGCATCATCTCGCTTGGTGCTGCCAGAGACAAACCAGCCATTCTCCACAATGAATATTCTGGGCTTGTTATATTCACGGCTTATCCAGTAAAGGAGCTGCCTCAGGCTTAATGATTCCAACTGATGGAATTTCATCTCTGAGTCCAGGAGCTGGAAACTCAGCGTTGCTCCAAAAGAAAGAGCAAAAAAGTCAGCTGTTCCTTTAATGTACTTCTTCTCTGCATCACTGAACTCAGGCAGCAGAGAGGAGAGGTTATTCTTCATGCTCTGGGGATAGTCACCATCAATAAATATGGGTTTGGCAAACCAGCCCAGCACAAAGTCCAGGGATTTTTCACATTCTTGTATGTCTTGTTCAGTCATAGCTTGAGGTTTTATCCAGTGAGAGCTGAGGGCAATGGACACTTGGCCTCCTTGAGTTGGACGAAAATGATCATTGTAGAGATGCCAGACTTTGGCATGGGCCTGTTGAGTTAAAAAAAAAAAAAAAAGACCACAATGAAATGCATCTGAAATTTTGTCTTGAATAAAGGAAATGCAATAGCGTATTCAATTACTTATGTTGTCTTGATTAGGAATGTCAAATTCTCCCATCCCTAGCCTTAATCCCGTTTCAGTCATTTATGATTGCTAACTTCTATTATCCTAATCAGGAAGCTTCAGATGGAGCTTAATAAGTTTTTGGCAGGGATGGTAAGGTGGGACTCCTTACAAGGGCACAGGGCCCATCAGTGACAGCTAGCAGCAAATGTCTCCTGTGGCTAGGGATGGGATACTAGATAGGGCAGGCTCAGAGTTGTTATAGAAAATTATTTCACAGGTTTCTGCTTGATGGGTCTTGTCCACACACTCGGGATCTGACTGATCACCAGTTTGGGGCTGGGAAGGAGGCACACCCACCCCCGACCAGGTCAGACTGGCAGAGATCGCCTTCCTCTGCAGCATGGACCACTTCAAGGTTCAAACCAGTGTAATGGAGAATTCTCTGTAACTTGATGCCTTTGTGTTGTGATTTGAGGACTTCATAACTCAGCCAGCAGTTAGAGGTTATTTGCAGGAGAGTGTGGGTAAGGCGCTGGGGCCTGGAATGTGCAGTCAGTTGGGCTATATGATCGTGATGATCTCAGTCTATGAGGTGGATGATGTGTTTCACAAGGAGCTAAGCTCCTTCTTCAGAAGAGAGTAGGTTTGTGGAAAGAACGACGTGTGCCACCTTTGTAAATTGGTCAACCATAGCCAGGACTACTACAACACTGATGGCCGTGAGGAGTTTGACAATGAAACTGAAGACGATCGTAGACAAGGACCTGGATGGGATCACCACAGCCAAGACAATGCCAATGGGTTTATTGTGAGGTGTCTTGCTGCAGGCATGCAACTCACATGACTTGACCTGAATCTATACAATGGCTCACATCCAGGGCTACTGGAAGAAACAAGATAGGTTTTAAGGCAACCTAACCAGTCTTCCAGTGGAGAGACATGGCATAGATGCAGCATGTCTACCCAAGGGAGCCCTGTCAACAAAACTTGTGGAGCATCTACACACAAAATGTGTTTTGTCTACAGACACTGTTGATGAAAAAAAGCTGGGTAGATGCTCCGGGGGGGCCCTTTTGTTGACAGAGTGGATCAAAAGATCAATCCACTTTTATGTGTAGATACAATTTGTCTACAGATGTTTTGTTGAAACATCTCTTCCAACAGTAACTTATGTAGATAGAATCAAAACATTATTTTGATAGTATACAGACTAGCACGACTCCCTCTCTGTTACTATTCTGTAGATAGATGCACCTAGTGTAGATGCAGCCTTTGTGATCTCTTTAATTTGAGCAGCACAGTTTCCCTGCCCCTTCTGTGATAAGATCTGTGGCTCCTCAATCGAGCTGATCAGCCACCAATGGACTCACAAAAAGGAGGGCGACATGACGGTGTCCTACTCATTGAGTGACCACCAAGAGAGACAAAGCACTGTACTATGCTTTAAATGAACCAGTAAAATGTTGTGCTCCATCTGCACCCAGTTATGCCAAAGATTTCCTCTGTGTGTGTGTGTGTGTGTGTGTGTGTGTGTGTGTGTGTGGGAGAGAGAGAGAGAGAGAGAGAGAGAGAGAGAATAGTTAACACTGGAGAGTGCAGCTAAAAACTAAAGTATGTCATATATGTCAAACCTGTCTACTTTCTTTCTCCTGCTGAAGCCACATATGACTAGCTTTAGCACACACTATCCCTGGCAACCATTGTCACTCGTTTTTGGATAACTTTTACAACAGAATGGGGAAACATAAAAGGGAACAAAGAACTGAAACAAGTAGGTTTTTCACAGTACTGAAGTTTCTAAGATCCTTGGCCAGAGAGCGGGAGCCATATTGCACTCTGGTACACCAGTGGAAATTTGATGTAAATGAAGGTAGTAGTTTGCTGTGTATTCAAGCATCCCTGAAAACCATCAAACACTCCTAAAGCTGTATTACAATATGCAAATATTAAACAACAGCCCAATTCTTATTAATGATAGAAGACATTATTAAAGGACAAAACATGACCTTTTGGCTAAAGCCCTGCACTGAAACTCCAAGGTCTGCAACAGATTTGCTACGTGGCTTTGGTTGAATAATTGAACTGTCCTGTGTTTCCACTTCCCATTGCAGAATGGGGATAATAATACTTTTCTACCTCATATGATGTCAAAGATAAATCAACTGACAATTGTGAGGAGTTCACATGCCTCTATGGCAATGGCAGCTATAGTGATACCTAGCTGGACAGAGATCTATGAATTGATGGGATGTATTAAAGGGGTATGGTTTAAAGTGAACTAGGAGATGTCTCTAATTTCTAGGTAATTGACTGAACTACATATCTAATAACAGCAGAAACTGTTCAATGAGATTTCCTTATAAGGCACATGACAGCAAGACAGAATCTTTGGCGGGGGGTTTGTTTGTTTGTTTTTGTCTTTTTTCATAATTTATCTCAGAACCGATATGTAAACACATTTTGGTATCTTCATGAAACTCCTTCCACAGATGAAAGACTAATCAGGGGCCTCTCTGGTCTAAATACAGATGAAATTCTGTTTTTATCTTGTACAATTATCCCCCCTGACAACTTGTGATAAATACAGTGCTAGAAATTTCACAAATATTCTTTTCATCTGCACTTAAAGTGCGCATGGATCCATGTGAGCTGCAGGCCTGTTTTCCATGTATTTTGTTTTTTATTGTTTTGAGAAGCACCGTATTAAGCTGTTGGCTAGTTTCAGTTCAATCATTTAGTGTGATTAACACGACAAAAGCATGATGAGGTTTACAGTAATTATTAAATCAGTAAGAAACCCATGTAGGACGGTTTTGTTCACGGAGAGCTCATTTACTGCATGCACCATTTCTCTGCTCAGCATTTTTTGTCTAGAGAAGATTTTATAACCGATTTCTCAGAGCATTTTGTACAAATGTTATAAAATAAACATATGACGTGGATACATTACATCTAGATGATGGTTTTTGTATTAAACAATTCCTCAAGGATTGCCTAGTTGAAACAAGCCCTTAGTTGCCCAGCAATGCTGCAGTTAGCTGAGCAGATCAGTAACTAGCTAGGTGCCCATATGCCAATAAAAACCAATAGGACGGTCAATATGAGTCACAGCCCTGAGGGCTTCAGCAGGCAGAGACTGCCCATCACCACCACCCAACAAACCATAAAATTCACACCCCTGAAAGACCGCTAAGGTGACCTCAGCTCTGGTAGAGACACTGCTTTATTGGTAGAAAAATTCTTCAGCTGACTTAGCTACCACATTTCAAGAGGCTGGATTCAATGGAAAAATCGCCTACGTCACAATAGCAAGTGCCTATGTTAAAACTCTAGAGCAATGTAGTGGCAACACTGCAGCTGCACTACCACAGTGTTTACCGTACAGAAAGCCCCCAGCTGACTAACAAGGTATGTTCCAAAAGCGTGTAAGTCACTTGCATGGAACGTGGAATTCATTTTCCCATAGAAACAATTGTATAAAAGCTAGTTAGTTTCCCAGGCTAGCCCACAAAAGCTGATTTAATCCACAAGGGAGCTGAAATACTGAATATCTGAAAGGAAAACTAGAAGACACTGGTTTTTTTTTTAATTTAACCTTGAATGCTGGTGCTTGAGGAAAGGCAGGTTTAGTTAGAGGGGACGAGGAAGTAGGTGGAGGTTCTGAAGGGGACTTCTGGGTAAGCCCCAGCCACACCCCACCCATGGGCTTTGTGCCAGCTCCTGCAGTCAGCCACATCCCCTAGCCACCCCGCCACCCTGGAGCTGAACCCAGGCCCCACTCACCAGGTGGCAGCAAGCAATGCAAGTGCAGGCCAGAGAACTTCGGAGGAGCAGGGGACAGCTGTGTAGCTGGCAGCTGGAAAGAAATGGGGGCTCCCCCTCCAAAGCGCTCCTTCTCTCCAACCACTACGCACCTGCCTCTGCTCCTCTGGTGTCCTCAGGAAAATTGGCAAAGACCCTAGTGGCTTTACAGGGCATGGAGCACTTGCAGGTTTAAAATAGTCTAAATGGTGAATTCTCTGTAACTTGACACTTTTAAACCATGATTTGAGGACTTCGGTAACTCGGCCACAGGTTAGGGGTCTATTACAAGAGCAAGTGAGTGAGGTTCAGACTAGATGATCAAAATGGGCCCTTGTGACTTTAGTAAGAGTTTCTGAGAAAGCCTATATGTTACAATTTTAAACCTAATCCGTGTCCCACAAATGACTTAACACAAGGCATTAAAACATGCTAGTAATAGAGCTGAGTGGGTCTAATATTTAATATTTTTCTTGATATAGGTATTAGATACAGTGCTCCTGTCATATAACTTCTAAATTATCTGCAAAAAGAATCCTAGAGTTTTCAATTCCGTAAGTAGCCCCAGGAATCACAATTAAAACTGCTTCTCTCCTCTCGAAACATCCCTCAACGTTGCCCCCTTCCACATGCATGGCCCTACTGGCTTTACTGGAGCAGCGCCTCTCTCCCAGCCTTCCCCCATATAGAAATTAAAATATGTCTGAGCAAAGGTACAGACAAGGACCATTCTTCAGAGAGAACCAACCAGTAAGCTAATGATGCAACAAACAAGAACTGTTTAGTTGGAAGATAGGTTGCAATAGGACGCATTCTGTCCGGCCAAAACCTTAAAAGCACAAAAGTAGGTAGACTTGTGCATTCTGTAGGTGTGCTAGTGTCCTTGGCATTAACAATCAGCATGAACCAAAGTAAGCTTGGCTTCGTCATAACAGTAACAAACCAGGTAATGGATAACCAAGGAGGTACATTCCTGACAGAAAAGGTGATACAAGAACACACAGAGTTCTCAAGTAACTAGGTAAACAACTTCCCAAGGTACTGTACAGAAATGAACCGACCCCATGTAAGATACAGATTGTGATGACAAGAAATGTTTTGTTTTAACTAGCAGGTACAAGGGTGGTACCTAATATCAGCTGGAGTGTAAAACCTAATTTGTTTGTAACAAGGCATAGAAGGAGAAGTCATAGGAGAGCCATCTTTGTATCTGTTGTTCTGGGTCTCTACCTTTTCATAGGCATCATGTTAGTCCAGCAGGTCACAAGGACATTTGGAGCTTGTACTGTACTTTGCTGCCAATAAACCTGGCTGAGTGCCCTCACCATCAAACCAAGCCTGTGATCTTGCTTTATAAACAACATTCTGTCTGCTGAATCAGCATGCTGCACTCTGCGCTCATGTAGCCAACCCCAGAGCTCTGAGAACAGCAGCACTGGCAGCAATAACAACTTTGCAGCAATCAAAACATATTCTCTCCCACCTTCATATTACCTACCCCACTATCAGTAACATACAGCTTTCACTCCAATAGCCATCACATACCAAAAAGCAATACGCACACCTACTTCATCAAACTAGCACTCCAATGCAAAACCTTAACAACGACCTCACGTGTTTTCATTAACAGATCAGCACATCTAACTGTAACACAGGCCATGCATTTGAGAAGCTACTCCATCTTCATGCTATTCGTGTTGCTCAATTTGTCATCAAATTTGGCAGGTTCATTTGGACGCACATCTTTACTGTTATGGCTAAAATGCTGTAAAATACTGAACTGACAATTATTCTGGGAATCAGCAAGCTAGAAATGAAAATGTGAACAAATTACTGGTCCTCAAGCATTGCAGACTTTTGCAGGAGTGCAAAGGGAGTACAAATAAGAATGTACAGGTGTTCAGAAGTGCAAAAGAAGGAAGTGGACAGCCAGGACTTGTAAAGGAGGTAAGAACTCAGGGGATTCTAATCCTAGGAGTGGGGAACTGTGCTATAATGGAAGGCTTGTTAGATTGCTCAAGAGTAGTGGCATACTAGTTAGGTAATGGAGGGTTGGCAGAAAGAGCGCTGAACTTGGGGAGATATTCGGGAGCCAGTTGTCAGTGCACGTTACTATGAGAGACGGACAGAGAACGGTAATTCCATTTCACAAATAACTTTAATTAATTTAAACCAATTCAGAATGAAATTTTAAAGTTTCAAAATTCTTTGCACAACAAAACTTTGAGAATATTGCATTTCAATAATGGGAATGCAGGACTGGAAAAAACATTGTGGGTCATCAAGTCCAGTTCCCTGGCATCATAACCATCCCTTTCATATAATCCCATTCAAATTGATCAAGATCCATTTAAAACCCAATTAGGTTCTTTGCCCCCACTACTTCTACCAAAAAGTTGTTCTAGAAACTCACTTCACTGATGGTACACCCTTTCAATTTCCCTCTTCAATTTATTCATGGCCTGTTTACACCCATTTATTCTTGTGCCAGCACTGTCTTTTACTTTAAATAGCTTTTCAACATCCCTGTTCTTTAGCCCCATGTTTCATGTTGACATGAAACATTCCAACCTTTTTCAATCCACAACAGAAAAATTCACTACTGGCTAGTTTGACTGGAATTTTCACTGTATCACTTCCCCTTAGGGAAGGGCAAGAAGAGGCTAAGTGTGCTAGTGACGGACAGACTAAAACAAAAGAGATGAACTAATTAAAACAAAAAGCCCTATCTGTGGCACAGATGGAAGAAACTTAGTTGTGTAAGAGTGGTGGGGAGAGGGAAAGTGAAGAGGAGGGACTTGCTTGTCCTTCCACAAGGTTGATCCTCAGGGATATGGGAGCACTTTGCAGTGACAGGGCATTCAAAGGTGGCTGCCAGCCACTACTGTAAACCGGGGGAGGGGGTCACCAGTGCAGGGCTGGTCCAGCAGGGCCCACTAGTGGGTGATGGCTGCAATTTTCAACTGGAGCATGGGGTCCTGAAGCCACAGGGCCCAAAGTAACCACCCTGCTGGCCTTGCCTGCCTGAGTGCACAGAGGAAAGTCGCTGGAACCAGTGCCTGCAATCCCTCCTGCAAAGGAGGCACTTAGAGATACCGTGAAGCACCAAAGGCCCCTTTAAAGAGCCTTTGACATGCAGATCAAAATAGATGATCTAGTGATCCCTTCTGGCCTTACTCTCTATGGTTATGTCTACACGTGCCCCAAACTTCGAAATGGCCACGCAAATGGCCACTTTGAAATTTACTAATGAAGCGCTGAAATGCATATTCAGCGCTTCATTAGCATGCGGGCGGCCGCGGCGCTTTGAAATTGACGCGCCTCACCGCCGCGCGGCTCCTCCCGACGGAGCTCCTTTTCGAAAGGACCCCACCTACTTCGAAGTCCCCTTATTCCCATCAGCTCACAGGAATAAGGGGACTTCGAAGTAGGCGGGGTCCTTTCGAAAAGGAGCCCCGTCTGGACGCGCCGCGCGGCGGCAAGGAGCGTCAATTTCGAAGCGCCACGGCCGCCCGCATGCTAATGAAGCGCTGAATACGCATTTCAGCGCTTGATTAGTAAACTTCGAAATGGCCATTTGTGTGGCCATTTCGAAGTTTGGGGCACATGTAGACACGGCCTATGAGCGAGCAGGCCCATGGTGCTCATTCCCTGACAAGACACGTGCCCCTGTTGGAGACTGTAGGGCAGGGATGGGCCAGTGCAATCCCAGCCAATCTGAGCAAGGAAAAGTCAGCTAATCAAGGTCAGACTGGGCCATAGCAAAGGCCACAGAGCTGAGAGGAGCTCATTGTCACCTGAGCAGCAAGGGAGAAAGAGCTGGGTCCCAGCAGCAGCACCTGAACAGCGCAGCACTGGGCAGGAGGCTCAGGGGAGCTGGAGAGAAGCTCCAGCCTGATATCTGCCGGGCTGTAGGCTTTGCCACAGGAAAGTGACCCAGGGAAAGGGATCACACAAGGGGAGTGAAGGAGGACAGGAGCAGGCTGCTGCCAGAAGGTCCCTGGATCAGAACCCTGAACAGTGGGTGGGTCTTGGCTCCCCCTCCCATGCCTTGTACCACACCTAGCCACCCTAAAGCATGCCCAAGACAGACTGCAGCTTGCCCTGAGGCCAGGGTCTTGACTTTGGAGTGGCAGTTGGCCACAGCAGCAGGTGTCCTGACTGAAGACTGCTGATACCTCCAGAATTGGGCAAGACCATATTGGTGAGCACTGTGGGGATCAGTGACCTGAAGAGAACACCAGGGCCCATGGAGTGACACAGGTCCCAAGCCAGAGGGTGGAGACAGCAGAGTGGAGAAAAATACAATAATGGACAAACTGATGAGAAGGCAGCACATTCCATGAACTGGGCTAATTCCCATTGGCTATGTCTACACTAGCCCCAAACTTCGAAATGGCCATTTCGAAGTTTACTAATGACGCACTGAAATACATTTGCACCACCTTATTAGCATGCGGGAGGCCGCGGCACTTCGAATTTGACACGGCTCGCCTCCGCGCGGCTCGTCCAAACAGGGCTCCTTTTCGAAAGGACCCCGCCTACTTCGAAGTCCCCTTATTCCCCATCAGCTCGTGGGAATAAGGGGACTTCAAAGTAGGCACGGTCCTTTCGAAAAGGAGCCCCATCTGGACGAGCCGCGTGGCGGCGAGCCGCGTCAATTTTGAAGTGCCACGGCTGCCCGCATGCTAATGAGGTGCTGAATATGTATTTCAGCGCTTCATTACTAAACTTCAAAATGGCCATTTGCATGGCCCTTTCAAAGTTTGGAGCTAGTGTAGACACAGCCAATGTAACCAGCAGGAGCTGCTGCATCAGTGAGCTGACACCACTACAATTTAGTTTAACAACTCGTAAGTGTGATTGTATTTCTGTGTGCAATTTAGTTCTTACCATCCCTAATGCACTGCTGCTGCATCTGCAACTTTATACAGGTAATGAGTATTATGTACTTATTCCCTAACTTGATTTTTATTAATGCATGTTACCTCTACTGGCATATAAGAGGCACATTAATTTAATTTTGGATTTTCTGCTTTGCATATTAATCCTGTATAGCTTAAGTAAGGAGCCATGATAGTTTAGTCAACTTAAGCTAGAGAGGCCTAGTTTTCTGCACACTTAGCAGTAATGCAGGAAAACCTACAGGGACACCCTGTGCATAAATAAGAGCAAGGCTAACCATTTGGCATCAATTCTCTCCACATTTTTTAATTGTTTTGCAGCTACAAGGAGAGGGGTCTTCACAAACAGACCAATATCTCAGTCACTGCCCTATGAATTGTTTGGCATTACCTAAAGTCCAGTTTGATAGGACAGACCTGCAGTTAATGTTGATGTTTCATCAATATTTTGAGAAGTTGTGGGAAATTACAGATGTTAGGCGTTTACTAGAGGTCATGAACAGATGGGGTATAAATATTTCCCTACTGCAATTGTATAGGCATCTTTCAATACCGGGGATGTCGATATTCTGTGTTGGAGAGCACCACATTCTTTACCATTATCTGTGGTATCAATTCTCTATTTTCTTAAAGCCTCGTATCTCTGTGCCTTACTTTGGTACTCTCACTATCCTTCACTCCTGCTAGGAGTGCAGTGGGTCACCTGGGTCCCTCCACCAAAGGAATAGTGAGTATAATTTTTTATAGAAACGTCACAGATTTTTTTAACCAAGCAAAACCATCAAAAGCCGTGTGTGTGTGTGTGTTTAGGATTAAGTTGTATTAAAATATTAACTGTACTGAACGTCATACAGTTTATGTCTGTTACATTTATTGCTGTCTCTTACCACAATGCTAAAAAAAAAAGAAACTCTAAGGCTGTGTCTACACTAGCACCCCCTCTTTCAAAAAGGGGATGCTAATGAGACACTTTGGGATATGCTAATGAGGTGATACAATGAATATGCAGCACCTCATTAGCATAATGGCACCCGTGGCGCTTCGAAAGTGCCGCTTTCAATTGCGCCTGGATAATCTACCTGGGGTCCTTTTCGAAAGGATGCCGCACATGTCAAAATCCCATTATTCCTATTTGGTCATTGCAGATCATTAGCATATCCCAAAGTGTCTCATTAGCATCCCTCTTTCGAGTGTCATTTAAACTCCCTGTAATTAACATGTATCTAAAAAATTACACACAGCATACCTGTCTAGATGTTGTAAAATGCTGTAATGAATTGCAAATTAACATGCATTAGTGATCAGATTTGCACCAGTGTTTAAGAAGCATCTGAAGTCGTAGCAGTGGAGAAACTTGATTTAAAATTAAACCACCCTGCCACTAAATAGGCCACCATTTTGGAAATGATGGAAAGTGCAGGCCATTTGAACTCAGGGCAGCCTCACTGCCATCCATGCAGGTTAAAGGTACAGGGGGACCACCTCACAAAAAGCGGCCTATTGTCTAAGTTTACAGTTCAATAAGATTGAAAATGGGATGCCAACAATACAATAAAGTATATTACAATAATGAAAGGGCCCAATCCAACATCCATTTAAGTTAATGGGTTTCTAGCATTGACCTTTTCTAAAGAAAATTAAATTGAGATTGAAGTTAGTAAGAGGACATAATTAGTTATAGTCCATAAAGTGAATTACCACCACCTCATTTGATTACATAGTGTATTTCAAACCAACTTTCTCAAAAGAGAACCAATAATTGGCATGGGACTGGTTTTTTGCAAATATTGTGGCTTAAGGCAACACAATCAGAACAATAAATCAATGACCAGGTTCATCAGTTACTTTGCCTGCTTTTAAAATGAGATTTTTTTTAATTTAAAAGTTACATAAACAAATTAGGTAAACTTTGCCATTCACTGCTGACAACAATTGATCTAACTGAGCTGCTACACACACAGCATAATGGCTGAAAAAGAGAGCTGATTAAAAAAATAGCTCTGACAATTACTGGGGACTTTTATCAGATAGTATGATTGACTAGCTACCAAAAAAAACCCAAAAAATAAAAACAAAAAAAAATTACCTTCTGCTGTTTTCGTTACAAGCAAATTAATGTACTTATCTAGACAACTGTAAAGGCAAACATTCTATATTGAGATGAATAAGTAACGATTATAGCAGTGCCAAAGTTTCCTAACCTTTGCTAAGGACATTCAGCTGTAAATAAATATCTAGGTTGACTTTTGGACTTACCAAATAGCAAGGCAGTTCCATAAAACAATCTTGCCTGCCTGATTTTAAACTCTCCTGTTGCTCTCTGGTAAATTGGAGTAAAACCTCAGATCAGGAACAATGCCTATGACAGCCTTAAAATTAGATGAAGGACGATCTCAGTTTCAGGAACTGCTGGGAGTCTCAACATTAACCTGCGTTCACTAGACCTGTCTGGAAACATACCCAACAGTGCCTGCCAAAGGAAGCAGTTGCCCTGGAACCTGGAGTTCTGGCCACCACTGTTGCTACTACTCAGGTAGCAGCAGGGGCTGGAGCTCAGGCCCCTTTGAAGTGCTAGCAGCACTGTTCCACGATGCTGTCAGGGTGGGGGCCCAGCACCAGTGTCCCAGCAACACTAAAGGAAAGTGCCCTTAGCCACACCCCTTCTGCTGTTGGCTCTGCCCCTTCTGGGGGTGCAGAGCCAGGCCCCCCTCCCATTTTGCCGTGGGGCCCGCAGTAGCTGTTAGCTGTGAGCTGTGCTGGATCCATTGGAAAAACATGACTCACTGAAACCAAAACAAACACTCCAGAAACCTGTCAGTTTTGACAAATCTCCACCAGCAACCTGCCTGGCTTCCTGCCAAATTGTGGGCCTCCCCTGTAGCCCACCTATCTGGCTGCCAAAGAGCCAGAGCCCCCAAGCTCTCCAGCTAGTAAGCCAGCTTGATCCCTGGCAGACAGGCAGCTGGGGGTCCAGCTGTCACAGGAGATGGGAAGCTGTAGAAGCCCAGACCAGGCAGCATGTTAAAGATCTGAGGTTTTCAGGATTCTAACCTCCAGCCTCAGTCCAAGGCTCCCAGGCTTCTAGGTTTCCAATTCACCATTTGTCTCATTATCAAAACAAAATTTGTGTCCTTTCAACATTTTTAATATAATCTTTGTTGCACAGACAATATCTAATTTTTGTTTTGTCCGAATTAATACAAAAACAAATTTTGAAATCCTCCATAAAACTAATTTGCCATTCTCTGCCCAGCTGTAATACACCCAGAAATGAAGAATCATGGGTTTTGCATGTCAGAGAGCCAATGTATTTTAATCTGGGCAAATTCAGGAACTCTGAAAGGTAGTTATCAAGGGGCAGAGGCTGGCATAAGTTATACCAGTATAAATCCAAAATACCTTCATTGACATCAGTGCAGAGACACCGTGTGAAACTGGTGTTAAGCAGGAAGAGATTCAGTTCCAGAGTCTGACCCACGATATTTGATTCACAATTCTTCTGCCCACCCCACAGAATGCTGAACCAGTGTTAAGGTATACTGTGTTACCAATTACAGGTGAGATTCATTGTCTGGCTTCCTTAAGCTGCTCAGGCAATACAAAGCAGCCATAAATCTAGTTTAACAGGCAAGTTAAACCATTCTCTCAACTATCTTGTCCTGCTGAAGCATGAGAGGTGCCTTGAGCATGCCCATAAATCTGGTCCCCATATCCAGTTTTCTGAACAAATTAAATCAGTGATGAATGTACATAACCTTTGAATTTTGTTCATTGAATCCAACTCCCACAGCTTGTACTCTATTTCTGACCAGCCTACCCTGTGCCTGCAAGAAAAAAGAATGGTTTTCTGCACAAATCTATTATTTTGACCACATTTCACGTTAGCATGGAACAATATTTGAAGACGGGAAATTCACCTGTTGTTTCTCATTGAAGATAGATTTGTGGAAGGACGCTTTGTAACTCAGTGAAAACTTTGTAACTTTAATGAAGGAGTTAGTGTCAAAGAACACAGAGGACCAGAGGACCTGATTCCGCAAAATATACCAGCATAAGTCCAGAATGGTTTCTACGACCTAATCAGTGTTTCTGGACCTAATTTTGATTTCATGTCCACCATGGTAAAAAAAGATCAGAATCAGGCCCTAAAGGTTCAAATCTTGAGTAAGGGATAATGATACCAAATGTCTTTTATCCCAGGATTTCCATAATGCTCTCTGCTAAGACTTGCTGAACAAAGATTTCTCTTTTCTTCATCATAGCACACTCTGCTTTGCCATCATCAGTCATGAAGTAAAGGCAGAAATGACAAAATTATAAATGCAATCTCAAGGTACACATTTCAACCTTTAAAATTGAAATTGTTCTTTAATCAAAACGTCCACACAAAATGATTGAATATGGGGCCCACCACGGGGCTCCCAAAAGCTTGGGCCTATGGATGAGATGGTTCTGACCTGCTTGACTGAAATCTAAGTACCAAGAGCAGAGCTCCCTTCTACTCTATCATCCTTTAGAAGATAAACACAGAAAAGGGTATTGGAAGGATTCTTTTGCTGCCTACTCAAATGCCCTTTTGTTGTTATTAACTGAATTTTAACTAAATACTTCACTAACTTCCTGGCAATGAGTAGAAAATAGTCTAATATGTACCAATGTCAAACTAGAATTTGGATCTTAAACAAAAAAAATTGGCACTGATTTATCATGAAAATCAATAGGCAACTAAATATGAAGTTTGACTAAAGCACTTCCGTTTATCTCTTCAAATTCTGATCAAGACATAATATGCCTATAGTCGAAGGACATCCATTTAGAGCTTAACCTTATCACTCTTAGGCTATGTTTACATGAGGAAGAGTCACCCACTCAGGGTCTATCTTCCAGGGTCCAATTTCATGCATCTAGTAGGGACGGGCGAAGTCAACCTCTCGGGAGCTGCAGTCAAATCCTGTACTCCTCAAAAGACATGGGGAGTATGAGAGGTTGACAAGAGAAACTCTCCTGTCAGCTTTGTTCAGTAGGGACAGCCAAGTAAGCCGAGCACAGATAGATCAATTCTAGCTATGCAATTTCTGTATCTAGAACTGTACATCTGCAGTCAACTTACTTTGCCTCATGTAGACATAGCCTTACCCACCTTGAATTGCCCAGATTAAAATACATTCGCACTTTGACATGCAAAACCCATGTTTCTTCATTTCTGTGTGTATTACAGCTGGGCCTAGAACGGCAAATTAGCTTCATGGAGGATTTCAAAATTTGTTTTTGTTTTAATTCAAACAAAAACAAAAATTAAAAACTCTGTGCAACAAAAATTATAAAAAAACCAGTTGAAAGACCAAAAATAGTAGTCCTATTATTTTCACAATTGGACAATAAGATATTGCTTAATGTTAGCAATATGGTACAATATGGACATTATTTACTCAGATTGGGTATTTGAAAACAACTCATTTTGTGAATGTCTTGTGCAATCTATGCATGGAGGACAAAATGTGTTACCTTCATCCTTTCTGCATTAGGTATTTACAGTAATTTTTATACAAACTTCAGCCTTCTGATTTAGTGCTCTTTACCACTGCACTCTTACTTTTTGTTTTTAATTTTTTCACTAGTGAAGAAGAGCTTCAAAGAGTCTCTCAGCTCACAAAGAGTAAAATGTGATTATATCAGAACCACCTATGTCAAGTAGATTGCATTATAGGAAATTATGTTAGTCCGAATGCTTTCTTTTGGTTTAATTATACTTTACGTCATCTCTGATGCTTTAAAGCCATGTGACTCAAAAGACAGATAATTACTTTCTATGGTAATGAAATATTTGCAACACAGACTAAGAAGAGGAGAGAAAAACGATTATCTGTTTCAACTGTGACTGGTAATATTAAAGAAAAAATAAGGGAGAAATCAGCATGATGTGGAAAAACAAGATTATTTAGTTGCCCATTGTTTAAAAAAAACTGTTAGATGTATTTCTACGATAACTATCTGGTGATTCACTTCTAAATTGGCCAAATTCTGCTCTCAGTTCCTTCAGAGTAAACCTAAAAGAGATCTATTGGCTTCAGTGGAATTACTCTGCATTTCCAAGTGCACAGTATTTGGTGTACTCACTATGCATTATTCTTATTTTTAAAAAAGGAAGTAGAGTGCATACACAGAGAGGAAAGTGCCTAGATTTGTAACAAGTCACACCTTGAGGGTTTAGCGGTCAATGCTCAGACCACAAAAAGTCCAACACCTTATAACAAGGACTGTCAGGCAATTAAAAAAATTAATCATGATTAATCACACATTCAATCACAGGGCTGCCGGGGTTCCCCTGGCCCTGGTCCCCACAGCTAGGCATCTGCCCCCAACTGTGGTCCCACAGCTATGGAGATGCTGGTGGGGCTCCACACGCCAGCTGCTCACAACCCCGGGTCTGCAAGGACTCCCCTAGCCCCACCAGGGTTCCTGCAGTTGTGGGACCCCAGCCAAGGGTAGCCCTGCAGCTGGGAGCCAGTTAGGGTGCAGAGCCAACTTGAACTGGGAAGTCCCTGAGTCATGCATGCTTATATTTCTCTTGAAAATCGGCCACTCGGCACATGCAGTAATTGGGAGTGCAGTTTCATTACCACCCTTTTATCATTTTCATCAGATGGTGCTATTAGACAGATCCTACAAAGGTGACTACTAAAGGAAATGAAGTTGCATTAACACTTCACAGGAAGCTCACAGCATTTTGCAGGATTGGGCTTTGAATCACAACAACTACTGTGCACCTAAAAGACAGCACAAGTAGTAGTAGGTTGGCCAGGGAAAATGACCATTTAAGCCAGTGGTGTCCAACAGGAATTCCTAGATCACAACAACTGCAGTTGTCTTTTTTCCGTATTCACCACATCTGCCTCCCTGCTCTAAATAAATGCCCTCCCCCTCCCCCACATCCAGGGTCCCCCAGTCTCCCTGTTCTAATTTAATGCTGCTGACTCACTAAAGCCACCACCAGGGCCAAGGCCGGAGCTGCTGCCATGTGCTTCTCTCACCAAGCAGTGAAGCACGTGTGTAAAATGGGCAGATGGCACTCCCCACGTGCAGCTCTTAGGAGGAGCCGCATTTAAAGGCTCCAAGAGCCACATGTGGCTCGATAGCCACACTCGCTACACCACAGTGTCCTGTTGGCCACATGTGATGAGTGGCTAACATATTGGACGCCAGGGATTTAAGCAGTCAAGTGAATATTCACCATGATTAGGTATATATTTAGAGACCTAAATATACTTAACATATTTAAAGGTATTCATGAGCTATTTAGAAAGTCCTCCACTTACAACATTTCTTTTCATGACTCCAACTCATCAAAGTATAGAACCAAATACTGAAATTTGAAATCAACAGTCAAAAAATGTTCTTTTTTTTTTTAAGCTGTAACTTTTGCACTAAAGTTTACAAATTAAAAAATACTAACCACAAACCAGGATTACATAAATTATGGTTCAAAAATGAAAGATAGTACAAGCAATAATGCAAAATGAACACATAACCAGCTAAATTCAGACCCATAAATGTATGAAATTCCAGTGACTTATTTATGACCCTGAATTTGACTCACATTCTAATTATCTGATTACTTATTCAAGTTGTAAATAACTCACCTTCAGAGTCCAAAATCCACTTTAGTATCTGGGATTTTCAAAGGATTTGAGGGACATGAAATAACACTTTATGGCTTGGTCTACACTTGCCCCCAACTTCTAAGAGGGCATGTTAATCAGGGCGATGGGAGATTACTAATAAAGTGCTGCAGTAAATACACAGCACTTCTCTAGGCTAATTCTCCCTCGCCACAACTTCAAAGCATCAAACTTCCAAGTGCCAGCATTCATGTAGCCATGGGCACTTCGAAGTGCCCAAGCTACTTTGAAGCACTTTTACGCCCCAAAATTTTGAGGAGTAAAGGCACTTAGAAGTCGCTTGGGAACTTCGAAGTGCCCGCGGCTATATGCGTGCTGGCACTTCAAAGTTTAATGCTTCGAAGTTGCCGTGGGGAAGAATTAGCCTAATGAAGTGCTGCATATTCACCGCAGCACTTCATTAGTAATCGCCTGTCACCCCGATTAACATGCCCCCTTCAAAGTTGGGGGCAAGTATAGACAAGCCCTATGGTAATCAGCACTCTGTAAGTGCATTTGTAAAAAGACTTGCATCAGTTTATTAATATTTTTTGCTCATAAAGATCTTTGAATAAAAGCAAAAAAGATGCCAGAAACTCTATACATGTTGTAAATTAGGGGATAAATGTGAAAGGATACATATATTAGAGAGATAGGGTGTTAATCTATTAATAGACAAACCGTTGAGAACAAAGGAGCTTTTCTGAAAATGTTCTGCAAGCTCGACTTCCCTAGGATAAGTAACCAAACAGAGAGCTACAGGCTGAATGAAAAGCCTGCAACTGAGAGCCAGTGAGCAGAGTGAATGTACACAGTGGCAGGATAGAAAAAGGACATCAGTCAGTAGAGAAAGATCAGACATCAAACGGGTCCAAGGGAACTGGCACTGGCTGGGGAGAGAGACTGAGAACAAGGAAGAGAACTGAGAATGATTGGTCAAAAAGAATTAGACTGGTAGCAGCGTCATTGGTAATGAAAGCAGGGGGGAGCTTGGCACTTGGCCAAGAAGACAGAAGGGGAGACGAGCATGGGCTAGGAGATTTGGACAGGTATGAGAAACCTGAGGAGTGGAGACTGGGATAGAGAAGAAGGGATAGAAAGAAGGGATAGAGAAGAAGAGACAAGACTGACATAGGGACAGATTGAACTGGATAGGGTAGAAGGCAAAGCTCAAGACCCACCAAACCAGGGAGGAGGGGCCAAAGCTAAAATCTAAAGAATTTGGTTCATCCCAGGCAGTGGTCCTCAAGTTTTGGCTCTGGTCCTACAGAGTGGGACTGGGGTTTGGCCCCCAGGCCCCAGAAAGTCTAAAGCCAGCCTTGGAGACTTTGTTAAAAAGGGATCACATCACACTTAGGGGTCCTGACACACTTTAAGAACTGCTGCACTAATTTCCATCAAAATAACTCTATAAATATGGCAAGTAATATAGTTCCTTTTATGGAGTTTAACTGTAACTATCTTAGTCTCAGGAAATGAGGGCTTGTCTTCACTTACCCTGAGAATGAAGCTCTGGAGATCAATCTCCCGGGGTTCAATTAATGGGCCTAGAAAGGACCCACTAAATCAACTGCTGATGGTGCCCCTCATCAACTCTGGGACTCCACAGGGTTGCAAGGAGTAAGATAAGTGAACAGGAGAGTTCTTTACCAACCTCTGGCAGCAGGGATATCACAGAAATGGTACATCAACTCCAACTATTCTAGTATCATAGCTAGGGTTGCGTATCTTATGTTAATTTTTTTCTGGTAGTGTAGACCTGGCCTTAGAGAGACCACGTAGGTGAAGTCATATCCTTTACAGGTTGAACCTCTCTAATCCAGCACCCTCACGACCGGATCAGTGTTGGACAAGAGAATTTGCTGGACCACAGGACGTCAATATTGACTAGCACAGCATTTCCCAAAGCATGGTACACATACCACTGGTGGTACACAAAAGGATTTTCAGGGGTATCTGGCAGAAAATAAATTATTAAAAATCAGGAGGTAAGAATGGTGTAGAAATACATATATATATTTACACACACGCACATGCACACTCACGTGTTTACATTATTAATAACTGACATGATGCTTTTGGTGACATCTGGTGCCTCTTATACAAATGAAAGCACAGTAGAAGCTGCTGGCCAAAGCCCCACGCATGCAATAACGCAGGCCCTGTGGTGCAATCGCCTTTCTGGAAGATGCAAACGCACCAGACTTATAATGGATGATCTGAACTGCACATTATTAACTATTAGGAACCTTTGGTGTACTAAAGATCCTAGCAATAATGGATGTCTTTGAGTGCAGTGCATTAATACACAAAATTTCTCTTTTTGTGTTTTTTTCTGTTATTGCCCGTTATGATGGATTGGTGGCAAAAAAAACAGGACCTTTGAAATGTACAATAGAAAACTGTGAAGGAAATGTGAGTGCTAGTGATAACTCTGACAAAAAATGCAGTGATATGACTATAACAGACAACTGTGAAGACCAAATTAGTGAACCATGTGAACCATCTGTGAGCATGTTGAAAGTATTAGCTGCAATGAAAATGAAAGGAGCCTGCAATGTGATTATCTTAAATGGGCATTTTTGTGGACTGATAATGAGGCAGAGCCTATTCTGAAACAGGGAAATATACATATTTCATAGAACTGGAAGGGACTTTGAGAGGTCATTGAGTCCAGTCCCCTGCACTCACAGAAGGACCTATCACCATCCCTGACAAGCTATTTTTAAAATCTAAGATGCCCCAGAACTTTGAAAGACCCCTCAGGGATTGAGCTCACAACCCTTGGTTTACAAGGCCAATGATCTCACCACTGAACTATCCCATCCCCTCAAATTAGCTGTCAAAACCCAGGACCAAATCAAGGACCTTTAAAGCCTCAGTCTAATGCTCTCCCAACTGAACTATTTTGGCTGTATTAGTCCACTTTTAGTTTCTTATGAGACTCCTACAAACGGTAGTGTGAAACCATCCAACCTTAAGCACCATTTTGATAGCAAACAAAGAATACCATGGAAAACCAGCAGACTTCTTGAAACAATGTGGAAGGTTATCCAAAAGTCCCACAAAACTATGTGCAGTGTGACGGGAGAGGAAAAAGGGAAAGCACTGGAAGTCTCATAGGGTGCATCCACACTAGCCAGTACATTCGAAATTAGGATCGGAAGACTGAGTTCTTTCAAAAGAAGCCACAGAGCATCTACACTGACACGGTGCTCTTTCAAAATTAATTAACTCTCCCGTTCTTTCGAAGTCGGTCCTCCATTCCTGGGATGGGAAAAGCGCCCTCTTTCGAAAGGTAATTTCGAAAGAGGGCAAGTGTAGAAATTCCGCGGCCCACTCTTTCAAAAGAGCGGGTCCTCCATGGCCACGATCAGCTGGCAGGCAGCAGCGCCACTCCCAACACAAGCGGAGCTCTATGCGCCAGCATCCAGCCGCGTTTCAGGACGCAGGCTCCCAGAAGCCCTCAGGCAGGAAGCTGAGAGCGGGCAGGCAGCAGGGAGCCCACGCTGCTGCACAGGCACCCAAAAAGGGCGATGCTCCAGCCCACCATGGCCAGCGCCCCGACCCCCGCCCACCCCAGGGGCCCCCCAAGGACACCGGGGAGCCCTCCCAGGAGCAGAGCCAGCCCCCCAAGCACAGGGGGCCCTCCTGGACCAATGCTGAGCTGCAGGACCTCCTCGCCCTCTGGGCAGATGAGGAGGTCCTGCAGCAGACAGGAGTCCAACGCTGAAACATGGCCACGTTCGAGCTGCTCGCCAAGGGCCTCATTCGCCAGGCTCACCCCACCCGGACCCCAGACCAGGTGAGTTCGAAAGTGAAGGAGCTCAGACAGGCTTATTGTCGGGCTCGGGACACAGCCACGGTCAGGGGCAGCGCCCCCAGCTGCCCCTACTTTAAAGATCTCAACCGCCTCCTTGGGCCCAAGGAGGCGGGACCTCTGGCCATGTTCCTCGACATGGTGGACCCCCCAGCGGAGCTGGAGCTGGACGGGATGGGGATCAAGTGGGAGGACCGGTCCAGACCTCCAGCCACCCGCAGGCGGCCACCATGGATCCCTGACACCAGCAATGATGAGGGCTCAAGCGAGGGGGCCCTCGTCATCGAAGTCCCCTCGAACCCATCCAGCCTGAGCTCCTGGAGGGACCCACAGGAATGTACCGTGCATGTGGGCGGCCGCATGGCCAGGGGAGGGGACGCGCAATCCTGCCCAGGGTGGCCACAGCCCAACTATTAGGAGATCAGCCCCATGGCATGGGCAGGCCAGACAGCCCCACCGCCCTGGCCTCACAGGGCTGACGTGTGGCACCCAACACCATGCAGCCCAGACAGTACCACAGCCTGCCAGGCTGCAGAGGGACCAAGGGGGGCAGGGGAGAGCCAGCCAGATGGGGAACCCCAGATGCAGTCCCTGCAGGACCACCAGAATGGGGTGTCTGGGGTAGGGGAGTTCAGGGGGCCCCTCACCGGGACTAATGGCCCGTTCCTCTCCCCTTATGTCTCCACAGCTCCAGCAGCCAGCAGACAGACCAGTCCCACGATGGGCCCGGGGAGCCCTACCACAGAGGGTGAGGGGAAGCAGCCCAGGCCCCAGACAAGGACAGCAAGGGGCTGTCACTGGTCCCTCCACCAGCACCACCAGGCCGGGTAGGAGGAGGCAGGGGACACGGCCCACATGGCCACCCTGAGGGAGCTGGCGGGAATCGTGCTGGAGTGGCTTGCCATGGATCGACAGGCATGGGACCGGGTGGCATACAACCTGGACGCCCTCACCCAGGCTCTGGTCGGCCACCTGGCCCTTACCACCACTCCATCGCAGGCCACTCCTGCACCCACACCCCATCGCCCCCTACCATCCCCCACACCCGTTGCCTGTGCGTCCCCTCCCCACCAGCATTTCCCTCCCCAACTCCAATCCCCCATTCCCCTGCCTCCCCCACATCACCGCCCCGCAAGTAGGCCAACCTTGAGGCCCTGTTCCCTCCCTACCTCCCCCCGGCCAGCCTCATCTGCCTGGCTCACACCCAAGCTCCCATGCCCCCCTCCGGGCCAAGCCTGGCACAGGCATGGGGACCACGCCCGAGCCGTGCCCCTACCTCCCTATGCTGCCGGCCTCGGCCCACCCTGGACCCGGGGAGAAAGGGGCGGGCGCAGGCGATAGGGCTCCCGGTCAGCGAGCCCCCTGGAGGAGTGAGGTCCCCACCTCGGATCCCTGTTCACCCTCCCCCTTCCATTTTCACTCTTCCCCCCCACATGTAAATAGTTCTCCCCACTTACCCTCACCCCCCCAAGTGTATATCGTTCCCCCTGGAAAATGACAGGCACAGTTCTTCGAAGTAAATAGTTTATTTTCATGGTTTAATCTGTGTCCCCCGTGCATGGGTGCTGGTGGGTGTGCGTGTGTGTGTGCAGGGTGCAGGTGGGGGAGGAGTGTGTGTGTAGGGTGTGGGTGGGTGGGGAGTGTGCAGGGTGGGGGGGTTACTGTGGCCCCTGCTGAAAGGACTGGCGCAGGTTTTGGAGGGTGCAGCAGGCCCCGACCACCGCCAGGATACTGGGGAGGCCCACCTCCAGCCTGGTGTAGAGGCATCTAAAATGCCCCCTGAGGCGGCCAAACGCCCGCTACACGGTGTTCCAGGCATGGTTCAGCCACTCATTGAAAAGGTCCTGGCTCGGCTGGGTGTGCCCGGTGTAGGGCCGCATCAGCCTAGCCTGCAGGGGGTAGGCCATGTCCACCACGATGCTGGGAGGCATCGTCATGTCCCCCATGGGGAGCTCCTCCCAGGAGATGAAGGTCCCCTCGGCCATACGACACCCCAGCCCTGAGTTCCTGAAGACCCTTGCATCGTGTCCGTGGCAGGACCCGCCCCTGCAGATGTCCTGGAACTGGCCATTGGCATCAAGCAGGGCCTGCAGGACCAGCGAGTGGTAGCCCTTGTGATTCACATAGGCCGCGCAGCTGTGCTCCAGGACCTGGACAATATGGGTGCCATCCAAGGCCCTGAAGCAGTTGGGGAAGCCCAGATCCTGGAATTCCCAGGTGGCATCACCCAGGTCCCCAATGCGAACCAGCTGCCTCAGGAGCACCTTGTTGACTGCCCGGATGATCTGCAGGGCATAGGGGAGCACGCTCATGAGCATGGTGTGGGGTGCGGCTTGCCTGTCCGTGTCTGTCCCCCTCCCTGCCCATCCCCATCCCCACCCCTGTCCCTAGGGGGCCCACCCTTCTCCCGCTGTTGCCTGTCACTGGGCTGCCCCCCGCCCCCCGCATGCAGTCTAGGTGTGAGCTGGGCACAGCTTACCTTGATGAGGATGGCCCCAACAGTGGCTTGGTCCACCCCAAACTGGTGGCCAACGGATTGATAACTGTCTGGGGTGGCCAGCTTCCACAGGGCGACGGCCACCCTTTTGTGCAGGGGGAACGCCAGCCTCAGGTGTGTGTCCTGGTGCTGGAGGACTGGGGTGAGCCAGTGCCAGAGCTCCAGGAATGTCCCCTTAGTCATCCTGAAGTTCTGTAGCCACGAGTTGTCGCTCCAGTCCTCCAGCACCAGCCGGTCCCACCAGCTGCTGCTTGTGGGGAAGCTCCACAGGCAGCGGATGACCCGGGGGACTGACTGGGGACGTTGCACCCTGAGGATGGCATCCAGGAGGGTGGCTACTGTGGTGGCCACCCCGAGCCGCTGCAGCATGGCAGCCAAGACTGTGGCCAGGGCGCTGGCCATGGCTGCAAGGGAGGTGGGTGCTGCTCGGGGTATATAGGGCGCGGGATGCCACCTCCGATGTCTCGCTCTCTCTCTCTCTCTCTTGCTCTCGCTCTGCCTGGGGACAAGGTTGCTGGCCCTTGGCATGTGCAGGCTGAGGTACGGGGCGGGGGGGGGACATTTAAGGGGACAGCATCCGCCATGCGACCCTGCCTGTGGCGCTTCCTGCCCCTGTTCTTTCGAAAGAGCTCCCGGCATGTGTGGACAGTCTCTTTCGAAATTCTGCAGTGGCAGTTTGAAAGAACAGACTGAACCTTCAGTCCCTGCTGGTGTGTGTGTGTGGACACTCCATTTCGAAAGACGATCTTTCGATGTTCTCTTTCGAAACAGAACTGTACTGTGGATGCAGCCACATTGCGTGTCATACTTAATAGCAAAATCCAAAGCTGCAGAAGTGATTGGCAACAACCTAGTAAAATCTGCAGCCAAAGTAATGGTGAAAGTGATGGTTGGAGACAAAGCGTTTGATAGTGTTCCCCTGCCAAATAACTCTATTTATTATAGAATCACAGATAATGGCCGGAAACATAAAGCAGCAATTATTGTTACGAGTATAACAGAGTCACTACTAAGCACTGCAAGCTGATGAATCCACGATATTGTGAATTTAGCTAATCTCTTGTTGTCAGATACAAGCTGAATGGGGAAGTCCATGATGATATTTTGTTCTGCCAATCTTTGCCAACATGTGCAACCAAAGAAGCTATTTGTAAAGTTATTGATGACTTCATCAAAGACACCAGCCACAAACACTCCAAGCTATCTCCGAGATACCACTGACTTTCTGAGGAAATTACGAAACATTCGAAACCTTCCTGACAATTCCATCCTTCCCAGCATGGATATAGAGGCCCTCTACATCAATATTCCATATTAAGATGGACTATAAGCTATAAGGAATACCATCCCTGATGTTACCACAGCAAATCTGGTGGCTGACCTATGTAACTCACAATTATTTCCCACCCAAAATTATCATCTCACTCACAATTATTTCCAATTTGGTGACAACTTACACCTCCATATTAGGGGCACTGCTGCGGGCACCTGCATTGCCCCACAGTATGCTAACATTTTTATGGACAACTTAGAACAACGATTCCTTAGCTCTTGTCCCCTGTTACCCCTCCTTTACTTATGCAACATCGATGACATCTTTATCATTTGGACCCATGGTAAAGAGACTCTGGAAGAATTCCACAGAAATTTTAACAACCTGCATCCTACCATCAATCTCAGCCTTGACTACTCCACATGAGAAATACATTTCCTGGATACCACAGTACAAATCACTGATGGCCACATCTACACCACCCTCTGACTGCTACACTTACTATATGCCTCCAGCTCACACCACATGATCCATTGTTTACAGCCCTTAGATACAATCGCATCTGCTCTGATCCTACTGACAGAGACTGAAAGTTACAAGACCTCTACCAAGCATTTATAAAACTGAATTACCCACCGGGAGAAGTAAAAAACCAAACTGACAGGGCCAGATGAATACCCAGAAACCAGCTACTTCAAGATAGGCCCAAAAAGATCAACAACAGAACACCACTTGTCATCACCTATAGCTCCCAACTCAAACCCCTGCAATGCATCATTAAAAATCTACACCCTATTCTGGATCAGGATGCTACACTCCAAAAGGCCCTAGGTGACAGGCCTGTCCTTTCCTATAGACAACCTCCTAACCTGAGAAAGTAACAGAGATAGCCATGTTAGTCTATATTCTATCAAAACAAAAAAGCAGTCCAGTAGCACTTTAAAGACTAACAAAATAATTTATTAGGTGGTGAGCTTTCGTGGGATACACCCACTTCTTCAGACCATAGCCATACCAAAACACACTCAATATTTAAGGCACAGAGAACCAAAAATAGTTATCAATAGTTGATGAATCAGAAAAATTGTAATCAAGGTGGGCAAATCAGGAGAGAAGAGGGGCGGTAGAAAAAGGGGAAATCAAGAGTCAAATAGAACAAAGTATGTAAAAGAGTCCTTATAATGGGCTAGGTAATTGGCGTCCCAGTTCAAACCATGTGTTAATGTGTCAAATTTGAAAATAAAAGAGAGCTCGGCACTCCCTCTTTGTAGGCGATTCTTAAAGTTCCTTTTCAGTAAAACATAGACTTTCAAGTCATTAACAGAATGGCCAGCCCCATTAAAGTGCTGGCTGACAGGCTTGTGAGTTAAGAGCTTTTCGATGTCTGTTTTGTGTCCATTCATTCTTTGTCGAAGCGTGTTTACCGTTTGTCCTATGCACAAAGTATGTGGGCACTGTTGGCACACGATGGCAAATATGATGTTAGTAAAGAAACATGAGAATGTGCCTGTGATTCTGTGAATAACTTGGTTAGGTCCAGTGATGGTATCTCCAGAATATATACATGGACAAAGCTGGCAACAGGGCTTGTTGGAAGGAAAAGTTCCAGAACTGGTATTATTGTGTTATAGCCCGCGGTTGCTGGTGAGAATCCACATACGGTTCTGGGGTTGTCTGTAGGAGAGAACAGGTCTGTCACCTAGGGCTTTCTGGAGTGTAGCATCCTGATTAAGGATGGGTTGTAGGTCTTTAATGATGCAACAAACCCCACAGCCAACCTTTTCCACATATTTTTTTCTGGGGATACCATCACTGGACCTAACCGTGTTAGTTACAAGATCAAAGGCACATTCTCATGCACTTCCAGCAACATTAGATATGCCATTATGTGCCAACAATGCTCTGACACTTTGTACATTGGACAGACTGGGCAAAACCTTTGCCAAAGAATAAATGGACACAGAGCAGACATCAAGAAACTCAATACACTTAAGCCTGTCAGTGACCACTTCAATGGAGTTGGCCATTCTGTTAAAGACCTGAGAATCTGTGTCCTGCAACAGAGAATTTAACAATAGATTAGACTGTGAGATTTCTGAGTTAGAGTACATATTCAAATTTGACACATTAACACGTGGTATGAACAAAGACATCAACTACCTCACGCATTACAAGGACTGCTTCCCTTTCCTTGATGCTTGTAATTATCTCAGACAGGACAATTAACATCCCTCCACCTCTCACCCCCTTCCTTCTATCCTATTTGATTTGTCAGTTTTTATTGCAATTTTTTTTTCCTTTTGGTCCTCTGTATTGAAAATTAAATTGATCTGAAGAAGAGGGCCAGTCCCACAAAAGCTCATCACCAAATAAATCATTTTGCTAGCCTTTAAAGTGCTACATTTCTGCTGCTTTGGAGTACAGACTAACATAGCTACCTCTCTGTTACTATTCATCAAAACAGCCACTTGGAATAGAGTTGATGTGTTGGGATAAGCACAGTTGGTGCCAGAGCCATGACTGATTCAAAGAAAGGAGTTGTTGCACATATTGAGGCCGTTTCATCGGAAGCAAAACCAACTCACTGTCATATACACACAGAAGCACTCGCCACCCAGGACATGCACGCAGATCTAAAGCAAGTACTTCATGAAGCTATTAAAATTATTAATTTTGTGAAAGGCCAGTCACTGAATGTGCAGCTTTTTTTCTCAGCTTTGTGAAGATATGAGGGGTGACTACACACAGCTCCTATTTCACACTGAAGTACGCTGACTTTCACACAGAAAAGTCCGCAATGGCCTGTCTGAACTGCAAGAAGAACTTAAACCTTCATCATGCAAAACTATATGTATGATTGGAAATGGCTATGTAAATTAGCATACATTGCAGCTAGCTTTGTTAATTTGAACAGCCTCAGTCCATCTTTGCAAGGCAAGCTTATATCCATATTCCACGTTCAAGGCAAAGTGAGTGTCATAAAACTGAAGTAGTGAGGTAAATGGCTTACTTGTGGCAAATCGGTTTCCTTTCCATCCCTTCATGAGTTAGTTATCAACTCAGCTAAAACACTTGATACTGATGTGTTGCAAACTATGAAGGAGCATTTAGAAAGCTTGAAGAAAAGTCCCTGTAAGCACCTCCCTGAAGAATTCAGAGTGCATAAGGAACCCTTTCCTTGTCAGTGTCCAAACATGGCCAAGTAATCTCTCAGATCAGAAGAACAGCTCTTGGAGCTCGCTTCAGATGGCTTCCAGAAAAGAGCATTTGAGCAAAAGATGCTGACATTATTTTGACTAGGCATTAGTTCAGAACATGCAGCCCTATCAGACAAAGCAGTTAAGTACAGAAAAGTTACCCAGCTGGGTGGTAATGATGGTGTTTTGCGATGTGTCCCCGTGGGTGCTCCGTATCAGGTGTTGGGCCAGTCCCAGCTCCGCAAATCAGAGATTTGCAAAGCAATTGCCGCTTGGATCGCGCATGTACAGAAGCGTGTCAGGCCCTTCGCACACATCTAGTCACGTGCACAATCCGGTCTGAGCCAGTTCCTTGAAGCCACCTCAGAAGTACACATCTGAAAGACATAACAAGACAAACTCCAAAGCAGGGAGGATGGGCAGGTAGTAGAGCACCCACGGGGACACATCTCGAAGAACCATCGTCACCACCCAGGTGGGTAACTTCTCTTTCTTCTTTGAGTGGTCCCCATGGGCGTGCCATATCAGGTGACTACACAGCAGTGTCCCCCACAAAACATGGAGGCAGGTACCCGAGTTAGATGTCAGTAGCCACTGAGGGCACGGCTATTGAGAAGCTTGTGTCTCCAGCTATCTGGCAATGTATGGCATAAGGCTTGGCGAATGGGTCATAAGATGACCACATTGCTGCTCAGCAAATGTCCTTCAAAGGGACACCCTTGAAGAAAGCCATGGATGCTGCCATCACCCTTGTAGAGCGAGCTTTAGGAGGGACAGGTAATGCTGTCTTCCGCAACGTATAACACGTAGTTATGCACGACGTCATAATGTTCAAGATTCTCTGTGATGAAAGCACCTCACCCTTAGATCTCTGGGCAAGAGACAATAATAGCCTGTCTGTTTTTTTGGAAGGGCTTTGTTTTTTCTAGGTAGACTGCTAAAGCTCTTCTCACATCCACGAATGCAGTCTTGTCTCCTAACTGGAAGTATGTGGTCTCGGGTAAAAAGACGGAAGTATGATCGCCTTATCCAAGTGGAACTCTGATGAAACCTTTGGGACAAAAGCAGGGTGCAATCAAAGCATAACTGCCTCCTTGGTAAATATCATATATGGCAGAGAGGCCATGAGGGCAGCCAACTCACTAACTCAATGAGCAGAAGTGATAGCCAGAAGGAGTACCGTTTTTAAGGTAAGGAAATGTAATGGAACAGTCTCTAATTGTTCAAATGGAAGTCTGGATATTGTATCCAGAACTAGATCTAGACTCCAAGGCAGTGATATAGGTTTACAAGAAAGGTACATATTGGCAAGACCTTTTAGGAAGCGCACCGTGGTCGGGTGTGCAAATACCGATGTCCCCTCCGTTATGCACCTAAAAGCTGAGATGGCTGCTAAATGCACCTTTAAAGATGGCAGAGCAAGTCCCTCTTGTTTAAGATAAAGTAAGTAGCCCACAATGGACTGTACAGGGGCTTCTTCTGGACGCACTCCCCATGTGGAGCACCATGCCATGAAGTGTTTCCACTTGGATAAGTCTTTCTCATGGATGTGTGCCAACTGTGCATCAAAATGCGTCGAACCTGTTCAGATCATGAAGCCTCTGAAGGATTGAACCAATTATCAGCCAAGCCATGAGGCGAACCGTGTGCAGCTGTGGGTGCATCAATAACCCATGGTTCTGAGACAGCAGATTTGGAACAACAGGGACCGACCATGGAGGGCATGTGCTGACATGCGTTGCACGATCGGGAACCAGTGCTGTCGAGCCCATGCTGGAGCTATGAGGATCAGATCGGCTCCCTCCAATCTGGCTTTCTCCAATACTTTGTGGATGAGGGCCATTGGGGGAAAGGTGTATAAGAGAGAACCTTTCTATGGGATAAGAAAAGCATTGCTGAGAGACCCCTGCCCAATGCCTGCTCTGGAGCAATAAAGGTGGCATTTATTGTTGTTGTAGGTTGCAAACAAGTCTATGGACGAAGTGCCCCAAGACCAAAAAATAGGATGGAGAATGTTGGACCATATCTCCCATTCATGGTCTGGTGCAAACTGTCTGCCCAGCAGATTGGCCATGACATTGTTCACTCCAGGTAGGTATGAAGCCACCAGTGATATACCCTTCTGTATGCACCAGTTCCATAATCGGAGGGCACAAAGGGCACAGAGAGTGGGAGCTCACTCCCCCTTGCCAATTTATATAATACACTGCAGTAACATTGTCAGTGAATATTCTTACCCAGGTCCCTCGAATGCGGGGCAGAAAGTGCTTGCAGGCATTGAACACAGCTCTTAGTTCCAGAAGGGCCATTTCCCATTGAGACCATCGGCCCTGGACTGACATGTTGCCCATATGTGCACCGCAGCCCATGGTGGATGCATTGGTCGTTATGAATACAGCAAGTTGGAGTTGGTGAAAGGGGACCCCAGACAGCAGATTGCTTGGTCTTGTCCACTGTCACAGGGATTGCAATACCTGTGTGGTTGGGGATACTCATTTGTGACTCATGGGCGTATAGAAGGCCGCCAGCCAGCACTGTAGGTACCAGAAGTGCAACCTGGCATTCTGAATTACGTATGTAGCGGCAGCCATGTGACCCATCAACTGTAAACAGGTCATTACCTGCACCATAGGGCTGCGAATAAGTACCTTGATTAAGGATTGAATCGCTTGGAAGTACTGGACAGATAAGTATACGCTTGCTGATATCGAGTTGAAACAAGTCCCTATGAATTCTATGTTCTGTGTGGGCAAGTAGTTGATTTCTGTAAATTGACAATGAGGCCCAGAGATTGGAACATCTCCATGGTGACCAATATCCGGAGGACATCCGACAGGAAAGCCCTTTATGAAGGCAATCATCCAGGTACAGGAATATTAGAAAGTCTAGACAACCTAGGTATGCTGACACCACTGCAAGGGTCTTCAAGAAAACTCTGGGTGCTGTTGAGAGGCCAAAGGGCAACACCCTGCATTGAAAGTGTTCTGTTTCCACCATAAACTGGAGGAAGCGTCTGTGAGCAGGGTGAATCACTATATGAAAGTGTGTGTCCTGCAGGTCAAGGGCTGCAAACCAATCTCCGACATCCAGTGGAGTGCTTACGGAAGCAACAGTAATCATCTTGAAGCACTGTTTGTGTAAGTAGTGGTTTAACATCCATAGGTCCAAAATGGGTCTCCACCCCCCGTCTTTTTCTCCATAATAAAGTAACAGGAGTAGAAGCCTTTCCCTCTGAATTTGTGAGGTACTCACCCCACCGTTCCTATCGCAAGGAGGCGGTCAACTTCTTGTTTTAACAGGGTCTTATGAGAGCGGTCTCTAAAGAGGGACGGGGTGGGCAGAGTAGTAGGTGGTACTGCATGGAACGGAATGGCATAGCCCGCAGAGACTATTTCCAACACCCACTTGTCTGTAGTGATTGTGGACCACTGATGGTAAAAGGGGCATAGCCAACAATGAAAGAGATGTTGAGCTGGTGGTTCACACTGGACAACGGAGATGGTAGCACAGGCCTCAGTGGAGGAGCCAAAGTTGCTGCCTTGGGTTTTGCAGAGGTGGAGCGTGTTGTTCTTGATTACGCCTTCTCAACAGCCTATGGGGTTGTCTGGACTGATCATATCCCCTCTGCTGATAGGGCTGCTGCTGGTATGGGTAATTGTATCATCTCTGAGATGGGTAATTCCTCTCTTTTATATGGCGGAGTATACGGCCCTAAGGTTCTCAGTGTTGTTCAAGAATCTTTACTGGAATGCAGTACACTATTGGAAGCTTTGGCAAATAATTTGCTTTTGTCAAAAGACAGATCTTCGAGGTTGGTCTGTAATTCTTTAGGTACCCCAGCGGTCTGGAGCCAGGATACTCGCCTCATAACCACAGCAGTCACCGTGGAATGTGCAGCAGTGTCAGTGACATCCAAGACTAACTGTACACCTGTACAAGATGCTGCATAACCCTCTTGGACAACTGCCTTAAGAGTAGGTTTCTTGGAATCTGGTAAGCAATCCATGAGGGTCGTTAGTTTTGCATAGTTGTTGAAGTTATGATTAGACAAATGCACAGCATAATTAGCCATGTGCAACAGGAGGGGAGAAGAGGCATAGACTTTCCTCCCAAACAGGTCCAGCCTTTTGGCATCCTTGTCAGAGATTGTGGATTTATACTAGCGTGCCTTAGACCTCTGCTGTGATGACCACCACCAGTGAGTTAGGATGAGGATGGTTGAATAAAAATTTCATTCCCTTGGATGGCGCAAAATACTTTTTGCCAGACCTCTTGTTAGTGGCTGGGATGGAGGCAGGGGTTTGCCAGATGTTATTCACTGCCTCCATTATGGCATCATCTAACAGGATGGCAATCTTGGATGGTGCGGGTCAGGGAGGAGTGTGTTGGACGTTTCCAGTTCTTTAAAAGTTTGTGTTGTTTTTCTGGGACCTCAGCTATTTGAATGTCCTGACTCTGAGCTACTCTTTTAAACAGTTCTTGAAATTGTCTTAATTCGTCAGGAGCGGAAGAATCACCCTGAATAACCGCCTCATCCGGGCACAAGGAGGATACATCTGTCTGGTAAGTTTCCGAACATTCCTCTAAGTCCCCGGTCAGTCCTCTGCTGGTTCCGATAGGGAGGGAATTATGGATTGGGCCCACGGAGATGGAAGTGATGGCAGTGGTGGAGGGGTAGTTGAACGTCGGTACCCTTGTCTGGATTTGGGAGAAATATCTCTAGATCTGCTACAGCAACAAAGGGTCCTGTGGCACCTTACAGACTAACAGAAAAGTTTTGAGCATGAGCTTTCGTGAGCAAAGACTCACTTCATCAGATGCTGGTCTAGATCTGCAGTGAGGTGTGAGGGTGGCAGCATACATGAGTATCCAGGGATGAAGAGCGAGAGATGGAGAGTCTCCTGTATTCATGATGATGACAAGAATAAGGCAGGCATGACAACCTCAAAGATGGTGGAAGTGAAAGGGACCTGCGGTAACCATGGCTGTACGTGTGGTGCGGTCGTTCTAAGAAAGGTGGTGGTTTCAGGAATGGCAACAGAGGAGATATTGGATGTTGAAATGACGGTACCGTGGGAGAGCACGGAGATATGGGTTGAGGAGAGAATGTCAGAATTGGTGAATGGGGTGATGGGCTACAGAGCCGCGCAGGCCAGTACAGATAGCTCCAGTGCAGTACTTGGTGCTGATACCGTCGGTGCTGGTTTTGCCCAGCTGGCTGAGGTCCTGACTACCTGGGGTCACTCTGCCCACGCTCCTGACCAAGTCAGGAGTAAGGTGAAAGAGGTCTGGCAGGGTTACACCCAGGCTCAGGACTCGGCCAGCCAGTCAGGGGCTGCCCCTGCTTCATGCACACATTACTGGGAGGTCCAGACCATCCTGGGCCCCCGGGACACCTCCTCCCGTCCTGCCATCCTGGACACCTCTGCCGAGCAGCCCCACCTGGGCCAGAGCCAGAGCCAGCCTCAGCCGTGGACTGGTCGAGCAAGGAGAGAGACCTTGTGATAGAACACCCCTTCTGCACTTCCAGACGGGCACTTCCCAACCTTGGCGGCAGACCCTCAGTTATGTATCTGACAGGGCGCACACCCCAGATCACAGGGCGGGGGCACCATACACAACCAGGGGCCCCCCACACCCCTGGCAGACATCCAGCCACAGCCTTCAGGATGGCAGCATGGCCGCCAGTGCTCTTCAGCACCTACTCCCACGGACAACACAGTGCCCTGCCCCAAGGAGGATGGGGGGTTCAGACTGCAAAAGGGAGCCACCCACAGGGCCACCACACCCTCAGATGGGGGACAGAGGATGGGGACCCACCACCACAGGATGGGGGGCATGGGCCACAGAGCAGGGGTCAGTACCCATGGCCTGTTCCTGTCTTCCCTCCTGTTTCCACAACCACACCCTTCAAGGGCCAGGAGAGCCTCTTCCAGTCGGTGGTCCTGGACAGCCCCCCTCAAAGGCAAGAGACGGTGACAGACCAGAGCCACCCCTAGCACCAGGACATCCCCGGTCGCAGAGGGGCCAACAGCAGGTGGTGGAGGACCCCCACCTCACTGTCTCCATCCAGTGGCAGGTGGAGTTAGCAGAGCGGTGCCTCCACTTTGAGAAGGGGGAGGCAGCCTGACACCAGGTGGCCTGGGAGTAGTTTATGGGCACCTTCCGGGACATGGCAGCCACCTTCCGAGAGCCTCTGGCCCGGATGCCCCCTCCTTTCACACCCCCCCGCTGCCCCTCCTACCATGGCTCCATCCACCA
This sequence comes from Carettochelys insculpta, assembly GCF_033958435.1. Classification (NCBI taxonomy): domain Eukaryota; kingdom Metazoa; phylum Chordata; order Testudines; family Carettochelyidae; genus Carettochelys; species Carettochelys insculpta. The sequence continues at coordinate 53,716,871 of NC_134137.1, read as the reverse complement.
CCTCCCAGGAGAGGGCCCTGTTGGGCCAGACGGCCAGGCCAAGGCCAATCCCTGACCTTACCTCCCCATCCACCTCACCCCCTCACAGCCCTGCCGGGGACCCTGGACAAGGTGGGAGTGCAGGTCCCAGGACCGGTGCAGGTCACAACCTTCCACCCCTGCCCCAGAGCAATGGCCCACCCAGCCTGGCCACCTAGGTCCCCCTCCCCATGTAAAGAGTTAGCGCCCCCCATAAATAGTTTATTATGTTATGCACAGAAAGCATCAAGCACACATTTTTGTAGTGCAGAATGTAACTGTTTATTTTTCCAACAACCCTGTGGGCTGTGTGCTCAGGGGAGGTGGTCAGTGTGCGGTGGGGGGGGCCAGTGGGTGGGAGGTGGTGATGCAGGATATGCAGGGAGCGGGGGAGCGTGTGGTAGACCCATTGGGGGTGGCCATGGCGGTACTCACTAGGGCCCGTGTGCAAAATATGCACACAGGGTCTCCCAGCTGCGGACCCCCTCGTGATAGGCCTGGTGGCTAGGGGTGGCAGCCGGATGAGGGCAGTCGGTGCAGGAATCGGCCATCCACCCCAGCATGTAGGCCTCCCCCTTACCCTCTATAATATTATGTAGAGTGCAGCAGGCACCCACCACCTGGGGGACATTGAGGACACCCATCTCCGGTGGGCCAGGAGGCAGCAACACCGCTCCTTCAAGCGGCCGAAGGTTCACTCAACCACATTGCAAGCATGGTTGAGCTGGGTGTTAAACCGCTCCTGGCTGGGAGCATGTATAGTGCAGCATGAGTTAGGGCTGGAGTGGATATGCGGCTTTGGTCACCAGGCAGAGAGGCACGGTTGTGTCCCTCAGCAGGATCTCCCTCTGGGGGATGTAGGTCCCCGCCTCCAGCTGGCAGCAGAGGCCTGAGTTCTGGAATACCTGCGCATCGTGGGTGCGGCCAGGCCAGCCAACAAAGATGTCCTGGAACTGGCCCTGACTGTCTGCCATGGCCTGCAGGATGACAGAGTGGTACCGCTTTCAGGTTATATACTGTCCTCTGCTGTGCTGTGGGGCCCGGACAGGTATATGGGCCCCGTTGAGGGTCCCAAAGCATTTGGGAACCCAAGTGCAGTGAAGCCAGTGATGGCCGCATCCAGGTCCCCAGTGCGGAAGACCCTCTGGAGGAGCATGGCATTGAGGGCGCGCACCACCTGTGGGGGGCATATGCACTTGTGAGGGTGTGCAGGGCGTGCCAGGCCCCATCCTGGCCCCACCGCACCCTTGGCTCCCTACCCCAATGGACGTGTGCCTAGGCCTCCTTACCTCCATCACAACGGCCCCAACTGTGGCCTTGCCCACACCAAATTGGTGTCCCACAGAGCGGTAGCTGTCTGGAGTGGCCAGCTCCCAGACAGCTACAGCAACCCTCTTCTCCACAGGGAGGGCGTGCCACATCTGGGTGTCTGGGTGTCTCCAGGCCAGGGACAGCCACTAGCAGAGTTCCAGGAACGTCTGCCACCACTTCCAGAAGTTCCGGAGCCACCAGTCGTCTGAGCTCGTGGGGTAGCTCCAGAGCCAGCAGGGTAGCTCCAGAGCTGGCAGAGCGGAGTGCTGGGGGCAGAAGGGCACGGTAGTTGCAGGGCAGCCATCCGTGCTGCGGTCAGCTAGGTGACCACTCCACTGGTGGCAGCCAGCAGGGTGTCGAGCTGCTGCTGCTCCATGGCTCTTTTTGTGGGCTCTGCATCTGTGGGGCTTGTGGCAGTTCCACAGGCTTCGTGCTGTGCAGGATGAAGGTGCTGGGGAGGAACCCTTTAAATGGGCAGCTTAATGCAGCCCCAGAAGGGCTTTGCTGCCATGCGACACCCTCTGTGGCGTTCCCTAGCCCCTTCCTTCAAAAGGAGGCATTGGTGCATGCAGACGCGCTCTTTCAACGGGCTGGATGGCCCCTTTCAAAAGGTTGGGTAGTTCATCGATGGCACCAGCCCCAGTCCATGTGTAGACGCTCCCCTTCGAAAGGGCGTCTTTCGATTCTTCTCTTCTGAAAGGCGCCCTTTCGAAAATGCGCTCTAGTGTCAATGTAGCTCATAAGAGGCACAGAGTCAATTTTGATGCAGATAGGTTGCTACAGGTTCAGCATGAACAATGTTGCTTCCATCAACTGACACTGGCTTTCAGGAGTCCTCCCACAATACTCTGCTCTGACAGTACAGTCGGCACAAGCGCTCCCTATTGGTGACGGTGCCCATGTCAACACATGTGGACATGCAACAGCCATTTAAACACTGTGGTGACTATATGCAGGTGTAGCTTAGGCTGACGTGATTTTGTAAGGTACAGATTCTCTCCTCTGACCCCTGTCACCAACGGAAATTGACACAATACCTGTTTTTAGTTGTGTTTATGAAGAGATCCTTTATCTCCATGTGATTATGCCAAACTGCACACTAAGGGAAGAAATGCTGGAAGCACGTAGACACCATTACTCATGTGAGTAGTGTTACCTACCAACCCTGCATCCTTGGGAACCAGGCCACAGTACTCATGGAAGACCTCCCCCTCCACCCCATCTCACCCCATACTCTGCTGGTTGAAACAACCCAATACAAAAAGCAATGAAAAAGACAAGGGAAGATACACGTAAATGCCTCCAAACAAGGGTGATGAGATTAAGGAAACATCCCTAGCCTCATTTGCATCAAAGATGGGACAGGACGATATCTCCATCAGCATTCGAAATGGCAAACAGTTTCCCCAAAGCAAGAATTACACTGAACTGTGGGATATGGAAAGCAAGAGAGGTCTACCCCATGGGAAATCTCTGCTCCCAAAGCTCATGAACCCATGCCTACACACACCCTGATCAATAATTATCAGCCCAATTTTCATGATAAATCCTCTGGTATCCAAACCAGGAACCATCAATTTTGTACTTCAGCCTAAACAGAACAACTTTAGAATACTCCCTTGAACCATCCATTCACCCATACACAATCAGTTATGTTTAGTGTTCCTCCTTGAACCATTTGTCCCCTACAAAACTCCTACTCATGCTCAAATCGGCTGACGGGGTTTGTTCATCAAGTGAGTTACTAGCAGAACAGTTGTGGTTTGAAAGTGGCAATAGGGAAGTGCTGAATCTGGGGGCATAACAGAGCAGCAGCTTAAAGCTCTGGTTAAACCCAGCCCACTGAGGTGCACATGAGGGTCACAGCTTGGCACTGCTACTGCTGTGCAACCATGTCTACTGAGTCCAGGGACATATACGGGGTCAACTTGGGGTTCTCAGAACAAAATTTTTGGTGGCTTCAGAAGGTGGCCACCAATTCTTCCTACTGGCCATTCTCACACTTTAACCCAGAATACTTAATTAGCTTTAGGAAAACCAAATAATTAAACATGCAAACATATGTGTCCAAATAGTTGTAATTTATGCACTGCTAGCTAGTAAACCTGTTATGAAAAGTGATATCAACAAACATACAAGTACCATTTTTCACAGCAGACGTAATCAGCCCTAACAAAGTCTGGGGGGCAAATTGAGCCCTGGATGGCAGGTTGGGGGAAGCAGTGGGGCTCGGGGTAGAGGAACTGTGGGAGGCGGAAGGGTTGGGGCACCTGGAGTCTGAAGCTTTGTAGCCAGAATATGGGGCCCAGGGACAGAGCTGGAACCTGGAGCCTACTACCACACGGATGGAGCCCAGGTCTGATGCCCAAAGCCTGAGCTCCACTGGCCCGGGAAAGATGAGGAACTGACGGATGTCTGCTCCTACTGGGCTGTGCCCCTGGCGTGTCCAGAGGGGGACGTGGCACAAGCCCACCTGGCATCCCTAGCAGCCATCACTAAGGTGGAGAATCCAGGAGCAACAGGGAGAGGGAGAGGCTGCTACTTTGCTCTCCTCCTATGCAGCCCAGGATGCTGTGGCTAAAAGAAATGATGCCCTGGTGGGCACTACAGCTATGTCTACACAAGAGCCCTCTTTCACAAGGCGAAAGTTCAAATGATAACAATCCAATTCCAGCCTTTCAAAAGCGCACGCCTACATACAAAAAGCAGATGGAAGGTTTGATCTGCCCTTTCAAACGACTGCTCCGTTAAAGAGAGCAGCCACACAGCTCCAGGGGCTCTTTTGAAACAACAGAGCCAGAGGCGCCATGGATGGGGTAGCACGGCTGCCAAGCCTTTCCAGGGCCCACAGCCAGACGCTTCCTTAAAGGGTCCCTCCCAAACACACCAGGCCTGCATGAGCTGAGGCCTGCCGAGCTGCCACAAGCAACACAGAGCCCAGCACATGGCATAATGGAGTCCGAGTGCCTGCTCCTGGCTTAGACACCAACATCCTGAACACTGCGCTACAGCTGCTATGCAGTCATCACCACTGCCCCCCACCTCCTCGGGTGACCGAGCTGCCCTCCCTCCCAGAGCCATGGATTCCCTCCAGCCTGGATCCCTCCAGCAACGGTGCCCCGGTGCCTATGGAGTCACCCCAGCACCAGGGACTGGTAGGAGTGGCTGATGCTGGGGCAGCAGGATGATGCCAGATGGCTGTGAAACTTCCACATGAGCAGACAGACCTTCCAGGAGCTCTGCCACTGGCTCACCTACACAGAGGCACCAGGACACCAACATGCAGCCTGCTCTCCTGCTCGAGAAATGCGTCGCAATCACTATATGGAAGTTAGCCATCCTGGACAGCTACTGCTCTGTGGGGCAACAGTTTGGGGTTGGCAAGGCCACCATTGGGACTGTCCTCATGGAGGTCACACCCCTGCCACGGGGAAGCAGGGGGGGCTCCTGGGCAAGGGGCCCCTTGGCAGCAGGATGCCAGGATGGGGCAGGGGGGCAGGGACTGGTGGCTGTGAGGTGGTTTGGGGCAGGAGCCAGTGGCCAGAAGGTGGTGGGGAGACAGGGGCTGGTGGCTCAGAGGGGGCACGTGCCAGGGTGTGGGGGCGGGGAACTACCCGCCACGCCCCCATGAGTACGCTTGTCCTCCATCCTATGCAAGTTGTCCATGTGATCAACGCAATGCTCCTCCACAGAGCTGTCTGCATCAGGGACCTGGATGCAGCTGTCAGGGGATTTGCACCACTCAGCTTCCTGAACTGCTTCGGCGCCCTGGATGGGATGCACATCCCCATCTGCTACCCAGCACGCAGTGCCGGCCAATACATCATCAAAAACGGCTACTATTTGGTAGTCTTCCAGGCCCTGGTGGATGCCAAAGGCCTCTTCATGGATATGTGCATGGGCTGGGCAGGGCAGAGACACGATGCCCATGTGTTCCAGAATTACGGCCTGTGCCGGTGCATGGAAGCCAGGACCTACATCCTGCAGCGGGAGCTCCTGGTTGGCGATGTCACCATGCCACTCTGCATGGTGGTGGACACCGCCTACCCCCTGCAGCTGTGGCTCATGCAGCCCCATACAGGCCACCTCAACCCCACTCAGGAGGCCTTCAACGCACACCTCAACAAGGCTTGCAATGTGACTGAGTGGGCCTTTGGGCACCTGAAGGGATGGTGACGGTGCCTCCTCTCACACCTGTGGAAGGCCAGGGGGATGCCTCTGTCCAGGGTGAGTGGCCGAGTCCAGCCCTGGCTATGAGCAACTGGCCATTGGCCCCACTCACCAGACCAACAGTGACGGAGTCTGCATCAGAGAGGCCCTCCATGACAGCTTCACTCATAGGCCCCACTGACCCCTACCCACAGCCACCCTTCACCATCCCCCCCTCAAATCTACCCCTCAGCTTGTGCACCACCACACCCAGGCACTCACCCCCACCATCCCCTCACCCAGAACTCAGGACATGGGGTATCTTTGGAAAATAAAACTTTTACTTTACACTACTATTTTCAATCTATTACACAACTAACTTGAAAACTCTGTACAATGCGGAGCGGGAAACCACGTATACTGGGGGGCTGGAGGGAACTGAATCTGGAAGGGGTGTGGGGGGCTCACTTAGGGGCAGGGGGTCGAAGGCTGAGAGCCCCGTCAGTCCTGGGATCCCCCCTCTTCCCAGGTCCGTGGCAGGGCTGGAATGCGGGGGGAACCACAGGTGGGTAGGCCTGTGGTAGGGCTTCATCAGGATCAGGCTCAGCAGAAGGGTTGGCCAAGGGTGCCAGGAGGCAGGCCACGTTGGCCATGTGCTCCTGCAGCATACAGCTAATGTCCTCCAGCTTGGACATTATCCTGTCCCAGGCCACCCTCCACCAGGCATGTTGGCCTCCTCCAACTAGAGCCATCAGTCTGCCCTCTCAGCCAGGTGGAGGCTGGCGATGTCCTCCACCGACTGCCACTGAGGTCTCCATCTGCAGGCCTGACATGGTGGTGCTGGTGAGGGGGGTGCCTGGTCACTCTCCAGCGCCTCCGGGGGACTCTCCAGGACCAGAGAGGGCATGGGATTCTCCTGGGCCTCGGAGGACACAGGTGAAAGGAGAGAAGGATGGCGTTTCAGTTCCTGATCATGGCCGTTGGGATGCAACACTCCTCCCCCAAGGGCAACACTCACGCCCTGGAGACAACTCCCCAGCACAGGCCTGGTGGCCATGAGGTATCGCAGCCACATAGAAGTTCCCTGCCCATGAGGGACAGTCCCCGGGTGTGGTCCAGCCCCGCCTTATCTCTTGCCACACGTGTGGCTTATAGCTTTGTCCACAGGGGCAGTTGCTGGCTGTCACCAAAGGCCATCCTGGCATGCCAGGAGCCATGGCCAGCCAGGACGTGTCCAGGCTGGGACCACTAAGCATGCATGTGGCCCATTGGCACTTGTGTTGTCCCCACCCCACTTGATGGGGTGTGCACCCCGCCAGGAACTTACCAGAGGGTCCCTTGATGAAGTCTGACGATGCCCAGCTCCCGGTCACCCGGCTGGACGACCAGGAGGGCACATCGATGAAGAGCTATCCCTCATCACTCGACCACTCCAAGGTCATGTCTGGCCCCTGGCTCTGGCTCCCTGGTCCCAGCTTCTCCTGGGCTTCTGCCTCCGGCTGATCCACAGCACTGTCCAAGACAGCGCATGGTAGGGAGCTGTCCCGGGATCCCAGGATGGAGCGGAGCTCCCAGTAGCAGGGGCAGGTGAAGGGACTGCTGGAACTCCTTTACTTTACTCTGGACTTGGTCCAGAGTGCACTCGGGGTGTCCCCTGGTGCTGAGGCCAAGGGCAAGGCAGGCAAAGCACAGCATTTCAGCGCTTCATCCCCATTTCCCTCAACACCTCCTACTCCTTTCGTAGTCCCAGGAGGTCTCTTAATTCTGACTCTGTCCAGAGAGCCCTTTTTTTTCCTCTACTGCCAGATCCTGGGAGCCCTGTAAAGGCTCTGAAGGGGGCCCTGGGGCTCTTGCAGCAGGCAGCTACTGACCAGAATTTCTTTTTCAGTTTTGGGGTGGGTGAGAGGGCGTTCTGCACTGAGCTCATGGCTGTGGTGCTACCATACTCTCAGCTTCCTGCCACAGGGTTTCTGGGTCCATACAGCTTTAGGGGTCGGCTGGACGCAGCAATCATAGAACCCCACTGCTATGGGCCAGTGCTCCAGCTGGCCGGCGCCATGGCACACTCCTCTTTCAAAAGAGCAGCCCATGGAGAATCTACACGTGTCTTCTTTCGAAAGAAAATTTTGAAAGGGAACACTCTTTCTAATACAGGATTGGGGTAGGGATTTCAAAATCTGCACCGTGTTCCTCCAATTTTCTTTTGAAAGAATGCATTGTACATGTAGACATTCCTCGCTTTCTTTCAAAAGACGGCCGGAAATGTCAAATTTATTTGCACGTGTAGACATGGCTTGAGTGGTCATAGTTGAGAAACGCTGACCTCGGACATGTCTATATTCACAATGCTGTAGCAGCACAGCTGTACCAACACAGCTGAACAACTGTGGTATGTCTAGTGAAAACGCTGTATGTCGAAAGGATAAAAAAAAAACACCTCTGCCAGCAGCAGAAGCTGTGTCAGCGAAAGAAGCTTATTCACACCTCTGACATAAATTATGCCTGCAGAGGCTTTAGGGGAGACATTGCCCTACCTACTGTAACATGGAGAAGCAAAGTTCCTTCAGTGACGCAAAAGCTACTTCTAGTTACTGTAATATGTGTCTATGCTACAGTACCATAGCTATGCTGCTGTAGCACCAGTACTGTAGACATAGCCTAATACAGAAGAGTCACAAGTGCTGAGGATAAAACAGAAAATTTCTTTGTACCCAAAGATTAATATTAATTGGTCCAGGCACAATGAATTTTGTACTGGACCAGTGAAACTAAAACAAAATGTGTAGGCACTTTCCTGAACTCTAACAGGCAAATTAAAAGTGCTTCCGACACACAGCACAAACTCACAGATATGACCCAACATGCAGTTTTACTACAACATATTTATGCCAGTTGCTACACCCATTAGGAAATATTTTTTCCTTGTTCAGTATTTTCACAAAAACACAAAGAGAGAGGAGACAAAAACTATTATTTGGTCAAAGTCACTTTCTGTCAAGAAATCTACATAACTGTCTGAAAATATTGTTTATCAAAAACGTGAGTACATTTCACCTTTATACCAAACATTTCCACTTAATTTTTAAGGAGGTGCTGCAAGTCAACCTATCTAGACTGTTTCAATTAATACAATTACACAAATAAAACTGTGTACAAAAACCCTTTGAAGCACAAAACCTTTCGAATTGCCGTGGCTGCCATTATGCTAATGAGGCTGTGCATATTCATTGCAGCGCCTCATTAGCATCTTTCAAACCCACTCATTAACAGGCCCCTTTCCAAAGGAAGTGGGTCCCGTAGACCCAGCTAGGGTGTTTGCAATCTTCTTGTTGTGAAGCCTCTTCCCATTTCCCAACTTGGCCAAGCCCACAGAACTCTGCACTAAACAAATCTGACTTTGGAAATCCCAGCTCCTCAGTCCCTTCTTCAGTGTGCCAGAGAGAAAGTCCTTTTTCCTTTCTTCACACCTGTCCATCCACCCTGATGGGCCAGCCAGAGCTCATTCCCAACTGAGGTAGTAGGGATTTTCTCTCCCTCCCAAATCAGAGCTGAGTGGGAGTGACAACAGAGATGGAGGTGCTTTCTTCTTCTACCGCCTTCCCCACTCTGGGGCAAAGGCCTTGCCTCCTCCCCACACCCTCCAGTCCTGAGGTCCCCATAAGCTGGGCACTTGGCGGCTGCCTAGGAGAGAATCAGGTACTGCCCAGCTGATTAGCAGAGAGCCCAGAGCCGGCAGCCCCTGTGTCTGTCGATGGTGCACATCCCCACGTGCCTTGGTGCAGGTAACAAAATGCATTCTGCCCTTGGGTGGAAAAACCTCAGCGGGCACCTCGCCCTGCACCCAGGCCGGCACCAGCACCTCTGCTCCCCCTGCCTCTCCCCGCCCCGCCGGCCCTTACCTGCAGCAGGGTGTGTGCCGCCCTGTAGCCCAGCGCGGGGCCGCCCTTGACGCCGGGGGGCAGCGTGCCGGTGGCGTAGCCGTGCCAGGCCACTACGTAGGGGTTGTCCATGGTGAGCCAGTAGCGCACCTGGGCGCCGAAGTGCCTGAAGCAGAGCTCGGCGTAGTCCCGGAACAGCTCGGCCAGGGCCGGACTGGCCCAGCCGCCGTAGGCCTCCTGCAGGCGCTGCGGCAGGTCCCAGTGGTAGAGGGTGGCCACGGGCTGCACGCCCAGCTGGCGCAGGCGGGCCAGCAAGCGGCCGTAGTGCGCCAGGCCGGCGGGGCTGGCAGGGGCCGTGCCATTGGGCAGCAGGCGCGCCCAGGAGAGCGAGAAGCGGTAGTGGGAGACCCCCAGGCGCCGCAGCCCCTCGGTGTCGCGGAAGAGGTTGTTGTAGCTGTCGCTGGCCACGTCCCCGCCGGCGGGGGGCGCCTGGGGCTGGCGGGCGCCGGCGCGGTGCGCCAAGGCGTCCCACACGGAGGCGCCCTTGCCGTCCTGGCGCCAGCCCCCCTCGGCCTGGTACGCGGCGCTGCCCGCCCCCCACAGGAAGCCCGGGGGGAAGGTGTCGTAGAGGAAGAGCTCGTCCTCCGGGTAGGGCAGGCGGGCGAAGCGAGCCCAGGTGCCCAAGCCCTGGCCGGGCTCGGCGGGCAGCGGGCGGGCGCGCAGCAGGCACAGCAGCAGCAGCGGCGGCAGGTGGCGCGGCGCGGCGGGAGGCATTGCTGCCGCCGGCCGGGCGGAGACGGGCCGCGTGTGAGCGCCGGGCGGCCGCCCCGCGGCCCCTTTATCCCCTCCCCGCCCCCCGCCGGGGCCCGGCCATTAATCATTACCTCGGCGCCCTCCTGCAGCCGGGCCCGGGGGCGGACTGGGGCGGCCGCGCTGCCGGCAAGCAGCTGCCCCGACGGCCGCCGGTCGGGCTGTGCCCCGCCGCCGCACCTGTGGCACCGGCCCGGGAGCGGCTCCCGGCGCTGTCCGCGGAGACGGACGCCGCCGGGCGGGGGCCGCTTCGGCACGTTTGCCTTGGAGCCCGAAGCCACGTGGGACGTAGCCCCAGAGCGGCCGAGCCGAGCCGGGCCGGGCCAGCGCCGTGGGGGGCGGGGAGAAGGGATCTCTCACACACACCCCCAGCCCCAGCCCGTGGGGCAGACCGGGCTTAATGGGCCGAAGCGAGGGGCGAACTGGGCCGAAGTCAGACTGAACCCCTCTCCCACCCAGGCGGCCCCTCGCGGAGCCCTTGAGACAAACACGCCATGAAGCGGCCGCGGGCGGCCCGTTCCTCGGCTCGCGCTGGCCAGGAAGGGGGAAGGTGCCGTCGGGCTCAGCCGCGGGAAGACTGGCCGGGGCGAGCTCAAGGTAGGCTCCTGCGGCTCAGCGGAAGGCGCTTTTTGGACTCCTGGCGCTCCCAAGCTAGGATCGCACCGGACAGGAGACGGGACCGGGGCGGGGGGGAACCGCTTCTAGCCCATCTCCCCGGGGCTACACGCTCTTTCAGCACCGCGCTTTTCGCTGTTAGAGGCACCCCTGCTCCAACCATATCATATATAAAGCTACCCTACGATAAAGGGAGCCTCGCGCTTTTCAGTCCAACCTCTATTTCATGGCACAGTATCAAGAGTCACCTCAGCTGGGATCACTCCACTCATGCAATAAAAAAATTCCCTGACCCAGAGCTCTGTATTCTCTCACCCACACCTACACTAGTTTTTGGGTCGCCACCCAAGGGGCTATATCCTATTTTCCTTGCTGGAGGCAAGAGCGCGGTAAATGGTTGTTTGTTGCACGCAAACGCCTTTCAATTAGGAATGCCTCACAGATCTTCATTGGGCAAAACCCACCAAGTCCTGTATTTAAGTTTAATGATTTAGTCACCCCCCCCTTTAATTGCTTGTGTGAGTGTGCTAAGTGGACTGTTCCTAAAGGTCAGGTTTCAGCCCACTACTCTTATCTCATTTAAGCCAAAAAAATCCAACTAGAGAAGTCAAATGCAAAGGTGGAAAAGGCCAGTATTTAAAATTCAAATATTTGAACTCTAAGGGTGGGCATCTAAAAGCGATGTGCATCTGCCAGGGAAGCTAATAACTATAGATAGATGTTCCCAGGAGATAAAGTTATTATTTAACCAAGGAATGAAGGTATTATGATAATTGAACTATTTTTAGAAAAAAATAATCCTCTGCAGAGGGAAAAAGGCAGGTAATTGCTTATAATTCATTGCATCTCAAGCCACAATTGATGCTGCAGCTGTAGGTTTTATTTTTTTTTCTCCCAGCTTGGTTCTAGCCTTTCACAAGCACCACAGACCATTTTACTTGGCTTTTGATAGTCCTTCCATCTTTTCCCCTTTTTGCACTGCTTAGGCTGGGAAATGATTATCTGCTTTGATTTTTAAATACAGGAACCAAAATTTGCCACACTGAGTTGTGCCACTTTTCCATTAATTCTGATAAATTTATACCTCTGTCAAATGGCTAGAGCTTTAAGTTGGTGGCTGCACAGGGGCAGGCTGTGCTAGTTAATGCCCTGGGCAGGAAATTTATGAAATGGAAGCAAATAAGAGTGAGGGTGGTTAATCAGCTGCAAGAAGTATATTTCCAGACTGATAACCAGACAGTAGCAACACAATCTGATTCACTGATTAAATTTTATTCCAGTCCAATTAAATAACAATTATGGTTCAGAGGGAGCAATAAAAACTGTTAGAGATTTGTGCTGAGTATAGCACCTAATATGTTTAACCAGTTGCCCCAGCAATAAATTAGGACTGGACATGTATGAAACATTTCAGTACAAAGAGCAGTTTACTTTTTTTTTTTTTTTGTATTATGCAGTTAAAATAGCTTGTTTGATGGATAGTCTATGACTTTTTCATTGCTTTTAAACATGCTTTTTGTGTGGCATGTCAAGTTGATGTTCTCTGGGTTTTGGTTTTTGTCCCCCCCCCCGCGCCCCCCCATGAGTTTGCAGTTTGACTGTTAATTGTGTAAGGAATAGAAACCTATGATAATTATTATTGATATTAATGCAATGAGCAGAGACTTAGACTCTCCTGTGTGTCTGGGCACATTGGGCAACAAGTGCTTTCCAGAGCTTCCGGTCTGATGCCACTGTTTCCTCTTCTTCCCACGTTATGCCAATGTTCTCAAAATATTCTGTAACCGTGCTTCACCACATTTTCAGTGGTCTTCCCCTTTTTCTCTTTCCTTCAGCTCGTGTCCATCGCATTGCTACCTTTGGATGAAGATTATCTGAAAGACGCAAGATGTGTCCAGCAAGACGCAATCTACGCTCTGCCACAACATCCTGCAGTCTCCGCAGACCACATCTTCGTAGAATCTCTTCATTGTCGGTGCGGGCAGAGTCGCGGGCCAGGGCTGCACTGACCCCGCACCAGCGTGCCGTTCGGATCCCCAAGGGGCCCCGGACGAGGGTAAAGGGGAGACGGTAGAGACCCGACGGCAAGCGGAGGCCGCTCCGTCCCTCTGCAGACCAACCCCACCCACCTCCGGCAAGAGATCTCGGGAGTTACGCACTGACTTTGCGCTGTAGATGGGGGGGCTGGAGGATGCTTAATTCCCTGGCGGGCAGAAGGCTAATTCGCCTGAAGGAGGAAAGGGTGAGACAAGAAGAGGAACGTCGGTTAAACCACAACCACTTTTATTAACAAAAACACCAACATGCGAACAAACAACATAACATATAAAACAAACCCATACAACAGTTCATTATAACATCTAAATTATACGAAATATCAAGAGCGACTTTAACTAAACCTTATTATCTCTATAGGAGTATGTTATTCAAACACTTACACTAACCAGTAACAGGAAATCCATGTAGGGAGCCTATGTGGGTTTTCTTATTGGACAGAAAGGTAAAATGGTTAAAGAAAGCCTTGAGACTTTAAGGGGTTGAAATAATCTTCTTCTCCGAGCAAGGGAAGGTAGAATTGCCTTTTCCCTTTAGACTCTGGGTGGTTAGCTAAGCCACCCTACTGGAGACCTTGAGGTCCAGCCTGTCAAGATCTCCTCCCAGCTGGGTTAGTAAATGAAGGACTTCCCAGTGGGGTTTGGAGAACAAAAGTGGGTAGGAGAAATCAGAACTTGGGAAGGAAAAGAGAAGTTGGGAGGTTAAACCTCTACCGAAACAACTTTCTTACAATGCAATCAACAGTTAACCACCTAAGCCTTAACTATGGAACTTATTAAGCAAGTGTGCAGCTGGAGCGAACAACTTTGGCTCCAGAGTTGAGGCTATACGTAGCCTTTTCTTGGCCCTGTAGAGCCATGGCCTGGGCTACAATCCTTTTAAGTCCCTTTACAGGATTTGAATTGTCTGAAAGAAGCCTAGTTGTTGGTGACAGTACCCCAGGCTATGCCCGGGGCTTGTCAGGGTATTACGTGTCCAGTAGCAATGGTCCAGTCAGGTACAGCGGTCGTGTCCGGTGGTCCAGTCAGGTGTGGTGGTAGTGTCCGGTTGTCCAATCGGGTGCGGTGACGTCACGGAGCAGCGAGAGCGATGGTGCTGCTCCGAGAAGGCAAGATGGCGGCCTCTGGGTTAAGCAGCCGAGTGCGCAGTACCTGCCGATGCAGGCCAGTTCGACACTCGGCTGCCGCTCCACAGAGGCTTCTTAGCCGCCGGGAAGCAGGCCCTGGGTTCGGCTTGTCAGGTACGCAGTACCTCGCCACTAAGGCGAGGCCAGTTTGCCACCCGACCGCCTTGCCCTTGGCCTACTTACGGCCCTAAAAGCTCTTTTAGAAAATAGGGGCTGGCTCTAGGCCAGGCAGGAGCTCTTTGTCCGCAGCCAGACCCCTCAGACTGACCCTGAGTGCTGTGGTGCGCCGCCTTTTATTTGGTATTCTTATGTTTAATTCATGATTCTATTTGAATATTTATGAGTTTGTCCCTGGTTTTCAACCAGGTCCTCCAGGTTGTAGAAGTTTCTAGAAGGTTTTTGCCAATGTCCAATCAAAGGCCTGGGTTTGAAGCGTGTATGAGTTCAGGGTTACCAGGGAAACCAACTGACTCAGAGAGACCGTTACAAAGGGCTGCTAAAGGCAGCCTATGGGGTTTCTAGTTTATACCTGTACCTGTAATGTTGTTAAATGGCCAAAGGCCTGTTTCCCCTGACCCACGGGGGCGATAATGCCCGAGGGATGGAAAATCCCTGACATTCATTAGTAATGCGATCGATGTAGGTAACACCAAGGATCTTACGCAGACATCGTTGGTGGAACACATTCAGCTTATGTGATATTCTTGCAGTGTTTTTCCATGTTTCACTGGTGTAGATTAAAGTGGATTTGACAATAGTGCTATAGAGTCGAAGTTTATTGCAAGGCCAGTTGTTGATGCAGACCAAATTGGGCATAGTCTTTGAAACATTGCTGAGGCTTTCCTGGTTCTGCAGTTGACATCAGCCTCAACATCCGCATCATTGGACAGAGTACTGCCAAGATAGGTGAACTGCCGGACATCTTCTAAAGACTGACTTTCGACCACTATTGGCGTATTCACCTGAGTTTTTCTGACCCGCATCACCTTTGTTTTATTGCTGTTTATCGTCAACCCAACTTTACCTGCTTCTTTTTCTAAACTTGTCACATCCTGCAAGCATTCGCCCGTTTCAGCGAGCAGCGCAATATCATCAGCTAAGTCCAGATCTGTGAGCCGGCACCGATTTTCCCAAGTGATACCAAAATTCGTCCTGCACATTGCTTTCCTCATAATGAAGTCCACAGCCAGAAGGAACAAGAATGGCAATAGAACACACCCTTGCCGCACACCAGAGTCAATATTGAAGAAATTGGTCATACCACTATCGGTCCTCACACAGCAACTGGAGTTTAGGCTCCAATCATATTCTGGTTCTTTGTACAGGGTGCCATACAAATAGTTTGGCAAGAAACTGTTTCTATTCTGAAGAACTTATACAAAACTACCGTGGACTTCGCTGTGTTAAGAGTGCAGAATGAATGTCATCCTGCTACTGGTGTAGGTTCTTAACTTGACCTAGTTTAAGCCATACCACAATATCTGAACAAAAAGCAGTCAAGTAGCACTTTAAAGACTAGCAAAATAGTTTATTGGGTGAGCTTTCGTGGGGCAGACGGGCTATGGTCTGAAGAAGTGGGTCTGTCCCACGAAAGCTCACCCAATAAACCGTTCTGCTAGTCTTTAAAGTGCTACTTGACTGCTTTTTGTTTTGATAGTGTGTAGACTAGCACGGCTTCGTCTCTGTTACTATTCAATATAATATCTGAGCACCTCACAATATTTTCTGATTTATTTATCCTTCTGCCATTGCTGTGTTAGCACTGAAACAGTTTTCAGTATCTTAAATAGAAGATTTGTAAGTCATCTTTATAACTATGGTCAGTGATAAAAGTAAATCAAAGCAGAAAAGGAAAGTCACCTGTTTTGGTGGTTATTTGTCTCTGGTCTTGACACTAGAACATCGTAAGGTGTGGGGTGCAGCAAGAAGAAAAGAGGAAATGTATCAATAAGTTTTTGACTCCAAACAGGCTCGCAGCCAGCCGGGCAAAGGTATGTATGGGCAGTTTGTGGAACTGTGCAGTAGCACATCTCTGAAGCTCTCCTCTTCCTTTACAGTAAATTCCATTGTGTAAATTTGACCAGGAAGGAGATTCTGAACTGGTGTAGAAACAATATAAATGGGGAGTGGTGGAATGGGCAGGGGTCTTCCTTGGAGAATTTTTAATATCTGATGCAACATTACTATTCAACATTTTGGAAGGTGTTTCACAAGAGGCCTTAGGCTGGGTCTACCGGAGCGGTATTGCTGGCAGCTTCAGGCTAATGAGCAGTCTCACAATTGCAAATAACCACTCATTAGCATAATGGCACATCTAATTAGCATAGCCACACATGATGCCGCACGAGATGTCGCTGATGGCAGAAGCTGCTACCGACAGTAAACAGGCCATGTAGACGTGTCTCTGCTGGCAAAAAACCCCTCAGTTGCCAGCCCCTTATGCCTGAAAATTTTACAATTACAATTTAAGAGGCATCGGGGCTAGGAACAGAGGGGTTTTTGCTGGCAGACGCACATCCACATGGCTTGTTTATTGCCAGTAGCAACTTCTGCCAGCAGCAAGATCTCACACAGCTATGCTAATTAGCCATGTGATTATGCTAATGAGCGGTCATTTGCAATTGCAAGATTGCTCATTAACGGTAAGCTACCGGCATTACCCCTTAGTGTAGACTCAGCCTTAGGGAAAGGGTAGTATATCTGATACAGCTGCCAGTAAGTCAAAGGCTGCGTCTACACTATGAGATAAATTCAAATTTAAGGCAGTTAGCTCAATATTACCACATGACTGTCTTCACTGTAAATACCATTTGCTCGATTTCAGGAGCTCTAATATCGAGATTATAACATTGTAGTTAC
This sequence comes from Carettochelys insculpta, assembly GCF_033958435.1. Lineage (NCBI taxonomy): Eukaryota > Metazoa > Chordata > Testudines > Carettochelyidae > Carettochelys > Carettochelys insculpta. Next base: position 53,700,050 of record NC_134137.1, on the reverse strand, counting down.
CTGATGGGTATAGTGTCAAGCTTGAATCCAGGCATTCGATTAAAGGCCAGCGTGGAAGCGCCATGTCTTAAAATGAATTTATTGGCATCCAGAGGTGTCCCACATGTAACCCACAGTGCCCCTCACTTTTCTGGTCTGGCCACTGCTCTCCAGTAACAGGAAGACTGTGAATTTCAAAGGGGGAGCAGTGAGCCTGTGGCTGTGAGCTCATGTTTGTGTGAGAGTCTGAAAAATGTCTTTCTTTCTTTACTATTAGTGCTGTGAGCACAAACCTATTACAGACAGCACCAGCATGGAGTTTGTGGCTCTGTCTCTACATTTGTTATTTTTTTCTGCGCTGCCTGGTGCCAGCCACTGCCCCACCACACCATATGGCAACAAAGCTATGGTGGGGGTTGCACTTGCATAAGACACCGAGAAAATTATTTTCAGCGCTTTACATTTGTATGTGAATCACCTTCCCTCCCCCACAGTCACCGCACAGTCTGGGCTTTTCCCACGGTCTGCCACATCACATGGGTAGCCCCCAACCCAATAAAGGATGTTCAGTGCTGACCATGCTTCCAGGCAGCATCACGTCCTAGCTTGCGCACCTTTAGGGCTCCAAAGGGGGGAAAGATATTTGGGGACTTGCAGGTGCCACGGGGAAGTCTCCCCCAGTGACTAAGATACTGGGCAGTTTGCTGCCGCCTAGAGGAAGTCTCCCCCAACTGCTAAGCTACTTGGGGGGGATCACCTCATTTAGCCCCCCCCTCACTGAACACCCATAGCGGGGCTTGCTGCCACAGGGGGGAAGTCTCCCCCAGCAGCTAAGGTACTCATAGAGGATCACTTCAATTGCCCCCCCACTGAACCCCCACAAGCCCATACCAGGGCTTGCTGCCACCAGGGGGACGTCTCCCCAGTGGCTAAGATATTTGAGGGGAATACTTCAGCTACTTCAGCAGCCGCAGACCACAACACACCCCCCCCACGCTCCGCCAAAAATATTTTCGGGAGCTTGCTGTCTATTGCAGACACCTTCAGGTTGTGTATTTTGGTTATAAAATCTTTTTGCTAATATCTGCTATCTGTCTTCGTGCCTTGACCCCCTCAGAAACATGAGGGGGGGGTCTAGTTGAGATTGCTCATTGCGTTATAAGTTCAGAGTATGTTATTTCACTAACATCAACCGTGTTGACGTTATCTGTGTAGCGTAGGGGAAAGTCAAAAATTCTTTTTTCCTACCCTTTTGTATCCTCTTTCTTTTAATTTTACAATACATTCTGGGCCCGTGTATTATTTTCAGGGATTGGCATATTTCCCAACATGCAATGATGGGAAATGGGGTATTAGTGGATGGCCAGTTGAGAACACAAAGTCATTGCACAGAAGCCTTATAGTGCACCAGAAAGGCAAAGACTCTCCCCAGTAGCAATGTAATGGGGGCGGGGGGGCACCAAATTTTTTTTTTTCCTACACTTCTCTATCTTCTTTCTTCTAACTTTAAAATACAGTCCGGGCCTCTATGTTATTTGCAGGGATAACATGCAATGATGGGAGGTGGGACACTCAGTGGATGGCCAGTTAAGAAGACAGTTGCCCCTGTGTTGGCAATATAATGAGTTGAGGAACCAAAAATTCTTTTTTCCTACGCTTTCCTATCCCCTTTCTTCTAACTTGGAAAGTGCCTGCATTATTTCCAGGAATCAGCATATTTTCAGGGATCGGATCCAATCACGGGAGCAGGGGACACTCATTGGATAGCCAGTTGAGTGTTCAGCTAGGGAAGAAAGAGATTTCTGTTAACTTTTTTGCCGTCTGTGTGGATGCCATAGTCTTCCTTCCTTTCAATGGGAAAAATGGACATTTGCTTAGCGCGGCAGAGAAATGAAGAAAATGCAGTGTGGGAAGATGATGTCAAAGACCAGTGAGCATACCCAGAGTTCTACAGGGGTGAGGGAAGTGTGGGATAGGTTCCCACAATGCACTAATGCAACAGTTGATGTTATCCAATTTGACTGTGGCAGCAATGAGTCAATTTTGTGAGGAGCACATGGAAGTGAGGATGGTCAAATTACAACTTATAAATTCCAGAATTACGAAATCTATATTAATAAATTTGAATTTAATCTTGTCATGTAGACGCAGCCAATGACAACTACCTAGTCTCTTAAAAAATACTCAAGAGTTCGCACCACTAACATCCAGGCTTCTGCTGAGTTATGCACACTTAAAAATCATGACAGATGTTAGTAGAAATGAAGAGCAAAGACAAAAAACAGTGTAGGTTATCTTGACACTCAGAGCACGAATACTGAGCTCATCCCCATCCACAACTTGACCTCTCTTCTGCTTCTCAGTCATGTCCCCTGAAAAATAAGCTGTTACATATTTTAATATTGTAATAAAATATTTTTAATATTTCGGCACAAGACCTTCTGTATAACCATTTATTTTTTAAAAAGTTTACGTGGCCTCACAGATTTTTTTCTTCCTTTAATTCACTCCTTTTTTCCACTTACTCCTGTGTCTGCCACTCTTTTCATTCATCTTTTGTTTTCCCTATGATTAACTATTCTTTATCCACCACCACCACCATCATTTTTCTGGTGCCATAGTTCTCTTCCTACACCCCCTTTATCTTAATTTCTTCAGTTTTCCCCCTCACCAGCTGTGTCTACACTAGCCAAAAACTTCGAAATGGGCATGCAAATGGCCATTTCAAAGGTTACTAATGAAGCGCTGAAATACATATTCAGCGCCTCATTAGCATGCGGGCGGCCACGGCACTTCGAAATTGACACGGCTCACCGCTGCCCAGCTCGTCCAGACGGGGCTCCTTTTCAAAAGGGCCCCGCCTACTTCAAAGTCCCCTTATTCCTATGAGCAGATGGGAATAAGGGGATTTTGAAGTAGGCGGGATCCTTTTGAAAAGGAGCCCCATCTGGATGAGCCGCGTGGCGGTGAGCCGCATCAATTTCGAAGTGCTGCAGCTGCCCGCATGCTAATGAGGTGCTGAATATGTATTTCAGCACTTCATTAGTAAACTTCGAAATGGCCATTTGCATGGCCATTTCGAAGTTTTCTGCTAGTGTAGACATGGCCACCATTCTCTCAGTTCTGTGTATGTGTGTGTGTTTGTCCATTACATACACACACACAAATCTGCATTTATCTCCACCTTCCCACAACTCACCTCAACAAGGGTGTGAAAATGGCGTATTCTGAATCAACATAGCTGTCTCTATCACCCTCCCATTCATAGCATCCCATCTTCTTGTCTCTCTCTCAGGTCACATCCATCTTCAAGTCACTTGCTATAATCTTGTATATTTTCCCCAGTCACTTCCAGATTTCATCTCCACAAAGGATTAAAGAACTAACAAGTCTGTTTTATTGCCTTTGGAGCCCAGTTAGGTCTACCTTTTCTTGCAGAGAAATGTGTCCTCTTTCTGTCCTCTGGTCCTGAAGTCAGTAGAGGAACAGATCTTCCTCATAGAGATCTCCTGACTCAGACATCTTGTCTTCTCATGTCAGGTTCAGCTACTATTCTATCTACTGTTCGGAAGATTGAGAACCTCAGAAGCTTTCTAAGAGGCACTTGCACCTCCTGATACTACTGCTTCAAATTCCTTGAGAGTCCTCACTTCACCAGCTATAGAGGATGAAGGACATAGTCCCAGGAAGAGGGAGAGTGACTTGTTCTGTCTGTTTTTATTAGAGAAGATTGTATTCTGCCATTCTCCCCTTTGATTTCAGGATGTGTTGTGCCACTGACATGAAACCAGTTAGGTTTGGTCTGCAAGTGTTAGCACCAAAGCGTGATTCTGTGCCACTGACTCAGTTTAGAAGCAACAACACTATAAGGGCTCGTCTACTCTAGCCCCATCCTTCAAAGGGGGCATGTAAACAGGCCTGAGTGGTGAATAGCAATGAGGTGCTGCCCTGCATATGCAGCACCATGTTAGCATAATTCTCGCCACACAAACTTCAAAGTTGCTAACTTCACAGCGTCAGCAAGCGGTGTAGTCAGAGGCACTTCAAAGTACCTGCACTATTCGAAGTTCCCTTACTCACAAAACATTTTGGGAGTAAGGGAACTTTGAATAGTGGGGGTACTTCAAAGTGCCTGCAGCTACACTGCTTACCAGCGCTTCCAAGTTATAACCACTTCAAAGTTCACATGGCGAGAATTATGCTAATGAGGTAATGCATATGCAGCGCTGTACCTCATTGCTATTCACCGATCTGGCTCATTGACATGCCCCCTTCAACGGGCCCCAGGACAAGTAACTGCTAGCAAAATTCATGTTTATCGTGAGCAGCTGAATGATAACATAGCTCAGGTATTCATTTCTTGCTGGGTACAGCTCATGCAAATATTGGTCCATTTTATTGTGAAAGGAAGATTTGGTTCAGAAGGAACAAGTATGGTTTTTATGTATAATAGCATTGTGTGTATTGCTGCAATAAATGTTCCGTCCGTGTTTTCCTTGTGAACAAAACAACCACATGAAAGGAATTATGTCATTTTAAATTAAATAGAGATGAAACTTTGTAACTATGTCATTTCAAACTATAATGCATTGCACTGTAATACGTGGATGCAGTATTTGTATGCCTACACATACAAACATGAAACCATTACAAGAAGTACAAGAGATTTGTTATTGACTTACCTAAACCATGCATGGAACTTGCTCTTAAGGTGGATGTTCACATGTGCAATTCATGGCCATACGGGCATAAAATTATTGGTTGTTGATATTACTCTTTTCAGTATTAACTTTCTGGCCTGGTTAACTTTGCACTTGAACTTGTGGCCAGATCATCAGCAGGTGTAAATCAGCACAAGTACATTGAAGTCAATGGATGTACACCCAGTTACCTTAGCTGAGGGCCTTGGCCACATGTCACTTCTCCTTCAGACTTATATTTTGTTAAGAATTTTAAAAGCTGATTATCTTGTTAAGCATTTTTATATGTTTAGCATACTTTTCTATGGTCTATGCCCATCAGCATAGTAACTGTGCATCTAACACCTTTTCCAGAATTTCAGATGATCATGCTTTCCATTTGTCCCAATTATTCTCTCTTTAAAACAAAAAGTAGCTTTGATATTTGAAGGTCCTCCAAACAACAAAATGCCACAGAAGGCTCAGTTGTTTACCTTGTAGTAACAGGAAGTTCTTCAAGATGCAGGCGAAGGGCAACTCTTTGATCACCCAGCACGTGTGATCTACTCACAACATATGTACAGATTTAACTAAGTTGGTTTAGAAATTGATAGGGTTAAATTAGCTTGACCCTCTAGCAGTCCCTTTTACAGGTCCAGAGAGGCTTGTGCCACTTCCACCTTTTGAGGTATCTAGCAATAATAAAAATAAAATATGACAACACATGAAAACAAAATAAGACACAAAAAAGCATGAGACATATTTTGAATATTAATAATTCAGAGCCTTTTTCTGTGCTGATGGGCTAGTTATTGAGGGATTAATGTAAAAACAAATTGTGAAACTTATCAAATGACAAAAAAATCAAGTATCTAAATTTGAGACCCCTTTAAGCTTGACTCCAAGGCTAAGTGGCCCTCCTGCCCGCACCATTGGCCTTGCCCCCTAGTGTAGGCACACAAATATTGGTATAACAGTACTTATAACAATACAGCTTATTCCTCTCTGTTTAAAGGACTAATGCTTACTGATATGAGAATTTTTATACCCGTATAACTGCATCCATGCTAGGGGGTTGCATACATTTAACTGTATCCATTCCCACCCCAGTCTAATTGAATTTGTACAAAAGCTGGTATCCAGCACAGAAAGAATGCCCAATGGAGAGATCATGGCAATTTTTGACACTGCTGTTTTCACTGGGCGGGAGGAAGAAGGGAAAAGCAGAGCAGGCTCTGAACTGAGTAGGAGTGAAGTGGTACTCTGTAAATCACAGTTTGCTCATCATGTGTTGCAGTTAAATTAATAACAGATAATGGCCCACAAATCACAAGTGGCTCATTTTGACCATTCTTGTTGATATATTAATTCAAGTGTACCACATCAGACTTTTACTGTACACAATCACTTAAGATAGGAGACAAGTCAGAACAAACAGCAAAGAAGAGAAGTGAGCAAGCAAACAAATCCAAGGCAGATGCGAACTCTCTGTTTCTTCATGGCATTCAGGATGCTACTGATTTTGGTTTCTGATCTGACTTGTTTTTCCCTCTTTTGATAAGTACTGTTGATACTGGGCCATTTCCACCTTGCTGAATAGCCCTTGTCAGCTCTGGCCCTCCCTCTTACTGGGACCCCCACTCTTTAAATGCGCCTCTGAAACCACCCTGCCACTCATGCATCTGATGAAGCGGGTCTTTGCCCACGAAAGCTTGTGCTCCAAAATATCTGTTAGTCTATGAGGTGCCACAAGACCTCTTGTTATTTCGGAAGAGATTTTCTGAAATTGCTTATTTTGAAATAATGCTGCTACACACGGGCTGTGTCCACACTTGGCCAAAACTTCAAAATGGCCATGCTAGCAGAGCTTTGCACACATCCTTACATTAGTAACAAAGAGGAAGCCGTGCTAGGCTATACACTATCAAAACAAAAAGCAGTCAAATGGCACTTTAGCCGTCTGGAATGGTTATCCTTACATTAGGTGTACTATAGGATTGCAATCCCTATCTTATGCCTACAAAAGGGATCTATAGGCCAGCTGGAACAATTTTTGTAGTGAGGACACTGAGAACCATTGAACCAAAGTGGAATCCCTGCATATAACGGAAGCCCCTTCAAGGCAGGGGGTGCAGTAGCGCCCCTAATTATAATGTACAGCTAGCTCAGGCTAAAAGGCTGCTTAGTTGTGGTGTAAATATTCAGGCTCAGGCTGGAGGTCAGATTCTAGAACCAGTGTGATAGGAGGATTCCCACATCTACACTGCATTTCAACGTCCCCGTAGGATGAATGCCATGAGCCGAGTCAGTGGGGCAGTGAGTTTTTATTTGCAGGGAAGACACACGCTGAGATTCCAAACTCTATGTTTGTCAGTTGACCCCCTTCCCCAGTTGACTTGCTGGTGGCTGCTCAGCCTTGTCCCTGGTCTAACAGCTCAGCCACATCATCCTATACAGAAACATCCATAACTGTGCCCAGAGGGGGGTTCCAATTTCATCTGTTTTCACCCCCTCCATTGCCTTCACCCATACTGGAGATAGTGTCATATGGCTTTGTCAGCCATCTTAGTACAGGTTGCTCCTCCTTGGTCCAGCATGACTGGGACCTTTCATATCCCAAACAAGAGAATTTGCCTGACCAGGGGAGGTCAAGGGCTTCTCTTGCCAGGGGGCCACAGCCTCCCGCTCCCTTGGGATTCTGGCCCTGACCCAGGCTCCCTGAGGATTGAACAGCGACTGGGAGTGGTTGGCCCAGTACAAAAGCAGTTTCTCCGCTCTTGATGTTCACACCTCCACGTTAATTGCCGATAAAGGGCTACATCCACCCTGACTGAACAGACCTTGTCTGGTGTGGTCCTCCCCTTTATTGGGACTCTCTTTAAATCCGCCTCTGAAAGGCCCCCACTCATACACCTGACAAAGTGGGTCTTTGCCCACAAAAGCTTATGCTCCAAAATATCTGTTAGTCTATAAGGCACCACAGGACTTCTTGTTGTTTTGGAAGATACAGACTAACTTGGCTACCTCTCTGATACATGTTTACTGGGGCATATCTGGAGAGCAGAGGGTTCACTCTGCTCCCACAAGCCCTGGACCCAAGATCCAGGTAGGTCTCACTCAGTTGATCAAGGGGTGTGGGAAGCCTAACTACCCTGCTCAATCAAGTAAGTCACAATCAGGGCTTTTTGTAATTCACCAAATAGCAATAAAGAACACAAAAGGAGCAATTCTGCATTACATTAATCACCACTCTATTGTATTAAAACCATTCATTTTATCTGCCTAGGGCCATGACATTTGTCTTAGCCTTTCAAATCGTCAAGTGACTTTCAGTACAACATTTGCAGCAATTTTCTTTTTCTAAAATAAATTTCTTTTAAAAACAACATCTCCCACATTCATTATACTTTAAGCCCTTTTGCAAGATCCATTCTGTCCAACACTTTTCCTCACAACAAAGGAGCACATGGCATGACATATCCCAGTGTCTAGGCAGCTGAACAGCATTATCAGTCCTGGTTTTTTTCAATTGTGTAAGCCCCTGTAAGAAATATTTTACACAAACTTTTGTTCTGCTAAGATGGACAAAAGAGAAATTAATTGGAGACTAAAAGTATATTTATGCTTTTTCTCAGTCTTTCTCATTATCTTTCTCTATTTTAGTCTTCTAACCTTCTGGAGGAAAGCATGAAATAAACAGGACTCTGTCCACTGACAGAAAAGAAGCATGTTTGCAGAGAACTTTGAATCAGTTCAAACTAATGCATTTGCCAGCAGTTTTGTAAACTTCAGCCATCTGTTGCTGAGCTTGGAAACCATGATTCCCTTTTACACAGACTAAAAGGTGCTAAATTTAGATGCCATTTAAGAAAAAGACAAGCTATCAGAGTGAAAACACTGAAAAACAGCACAGGCAATATTGAATAGAGCTCTGAAAAATTTAAGGTGTCCAGCCTAAAACAACCTCACAACACACGGACTACATCTACACTAGCCCAAATCTTCGAAATGGCCATGCAAATGGCCATTTCAAAGATTACTAATGAGGCGCTGAAATGCATATTCAGTGCCTCATTAGCATGCCACTGTCCGTGGCTCTCAGAAATTGCCGCTTTTCACTGCTGCGCGGCTTGTCCAGACAAAGGTCCTTTTCGAAAGGACCCCGCCAACATTGAAATCCCCTTATTCCTATCTGCATGGCCATTTTAAAGATTTGGGCTAGTGTAGACATGGCCATCGGGTGCGTCTACACTTGCATTCCTCTTTCAAAAGAGGCATGCAAATGAGGGGAATCAAAATGCAAATGAGGTGCATATTTGCATATTTGGCATTAAATAAAGAGAAGAAGGATTCTTTCAAAGATGGGGTTTACTTTCGAAAGAGCAGTGTCTACACTGGTTTTCATCTTTTGACAGAAGCTCTTTCGAAATAAGAACATGCAAATGAGGTGGTAAATGTGCACCTCATTTGCATTTTTGATCCCCCTCATTTGCGTGCCTCTTTCGAAAGAGGAATGCAAGTGTAGCTGCACCCTTAATGGGTGCAGATTCTCCTCCCACTGACACTGGGGTAAATCAGAAGTAATTTGGTCAAAATTGATGTAGGTGCAAAATTGGTGTATATAATTAGAAAGAGGTCCCTAGTTTCAAAAATATCTGCCTGAAGGATTAAATTATGTTCTGTTACACTGACAGCACTAACTGCTCTGGGTTTGCATAAGTAAGTACAACCACATGTGGCATAAAAACTTGTCCAAGTCCTCTGAGATAATGAAGGGGAAAAGAAAAAAACATCCAGACTGACACATATAGTCAATGTTTTCTTCTTTTTTCTTTCATGAATCAATCCTATTTCCTACACATTTAAAACACACACACACAAGATCTTTAATGTAATTTTTCATGTATGCACCTGATCATCAACTACAGTGAAATTTATATGTTTCTGATTAGCAAAATGCATTGCAGACCACATCATTCTTGAGATGAGAAGCTGATAAAACTTACAACAATAGAAAACACAAATCAGAAAAGCAAAGCATTTTGCTTCATTTTGGTGGATATTCTATGCAGATGATACCGTGTCTACACGACATTTATCAAACAAAACTTTGCAGCCTGTGAGACATGCAGCTGACATCAGGTTTGGCACAGGTATTGACACTGATTTGAAGTCTGACTTTTTAACCATAGTAGGGAAATTCGGAGATCTGCATGTCCTCTCACCTGTCGCTCTATGTGGGGGTCTTGTTTGTTTTCTGATGTGCATGCCTTTGCATTTACACATATGGAATTTCATCTGCCATTTTTCTTTCCCCAAGTATATCTACACAACAGCCTTATTTCAAAGTAATCTATTCTGGAAGAGCTATTCTGAAATAGCCCATTTTGAAATAACGCAGCTACACACAAAAATTCATTTCAAAATTGCACTTAGCTATTTCAAAATACAGCGTCTACACACGTAGAGCTTATTTCAAAATAAAGCCATTGGACGCACTATGGCTTATTTTAAATTAGGCTCTATTCCTTGCGGCCCGTGGAGTGTCCACACACAAAACTCGTAACTTTGAAAGCCAGTGCAAAGTAGGGCAGCACTCATTTTGAAAACCCTACACCCTTCCCATTTCAGGAACAGCGCTTCATTTCAAAAGGCTGTTTTGAAAGAGAACACATGAAGATGCTCTGCAGATTGCTCTTCTGAAAGAGTGGAGCTTCCACGATGCCTGCCAGGCAATGCATGGAGATGCTTCTGCCAGCACAAGCGGGGCTATATGCTCCACACTGTTTAAAGGTGTAGGGACGCAGAACCCCCTAGGCAGGAAGCTGAGAGTGTGCTGGCAGCAGATAGAGAACGTGCTTCCACCAGCACACCCATCACAGCAGCCACAGGTCCCCAAGCTCCTGCACAGTATTAATGGCCAGCTGCCAGGAGCCCTGCACCACCCAGCAGCTCTCCTCCACCCCATCAGAGGGGTCCCAGCAGAGCAGAAAAAGGGAGGAGAAAGAGAGGGCTTCCATCTGGCGTGAGGCCAAGATTAAAGACCTCTTGGCACCCTGGAGGAATGAAGGGCTGCTGCTACACACATCGGGGGGCACCACAATGCAGCAGCCTTTTACCAGCTGTCCGCCAGGCTGATATCCCAAGGTCACCCTGTCTGCACCAGAGAACAGGTGGGGAGCAACATTAAGAAGAAACGGCAGGCCTATACTGGGCTCGTGACACGGCCAGCCGCTCAGGGGGCAGAGGCCAACACCTGCACCCGCTGCCAGGAGCTCCATTGCCTCCTGGGGCCCAAGGAGGCACCCCTGTACACCTACTTGCTGGACACTGCCTGTCCAGAGCCAGAGCCCCAGAGCAAACCCCAGGAGGTTCCAGGAACTGCTGCAGGCAGCAACAACCCCTGCCAACAGGCACAGAAACCGAGGCCCAGCATGACAACAGGCTCTCAAGTGATGGAGCTCTCATCATCATGCTCCCCTTCAAGCCATCCAGCTGGTCCCCCTCCACCAAGGCCTCCCCCGAGCTCTGGCAGGGACATGCAGGTAGATTGCGTGTGTTTCAGGAACCCTGGTACATGGGGAAGGGATGCCCGCCTCTGCCAGAGCTGGCAGCAGGCCATTCACAAGGATGGCAACTTGTCAAGACACTCCACAGACAGCTGCACTCCATGGGCTCTGGTGGGTACTCAGCACCCGCCCCTGTGGATAGCACCACAGGCAGTGCACCCATGGGGGAGGCGGGGGGAACTGTTGCCTGCATGTGGCTCCACACCAACCACCATCTATGGGTGGCCAGCACTGGGCCATGTGGCAGCATCATTGTGGGGAGGAAGAGGATGCTGCCGGTGCTTCCCACACTGCTGCCCTGTGGGACATGACCACCATCATGCAGGAGTGGCTGGCGATGAAGTGGGTGGCCTTGGATCAGGTGGCAGCCCAGCCTGGGCACGCTAACACAGACTGACCACCCAACTGACCCAGGCTCCCAGTCCCTCGGTAGCCAATCCAGCAGTCCCTCCTGCAACTCCCCTCCCCTGCAGACCCCTCCCCTTCACTTCCCCCCTATGGTCTCTCCTGCAGCCCCTCCTGCAGCTCCCCCTGCAGTCTAAAGCCTTGCAGCCCTGCTCCCACCCCCTCTCACCCTGTCTCCAACTGGTGCTGGCCCACCGGCTCACAGCCAGTGCCACTCAGGGTGAGCCAGCCGCCCTCTTCTCCCCCCAGCATTTCCTCCCTCCCTATGGCTCCCTGTGAGCCCAAGCCCACAGGACCCATCCCTATCTCCCCATACTCCCAGTCCTGACAGGGACTCTGGACCCAGGGTGGTAGGGACTCCCATTGCTGGCACAGGTCCCCGCCCTCAACCCCAGTGGAGTAGTAGGGCCTCCCCTCCGACCACTTCCAAGTTCTGTTGCCCCCACCCTCTGTCCCAGGGCCCCATTGTACATAGTTCCCCCAGTCCCCCTTCTAAATAGTTATAGAAACCATCCCTTCTCAGTTTGCAATTGTTTGAGAACACCTCCATAAATAGTTTATTTGCCACCACTCCCATGTCCATGGTGTATGGTGAGAAAGTGGTGGGGTACGAGGGGGTGGGAGGGGTTCATGGTGGGGGAGCAGTGAAGAGTGGGTGTGCAGGAGGAGGGTTGTCATTGTGGGTGCATGGGAGGGGTGTCACAGGGGCCCCCAGGCAAAGGCCTCCCACAAGTCCTCTCTGACACGCAGCCCATCCTGCTGTGCCTGGTAGCATGGGGCAGTGGCTGGCTGCTTGAAGCCCTGCCCAGTCTCAGCAGCCCAAGCCTTTACGAAGAGCTTATACTTCACCTCCACAAAATTGTGGAGGGTACAGCACACCCCCAACACTGCTGGCACACTGGGGAGGCCGAACTCCAGCCTTTTGAGGAGGCAGCGGAAGCGCTCCTTGAGACAGCTGAACACCTGCTCAAACCTGTTATGAGCCTGGTTGAGGCATGCATTAAAAATATCCTGGATGGGCCTGGTGTGTCCAGTGTAGGACTACATGACCATGAGTCGGGGGTATGCAGTGTCAGCCACTATGCAAAGGGGCATGATGGTGTACCCAATCAGAAGCGCCTATGGGGACATGTATGTCCCCTCCTGCATTCTGCAACTGAGCCAGCAGTTCTGAAAGATGCAGGCATCATAGGCTCACCCAGACCACCCCATGCACACATCCATGAACTGTCCCTTGGCATCCATGAGGGCCTGTAGCACCAGGGAGTGGTACCCCTTGCAGTTTATGATGGTGCCTACACAATGCTCTGGGGCCCTGATGGCAACATGGGTCCCATCCAGACCCCCAAAACAGTTGGGGAAGCCCCCTCCCCACCCCAGAGACAACACGGCAAAGTAGTAGGAGAAATAGAAGTGGGAGGGAACCTGGGCTGCAGCGACCATGAGATCGTAGATTTCATGATCCGGACAAAAGTCAGAAAGGTAAGTAGTAACATACAGACCCTTGATTTCAGAAGAGCAGACTTTGACTCCCTGAGAGAACGGATGAGCAGGATCCCTTGGGAAACGAAGAGGAAGGGGAAAAGAGTTGAAGAGAACTGGCAGTATTTTAAAGACGTCTTACTGAAGGCACAAGAACAAACAATCCCGCTGCATAGTAAGAAATGCAAACATGGTAGGCAACTAGCTTGGCTTAACAGGGAAATCCTTAGTCAACTTAAATTCAAAAAGCATGCATACAAGAAATGGAAACTTGGATAGTTGACTAAGGAGGAGTATAAACATACTGCTGGAGAATGCCAGGCAGTAATCAGGAAAGCGAAAGCACAATTGGAACTGCAGCTGGCAAGAGATGTGAAGAGTAACAAGAAGGGTTTCTACAGGCATGTGAACAATAAACAGGTTATCAGAGAAGGTGTGGGGCCATTACTGGATGAGTGAGGTAACCTAGTGACAGATGATGCAGGAAAAGCTGAAGTACTCAATGCTTTTTTTGCCGCAGTCTTCACGGACAAAGTCAACTTCCAAATGACGGTCCTAGACAATGCAGTATGGGAAGGTGGAGGGCAGCCATCTGTGGGGACGGAACAAGTTCTGAGCTATCTAGAAAAACTAGATGTGCACAAGTCCATGGGTCTGGATTTAATGCACCCCAGGGTACTGAGGGAATTGGTAGAGGTCATTGCTGAACCTTTGGCCATTATCCTTGAAGACTCTTGGAGATCAGGGGAGATACCGGATGACTGAAAGAAGGCAAACGTAGTGCCCATCTTTAAAAAAGGAAATAAGGACAATCCAGGGAACTATAGCCCTGTCAGCCTTACCTCAATCTCTGGGAAAATAATGGAGGGAATCCTCAAGGAATACGTTCTGGAGCACTTGGAAGAGGGGAAAGTGATCAACAGTAGCCACCAGGAGCAAGTCCTGCCTGACCAATCTGATTAGCTTCTATGACGAGGTAACAAGCTCTCTGGACATGGGGAAGTCAGTGGATGTGATATACCTTGACTTCAGCAAGGCTTTTGATACGGTCTCCCACAACATTCTTGTCCATCAGTTAAGGAAATATGGGTTGGATTCTTGGACTGTAAGATGGATAGAAAGCTGGCTTGATGGTCGGGCCCAATGGGTAGCGATCAATGGGTCAATATCTGGATGGTGGTCTGTTTCAAGCGGAGTGCCGCAAGGCTCGGTTCTGGGGTCAGTGTTATTCAACATCTTTATTAATGACCTGGATGAGGGACTGGATTGCACCCTGAGCAAGTGTGCGGATGTCACAAAACTAGGGGGAGAAGTAGATTCGTTGGAGGGTAGAGAGAGAATCCAGAGGGACCTGGATAAATTGGAGGACTGGGCCAAAAGAAATCTGATGTGGTTCAATAACGAGAAGTGTAGAGTCCTGAACCTGGGGCGGAAGAATCCCAAGCATTGTTACAGGCTGGGGACTGACTGGCTCAGCAGCAGTACGATGGAAAGGGACCTAAGAGTTATGGTGGATGAAAGGCTGGATATGAGTAAACAGTGCCCTTGTAGCAGCCAAGAAGGCTAACGGCATACTAGGGTGCATTAGCAGGAGCATTTCGAGCAGATCTAGAGAAGTAGTTATTCCTCTTTACTCGGCACTGGTGAGGCCACATCTGGAATAGTGTGTCCATTTTTGGGACCCCAATTTAAAAAGGATGTGGATTTGCTGGAGCAAGTTCAGTGAAGGGCAACAAAATGATTCAGGGTCTGGAGCACAAGACCTATGAGGATAGGCTGAGAGATTTGGGCTTGTTTAGTTTACAGAAGAGAAGACTTAGAGGTGATTTTATAGCAGCCTTCAACTTCCTGAAGAGGAGCTCTAAACAGGAGGGTGAGAAACTGTTCTCAGTGGTGTCAAACGGCAGAACAAGGAGTAATGGTCTGAAGTTGAAGAGAGATACTTGTAGGTTAGATATTAGGAAAAACTACTTCACCAGGTGGGTGGTGAAGCATTGGAATGTGTTGCCTAGAGAGGTGGTGGATTCTCCATACCTTGAGGTTTTTAAGTCCCAGCTGGACAAAGTCCTGGCTGGGATGACTTAGTGGGGGGTTGATCCTGCTTAAAGCAGGGGGCTGGACTAGATGACCTCCTGAGGTCCTTTCCAGCCCTGTGGTTCTGTGAAAGTAGGATACAGTTGATCACGCAGGTGACCTGCATGGGGTGGATGGACAATGCACCCATTAGTGCATGGTGGGGTGTGCGCTATGGAACTCCATTCCCATCCTTCCCCCCAACATCTGGCCTGATCTCCCCTACCCTGTCATCTCATCCCCAGCCCCCCACCCCACCCCAGGACTTCCACCTCTGTCCCCAAGTCCCCCTCCCCAGGGTCCCCCCACCCCCAATTCCCACGGGTCCCCTTTGCCCAGGACTTCCCTTCCCTGTGGTGGGTGTGTGACCCAAGCATGGCTTAGCTCCATGAAGATGGCCTCAAACTGGTGGCTGACCTATGGGTGGCTGTCCAAAGTGGCCAGGTTCCATACTGCAATGGCAACTCTCTTCTCCAAGGGCAGTGCGGGCCGCATCCAGCTGTTGTGGTGCTGGAGGCCTGGGGCGAGCCAGTGGCACAGCTCTAGGAATGTCCCTTTGCTCCTTCGGAAGTTCCAGAGCCACTGGTCATCGTCCCCATTCTCCAGCACCAGCCAATACCACCACTTGCTGCTGGTGGGGTAGTCCCATGGACTCCAGAAGACCTGGGGGAGGGGGGCCACCTGTACTGGAGCATCCATCAGGATGGCTCCCCCGGAGCTGCTGGAGGATGGCGACTAGCATCTTGGCCATCAAGTGTTGGCCTTGAGGCGTATTGCATCAGGGAGCTGCTCAGGATCCATGGTGTATCCCAAAGTGTCTCCTCCACTTGCTCAGAGTCTGTGGCGCCCTGGATGGCAAGCCAGCCCTCGGCATGTACAGACCGACAGGGGCAGGGTGAGGCCCTTTAAAGGAGTAGCAGGCTGCGGCCCTAGAAAGGGCTTGTCTGCCATGTGACTCCGTCCGCAGCATTTCTGGGCTCGCTCTTTTGAAAGAGCACCCTGGGTGGTATGGATGCTCCCTTTCAAAAGATAGGGGACTGGTATTTTGAAAGTGCAGATCACAATCTCGATCCACTTTTTGCTGTGTGGACACACTTTCAAAATGCAGTCTTTTGAAAGGTGGTTTCTAAAATTAGCATTTCGAAATCACTGTAGTGTGGCCTCAGCCTGTCTGAACAGCACCATTTGCAAAACAGCTATTTCAAAATGGGCACTATTCCTCGTACAATGTGTATTACCTATTTTGAAATAAGCAACCGCTATTTTGAAATTATTTTTAAATAGCAGTTGCATTGTGTAGATGCTAGGATAAGTATTTTGAAATAACAGGTGTTACTTTGAAACAATATGGGGTGTAGACCACCCCCGGTCATCTAGTTTAGTGAGACAACCCCCACCCCTTGTAATTCTTCTTAATAATCTTGAGCACTTTTGTATCAACTGCAAATGTTCCCACCTCACTGTTTACCCCTTTCTCCAGAAATTTACAAGCCTGTTCAATAGTAAGGTCCCAGCACAGATATTTGGAGAATGCCACTGTTGTTTTCTTCTTTTAACCAGTTACTGATCCATGAGATGAGTACTGGGACCTAATACTGGAGCATCTGGTAGCTTTAATGAGAGTTCTTGGTAGGCAAAATTGGCATTCTGTGGGACAAATGAAAAATTATACAATGCAGGTAATGGAAATGTCTTAAAATTTATTGAATACCTAGTTTTGTTTGATCCAGTCATGAAGGAGCATCTGTGTAAAATAAGTGACCATAAAATCCATGTTCAGCATATTGGATAATTCAATTCCCATTAAATGCTATTAAAAAGAAAAATTGAGAAGCTGCTAATTCCACAAAATACTTTTCTATAATTCTGGACTGTACATCAGATGTGAGTCATATCAAGCAGATGACGATCATTCATTTAGTAGATGCATCAAAATCTGCAGTTGAGGATAATGCTGAAGTGATCATGAAGGAACACTTTTGGGGGACTGTACCATTTAAGGAGATGATAGGCACTTTTATGAGTGAATGTTTTCTATGAGAGCTGAAAGAACATCATTATCTATTGAGAATTTAACATCGCCAGGCCTCTTACAATGGGAGAAATATGAAGGGTAAAAACAAAGGTGCACAAAAAAGAAAAACAAATCCTCAGGCATTTTTTTGTTCCTTGCAGTACACATTTCCTGAATTTGTTTGTCAATGATGTTGCCAGAGGCTTTTTAATGGCAAATAGTTTCTTTGACCTGGTGCACTGCCTATATGTGGGTTGTTTTTGTTTTGTTTTTTTCCCCTCAAGTTCAATACATTGCTGGGAATTCTTTGCGCCCACGTGAAACCACAGAGTCAAGCAGTGTGGGATAGTCAAATTGATGCTTTGAAGCCTCTTTGGTATGACCTTGGAAATATTTATGATGCACTAATTGAAATTTCTGATTATACCACCCTAATAGGATCATCTGGCAATACAGTGCATGCAGGTGCAGAAGGTCGTGCATATTGCAAGTTCAAATTTGTAGTTTTACTCCTTTTGTGGTGTGATATTTTTCGAGATTAACCTTACTAGTAAGAAAGTTCAGGCAAAGGACTTAAACATACTTTCTTCTATATAATGGCTGCAACAGACCAAGATGTTTCTGGAGAAATGCAGGCGTGATGAAGTGCTGGAAAAGACACTAAAAGATGTCAGTAACAGAGAGGTAGCCGTGTTAGTCTGTATTCTATCAAAACAAAAAAGCAGTCATGTTGCACTTCAAAGACTAACAAAAAATGCACGTGAGCTTGCTGAGGAATTTGAACCATCAATAAACTTTGAACCAGAGCCAGGATGTATTCAGAGAAAAAAGTAACAGAATTCACATATGAGGCAAAAGATGAATCAGTTCAGGCGCCAAAACAAAAATTCAAAGTAAACATCTTCTTTTCAAAACAGCAGTCACATAGCACTTTAAAGACTAACGAAATGATTTATTAGGTGATGAGCTTTCATGGGACAGACCCTCTTCTCCAGATCTGTAGAATTTCCAGTCCAGACCCAGTTATATAGCACAGAGTAAAAAAAAAATTGCAATAAGAAGTGATAAATCAAATACATAAAACTGAAGGAGGAGGGAGGGCGTGGGGATGTTGAGTGTCTTGCCTGAGATAATTACGAATATCCTTGTAATGCATATGATAATTGCTGTCTTTTTTCATACCAAGTGTTAATGTGTTGAATTTGAGTATGAACCCCAGTTCACAAATCTCCCTATGTAACCTGCTTTACAAGTCTCTTTCTTGTTAGACGTATATTCTCAGGTCTTTAACAGAATGACCCACTACATTGAAATGCTCACTGACAGACTAATCACCTAGTAAATCATTTTGCTAGTCTTTAAAGTGCTACATACTTCAAAGTAAGCAACTTTGAAGTTATTTTTGTAGTGTAGACAGCCTTTGGCTTTACTTTAGCTGCATAATTAAATTCACTTAAAACCTCTATTATTTGTTAAAATCACTGTGTTTTACTTTTAATCTAAACCAACCCATTGCTGTGCTTGAATTGAAGTAGTTAACTCTAGTTAAAGTAACAAGCTTATGTTTTGTTTTGTTTTTTGTCTCTTTAAGGAAGCAACAGATCATGTTTCTCCTCTGAACATCTGAGGAGAGGGCTGGACATTTCAAGACAGACAATTTAGGGTATCTTTGGGACTGGAGGTATGTTGGTGCCTCCCTGCCCATCATAACCCAGACTGGTGGTAACCAAGGTCAGACTTATGTTGTAGGCAGAATGCTGGGGTTAACTTGGAAGTAAGCAAAAATGTGTGTAGACTCTGTGCTGGCTACTTCGATGTAGACCCTTACTTCGAAGTTAACTTCAAAGTTAGTTCCTAGTGTAGACGCACCCAAAATTATTCAAGCAAATAAAAATAAAATACACTTTTTAATGGTTAAGGCTCAACAAGTTACGTCCTTGGTTCAGAGTAGGGACTGTTTTTTTTTTTTAACCATCTTTATTCTTTACACATGTGGCTGACTTTACTTCAATCACAATGTTCTACAGAAGTACAAGATGCTCGTTTTCCTTCTCTTCCAAAATGAAAGATCTTTGCCTAAGGCTTTTTTAATTATTTTCATTTCCCAGACATGTCAAACCTTTGGTTGAAGTGCCCAGCTTTCTCAGAGTGCAAGAGCTCTGGCATCCAGTGACAGACACTAAGATAGCTTCTTCTCTCTCCTTATATCTTCCCAAACTCACTCTTTTGTCCATAGACTGAAATGATCTCTTCCATTCCTCTGAATTTCCCATCCTCTGGCAATTTATAAATGGGGCTTTCATTGTTTTGATGACACCTGGACTAATTTTCTCGAGAAACCTAAATAACTACTTTCCTACATGTTTGGGGAAAAAAACCTGATTCTTCTTGGCCACATCTACACTAGCAAGTTCTTTCAAAATATTTTTCAAAAGAAGGGGCCCTTTTGAAAATATCCAGAGGAGCATGTACACATAAAGTGTTCTTTTAAAATTAAATTGAAAGAACTAGGCACTCCTTTTGAAAAAGCTCTTCCACTTCCTTTTGAGGAAGAACACCTACTTTCAAAAGCTTTTTTCAAAAGAAAACATGTAGGTGCTCCATGGTCCCTTTTTATGAAAGAGCAGTACTCATAGCACCTGATTTTTCGGTTCCTGGCCCATTCTTTCAACAGAGCAGGGGCTATGTGGAGATCACTCTTTTGATCCACTTTTTTGTGCGTGGACACAGTCTTTTGAAAGAAGCTCTTTTGGAAGAGATCTTCTTTCAAAAGATCGCTGTAGTGTGAACATAGCCCTTGTGTTTAGTAGCAAACTTTAAAGCATAATATCATTGACTTCAGAATTTCACATATAGCGTTAACATATACATTTTTATTGTATTAATCACTAGTGTGGCACTAGCCTTCATAAAAGACCTTATCTGATACGCTTTCACAATAAACCAGTACAGATGAATTTATCGTTTCCTGTGGTAGACTGTTCCAATTATCAATAACACTGTTAAAAGTCACATCTTACCTGTAATTTTACGTTTTGTAAATTTAACTTCCATCCTCTGAATCTTGTAATGTATAGACTGTGGTTTCCCAAACTGGGGTGGGGGACATGAAGAAATTCCAGGGGGGCACGAGGTGAATTGGCCCCCGCCTTCATTCCCCCTACTCCAAGAAAGAGCTGGCCTTTACTTTCAGCTCTCAGCCCCTGCTATTTTACTTGGGCAACCCGGCACAGCAGCTATGAAAAGCAGGCTGCTGGCAAAGGGCCAGGTGGAGCTAGCTGCCTCCGGCAAAGGAGTGTGGGTTGGTGGGGGAGAGAGGAGGAGGAAGAGGATGGGGTTAGATGGGGAGGGCGGGGGGGAGATGGGGTAAGAGCAGGAGGCTGGTGGTGCCTGGCTTTGTGGGAGGGGAGGGGCTTGGATGGGTGGCTTGTGGGGCTTGGGCAGCTAGCCCTGGCAGCACAAGGCTTGGATGGCTGGCCCCGGCTTGGGCTGGCAGGTGGGCAGCTGACCCCAGTGGCGCGGGGCTTGGGCAGATGACCCACAGGTTGGGTGGGCAGCTCAGGCAGCTGGTCGGGCAGCTCCGGCAGTGCAGGCATGAGGTGGGTGGATGGCTAGTGTGGGCAGCTCTGGTGGCTGGCACAGGTCTCAGGCACCAGGCTAGCTGGTGCTGCATCAGGCATCCGCAAGGTGGGGGCTGTGCTGTTAGTTTCACCAGTCCATAGTCAGCCTCCGGGCTGGGATGGGGCCGGCTCAGACTCCAGCACCCCAGCCAGGACTGCAGCTGGTCTCTGCATGGTCTGGGTTGCACCTGCAGCTCTGGGGACATGCCAGCAGCCCATTCAGAGGGCTGGTGCCCATAGAACCCGGGCCATGTCCAGCATGGGGCTGGAACCAGGCTTCACAGCCTGGGGCTGGGCTAGTGTCAGCTCAGCAGGGGTCAAGGTCCATCAGGAAGTTAAGGGGGGCTTGGGGCTGCAGTGACACCACTAAGGCTCCGGTGGTAGGCACATGGCTTGGCGTGGGGCAGCACGGCTCCCTTGAGTCTGGTATCCACTATTTTCTAGACAACTTTTCTGGCGACCCCATTAATAAATTAGTAAGCAATTCATTTGATGTTGATGTTGATACATTGCCAGAAGTATTCCAAGAACAAGCTCTCAAAATAAAATATGATTCAAGTGCAAAAGAATTTTGAAAACTCAAGCTTGGAGGATTTTTAGATAAAATATTTCCCAGTGTACTTGAAAGTTGGGGGAAAAGTACTATGTACTATTCTTCCATGTTTGTAAATGTAAGGAATGTGCCAGCAGGAACGCAATGCTGCTGAAGACTAGGAGGAATGTGTCTCCCAGAGATCATTTGCATGAGAATGCAAAGGTGTGCATATGTGATACCTTGCAAACAAAGCCTGATGGGTAGGAAGGAAGCAATAGAATTTTGGTTATTGTGAACACGTTGTAAAATTACAATTTATGCTAACACAGTATAAATGTGAAATCTCGCTGATCCTTGAAGTCATTGTGGGGAACAGGGCAGTCATCATAACTACATCAGACATGGATGGCCCAGGGCTGCCCTGGTCTAAAGCATTGTAAAGCAGGAGGGGAGGGACACTGGTTGAATCAGCTAGCTAAGTGCCTTGGCTATATAACAATAAGCCTGGTTTGATTAGTCCTCCCTGGCTATGTCTACACTAGCCAAAAACTTTGAAATGACCATGCAAATGGCCATTTCAAAGTTTACTAATGAAGCACTGAAATACATATTCAGCGCCTCATTAGCATGCGGGCAGCCGCAGCACTTTGAAATTGACATGGCTCACTGCCGTGTGGCTCATCCAGACAGGGCTCCTTTTCAAAAGGACACCGGCTACTTCGAAGTCCCCTTATTCCTATGAGCAGATGGGAATAAGGGGACTTTGAAGTAGGCGGGGTCCTGTTGAAAAGGAGCCCCATCTGGACAAGCCGCGCTGTGGCGAGCCACATCAATTTCGAAGTGCCACAGCTGCCCGCATGCTAATGAGGCACTGAATATGTATTTCAGCGCTTCATTACTAAACTTCAAAATGGCCATTTGCATGGCCATTTCAAAGTTTTTGGCTAGTGTAGACATAGCCCCTGACTGTTAAAAGATAGAGCTGGATACTAGTGCTTATATTTTTTATGAGCCTCTAATGTGGTAGACACTGAGGCTGTGTCTACACTAGCCAAAAACTTCAAAATGGCCATGCAAATGGCCATTTTGAAGTTTACTAATGAAGCGCTGAAATACATATTCAGTGCCTCATTAGAATGCAGGCAGCCGCAGCATTCAAAATTGATGCGGCTCACCCAGACACTGCTCCTTTTCCCCCTAGGAATAAGGGGACTTTGAAGTAGCCAGGGTCCTTTCAAAAAGGAGCCTCATCTGGACAAGCCATGCGGCGGCAAGCCGTGTCAATTTCGAAGTGCCGCGGCTGCCCGCATTCTAATGAGGCACTGAATATATGTTTCAGCGCTTCATTAGTAAACTTCAAAATGGCCATTTGCATGTTTTTGGCTAGTGCAGACGTAGCCTGAGAGCTGAAATCACAGGGTGATAGCTGAGGCACCTAAGGGCTGAAATCACAGGGTTTTGCCTCAGGCCAAACCCACAGTGGACAGCATGACTGTGGCAGGCTGGTAGTAGGAGCAGTGGATGGACAGACAGCGTGGCCGGCTGGTAGGAGGAGCCACAAGTGGCCAGCAGTTGGCCGGAAGCTGCAGACAAGTGGACAGCTAGCACTGCCATGGTGATGTATCTGTGGACTCTGGGTCTTGGACTGCACTGTGAGAGGTACACCCTATAAGTGCGTGTGGGGCAAAGGCAAGGAGCCCTCAGCAAGAGGCTTGCTTCTATAAAGTATTGGGATGGTACCTTGTTCATGGGGCTTCTCTCTCTGTTGTTTAGATATATATTGCATGTGCCACTGTGTAAACTTTGGTTAGGCTATTGCTATTAAACAAGCTGTTTCTACTTTAGACTCTGTGCTTGCGAGAGGGGAAGAACTGCCTTCCAGGCACCCAGCAGGTGGGGGTAAGATTGTCCCAGGTCACTGGGTGGGGACTCGAGCTAGCTGGTTGCATCATTGACAGGAAACCACTAGGAGCTGAACCCAGCCCTTGTGGCAGGCACTTGGCGTTAATAGAAGGGTTACATAAATATGCCCCTGTGAAAAAAGCTTTTCAAGTTTATTCACATTAAAAGGAAACAAAGAAATCAACTGGATGTCAAAAACAATTTGCGTTGCACACTTCCACCTTTCAAACCTAGGATATGCCAACTTGTGAAGAAAATGCAGCATCATCCTTCACATTAAATTCATTTTTTTCTGCTGTTTCTGTTGTTAAATTACATTTTTATTAAATTTTTGGGCCAAGAAAAACTATGTGCTTATTTTTAGTTTCAAATAACATTTTTATATCAAGTTTTTTTATTTATTTTAAATTATGAATTGAATTTTTTGTTGAAAGGGGAGTTGGAAGATGGTAAAGAAGAGGTGGGGGGCAGGAAGGTCTCTCAAAAAACAAAAGGGGGGGTACATGATGCCAAAAATTTGGGAACCACTGGTATAGGCTATGATCAAATTGCCCTTTAAAAACAGGACTTAAAGGGAACTTAAGGTATATGTGGGTCTTGTGCAGGCCTTTTGCCCATGGACAAGTTTCACCCTCAGAGTACAGGGCAGGCAAGGGGAAATGTGGAATAGCAGGAAAGTGGTTTGATTGCAGAGTGACAATAGAATCATAATTGCTACTGTAATCTCTAGCAATTATAGATCTCACAGTTTTGTTATATTAAAGTTACTGTAATTAGTCTCATATTTATATTGTAGTCAAGGTATACATTAGCATAAAACATGAAGGCATTATATTTAGCCATCAGTATTACTGCAATAACTGTAATTCCTCATTAGTTTTCCTACAAAATTTTTAAAAAGTATTGAAAAAGTATATGTTTGGGTATTTCTCAAATTCTACTTAAAACACTAAGGGCTTGCCTCCACTTGCCCCCAACTTTGAAGGGGGCATGTTAATTAGGGCAAGGGGAGATTAGTAATGAAGTGCTGCGGTGAATACACAGCATTCATTAGGCTAATTCTCCCCCGCAGCACCTTGGACGTGTCAAACTTCGAAGTGCCAGCACGCATGTAGTCGCAGGCACTTTGAAATGCCTGTGCTACTTCAAAGCACCTTTACTCCCCAAAATTTTGAGGTCACACAAGAAACCCTTGGCACTGCCAGGAACAGAACTTTGATCATCTCATTAATGGCCCTGTACTTCAACTGCCAGACTATGTTCAGACTTTAGAATGATCATTTAGACTCCCCATGGTACAGCAGGAAAAACAAACTGGCAGGCAATCTTATCAGCTAAGCAAGCTAATATAGATGCTTAGAGCATCCCTTCTATAACACCCATTATAATAACCTTCTAAAATTAATACTGTGTGACAAGTGTATAACAACTTAGCAGCATGGAAAGTTTAATAAGATTGCAAAGCAACATAGCTTTTCACCATTCACAGACTTATTTCTGCAAAGTCAGTCTAGAATGACTTTGATGATTGCAGCCTTTGTCCTTGACTGTCCATTAAGAGAAGGAGCTGTAATTTGGGGGTTGCCACATGCTTCTTCTATTAGCAGTGCAGTAAACTCTTTCATATCTGGCAGCCCTGGGACCGGGAGGTTGCTGGATATGTAAATATTCTGGTTAATAGAGAGCAGCTGGTGGGAGGCAGAGATGGGGGTCAGTGGCGCCCCAACAAAAAGTTCAGCTCCCCCCTCCGCACCCTAACACCAGCTGCTGCTCAAGCACTGCCCGTACCTTGTTGGTGGAGACAGCATGGAGTCGGTTGAACATGGCGACGGGGGGCTCTCCGCAGGGGGAGCCACCTTTGGCGACGGACACAGCGCAGGAGAGTGGAGGAGCCCGCTGTCTGCACACAGAGGCAGCACAGAGGGATACAGGGCGGGCGCTGAGTGGGTCAACCCTGTGGGGCCGGGTGTTGCTCGTGTGCTCTGTAATTCACAAACCCTAGCCATGATGCTGCTTCTCCATACTCCCGCCCAGTGTCCGCTGCCCAGAGCTTTGGCTGTGATTTGTCGGTTATTTGAGTGTTCTGGTTACTCAAATACCAGATAAAAAAAGAGTTCACTGCAAGACTCTTTCTTACTCTCAGGCATAAGAGGAAAACAATCAGGCATAAGAGGCTGCTGACAAAGGGGGATTTCACCAGTAGAACCATGTTTACACTACTTTTTTTGTGCTAGTGGCAGCATCTGCCAGTAAGCAAATATGCAAATAAGTGGCCAATTGCATTTGAGACCACCCATTTGCATACCGCTGCCAGCAGTTTGGGTCAGTGTAACCATAGCCTTAATGTTTGCAGATTATACCAAACTGGAAGGAGATGCAAAAAAGCGCTCTGGAGGACAGGATTAGAATTCACAGTGACTATGACAAATTGGAGAACTGGTCTGAAATCAACAAGATGAAAGTCAGTAAAGACAATTGCAAAGCACTACACCTAAGCAAAAAAATTGAATACAAAATAGAGAAAGGCCAGGCAGTAGTACTGCTGAAAAGCATGTGGGGGTTACAGTGGATTACACAATGAATAAATCAACAATGTGATGCAATTGCAAAGAGACTATTATCACTGTAGGGTGTAGTAACAGGAATGTCACATGTAAGAGATGACAGATAATGGTCCCACTCAACTCAGAACTGGTGAGGCCTTAGATGGAGTGACATGTCCAGTCCAAGGCTCCACAGCTGATGAGCTACATAGCAAGACTGGAAAGAGTCCAAAATAATAAAAAATCATTTCAAAACTCTAACCAATGAGGAAAGGTTAAAAAAAACTAGGCAGGTTTAACCTTAAGAAAAGACAACCAAGAGAAGGCATAATAGTATTCAAATACATTAAACGCTGTTTATATAGAAGAGAATGAGCCATCTTTTTGCATATCCACTGAAGGCACAAAAACTCATAAATCAGCAGTAAGGGAAATGTAAAGATTAGAAATTAAGAAAAACTTTCCAACTATAAGGATAGTTAAGCAGGGGACAAGGCCTCCAAGAGAGATTGTGAAATCCCTATCATTGGAGAGCAAACACTTATCAAGGACAATCTTGGTATATTTGGGCCTGCTTCAGCAAAATGGCTCCTTCCAGCCCTACAGCTCTGTAATTCTACTGTTTTAATTTTACCTCTGAACAAAGGTAGAATTGCAAAACTTCCTTAGAGTTGGAAACATTTTGGCTGAGGTCGAAAGCATCTAATATTGCACTTACTGCATTGAATGCCTTTAATATTAAATACAAATTCGAGGCACCTGGAATATATATGAATATATATGATCAGATATTTTATAGACTGGAGAACGTGCAGAGTTTAATTAAATAGGCTACTTCTATTAAAGATAAAAACCTTCATGCTCTAGGGCAGTGGTGGGCAATCTACGGCTCACAGGCCGAGCACAACCTGTCAAGACAGTTTGTTTATATTGAATATCCACAAGCATGGCCTCTCGCAGCTCCCAGTGATCACAGTCCACTGTTCCTGGCCACTGGAAGCTGCAATAAGTAGCAGAGGCTCAAACTAAACAAACCCTTTCAGCCATCCAGTGGGTTAGCTGATGGGCCACAGGTTGCCTACCACTGCTCTAGGGCATAATACAACAATTAACTAACATTAGGGTGGAAAATAACCCTCTGAAGAGTTACTGCAATGTAGTTTCCCACACCTTTCCTAGAAATATCTAATACTAGCCATTGTCAAGGAAGGAAATTGAACCAGATTATCTGATCTGTTATGGCAATTTCTTTTAACTTAGAAATGTTCAGTGCATGAGATTTGCTAAAAAGCTGCTACTTGAACAGATGTGCTGACCTAAAAATAGACATAAGCATCACAAAATTACACCTGTCTACTGGCTCAGCTAGGGCCATTATCTTCATTGATTTTTTAATTATAATTATTTTGAAGTTTTCTAAACTAGAGTAAATGGATTTTAAACAGTTGTCAAACAAGTCATTTGAAATATTTCAAATATGGTCCTACTAATTGGTGTTTTTGTATTTGTCCGGTATCCTAGACCGTGCTGTTCTTTTCTTTGTCCTGTCCTTTATTTTTCATCACGCTCTTTTCTATTGATATATTCAGAAAATACAGTACAACTAAAAGAAGTAATGTTGGCAACAAGAAACACCATGTTACCAGGCGCACCGAGGCAGATTGAATGTATCGTTAGCAAATTAAATCCTACTAATAGTAGTACTGAAAGGAAAATTTGGAGTCTACATTCAAAGCGTACCTCTTACCAGAACAATACTAATGGCACAGCAAAATAGAAGAACAAAGAACACAACAAATAATGTTGCGGCAATTATTAACTATCCCAGAACTGATTACAGGAAAGGATTTGCATAGAGACACTTGCAGTGCGAGACAGAAAGGTGGGAAGGGAGTGATATGTTGGTACTCAGCCATAGGCAGAAGCAGCCTGCTAGCTGTTCTGGGTTGGCCAGAGACACTGCCTGCTCTATAAGTTGGTGAAAAGAAGGTCAACATTCCCACCACCTCCACCAATATATTCTTGGTACGATAATTTTCCATAAAGGCATTAAGTCTCCATCGGATGAGATCAAGAGGTGGAGAATCCACCACTTGCTTTCTCATGCACCCTGACTGTTAAAAATGATAAATGGTAACAGACACCCATCCCATTCTCTAGGACTACTTGGTTTGCTCAGAAACAATTACCCCGACCACAGCTTGATCCCTCCTAAGTAGCTTGACAAAAGGAATAAGAATGATGAGCTCCCATAAATAACTTTATTATTCACCAGGCATTTAATTTGTCAGTGCCAAAATACAAGTGGAAATTTGAACATGCAACCTGCACCCACAAAGAGGGAAGTACCTAGCCTGAAAATTTGTCCAAAAAGTTGTTCTTTGAAAATGTAATCCTGAATAGTAACAGAGAGAAAGCCGTGCTAGTCTATAGACTATCAAAACAAAAAAGCAGTAAAGCAGCACTTTAAAGACTAACAAAATAATTTATTAGGCGAGCTTTTGTGAAGAAGTGGGTGTGTCCCAAGAAAGCTCACCTAAAATTATTTTGTTAGTCTTTAAAGTGCTACTTTACTGCTTTTTTGTTTTGGTAGTCCTGAACGTATGACATCTGTGACTCACCAAGACGACCAGTTCTCCATCTATTGACGTCAATGGCAAAACTCTCCTGTGACTGCAGGAGAAGATGGAGCTGTTCCTTAGTTAGCATCAAGCTTTCTAACCTTTCTAAAATCTATTCTCAAACAACAGCTTTTATAAAGATAATAAAGCTTACAACTTATTGAAAAATCAGTTTTACGCTGAAATATTCTGAAGGCTCAATTGTACATCTTATATGCATAGTATACGTATCTTATTGTTCTGGGACAAGTCAAATAAAAGAGGACACACATTTTATTTTTAAGTGTAAAATATGTTTCCTGAAGTTAAAGATTAATATGAGGACAGTGGTTCAGAATTCCAGTAATCACTGAAGCTAAACATACCACGTGTCCAGGGCTTGGATTTATTTTTTTCAGCCTTGTCCCGGTTCACTGATCACAAATGTATAAGGAAATTTAGAGCTATCTCATCTTCAGCTCAATGTTTGTTGCATCTCCTAGGTGTTTTCCTTTGCTGTTTGTTTCCTTCAGACTTCGAATTTTTTAAAAAAATCACATCGAAGATAGGATTTCCTCAGAATATGGAACCTTGGCCCATCCTCAGGGAATCAAGTCATTAAGTTTTCAGGGCGCTTTGCTTCAAAAAAATATTGAATGTGCATTGAATACTTCCATTTTGTGCTATGCTATATTTCTTTTTCTTCTTAAGAACAAAGGCTTTCCAAGACTTAAAAGGCTTTGATAACATTTTCATTAATATATATATATATATTTGCCAATTGTAGAAGCATTTTATAAGTAAGGGTAAACAAAATAGGTCTAAATAAGCCAGAGCAAGGGTGGGGATAACAAGGTTAGCTCAGTTAGCAAGGGTGAGGCTCACTACCAGCAGTTGATCTGGAGATGTGAACACCAAGGGAGGGGAAGGTGCTTTTGTATTTAGCCAGCCATTAGCAGTCTTTGTTTAAGCCAGAGCTGAGGGCGTCGAATTTGCAGATGAATTGTAGCTCAGAAATTTCTCTTTGGAGTCTGGTACTGAAATTTCTTTGCTGTAGGATAGCTACTTTTAAGCCTGCTACTGTGTGGCCTGGGAGATTGAAGTGCTCTCCTACGGGTTTTTGTATATTGCCATTTCTGATGTCTGATTTGTGTGCATTTATTCTTTTACGTAGAGACTGTCCAGTTTGTCCAATGTATATAGCAGAGGGGCATTGCTGGCACATGATGGCATAAATTATATTGGTAGATGTGCAGCTGAATGAACCCACGATGGTGTGGCTGATCTGGTTAGGTCCTGTAATGGTGTTGCTGGTGTAGATATGTGGGCAGAGCTGGCAACGAGGTTTGTTTCATGGATGAGTCCCTGAGTTAGAGTGACTGTGGTGCGGTGTATAGTTGCTGGTTAGGATTTGCTTCAGGTTGGCAGGCTGTCTGTGGGCAAGGACTGTTATCTATTATATATATATATATATCTATATATATCTGTTAGTCTATAAGGTGCCACAGGACCCTTCATTGCTGTTACAGATCCAGACTAACACGGCTACCCCTCCGATACTTGAAAATTGGTCTAGTTAACATTTTCGATATTTCCTATTCATTCAGATAAAAAACAGATAAAATGATATCTCATAAATGACAATCAGTTTCTTTTTGGTTAAAATTAACAGACTAGATCTGGCCTATTTAATTCATAGATATGAAAAAGAAATATTGTGAGTTTATGTACTGTGAAGGATAAAATAATAGGAAAACAAATTTTTTCCCCTGGTCTTGTACAAATCTGAATTTGTCCTTTTTCAGTAACTGTATACTGGACTGCAAATTAATTACTCCAAGTTACCCAGTGCTTCCCTTCAGGTAATCATGGGAACTGCATAACCACAACAAATATAACTACTGATTCTCCAATAGTGTCAGCTGAATGTTTCTAAGCACATTTCAAATGTTAAGCCTCACAACACACTATTATTCCTATTCTCTAAATGTGGAAATTGAGGAAGAATGACACTAAACTACAAAACAAGTTAAAGGCAGAGCTGGAAATAAAGCCAAGAATACCCGATTCTAACCGGTAGACTCCACTCCTAATTCCTTTGATTTTGCTGTTAAATTCCAATTTCCTAAATAGCTGAAACTAAATCTAGATATATAGGAAGTGTTTGCCAGTACTATAGCCCAGACAGTCAAAAAAAACCAGATGTTTTAGATCAGAACCTTAGCATTTGTGTCTGGAACAGCATTCTAACAAGATTTGCCTGTTGCACCAAAACTGAAGGCATCAGTCTCAGAGAAAACTATCATTTCACTATGACAAATTGGTATAAGACTTGAATTTGCCAGTTGCTTGGCAGTACAACATAACTCCCGTTTGTGATAACGTTCGATGGTGGAGACTTGAGTTTCACTAAGAATAAACTGAAAATAGTGGGTGTCAGGATTTGGAAAATATACTAAATATTACTGTATATTGTACAAATTAAAATATCACTATGGGAGGCAGTGTTGTCCAGCCAGCAGAGCAATGGACATATAAGTGGCTCTGTTGCAGGTTTGCCACTAATTAGCTGGATGACTTTGGGCAAGTCATTCTCTATATCTCTGTCCCCACTACACAGGACAGTGATGCTAAACCCTTTGTAAACTGTTTTGAGATTTACTGATGAAAAGCACGATGCATGGATATTGTATTATTATCAATACTCCAATGAGATACAGATAGCAAAAACCAAATGATCTTACAAAAGATACCACAGAAAGAGAAGGGCTTCAGAGATGGGTGATGAAGAAGATTAATAGCATGAAGACTGAGGAAACAATTGAGTCTGTTTAACTTAAAGACCGAAGGTGGCTATGAGAATAAGATATACTGTATAATATAGGATAACAAACCCTTATAGGCTTCAGTGAGGTTGTTCCAGTTCTGCTGGAACAACTTCTGTTGGTGAAAAAGGACAGGGCTTTCAGCACTACTGCTTAAGTCAATGTAATATGTTGCTTGGGGGTGTGAAACACCCCCTTCCCCCACCCTGCCAAGTGACGTAAGTTACATTGACTGAAAGCAGTGTTTAC
Source organism: Carettochelys insculpta (assembly GCF_033958435.1). Lineage (NCBI taxonomy): Eukaryota > Metazoa > Chordata > Testudines > Carettochelyidae > Carettochelys > Carettochelys insculpta. The sequence goes on along the minus strand of NC_134137.1, from coordinate 53,668,575 downwards.
ACCTCACTATGTCAGGATTTTACTTACAAAAGCTCATGACTTACTAAATTTGTGAGTCTCTATGATGCCACAAGACTGCTTATTACTTATCTCAGTAGGAGACACTCTCCCACTGACATAGCTTCCGCCTCTCATTGAGGTGGAGTAATTACACTGAAGGAGGAGCATTTACCTGTTGGCATCACATGTCTTCACCAGATGTGTTACGGTGTCTCAGCTGCTTCAGTAAAGCTGTGGTAGTGTAGTGGTAGTGAAGACAAGCCCACATGCTTTCAAGCTAAATAGAGCCCTTTCTTTGGGTCCTGGTAAGCTGATACAAAATAATGAAGGGAATGTGAATCACGAGCTACTTGTCCTCTCTCCTAACAGATGAAGAAGGCAGCACTTGAAAAGCAAAATTTTAAAGTGATAAAAAGACATACTTGTTAAATTTGAACTGTGGAACTCATTACTACAAGATGGAATAAAGGACAAGAATATATTATGTTCTTTTTTAAAAAAGGGGTTAGACATTTATATGAAAATAGTCATAGTTACATCAGACGGGGGGGTTGGGTAGGCTATTAAACTTCATGCACCACAACATAAGAAAACTACTAACAAATAGATTAGAAAGCAACTTTACAATGGGCAGGTTATTTTGTATTTCTCTCTATGGCTGTGTCTACATGAGCCCCTTCTTTTCAAAAGAGGCATGTTAATGAGTGGGGTCGAAAGATGCTAATGAGATGCTGCAATGAATATGCAGCACCTCATTAGCATAATAGTGGCCGCACTAATTCGAAAGTGCGGGTTTTCAAATCGCACGCCTTCCGTGGAAACGGGACCTTCCGAAAGGACCCCCTACAGTTTTCGAAAGCCCTTCTTTCTATCTGGTGTTAGGAAGAAGGGCTTTTGAAAACTGGGGGGTCCTGTCAGAAGCTCCCATCTCCACGGGCGGTGCGCAATTCGAAAAGCCACACTTTCGAATCGCTGTACCAACATTTTGCTAATGAGGTGCTGGATATTCATTGCAGCGGCTCATTAGCATCTTTTGAACCCACTCATTAACATGTCCCTTTGGAAAGGAAGGGGCTCGTGTAGACACAGCCTATGAGTTTTCATGTACCTTCCTCTGAGCCCTCTAGTACTGGCCACCATTGCAGAAAAAACACTGGATTAAATGGACAGCTATCTAATTGGTATTGCAATTTGAAGTCAACGGAGATACACCGATGATGATGATGATAAGCAGTAGACACTTTCCTAAGAATCAAGAAGACCTGTTCATGAGCTGAAGATCACACAATCTACAAGAGAAGGCAAGAGAGAGGAACAGCAGGCAATGATATTGTGAGGTATTTAGTCTAATGCTTTAAAGTACTATTCATTAAATCAGATAACTGCACTTTGCTTGGAGGAAACTATGCCCATTTTCCACTTTGCAAAATTAGCCCTAGTTCATATTCATGTTCCCAGACAAAGCAGGCTCAGGCCACAAATGCTTGGCAGAGATTTCCCTGATTTCACTGAAACTCCCTTAGCCTGTGCTGCTGCCGCCATCAAGTATAAGCAATATATCAGGGATGGGTTGGGGCCTCGGGTGCCCCACTTTAACACCAAATTTGGATCAAACCTTTTTGAGGTTTAAAGAAATCCCAACTGATTTTTGCCCTTACTGTAGTTCACTTGTGTGTTACTTCTTCAATGAGAATTATGCTCTCATGAAAATCTTGCCCATGAACATATGTTTATGGTAAGCATCTGATCTGCTGTATTCTTAGATAAACATTGTCACCTTATCAAATAAAATATGATAAAGGTGATGGTAAAACATTTTTAAAAGCCAAACATTAAAAAAAATTAATTTAATAGAAAAAAGAAAATGTTCCAGCTTGTAATGTAAAGCTTATTGTAAGCAAATATGGAACACTCAGGTTACATCTAGAAATGCACAAACAAATTGCCAGGGACTACAATTATTTTAAATAGTTAATAAAATGGAACTAATCAGCCCTTTGCTAATCATTGTCTTGACTGCTCTGCACATATACTGTGGACCTTTTTTTGCTTACTGTATTTTTGCTCCCTTAAAGTGAAAGTTCTTTAGGACAAGAACCAACTTCCCCCAGGTTGTTGTACCTCAGTAAATACAAGGAGGCAGAGCCTCTGAGCATCAAGAAAGTTTAGTAATGAAGCATCAGCACTACAGAAGACTATGTGTCTCAGACTGGAAAGCTTTCAACATCAAGAATTTCAACTAACTTTAAGTTTTCCTTTGTCAGATGTATTTTCAATTAAAGTTCCTAATTTTAATACTTCAGATGTTTCAGTGCTGATTTTCTGAGGCATGCAGGGCATTACATTTTAAACTAGAAAAATAATTAGTATGCCCAATTTAGTTTTCCAGTTTCTCAGATCTTGGTTTCTTATGCTGCTTCCAAAAAATGGATAGCAAAACAAAAGAATTCAGCAGCTGCTCAGACTTTCCCTAAGGCTACGTCTAAATGAGACATAGAAGTCAACCGCTGATATGCAACTTTAATTACGCCATTTGTGTAGCTAAAATTGACTTATCGGCGGTTGACTTTGATGGAGAAAGACTGATGGGAGCATTTCTCCCATTGAACTTCCTTATTCCTCACTGCTCACAAGGAGTTCTGAGGTAGACTTTGACCCCAGAAAGTGCTGTTTTGTACATGTGTAAAATGAAGCCCTGGAAGATCGATGCTGAGCAGGTCGATCTTCTGTGGTAGTGTGGCTCTAGCCTTAGTAACAAAGACAATCATGAGAACCAAAAAGTTCTGTTTTGCTAGTCAGTTATGTGGGTCAGTAAAAGCAATTCCATCAACTGATATCAGGCTTTAATTTTTCTAAGGGATTTTAACTATGGTGCAAGCATGCCATAATGTGCCACCATTATGTCATTATTAGTAGTATTTGTAATTATTTGGAGTACTATGGAGATTAAACATCTTACTCAAGAGTATACCTGAAGTCCATGATAAAGCAAACAACAACCAGAATCTCATAAGTCCTAGTCCACAGTCTTAACCACAAGACAAGCCTTCCTCACAATTCATTTTGGAGCCATATAAATTCCTTATTAACTCAATAGTGACAGTATATGATACGTAATGCATAATACAGGTTGAACCTCTCTAATCCGACACTCTTCCATTCAGCGACATCCATAATCTGGCATGATTTGAGTTAGTCAGACAACCACTTATCATGGGTGTGGCCAAGTTTCCTGTATTCCCATAAAGTTTGTTTACAGCCACCACTCCTGGCTCTCAGAGTTATGTTGTTATTTAGTTGTAATTTACCCCTAAATGCCTTCTATGAGCTCAGGAAGCAGAAGTGGAGGTGGTAATGTGCTAGAAAATACTGACTTCCCATCGTCTTGGCAAATTCTCTCGTCCGGCACTGGTCAGGTCCTTAGGGTGCTGGACGAGAGAGATTCAACTTGTACCATGCCATAGTCTCACATTCCTAAAGTAATGCTTTGAACATAACAGAGGATCTCCCCATTAGTGACAAACAAACAAGACTAATTGAAAAACAACATGGGGCTCACACAACTGTCGTCATCGGCAATTTTGCCCAAAACATGAATCAGAACTTCTTTTAGGTGTAAAAAATCACAATGAAAATGAAAACTTAGTAACTTTTATATTGCTGCTATTTTTTCTGCTTTGTTCTTCTTACTTGCAAGTGGCAGTTAGTACTGGCATCAGCAATGCCCAGAAAAGGGTGAGAAAGGCTGTTTTTGTAGTACATCCAGCTGGACCATCAGAAGAGAGCTCACAAGGAATCTTACACAAAAGCCTGATGTCCAGAGATTTCTAGTCACATTTTGCAGAATCAAGAGATCTGGATAAAGTTTGGGTAAGTATCCAAATTTGTGATGGTTTCCCTGACCCAAACCAAACCTTGTGAGATGTCAACCAGTAATCTCCATCCAGAAACAAATGTATAAATTCTTCTGTGAACATACTGTTATTCCTTGGGGTTAAAATAACTCAAGAGAACATAGGAAATTTACCATTAGGTGCATTTCAAAATAGAAGCCAGAGACACTACCCTCTCCTGAACAGAAGTGAGCCACATAATGAATTCTTAATTTTCAAAATAAGGAAAGACTTTTAAACCACATGGCTGCTGAGTTTTTGAAAGCATCAAATATACATTGGCTTTGCCTATAACAAACAGAAAGCCTCCATGGCATTAGCCCTTAGAACATCAGTATGGATGTGCTTGTCCTTTGCTTTTTCATCTACATTCATTCACCTTTGTAGAAACACCTACCTAAGCTATGAAAATTAATGACCTTCAGAGGACATCTATCTGAGTATTAAATATCTTCCAAAGAATTAAAAACAAACTGAAGTTGCTAGTGTAACCCTTCTGCCGGAAGGAGTCAGCAGCAACCAGGCACGGGTTCAATATCTAGGGGTTCCTTTTCATCCATCTCACACAGAACCAGCTCAAGCCCCCACCCAGTAGTCTGGGAAATTCACACACCCCTGGGCTCCTCAGAGAGGCAATGCTTCCCCACTCATAAGCACAGAGGCTGAGTGCAGAAAAGAACTTTAATGAAAGAAGCAGAAAGCTCAATTAGCATAAGCTTGGGAAAATACCAGGCCACGTCTACACTAGCCAAAAACTTCAAAATGGCCATGCAAATGGCCATTTTGAAGTTTACTAATGAAGCGCTGAAATACATATTCAGTGCCTCATTAGCGTGTGGGCAGCCACAGCACTTCGAAATTGACACGGCTCGCCGCCGCACGGCTCATCCAGACAGGGCTCCTTTTCGAAAGGACCCCAGCTACTTCGAAGTCCCCTTATTCCTATGAGCAGATAGGAATAAGGGAACTTCAAAGTAGGCGGGGTCCTATCAAAAAGGAGCCCCGTCTGGACAAGCCGCGTCAATTTTGAAATGCCACGGCTGCCCTCACGCTAATGAGGCGCTGAATATGTATTTCAGCGCTTCATTTGTAAACTTCAAAATGGCCATTTACATGGCCATTTCGAAGTTTTTGGCTAGTGTAGACATAGCCCCAGAGTTCATAACCAATCCTCAAATAACTGTCCCAGCTCAGATGGACTGAGCAGTGTCCTTTGCCTCTCAGGCTCACCAGTCCAATACTGTAACCAGCCAAGCCACACACCCAAACTTTCTTCTCACCCCACTTCCAAATGCCCCACTTACAACTTGGTCCAGTCTGTGCAGGCCCTGACACATCACCCTGATTCCTTCTCTTATTGAGCCTGAGGCAATGCCACCTTTACACTGATCCAGCGTTCCACTTGCTCCCTGCCTGCTACCCCAGCAGCCACCCACTGCTCTTTCTCCTACTAGCTGTCCACCAGTCATGCCTGCTATTCATCCACTGCTCTATCTACCAGCTACCTGCCTGTTGCTGTCTTCCAGGTTTCTGCTGTAGGCAAAACCCTACAATTAGAGCTCATGGTGACATTCAGCTCTAGGCCTAACCACAGCATCTACAAAGATAGAGTCACACAAAATAGCTACAGAACTACCTTTAGATTTACCTTTAAATGAGGAAAATGAAATAGCCCACTCCACCATCACTCTCACAATGCTTGAGGGGGGAGCCCCCTGCCATCCATATCTTACACAGTAGTGATGACCGCCCAGTACCCCCACAAAATTTCAAGCAATGCTGAGACGCCACAATTCTTGCACTGGGTGATAGCCTAAATTGTGACTTTACAGCAACATGTTGTTTACAATAGACCAAACCTTATGGCTTTTCCTGCTCCCATCAGGCTTTGTTTACAAGGCATTACATATGCACACCTTTGCATTTGCATGCAAATGATCTCTGGAGGACACATTCCCCAACTCCTTCAGCAGTATTGAGCTCCTGCTGGCACATTCCTTACACTGGTTTGCACAGCAAAAGGAAAAACTTAGCTCCTTGAAACAGCAGATTTCAAACCATGTGCTGTTTTGTCATGGTTTTGTTTGGAAGGGAAATCCTTCAGGTGTTTTGACAGTGCATCAGGGTTTGCAAAACTCATCATGCCCAGATGTGTAGAGGCTCTGATCTGGGTCCTGTGTTAAATAGCTGGGGGGAGGATTAAAATGCTGCTGAAACTTGTTGGTTATCTTGAAACATAGAACCTACTTGCATGAACAAGTTGTCTTTTTCTTTGCTGTGTTCAGAGACAGCTCTGATTTCTCTATAGGTTCAGGGAGCACTACAATTTAATTTCTATCAATTATAATCATCTGTGTAGTATAGGCCAAAGCTACCCTATAACAGTGTTAGCTAAAGCCAGGTATGAGTCAAGTGAGGTGTATTTTCAGTTTCCCCACACAGCTCTGCCAACGCTCATTAGTTCTGACTTACAAAACAGCTATTATTCCAATCCTGGGACTCTGCTAGGCAGAGGCTGCCAGCTGTTTACAAGGCATAAACAAATAGGCAGTGGTACTGCAACTAGGAGTGGTGATGCTTGAAGCAGTAATAAATAGCAAATACCTGGGTTCCCTCATCAGTACCCCCACTACAAAAATTGTTTCAGCACCTGTGCAAAATAGGGTTGCACCAAACCTTTTCTCAGTTGAAACCTAACAAGACTGCAACGCGTATCTCCTGAGATAAAAGATTCCCACAGAGCTCTCTGGGCAATCTCAGTTTTAGCTGAGACTCTGACCCTTTCAAAGCCAAATGTTTGGCATATTTTACTTTTCACCAAATTTATATTCTTCCCTTTTAGAACCCTCACTTTAATGAAGCAGTATGTGGAGTGTAGTTGTTTGATATGTGCTGTTTAGGTTTATTCCATCTATTATTAAATTCATAGACCACTATCATTAAGCTATGGAAGGCCTTTTTCCTTTTTCTTCATTTTTTTCCATGAATATTAATAGCTTCCAAGGCCAGAAGGAACTAATGTGATCATTTAGTTTCACTTTCTGGATAACACAGACCAGAAAAATTCCCCAGAATTATTCCTGGAGCAAATCCTTTAGAAAAACACCCAATCTTGATTTAATAAATAGAGAATCCATCACTATTACTACTTAACCCTTGTACTCTGAGTGGAGCATAGGTCACCTACAAGTCTCCTCCCACTTCACCGTGTCTCAGGACAAAACTTCTGGCTGACTCCAGGAGTACTCCAGTTGTTGTCTTTCAATCTCAGCAGACCTCCTCCCTGTTGTCAGAAGTCTTCCTCTATATTTGCAGGTGGCAACTTGGGAAGTTCCATGTGGGCAGGGCAGTTCAGTAGCTCTTCAAAGTGTTCCTTCCATCTACTGAGAAGCTCACTTGGGTTTGTTAGCACACATCCCTCCTTATCCTGCACTGGCTGATCCACTGTATGCAGTGACGCAGGCTGAACAAGCTGCAGGACAGAGAAACTTGAAAGAATCCATCGCTGCCTATGGTAAGTTGTTCCAATGGTTAATTACCTTAGAAAGGTGTGCCTCATTTCCAGCCTGAATTAATCTAGCCCAGTGGTTAGCAACCTTTCTGAGACAGAGTGCCAAAATTTGACCTTTTGGTCTCTAGGTATGGTCCAAGTGCTGGTGATATTTTTAAAGTCATTAATAGTCATACAGCAGCTTCATTAAGACGTAAATTAAGATGCAGAGCTTTACCATTTAGGTGGTGCTTGGTAGCATGAGCTGGTCTTTTGTTAACTCACAGGGAACATGGCTTTCAGCAAGCTCCCAGCTGTGTGGGGGAGGAGGAGTGGGGCTGAGCTCCCGCCTCGCGTGCCAATGAAAATCAGCTTTTGTGCCACTCTTGTACCCATGCCAGGGGTTGCTGACTCCTGGTTTAGCTTCAGCTTCTAGCTATTGGATGATGTTATACCGGTGTCTGACAGACTGAAGAACCGATTGTTAAATATTTGTTCCCAGGCAAATACTTACAGACTGCAAATCAAGTTACCTCTTAACTTTCACTTTGTTAGACTAAACAGAGTGCATGCTTGGTCATCTTTTCACCCATCTTGTGCCTGCTCTCTGGATCCCCTCACATTTATTGACGTCCTTCATGATTTGTGGGCACCAGAAGTAGACACAGTATTCTAGCACCAGTTGCTTCAGTGCCAAATTCAGAAGTAAAATCACCTCTCTACTCCTATTTGAGATTCCCCTCTTTATGTACCCTAGGATCAAATACCAGGTGTTTTGGCCATGGAGTCACACTAGAAGCTTATATTCACTGTGATCCCCAAATCTTTCTCAGAGTCACTATGCCTCATGATAGGGTCCTGAATCTTGTAAGTATGTTCTACAGTCTTTGTCCCCAGATGTATACATTTACATCTACCTGAATTAAAACAGAGTTTGCATAAGTCCAATTTACCAAGGGATACAGATCATTATAAATCAGTGACTTGTCCTCTCTATTATTTACCGCTCCTCCAATTATGGGGTCATCTGCAAACTTTATCAGTGATCATTTTATATTTTCTTCCAGGACATTGACAAAAATATTAACTAGCATAGGGACAAGAACAGACCTCTGTGGAACCCCACTAGAAATAGACCCACTGAATCATGATACCCTATTTATAGTTACATTTGAAGACCTATCAGTTAGCCAGTTTTTAATCCATTTACTGTGTGTCATGCTAATTTATATCTTTCTAGGGTTTTTTAAATCAAAATGATGTGCTACCAAGTCAAATTCCTAACAGAAGTCAACCCTTATCTTCATGAACCAAATTAGTAATTTAATAAAAAATGTACAGTTACTTTGACAGGATCTACCTTTAATAAGCCCATATTGATTGATATTACTTACATTATCCTCTTAATTCTTTATTAATTGAATCCCATATCAGTCACTTCATTTTCTTGCCTGAATCAACGTGCGGCTGACAGGTTCACCAAACCCAGATCATCCTGTTTACCCTTTTTAAAAATTGGCACAATATTACCCTCCTTCCAGACTCCTAGAACTTTCCCACTGCTCCAAAATTTATCAGGGAAAAAAATCATTAACAATGAAGCAAGTTCCTCCCTCTGCTTTTTTAAAATCCTTGACTGCAAGTTTTCTGGACCTGCTGATTTTAAAATGTCTAACTTTAGTAGCTTCTTTTTATCATCCTCCAGAGAAACTAATACAATAGACCAGGGTTTCTCAGACTTTATATAGTTGGAACCTGTTTTTTTTCAGTATCTTTTTTTTGGCCCAAAAACATAAATGCATATAAAAAAATGAATGAAAAATGAATACATTTTCACTGTTTATTATTTATTGTTTATTCACCATAATAATAGTACATAAAATATAAATCTTGAAATAAAATCTTTAAGTGCCTAACTTATTGTTATTACCTTGTAGGTCGTCCGTCATGTCCGACGATGACGTCTTGAGCTTGCACAGGCTCATGGGTTGTGGACTCGCATGTGTGGCTGAGGAGTCCAAGCTTTGAACGGCATGGGCGTTCACAGTGGGGGCAAGGGAATTGTCCTGGCTCCGCTGGTGCGGCTAAGTTACAGCCATGTTCGCTCTGATCCATCAGACAGAGACAAACATCTACAAGGCCTTTACCAAGCTTTCTTCAAACTACAATACCCACCTAAGGAAGTGAGGAAATGGATTGATAGAGCCAGACGGGTACCCAGAAGCCACCTGCTACAACACAGGCCTCACAAGGAAAACCAGAGAACACCACTGACCATCACGTACAACCCCCACCTAAGGCCTCTCCAGCACATCATCAGTGATCTGCAACCCATCCTGAACAATGATCTTTCACTCTCTCAGACCTTGGGAGGCAGGCCTGTCCTCGCCTATAGACAGCCTGCCAACCTTAAACAAATCCTCACCAGCCACTACAAATCACAAACCAGTGACTGTGGGCCTGGAACCAGCCCCTGCAACAGTCCTCACTGCCAACTCTGCTCACATATCTACACCAGTGACATCGTCACAGGACCTAACACCAACTATACCATCAGGGGCTCCTTTACCTGCACATCTACTAATATAATATATGCCATCATGTGCCAGCAATGCCCCACTGCGATTTACATTGGCCACACTGGACAGTCTCTCCATAAAAGAATAAATGAACGTAAATCAGACATGAGGAACAGTAATGTACAGAAGCCTGTGGGAGAGAATTTCAGGCTCCCTGGACACTCAGTGGCAGATTTAAGGTGACAGTTCTGAAACAGAAAAAATTTAAAAATCAAATGGAGAGAGAAATCTCTGAGCTGCAATTTATTTGCAAATTTGACTCCATTAACCATGGCTTAAACAGAGACTGGGAGTGGCTCGCAGCTTACAAAGGCAGTTTCTCTGCTTTGGGTGCTCATAGCTCCCCATTAGACTCCGAGAAAGGCTCATATCCCCCTGTCTGATCTGACTTGTTTTTTCCTCTTTTGATAAGTACTGTTGATACTGGGCCATTTCCACCTTGCGGAATAGCCCTTGTCAGCTCTGGCCCTCACTCTTACTGGGACCCCCACTCTTTAAATGCGCCTCTGAAACCACCCCCCCATTCATGCATCTGATGAAGCGGGTCTTTGCCCACGAAAGCCTGTGCTCCAAAATATTTGTTAGTCTATGAGGTGCCACAAGACTTCTTCTCATTGTTTCTTTTTCTCATGAGCACCAATGAGGCGTACCCAGCGCTGCTCTTCAACGTTGTCATATGCGTGTCGTATAGAGCACGCCAGCCTGTTCGGTCTTTTGCATGCTGCTCTAGTTGATCTGGTTTTAAACCATCATGAGCAATGTTGGCCTTCAGGCAGTCTTTATACCTCTTGTGAGGCCTACCTTGATTCCTTTTGCCCTGGGAGAGTTCACCATAGAGGAGTTGCTTAGGGATTCTTGACTCTTCCATTCATATGATGTGCTCTGTCCAGCGGAGCTGGGCTTTCAGAATCATGGCTTTGGTGCTTGTGGTTCCTGCTCTGTCCAGGACTTCCAGGTTCGTAACTCTTTCCAGCCATTGAATGTACAGTATTGACCTCAGGCTGTGTGTGTGGAAGCGCTCCAGCAGTTTTATATGTTTTCTGTACAAGGTCCAGGTTTCACAGCCATACGGGAGACTGGTCAGGACTACAGACTTGTACACTTTCAGTTTATTTATTACCTTAATTATATGGGAAAATATAAAATGTATCTCTCTCCAATGTACATCTCTCCAATGTATCACTCGGCTGCGTGCGTGTGTTCCCTCTGTGTGCTGCCCCAGCTCTGCAGATAGCTGACACAGCAGACTCGAAGAGAACCCCCAATGACCACAGAGTCTAATAAGGTGCAAAGGCACGTCGGCCAGGTTTATTGCCGTATTGGATACACTAGTAGTTCCCTGTAGATTTCTCAGTCTAAGTCAGGGCATACCACAAATATGCACCCACGGTCAATGGACTCGGCTCAGGCACTGGCGGGACTTTCCACTGCCCCCTCGGCCGCACCCAGACCACATCCCAAGATTACATTCTTATACACAGGTACAAACAACTTACACATCACTCCTGACGTATTGAGGTACAACCCTTCTACGTAGTTAGGTGCCGCCTCCCCCTTTGTACATGTTGGTTTGAACAAAACAACTCTATCCATCATATTATCCTTTTGCCCCTGTCATTGGGATGTATTGGCCTATTCTTTCTTATTTGTGGGATGTTCCAGGGTAGGGAGTTCTTGTACCATGTACCTGCCATACTACCCTTTTGCCTCTGTCATTGGGATGGATTGGCCTATTCTTTCTTATCTGTGCAATGTTCCAGGGTAGGGAGTTCTGGTAGCATGTACCTACTTCAATATGCTAGGTAGATAAGTTTATGCACCAGCAACCCTCTTCTTCCCAACTTCTGTGAGCAATGCATTCCTTTAGCTCACAGCTGCACTTTGCTTTCTGTTAGCAAAGTCTTGACCATTACTTTGGTTCAGGCCTAAGGCCTCATACTGGGCCTGTACTTACTACATACCTAATTAATAGGATCATGCACAATAATTTGTATATTTTCTAAGGACCATTTGTGTTTTTTTTCAAGGACTGGTACTGCACCATGGACCACACTTTCAGAAACGCTGCAATAGACTATATCACCTGTTTTCCCTTCAAATACAAACACTTTATCAAATGTTTATCAAACACTTTTGACTCCTTGGCATTATTATTGATAATTCTACCATTTCCAGACCATTGTTGGGATTCTTTGTGTTCCTACTATATTTAGAAAACTGCTTGTTATTGTCATTAACTCTACTGGGCAAAGTACCAGTTATGCCTGAAACTCAAGGGCATTGCACTAATACTTTTGTGATTTTCACGTAATTCCATAGGTTGCACCTCCTTTGTCCAGTACCCTCAGGACCTGACCGTTCCTGAACAAGGGAATTTATGAGTTGAAGGGAGGTCCCTTGCTTCTGTCCCCCCAGCCTGCTGCCCCGTCCTGCCACCAGCTCCACTTCCTCCCCACTTGTGCCCTGGCCTCCCGTACCCCCATCTCCAGCCCCAATGGCCCACTTACCTCCGCCAAGGCCCCTGGCCCTGGCCCACAGCCCTGACCCAGGATACAGCCCCAACCACCAGCCCCATGAAGGCTGGCTCCAGCCCTGGCTGGGCTGCTGGATGCAGGCTGGGGGCTCCAGCTTCAGTCATGGCTAGGCTGCCAGACACAGCTCCATCCATAGCCCCAGCTCCAAACACAGCCCCAGCTCCAAACACAGCCCCGGACACAACTCCAGCTCTGCCTGCAACCCGGCTTCCAGACCTGGCCCGAGCCCAAGGGGCACTGGCTCCAGCTCTGGCTGGATGCAGCTCGGCCCTGGCCCCCAGGACACCAGTTTCAGCCCCTTCTGGGATGTTAATGTATCCCTGGATGGGCTGCTGATGCAGCCTCAGCCCCGGGGACACAGGCTCCCCTGTGCTTCCTTGCACAGGGCCACCAGCCCCCTGTTGATGAGCTCCTGCCCCGCAGGGCTCCCCACCCACCAGCCCTCAGCCTAATAGCCTCACAGACTGGAGCTCTCTGGTCCAGTAACACCTGTGGTCCTGCTGGGCCACAGCTGTCACCGGACCAGAGAATCCTGGTTTTGGGAGGTGCAACCAGTCGTTCATCGTGGCACATATGTGAAACTAGAGAAGTGTTGTCTGAAGAGCGAGTTGGGTACAGGCTTCTATTTGCCCAGCAAAAGTGGGAGGCATTGTGCTATTTTATTTCAGTGAGAAATATTCGAGAGTTTGGAGGTAAGCAATATCTTCTGACAGTGGGCGCAGTACAAGGGTAACAGAATGGCATTTAATGGCCTGTGATACACACGTCAGACTAACTCTGATACTCCCTTCTGGCTTTTAACACCAGAACTCCATGAATTTGTCTTGTGAAAAAGAAGCCTGCCGAGAGGATCAGCTGGCAGTAGTACTGAGTCTGTGAGTGGGGGTCACACTTGGATGAGAAACTTCTTTTCAGCTGCTTACATTTTGTCCTGACCCCCACATCCCCTTTGTTCCCTCCCCCCACAGCCACCATGCAGTCTGGAGCTTTCCTGCACCCCACCGCATCCCATGGCTTGACCCAAACCAATAAAAGGCCAATGCTGCGCAAGGTGTCAGGCAGCTTGTGTGGGGTGAGGGGCACGATTTTCGAGGACTGGCTGTAGCTGGGGGGCTTTTAGCCACCAGGGGGACAGCTTCCTCGGTGGTCACAATTTTAGGGGGCTGCCTGTAGTCTGGGTTCTTTTAGATGGCCAGGGGAAGTCTCCCTCAGCGGTCATAATTTTGGGGGGCTGGTTGTAGCCAGGGGTCTTTTTTAGCTGCCCGGAAGATGTCTCCCTCAGCGGTCATGATTTTTGGGGACTGGCTGTAGCCAGGGGATCTTTCAGCTGCCTGCGGGACATTTCCCTTGGTGGTCACGATTTTCTAGTTCTGGCTGCAGTCTGGGTTCTTTTAGGCAGCCGAGGCAATCTCCCTCGGCAGTCATGATTTTCAGGGCTGGCTATAGTCGGGGTCTTTGATCCACCCAGTGGATATCTCCCCCAGTGGACACCATTTTTGGTCAATGGAAGAAAATACTTTGTCACTAGAGTGTCTGTCCTCACAGACCAAATATTTTGTGTGGGCTTTATCCAGAGGCCAAAGGGCCTGGCTTCATTTGGGGGTCTTTTAGCTGCCCCGAGCCAAAACACTTTCATTCAAGTTTCAGTGTAGCAACCTTTTCTGCTTAAACAGATTCTTCTTCTAAGGGTCTTCTTTGGCAGGAGTCCTAAATCCAAATTCAGGTTCAAACATAATCAAACGTCTCCATCGGCGGTCACAATTTTCAGGGCTGTCAAAAGTTTGCTGTCTTTTAGCCACTCCGAACTGTGACCGCTGGCTCATTTGAGTTTCACTGTAGCATCTGTGTCTACTTAGAGTCCTCTTTTCCAGGAGGCCTAAGTCCATATCCAAGGCCAAAATTAATCAGAGCCTAGGAGCAGGTGGTTAGTCCCCCTGCGTGGTCACGGTTTTCGGGGCTGTCAAACATCATGATTTTTGGGTGCTGGCTGTAGCCAGAGGTCTTTTAACTACCCCAAAGTGTACGTTTCAATGAAAGCAATGTGGTAGCTATATAATTCCCACAGATCTCAAAGTAAGGCTTGCAGCAGGGAATATTCTTGTTCTGAAGGTCTTTTTGGCAGGTCCAAAGCTGACTGTAGTCTGGGTCTTTTAGCCACCCTGAGCCATAACTGTTTCAATGATTCATGCGAGTTTCAGTGTAGCACCTGTGACTACTTAAACATCCTTAACACGGGGAATGAAAAGAGGGAAGATGGCCTCATACACGCACATCTACTTGTGGGGCCAGAATGCTACAGGGATCAGGGAACTGTGGGATAGGTTCGCACAATGCATTGCTGCAGCACTTATTTTACGCTCGATTTTAAGCTACTTGTGTGTGGCAGCAGTAAGTCGATTTTGTGGGTAGCGTGTGGGAAGGTGAAGATGTGCACAACCAAATGGATAAAAACTAGCGTTAAGAAATAGATTTTAATGAAATTGAGTTTAGCTCGTAGTGTAGATGCAGCCT
The DNA here is from genome assembly GCF_033958435.1 of Carettochelys insculpta. Lineage (NCBI taxonomy): Eukaryota > Metazoa > Chordata > Testudines > Carettochelyidae > Carettochelys > Carettochelys insculpta. The sequence goes on along the minus strand of NC_134137.1, from coordinate 53,653,568 downwards.
CAGAGAGGAGACTGAGGCTTGCTAATGGTAAAGTAGGTCTGCATTTTTAAATATTCGTTGTCTATAAAAGTGTATCACAATGAACAAAAGCTACAGAGTCTACATAAAAATGAAAACTTTTGTGTAAGGGGATAAGGATGTTCACTGGTCTTTAATCCTTGCTCAAGCTTTATTGTACAGTAGACATGCAGAATGTGTCATTCTGTACCTCGTAAATAAGCAGAAGCTCGGCTGTTTGGCGTTCACACAAACAAGGAGACAGTGAAATAAAAAGGATCAGACTCTACCTAAGCAACTGCAGATGTTGAAGTGGTAGAAATGAAGGGCCTGATTCTGTTTGCATACGACTGTAACTTCATTCACTTTAATGGAATTACTGCTGCGTTACAGTATTTCACAATATTCTTGCCCACAAGTTAAGGCAGTATGGATTGGATACATGGACTGTAAGGTGGATAGAAAGCTGACTAGATGGTTGGGCCCAATGGGTAGTGATCAATGGCTCTATGTCTGGTTGGCTGTCTGTTTCAAGTGGAATGCCCCAAGGATCGGTTCTGGGGCCAGTATTGTTCAATATCTTTATCAATGACCTGGTTAAGGGAATGAATTGCACCCTCAGCAAATTTGCAGGTGCCACTCAGCTAGCGGGGGAGAGAGGTAGGTTGGCGGATAGGAATAGGTCCAAAGTGACCTAGATAAAGTGGAGGACTGAGACAAAAGAAATCTGATGAGGTTCAACAAGGACAAATGCAGAGTTCTGCACTTAGGATAGGAGAATCCTAAGCATTGCTACAGGCTGGGGATTACCTGGCTAATTAGCAATGCAGAGGAAAAGGACCTGGGGATTACAGTGAATGAGAGGTTGGATATGAGTCATCTGTGTGCCTTGTAGCCAAGAGAGCTAATGGCATATTGGGGTGCATTAGGAGAAGCATTTCTAGCAGATCTAGAAAAGTTATTATTCCCCTCTACTCAGCATTGGTGAGTCCACATCTGGAGTATTGCCTCCAGTTCTGGGTCTCCCAGTATAGAAGCGATGTGGATGCATTGGAGAGAGTTCAGCTGAGGGTAATCAAAATTATTAGGGAACTGGAGTACATGACCTACAAGGAGAGGCTGAAGACTTTGGGCTTATTTAGTTTGCAGAAGAGAAGAGCTAGGGGCAGTTTGATAGTAGCCTTCAATGTCGTACTAAAAATAACTTTGAGGACAAAATTGTACTCCTTTTGCAAAAAAAAACAAATGAAAACGTGAGCATGGGCATGAACACACATGTACAGACATGACAGAAAAAAGTACTGCCATTTCCTGGTGCATTTGCTACATAGGATTATTTTTATATTGAGGAATAATGTAATATATAATAAATTACTTCCTATTCCAGGAAGAATACCTCTTTAAATATTAAACCTTGTCTTTTTCTAATTGTCACTATGCAAAATGTTGTCATCAGTTTCTACTAATACCCACCCTCTAGCACATCGCTCTGACTCCTTGGATGGTTGATTTAATTACTGGTGTCTCATTTAATTAACCTCCATGAACTCTGTGTTCTTTTAAGAAACAAAATGAAAACCAGTAGTTCCCATTGACTGAAGACAATAAAGAGAGAAAACTGAACGACTATTTAGAGGCTCCAGGGCTTTAATCCAATCCCTGCCACTGGTATGTTGTATCCTAAAAAAGGCTAAGTAGCAAAGTTTCATAAGGATAGATGAGAAAGCTGGAGCTCAGTCCACACAGAAAACTGAGAAAACAAAGACAGTGAGATAAATTCATTTTCTTCAAAAATGCTGTTTCATTCACATTTCTTCATGTAACTTTATGCCTTTTCCAAATGAATGACCCATGCTTGCCTGGGCAGTTGCTATAACCATCCAAAATATGGAGTAGGCTGCACATTCCAGTTGGGGATTAGAAGTGACTTCAAAAGCGTCTATAAGTAATGAACAGTCATCCGCTAAAATAAATAATTTCATGTTGTGCATCAAACACCATTTCATGTGGCTTGCCAGATTTCATTCTCCAGTCCAGCTGCAGTGGAGTTGAAATTGACCAGATCGAAGGGAACTGGCCATGCTTATTTGCCAGTTGATACTGAAAAATAAAACAAACCCACCTTGCCTTTGCTGTTGTTACCGGTTTAATATTTTTAAATGTATTGCTCTATCTATTCAGTAAGCATCTTATAGAGATGCCCATTCTGACAGCCAACTGTGTGGGGCAGCATTCTTGGAGAAGAACTGGAAATGCCATTGATTGATTCATTTTTAAATGGTCTGATATGCTCTCAGACCAGATTGCTGTTTTAAAAGGAAACATTTTATTAAAACTTTTGCAAAAAATCCTGAAAAAATAAACACACGTTGTATAATCCTCACTGCTGGAGAATCTTCTGAGCGCACCAAACTCGTCAGACACGTCTTCAAGAGCGCGTGAGGAGCTTGATGGTTTTAACAAGCTCTGGGCTCATCTTTGGATTAAAGATGCGCCCGATGGCAGCCATTACTGCTCTCAGTGTCAGAATACTCTCTTGCCACTTTCTCCCAAGCCAGCCTGGTCACTTCACGTCACCTCAGCAGCAGAAAGCAGAGTGCCCCAGCTCCACTGTGAGCTGGCTTCGGAGATGACGGTGGAGCACAGCAGAGGCTGCTGCATAGCTCCATTTCCCCACGACTCCTGCCGCTGTAGTGAGTGCAGGGGGGCCCAACCATTGCTGCTAGCTCTAGCCCACCCAGGGCCCTATGGGTTAACCTGAGTATGGGGGGGCAATCCGCAGGCAACCATGCTGAACCACCTTAAACCCCTGTTAGTCCCCTTTGAATGCACCTGAGAAGGGCCAGATTAACTCATCTGAGGGCACAGGGCTATTAAGTTTTATGGAGCACCTGGGCTCTGGGCTGGAGCCAAAATGATGGGTTCAGTGTGTGGGAGGGGATGGCAGGTTGAGGCAGAAGGATGGCGGCAGGAGGGAATGGGGGCTGCAACTGGGGGTGAGGATCCTGGGATGGGGCTGGGGATAAGGTGTTTGGGGTGCAGGATAGGGGTCAGGTTGCGAGGTGGGGCCTAGGAGGGAGCTAGTGTGCTAGAGTGAGATTGTGGCTGGGACTCTTGGTTGGGGTGCTGAGGCTGGGAGGAAGTTAGGTACTTAGGGTGCAGGAGGAGAATCAGAGCAGGAGGTGGGGTCTGGGAGGGAGTTGGGGTGCAGGAAGGGGCTCGGGACTAGGGCAAGGGGCTTGGTGTGGGATTTTTACCTGGGGCAGCTTCCTGCAGGTGCTCCTGCAGGCACCACTTGCCACAGCTCCCATTAGCCAATGGCATCAGCAGGGGCAGATCTTCCACGCGAAGGTAGCTCAGGGGGACAGAGCTTCTTGCTGCTCATGGTAATGGGGCTCCAGCTGGCCAGGAACACAGTGGCTTTTGGGGCTGCAGCTCAGGGTCTCCGGCAAAGGCGTCCCTTAACCCAGGATCCTGGGCTGCAGCCCCTCATGCCCCTTTTTTAATCCAGCCCTCCACCTAAGGTGACAGGCCTGACTTATTGCACCTCATTCTGTGTGGAACTATGAGGCCCAACTATTCTTAGACTGGATCTCTAGGCTGCAGCGCCCAGTTTTCCAAAGAAGTTCATGTGACAGGTCATTCATGCTCGGCACCTATAGATATGAACCCTTTCCGTCCCAGGACCTGCAACCAGACAGCTGATCAGATCCAAAATCTTCAAGAACATACAAACCAATCATTCAAAACCAATAATTATTTATTCATTCCCCAAAAGTACAAAGCACACAGAGAAAAGGGCAAAAATAATAGCATGCCAATATGCCTCAATTGCTCTTGAATCTTAATCTACACAGACTCCCCTGGCTACCCCTCTGAGACTTTTCCTTGCCAGAGTTGGTGTGTTTACCTCAGCCCAGCTAACCCCCATCTCTGCCTGGGAGAAGCATCCGATCTTGATTGCTGCATGTCCCTTGGCAGCCTGTCAGCTTTCACTGACACGCCCTGGACAGCCTCCGGCCATTCAGCCACCACCCCTGGTCTACAGCTTGGCGTCCTCTACTGTTGAGTGTTCCTCTTGAGCTCTCTTTGCTCAGCCCTGGGAAAACAACTATGTGCCAGGGTTGGGACTAAAGAATTGTATCTTTGCAGCTATAACTCTAGTTACTGTGTCTGAGTGTTTGTTGGGAAGCTCCTTGTCTAGGGTGTTGTTCTACCTTTGTACTTGGTTCTTTAATCATACCCTTTGGATCTAATTCCATAGTAGTTAACCCATCATAAACACACACACACACACACACACACACACTCTGAGCCCTGCATCATCTCCATTAACAAAACAAGAACAAAAAAAAATCCAACAGATTTTGTCACTTGGTCACAACTTCCTTAAAACCAATCTGTCAGTTTTGGTATGATGTGCACTAAACACAGATGCTCTGAAGGTAGGTTATCTATTGTACATATTTATTATTTACATCACTTACTGGCAAGTTTTAATATTAGAAAAATGGACAAGAAACAGTAGTGTCAGCTGGATTTTCTGTCAATGGTTTGCTGATGGTTTTACATATTTGCTCAAGGTAAAGTGTCTTTAAGTACACTTTGTGACTAAAACTAGAGGAGCAGAAACAACTGCATCTATGTGACTGCTCTCTCTTCCCAGCAGGAAAGTAACACACTGCAAACCTCAGAATTTGCAATCACTCTCAAAAGCGTTCTGTTACATAGACTTAAATAATACTTCCGTGACTGATCAGAGAAAATAGTAACATTCTAGGGGCATTTAACAAAACTTCCTCAGCTAGTTTGCCAAGTTTTCCTAGTAAAACAATGAAAATCCTGGGAAATGACAGAGGCAGAACTTCCCTAATACCACTTTACACCTGCACTCCAGTCCTTTTCAGTCAGCTGGGCACTTTTCATGAGAATTAAAGTTACACATCTTATTTAAAATAAATACGGGAGATTGAGAAAGCGCTCTTTGTGATTATTCTGAATATTTGATATTTGCTAGATGGTTAGAACCAGGTTTATTTCTATTGCAGACTTAGGCCATGTCTACGCTAGCCAAAAACTTCGAAATGGCCACGCAAATGTCCATTTCGAAGTTTATTAATGAAGCGCTGAAATACATATTCAGTGCCTCATTAGCATGTGGGCTGCCGCTGCACTTCAAAATTGACACGGCTCGCCGCCGCACAGCTCGTCCAGATGGGGCTCCTTTTCAAAAGGACCCCAGCTACTTCGAAGTCCCCTTATTCCCATCTGCTCATAGGAATAAGGGGACTTCGAAATAGGTGGGGTCCCTTCGAAAAGGAGCCCCGTCTGGATGAGCTGCGTGGCGGCGAGCCGCGTCAATTTCGAAGTGCAGCGGCCGCCCACATGCTAATGAGGCACTGAATATGTATTTCAGTGCTTCATTAGTAAACTTCGAAATGGCCATTTGCTTGGCCATTTCGAAGTTTTTGGCTAGTGTAGACATAGCCTTATTTAATTAAAATAAATCCTTTAAAATGTCATGTTGCAGTTGCTTCATTGTTGCTCTCCATGGAGCCATTAATCTTTTCCTACTGACATGGCAGTGTCTCTTAAGAGTCAGGTAAACTTCAGGAGTCTGAGCAGTGAATCAGATTGCAAGCTGATGCCAACACAATTTGCTCTTCTTTCTCAGGAATGCCAAACTCCCAAAGGAGTTTAAAGAAGATAGTGTATGTTTTTCTCACACCATGAAAGTGTGTGTGTCTGGGGTGCAGATATGGGGAGGGGACCATCCTTTACTTTTAAATGAATGATGTGTTGTCTAGCAATGTACCAGCTTATGCCAAACTATCACCAAGCAGCAAAATGTCTGTCATAAGTATGAGTCAGATGTCTCCCCATGGTTTCTTACATGTGAGGGTACCTTTAGATTTCTCTTCCCTTCAGACTCTTTCCAATGTCTCTCCTCCTCTCCTAACCTCAGCTATCCCAGAACAAGAATCTGGATGACCACCCAATCAGCTTCCCAAGGTGTGGCTGAAAGACATATGAAGCTAATGTTGCCACTTTCATTGCAATGAGGTGTTTTTACCCTTCACTTGCTTTCCTAGCTCACAGTACTTGTCTTCCAAAGTTTGGTAGTGACAACTAAACTGTTAGTCCCTCCACTGATGAAGGACAAGAACATCTTAACTTACATAAGAACAGCTATCCTGGGTCAGCCCACAGGTCCATCTAGCCCAGTATCTTGTCTGCCAACAGTTGTCAATGCCAGGTGCCCCAGAGGAGGTGAACTGAAGACAATGATCAAGCGATTTGTCTCCCGCCATCCATCTCCCGCCTTCGACAAAAGGCTAGGCACCATACCTTACCCTTGCTAGTAGCCGTCTATGGACCTAACCTCCAAATATTTATTGAGCTTTTTTTTAAACTCTGTTAGAGTCCTGGCCTTCACAGTGCCCTCTGGCAAGGAGTTCCACAGGTTGACTGTGCACTGTGTGAAGTAAAACTTTCTTTTATTAGTTTTGAACCTGCTACCCATTAATTTCATTTGGTGTCCTCTAGTTCTTATATTATGGAAACAAGTAAATAAATTTTCTGTATTCACTTTCACTTTCTGTGTTCACTTTCACCATTCATGATTTTATATGCCTCTATCATATCGCCCCTCAGTCTCCTCTTACATTGTATTGGACTCTGCAAGGTATGAGTAACTCGGCCATGCTTTGGAGAGCACCAGCTTGCACTGAAAGCCATAGGCCCACTAAGTGAGAAAAGTTAGCTCGTCACACAAACTACTCCCATCCTGCATTTGTCCTATATCCCAAATTGGCTCTCCCCATAGAAAAACAGCAGACGCAGAACAAAAGCTTGGGAAAAGAGGGGGTTCAGCTCAGGCAATTTTTCTCTAGACTGTTCTGTTAGGCTACGTCTACACGTGTCCCAAACTTCGAAAGGGCCATGCAAATGGCCATTTCGAAGTTTACTAATGAAGCACTGAAATGCATATTCAGCACTTCATTAGCATGTGGGCGGCAGCGGCGCTTCGAAATTGACGCGCCTTGCTGCCGCGCGTTTCGTCCAGACGGGACTCCTTTTCGAAAGGACGCCACTTACTTCGAAGTCTCCTTATTCCCATGAGCTCATGGGAATAAGGGGACTTCGAAGTAGGTGGGGCCCTTTCGAAAAGGAGCCCCGTCTGGACGAAACGCGCGGCAGCAAGGCGCGTCAATTTCGAAGCGCCGCTGCCGCCCACATGCTAATGAAGTGCTGAATATGCATTTCAGCGCTTCATTAGTAAACTTCGAAATGGCCATTTGCATGGCCATTTCGAAGTTTGGGGCACGTGTAGACACGGCCTTAGAGTGCAGGGACTTTCTCCTTCATTGAGTCAAGTGGTTTCTGTGGATGCATTAGGCATGCAGGTGGCAGCCATCTTCTCTGATGTCTTGTTGTGCTTCTGGGATCTTTTGCCCACCCCATAGCTCCTTGGCAAAAAGTCTCCACTCCCTGGCCCTAGAACTTTTTCAAAGTGGAAGTTCCAATATGTGGAGAAGTCTCTGCAGACAGCCCAAGTTAACCTACACCAGTGATTCCATACTGGCTGCCTCCCCCTGCTTTCCTGTTCTTCCCTCTCCCTTTCCCCAGGGAACGCAAGGTAACTGTGCTACCCAGGCTTTGCAGCAGAGGAAGATCTGCACGTGGGCTGTGGGAAGGCAGGCTCTGAAATCCATTGTCATCCTTGGCTTTACTTTTGAAGGGGAATGAAAAGTTTTAGAGGCAAAAGTGAGTTTTTTTCTGTATTGGGCCTCCTGGTAGCACTCCATACCACAGGGTTGATAAAGTTAGTGTAGGTCACGCGTAGTCACATTGTGCTCCACGGCTGGGCTGTCAGGCTCAAGCTCAACCTCAGTTTTAGCTGAGGATACGATAAGTATTAATCCCCACCGGCACTGTGCAGCACTGCCCCTGGAACAGGAACATGGACACAAATAGCACTCTGGCATCCAAGGAGAGGGATGATGAATAAACAGCTCTGCAGAAGGACAGTACTAGCCACTCACTGTCAAGCAGTGAGACTAGCATCATATCTGCCACTATGGTGGCACAGTTCCTTAGTATGAGACAGCCCAATCCTGATCAGAGCATCTATGAATTACATGATGAATAATACTCTGCAGGAATGAAATGAGGGTGACTCACTTTCAGACCCCAGTCTGATTTTTCTGAATGTCTCAAACTTCAGGTGTGTTCAGACTGTGGGGTTGTCTCAGAAATTCTCTAAGATGGCTACTAGATGGTGAGGAGCGGGTATAAACATGACAGGCGAATATGTTCCTTAGGACTATGTACTATGTTGTAGAGAACACTACAGTGAAAGATTCAAGTGTCTGCAAATGTTCATCATAACTCAGTTAAGCTGGAAAGCAGGGATCTCAACATTTGTCTGAGGGCCAATGTCAGTCTCAAATCCTCCTAGTGGGCCACGTGGCACCCCTCTCTGACAAGGCTTGGAAGAGGAGTGTCTCCAAATGCTCCCCTTCACCCCCACCACCATCATCGTCTACCTGCATCTGTTTCCCTCCGGCTGTGTGTCCCTCAGCCCCACCTATTGCCCCCAGGTGATTTAAACCACTTCTTCCAGGGCCACCTTTGGTAGCAGAGTGGGGCTAGAGTGGCTTCCACGTGCTAGCTCCATGCTGCTCGTGGTGTAACAGCAACAAGTGGAACCAAACGTGGGACCTCTGGAGCTTAATTCGTGAGCCTCCACTGACAGAGCTAAAAGCTGCCTCTCAGCTAAGGCTGTATGTGGAGGGGACTCATTCTCTCTCTCTGCAAGTGGTCTACATGCCACTACATGAGACAGTGACCCACACCCAGTAGGTCTGTGGGTTTCACTGGCACATCCCTGTGGGGAGGTGAGCACAGAGCTGTCCACTCCCAGTAACCCTGGCAGGTTCTTTAAACTCTATAACCTGTATAATCCCATTTTTAATAAAGAAATTGGAGAAACAAAGCACATAAGGAGGCACCAAGATTCAAACCCCTGATCTTCAGAGCACCAGAAAAGACTTCTACCCCTTCAGCTGAAAGAGAAACTGTTAGCTCCTATGTCGACTTACCTGCAGGCGGAGACTTGACACATGCTTTGCTAATGAATTACACAACTATTTGCAAGATGACAGTAGACTGTTGGAAGTTCATGTCAACAGTAGAATGCCAGGATTCTTTCCTGGCTCACAGAGACAAGCGTCATCTGGTAATTAGCGTGGTAGATAGTGTGACAAAGTCAGTCCAGTTCCTGGGGCTCCATCCTCTGACCAGTCCACTAGGACCTCTAAAGGGCCCTGTTGCCCTTGCTGGGGCGAGGGGTGGCCTGGGGGGAACCCGACCCCCACCCACTCGTGCCAGGTTCTGGCCCAGGGACCCTGTGCAGCTGCCGGTGGGAGGATCTGACTCCCTTGGTCCTTGGCACACCAACTTTCCTCCCTGGGCCACTTCCCCAGATGATTCCCCCTGTACCTTCTCCAGACTGTAGCAGTCCCAGGCCTTCTCTCTTGATCTTGTAGGAGCTCCTGCTCTCTCTCTGTGATCTCTGGTGTTCCTGTTGTTCTCCTCTATTATTCTCAAACCTGTTCTCTCTCACTTTCTCTCCCATACCCTGCCCACGGTGGAGGGTTTTAAAGGCCTCTCATTGGCCTGGTCATTGGGACCAGCTGGCTTTAATTAGGCTAAGCTGCCTCCCACTCAGATGCCTCTGATTGCCCTGCTTGTTTGGGCTTCGTTCATTCACCCTGGCCCTGCCACAGTAGCAATATACTAGCCAACTTCAGTCTTGATATGCTCATTCCAAGAAGCAGGGTGGTTGAACAGATAAGACTAGAGTCTGCCTAACATAACCACATACAGTCACTCAGTTATGAGCAGGAGCTGTATAAGAAACAGGCATGGACGCACATGTCAGTGCGTGGAAATGCTGAGGCCAGCAACAAAGGTTCCCCAATGGTTTGGTTATTTACTGGAGCTACTTCCCAGCACTTCAGTGCCAGGCAGTGTTTCAGGTTGTGTTCCAACAAAGCAGTTTTAAGGCAAAGATAAAGAAGTACAGATGTCAGCTAAGATATCTTGAGGCCAAATACCAGAGAAGCAGAATTAACTATGTTCATAGCGCAGCTCAAGCCTCAAACCAGGTGTCCTCATTTCCACTGACTGGCAAAACAGTATTTCTGAACCACTGTGCAGTGCCAATGCACACGAGAGTCTTTGTCCAAAGTGCAGGGAGGTTACCTACCCAGCTTACTTGAGACACTGTTTTAAGAATAATCTCTGTAGAAGGAGCAGCTGGAGGGATGCCAAAATCGCTGTGACTGGACCTTTTGTCTTAGTAAATGTTCCATTGCTGGAAATAATTTTCCTCTAATAATAAATAAACTCATCTTCTTTTCCAAGTGCACAGTTAAGCCTTCTAAAGCAACGCTCGCTCACTGCTGCTATTCATTTGAATTCTTGAAATGAAGAAAGAACTGCTCGTTGTTGGTTACGGCTGATGGAATTGGCCATGTTTCAACCTTTTGTAACATGCAAGAGTTTCTTTCATCCCGTAAAAGGAAGCCCTAGAAAAATAACCAGGAGACCCAACTGCCACTAAGTATAATGGACATAGGGTGGCAGTGAAATGCCTCAACAGCATCTCTTCTTCAAAATGGCCAAAGGATTTTAGTTTTTCTACCTACAAAAAGGAGGGAGGAGAGGGTAATTCATTTCTTTTCTTGGGCGGGGAATGCCAGTCACATCGAAATGGAAACTTTGGTTGAGGCTTATAATGCAGACCAATGTTCACTTTAGGATGACGTTGAAACTATTAAATGTATTGCTTGGGACCTACGTAGCATTTTGACCCAGGTTTCCAGAGAAGAAAGGGTAAGTACATTCCCAGCTCCAGTTACAGTTGTAAATAATGTAAACAGCCCAGAAACACATATCCCTGTGGAAGTTTTGTCACAGACATGCTGTGCCACTTTTGGAGAGAGCAGACTTGGATGGAAAAGGGCTAGGGCATCAAACCTGAAGCAGTTGTCAGTCTTTGTTAAACACAAAGCTTAAAGGTCTCTGAACTATAATATAATCTATCACCAATTTACTGTCTTCAGTAAGCCAATGGTGGGCAGGACTCACATTATGAAAATATCATTTAAGAAAATTATTACTGACATTTATTTAAGGAACTATTAAAATAAAGTGAAGCCTACAAAGGTCCAGGAAAAAATAAAAATCTACATTTTCAACTCATTTCTTCTATCAGCTGCAAAAGTTTGGGACACACTCCAGAATAAGTTCATTTCTTGTATCCAACATTTTCACTCAGTCCAAAATACTTAATGGCAGCTTACATTTGTCCCAAAAGTTCGTTTGTATTATTCTTCCTGCTGCAGCTGAGTATTTTGAGTTGTAAATAAAAATCCTTGATTGCACAAGATGTGCAGAGTCCCAAAATCAGTGGGCATCAAAGGAAGTTAATGAGAGAAGGAAGGAAACCGAAGAAAGCTCCTCACAGACAGCTTTTCAATAAACTAATTTTACCACTAAAAGACCAAATACTAGCCATGGTCTCACTCCACAAAATTAGCATCCAAATCCAAACGTCTCCAAAGCGTGAGGTGTGGCTTGGAGTTACTATCCCAGTTTGGGCTCACCTCTGCTGGAATTCCTAATTTAGGTAGACAGACACCTTCCCCTGTTAACAGGCAGATGGTGGATAGTTGTAGTCTTTCTAGGGGGATAACATTACAAAGTTTACTTAGGAGTCCTGGGTTTTTTTCCATCTGCTCATAGGATAATTGTGCATTGGCTAGACTGGCAAATTTGGACTTTAGAGGATGTACATTTTTTTGCATGGGCAGAGCCGAAGGTTCTTGTAATATAGGACATGGTTTGTTTTAGTTCTTTCCTGTGAACTTACAGGTGAATGGTTTTGATATTATGCAAGGCCAAGGTTGTACATAAGAATTTCATCATTGTATCATTTCTGGGATACCATTGCCTTTTTTTCGATGGATGGCTGCCAGGTAGGTATATGATATGTCCAAAGGAGCCATCATATTCATTTGTGGGGAACAGTGTGGGGAAGACTGACTTGCAAGCAAAGATCCTGTTTCCACGTAAATATAGAATTAAGCAACCTGTAGTTTAAATTCACATTAAGTCTGTGCTTTGTAATTTAGAATTCTCTCCTTTCTGTGGTTCTGATGAGGGCCTGGCACATTGTATTCAGAAAGGACTATATTACAGAGAAGACTGATGAACGCTGAAGCCAGAATGAAAAACAGTGCTGGTCAGTTTCCCCGCTCCTGTGAGTGGCAGGGAGCTGTGGCTTGGCTCCTGGCCACCGCTGACAGAAGCAGGGAAACAGAGCAGTGCAGCAGTGCTGGTCAATTTCCCTGCTCCTTTCAGTGGCAGGGAGGTGGTGCCTGGCTCCAGGTGGTGCTGGTCAGTTTCCCGGCTCCCTGAGCGGCAGGCAGCCCGGAGCCAGACGCAAGCTCCCTGCCGCTCAGTGTTGCATTAGCCCAGGATAAGCACAACGCGAGCATGTGTATCTCGGAGTTCTACTGTAGTGATAGAGGACAGAACAAGCAGCAATAGTCTCAAGTTACAGAACAGGAAGTGTCGGTTGGATATTAGGAAAAACTATTTCACTAGGAGGATGGTGAAGCACTGGAATGCATTAGCTAGAGAGGTGGTGGAATCTCCATTCCTACACATTTTTAAGTCCTGGCTTGACGGAGTTCTGGCTGGGATCATTTAGTTAGTGTTGGTCCTACTTTGGGCATGGGGCTGGACTTGAAGACCTCCTGAGGTCCCTTCCAGCACTAGGATTCTATGATTCAACAATCTTCAACTTGGAAATAGTGATCATAATATAATAACATTTAACATTCCTGGGGTGGAAAGAACATCTCAGCAGTCCAACACTGTGGCATTTAATTGCAGAAAAGGGAACTATGCAAAAATGAGAAGGTTAGTTAAATGGAAAGTAAGAGGTACGATGACTAAAGTAAAATCCCTGCAAGCTTCATGGAAACTTTTCAAAGAAACGATAATAGAGGTCAAATTTAAATGTATGCCCCAAATTTAAAAAAACCACAGTAAAACACCCAGTAAAGAGCCACCGGGGCTTAACCACTTAAAAGAAGCAGTGAGAGATTAAGAGGCATCTTTTTAAAAGTTGAAGTCAAATCCTAATGAGGAAAATAAAAAGGAGCATAAACATTGCCAAATTAAATGTAAAAGTGTGATAAGAAAAGCCAAAAAGGAGTTTGAAGAACCGCTAGCCAAAAACTCAGAAAGCAATACCAAAATGTTTTTAAGTATATGAGAAGCAGGAAGCCTGCTGAACAACCAGTGGGCACCTAGGTGATTGAGATACAAAAGGAGCACTCAAAGATGACAAAGTCATTGCAGAGAAAATTAATTCTTTGCTTCAGTCTTCACAAATGAGGATGTTAGGGAGATTCCCACACCTGAGCTGTCCTCTGTAGGTGACAAATCTGAGGAATTGTCCGAGACTGAGGTTACATTAGAGGTTTTGGAACTGACTGATTAACTTAACAGTAACAAGTCACTGGGACCAGATGGTATTCATCCAAGAGTTCTGAAAGAGCTCAGATGTGAAATTGCAGAACTATTAACTGTGGTTTGCAGCCTACCCTTTAAATCAGCTTCTGTATTCAATGACTGGAAGATAGCTAATGTGATGCCAATATTTAGAAAGGGCTCTAGAGGTGATCCCAGCAATTGCAGACCAGTGAATCTAACGTCCCTACTGGGCAAATTAGTTGAAAGCATAGAAAAGGATGAAATTGTCAGACACATAGCAGAACATAATTCGTTGGGCAGAAGTCAACATGCTTTCTGTAAAGGGAAACCCTGTCTTACTAATCTGTTGGAGTTCTTTGTAGGTTTCAACAAATGTGGATAAGGGGAAACCAGTAGATATAGTGTACTTTGATTTTCAGAAAGCCTTTGACAAGATCCCTCACCAAAGGCTCTTACATAAATTAAGTTGTCATGGGTTAAGAGGGAAGATCCTTTCATGGATTGAGAACTGGTTAAAAGGCAGGAAAGAGAGGGTAGGAATTAAATGGTAAATTTTCAGAATGAAGCGGCGTTCCCCAAGGGTCAGTCCTAGGACCCATCCTATTCAACTTTTTCATAAATGATCTTGAGAAAGGAGGAAACTGTGAGCTGGCAAAGTTTGCAGATGATACTAAACTTCTCAAGGTAGTTAAGACCACAGCAGACTGTGAAGAACTTCAGAAAGATCTCACAAAACTGACTGACTGGGCAATAAAATGGCAAATGAAATTCAATGTGGATAAATGCAAAGTAATGCACATTAGGAAAACTAACCCCAGTGATACATCCAGCGTGATGGGGACTAATTTAGCTACGACTAATCAGGAAAGAGATCTTGGAGTCATAGCGGACAGTTCTCTGGAAACATAAAAGCAGTTGTGCAGCGGCAGTCAAAAAAAGCACACAGGCTGTTAAGAATCATTAAAAGAAGGATGGAGAATAAGATGGAGAATATCTTCCTGCCCTCATATAAAACCCTGGTACACCCACTTCTTGAATACTGCGTACAGATGTGGTCGTCTTATCCAAAAAATACATATTGGCACTGGAAAAGGTTCAGAAAAGGGCAACTAAAATGGTTAGAGGTTTAGAACTGGTCCCATATCAAGACAAATTAAAGAGACAAGGACTTTTCATCTTAGGAAAGAGGGGACTAAGGGGGGATATGTTAGAGGTGTATAAAATTATGAGTGCTGTGGAGAAAGTGAACAAGGAAAAATTACGTACTTGTTCCCATAATATCAGAACTAGAGGACGCCAAATGAAATTAATGGACAGCAGGTTTAAAACAAATAAAAGGAAGTGCTTCACATAGCGCACAGTCAACCTGTGGAACTCTTTGCCAGAGGAGGCTGTGAAGGCTTTGACTATGGCAGCATTTAAAAAAGAGCTAGATAAATTCCTGGAGGTTAGGTCCATTAATGGCTACGAGCCAGGATGGGTAAGGAATGGTGTCCCTAGTCTCTGTTTGTCAGAAGCTGAAGATGGATGACAGGAGAGAGATTGCTTGATCATTGCCTGTTCAGTCCACTCCCTCTGGGGCACCTGGCATTGGCCACTGTCAGCGGACAGGCTACTGGGCTGGATGAACCTTTGGTCTGACCCAGTATGGCCATTCTTATGACCCTCTCTCTAGCTCCACACAAGCAGGCAGCGCCTAGGCCCAGGGCAACAGCCCTACATCAGGCAGATGTCAGCTAAGATATCGTGAGGCCAAACAACAGATTGATTTAGTAAAAGTCACAGACAGGTCACAGCTTCCATGACTTTTTTCTTTTCTCCCCATGATCTGTCTGTGATGTTTACTAAAATATCCATGACCAAATCTCAGACTGATCATAGAATCATAGAACACTAGAACTGAAAGGGACCTCAAAAGGTCATCGAGTCCAGTCACCTGCCCTCCTGGCAGGACCAAGTGCCATCTAGACTAAGTGTGTGACGCATAACATCTTTAAGATACATGGCTTTATCCCTGCCCACACAGCTTGAACCTTTATGCAAGGTCTAATCGCACCTCTTCATTACTGCACCATACTTCATTGGCCTTGACAAATGGATTTTTGCCCTGCCCATATCCATTCAGCATGCTACTGCAACAACCATTCTCCCACTCCATCGTTTTGACTGTGTCACCTCCTCCATTTGAATCCCTTCTCAGGCATCTGCTCTCTCTCTCATCAGAGCTAATGGCCTTCACAGTCAATCCACCCTACCTAGCACCTCTGATTCACTGCTGAGCTGTTGATGCTACCTGTAGTCAACCCATGAGGCCAGCCTGCATTGTTCATTCATTGCATTTTCAAACAAGCACTGAAGTGCTTTCTGCCACCTGGCCCCTCACTCGAGGGAGGAGCTCCCCATCAAACACTTGGGAAACTCACTTATCCACCTTCAGAATCCTCCTCCTCCTCTGTGAGGCCTATAAGAAGCTCAACAACAGTTAGGCTGCTAGCGTGTTGAACCCATCACGCCAACCAATACACTCATTGCTCACTTGTATTCCACAGTCTATCACATATGCCACCTTTGTGAGTTCCCAGTGGGTTCGCCAAGATTAGAAAGGCCCAGGCACAAAATGAGCTCAAATTAGCTGTAACATAAAGGGCAACAAGAAGTCATTCTATAAATATTTTATAAGGAAGAGGAAGACCAAGGACAGGGTAGGCCCACTACTCAGGGAAGAGGGAGAAACAATATCAGGAAGCTTGAAAATGGCAGAGGTGCTTAATCACTTCTTTGTTTTGGTCTTCACCATGAAGGCCAATGCAGAAATGCCTAACATAATGCATGCGAGTGGGAAGGGGGTAGGTTTAGAGGGTAAAATACATAAAAACAAGTTAAAAATTACTTAGAAAAATTAGATATTTTCAAGTCACAAGGGCCTGATGAAATGCATCTTAGAATACTTAAGGAGCTGATAAAGGAAGTTTCTGGCCCTTTAATTATCATCTTTGAAAAGCCCTAGAAATTGGGACAGATTCCAAAAGACTGGAAAAGGGCAAACATAGTGCCCATCTACAAAAAGGGAAAAAAGAACAACCCAGGAAACTACAGACCAGTCAGTTTAACTTCTGTACCAGGAAAGATAATGGAGCAAATAATTAAGGAATTCACCTGCAAACATCTGGATGAAAATGATAGGTAACAGCCAGCATGGTTTTGTAGAGAACAAATCATTGCAGACCAATCTGATAGCACTTTTTGACGGGATAACAAGTCAGGATAAGGCAGAGGCGGTGGATGTGGTATACCAAGACTTTAGTAAAGCATTTGACACGGTCTCACATCATCTTCTTATCAATAAACTAAGCAAATACAACTTCGATGGGGCCAATATAAGGTGGGTGCATAACTGACTGGTTAACCATTCTCAGAGAGTAGTTAACGGTTCACAGTCAAACTGGAAGGGCATAACAAGTGGGGTTCTGCAGGGATCTGTTTTAGGACCAGTTCTATTTAGATATTGGCATAGACAGTTTGCAGATGATACCAGGCTGGGAGGGGTTGTATCTGCTTTGAAGAACAGGCTCATAATTCAGAATGATCTGGACAAACCAGCGAACATAAGAACAGCCATACTGGGTCAGACCATAGGCCCTTCAAGCCCGCTATCCTGTCTTCCAACAGTCGCCAATGCCAGGTGCCCCAGAGGGAATGAACAGAACAGGTAATCATCAAGTGATCACTTCCCTATTACCCATTTCCAGCGTCTTGCAAACAGAGGCTAGGAACTCCATCCATGCCCATCATGGCTAATAGCCATTGATGGACCTATCCCCCATGAACTTATCCAGTTCTTCTTTAAACTCTATCATCTTGCTTCACAACATTCTCTAGCAAGGAGTTCCACAGGTTAAATGGTCTGAGGTAAACAGGATGAAGTTTAATAAGGACAAATGCAAAGTACTCCACTTAGGAAGAAACAGTCAAGAATGGGAAGTGACAGTCTAGGAAGGAGTACTGTGGAAAGGGACTTAGGGGTCATAGTGGACAACAAGCTAAATATGAGTCAACAGTATGATGCTGTTGCCAAAAAAGCAAACATGATTCTGGGATGTATTAACAGGAGTGTTTTGAGCAAGACACGAGAAGTCATTCTTCTGCTCTACTCAGTGCTCATTAGGCCTCAATTGGAGTATTACGTCCAGTTCTGGGCACCACACTTCAAGAAAGATGTGAAGAAATTGGAAAAGGTCCAGAGAAGAGCAACAAGAATAATTAAAGGTCGAGAGAACATGAGCTATGAGGGATGACTGAAAGAACTGGGCTTGTTTAGTTTAGAAAAGAGAAGGTATAGGGGGGACATGATAGCGGTTTTCAAGTACCTCAAAGAGGGTTACAAAGAGGAGGGAGAAAAATTATTCTCCTTGGCCTCTGAGGATAGGAGAAGGAGCAATGAGCTTAAACTGCAGCAAGGGAGGTTTAGATTAGACATTAGGAAAAGCTTTTTACCTGTCAGGGTGGTTAAACACTGGAATAAGTTACCTAGGGAGGTTGTGGAATCTCCATTGCTGAAGTATTTAAGAGCAGGTTAGACAGACACCTATCAGAGATGATCTAGATGGTGTTTGGTCCTGCCAAGAGGGCAGGGAACTGGACTTGATGACCTCTTGAGGTCTCTTCCAGTTCTAGTGGTCTATGATTCTTTGATTCCACTCTGCAGCAGGCCCAGGCCCACTCTGTCTCTTTCCCCCAAGGGCCTCTTCCCATGCCATCTCCACCCTTTTCTGGTCCTGCCTTGTCCCACCCCTCCCCAGCCTCTTCCTACTCCATCCTGCCTCCTGCATGCTACCCAACAGCTGACCACAGTGGGCAGAAGGTTCTAGGAAAGGGAGAAGATGACTGGTGGGACTGGGCAGAAGGAGAAGGAGCTGCTTGATGGAACAGTCAGTGGTTTTATTATTGCAGAGTCCCAATTGTTTTCCCTGTATGTGCTCCAACACTGGAGCACTCACAGAGTTGACGCCTACAGTCTGCATGCATCTACTGCCTCTTCTGTTATACTTAGTAAGTACTTTTGAACCAGGGACCCTCTTTGTGTTCAGCATTTGTACAATACCTAGCACTGACGGGTCCTTGGATGCTAGGTCTCCTGGGCATTACATTAATATAGACATTAAAGTTAATATCCCCATCTCCCCACAAGTAGATCTGCAACGTAAAAGCAACTTCCTCCCATTGAGAACGCAAAATAAAAGCAAGGGTGAAAAAAAATAACCTTAATCTGTCAGGCAGAGAAAATATTATTTAAAAGTTATAAAAATGTCTAGCAACCTGGGACTTCCCTTTTATCTCCACAGACTCCTCCTGCCCCCAAAGCAGAGGGCCCTACCGCTTGAGCTAAAGGAGTTAATCTCCATACGTTATGAGCAGTACACAGCCACTGACACAGGTGAGTAGTTCTCAGTCTGACCAATAGACAGTAATAGTAGCTCTACACACCAGTCAGTACAATATACATACGTATCTCCTGGCCCCAGCACAATCTTATCTGTTGTCAACCCTCTCTGAAATAGAAAGTATTGACTGTCATTCCCAGCAAGAGATTAAGAGGGCCACCAGGGGATATTATGCATCTGACCTGGAAACCAGATTTTTAATATATGTTGTCTTTCATGGTAGACTCTCAACTTAATTTAGAACACATTACCATGAATGACAGAGGAAATATACTATACTATTTTTCTTTCGACAGCATAAGAGTTATAAAAAATACAGGCTTTTAATCCTCCATTAGCCCCTTTTGCACAGTGCAGACTGTGAATCATCCATTCAAAGGAGGAAGTGACAAGAGAAGAATTATGGTGGCAGGATCTGTCACTACCTCCCTCCTGGGTAATAAATCCACATGCTTTCAGTTTCCATGCTCAGACTTGAAAAAATATATAATATATATATACCACACAGAAGCTAGAAAAGCAAAATATGCATTATGATCCGGCCTTGCCCAATGACAAGGAACATTTCTGTCTTGGGCATAATAAATTATATATAATTTATATCTAAAATATGTTGAAATGTTACTAGTGGAACAACTTTAATATTATTCCTTACAACTATTGAATTGCATAAAATTCAGTACGCACCATAATCTTGCTCATTTAAGTTAATACTTGGGAGACCAGTTGCAAAAGATTGAATTTTATAAATTAGTGAATGAACAGACACAGTTAAAAAGCAAGAACCTAATCATAAAATATACTGCAACCTTCCAGAATTTTATGGGACATGCTGGGTCAGTTATTATTATCCCAATGACATCCTTATTTTTTCAAGTGTTGAAGCACATCACAACCTGCAGATGTGGAGTATCTTAGAAAGGCTTTGCCCATGCCACCTGTAGGAAATACCAATACCAGTTCCACCAGGACACAGTAAAATTTCTTGATCTTCCCTGAAGAACTGGCCATGAATCCACAAAAAGACAGCCATTGTCAGCTAGAGGTCACCCAGGGACACCCAGAAGTTGCATCACTTTTGGGGCTTTGCCAATTTCTGTAGGTGGCTCATCAATGATTTCTAAGAAATGGTTGCTCCTGTAACGAGCCTCCCACAGAAAGCAGCCCATTGTGCTTGATCCACAGAAGTGCAAGCAGCTTTTAAGTGCTAAAAGCAGACATTTGTCACTGCTCCCATTTTTGATCACCCCGATCTGGGCTGATGATTTACAATAGAAGCAGATGCTTCCAACTTTCCACTGGGAGAAGTCCTCTCCCAAATGGCAGCATCCCAGGGTCAGCTTCACCTTTGGACCTTTTGCTCATGCAAGCTCACCCGGCAGAGTAAATCTAGGATATCCTCAAAAAACAACTGCTGTCCATAAAAACTGCCTTCAAAGCACGAGCACATCTCCTGGAGGGGGCGGGGTTCCCAGTCCAAGTCCTCAACAACAACAAAACTTGGAATTCCTGAAGAACAGGACTTCTATGCCTGAACTAAAACCTCCTGTGCAAACCCACTTGGCCTCCTTCAGCCCTTGCCCTGTCCTCTCTGATGTTGACCCCATTTGTCAATATGCTCAGATGTGGGGCTACCCCCTCCCTAGGGTACACCACACTTTCAGTTGTAGTTGATCCCCGGAAAAAGAGGTTGTGCTTTATACCGAATCATGGACTTCCCACTGCCAAAGAAACAAGACAGGCTGTTCAAAGACTGCATATTTATTCCCCGTGCTGACTTCATCTATAACTCCACAACCCAGCAGACACATTTATTTGTAAATTATTGGTTCTGTCCTTAGTGTCAACGCCAAAATCCCCAGCAACTCACCCATACCTACCTTTATTGACCTCAATGCCCATGTCCACCAAGGACATCAGGAATTCAGGTGCAGCTTAGAAGAGGCTAAGACAGCATACAAATGCCCTGCCAGACTGACATCATCAGCTATTCCCCACTGCTTATCAAAATAAGCGATAAGGTTTTGCTGTCTGCTCAAAACCTTTGCTCCATTTGTGCGTCTTGATCACAAATAACTAGACCCATTTGTGATCACAGACCAACTTAACTCAGTAACCTTTGGACTGCAGATCAAGAATCCCTTAAGATCTGTCCCATGTTCCACATCTCGCTCCTGTAAACTTTTGTCAAAAATCCCTTCCAACACCACACTGCTCCTTTGCCAATAACTGGGCAGGAACAAGAGGAATATGTGGTCCAGCACATTTTAGACCCTAGTGGTTGATTGACTGGGTAGGATAAGGATCACAGAAGCAGTCATGGGAACCTGTAGAACATGCCCATGCTCAATTTCCTGTATGCTTCCACTGGGCATGTCCTGAGAAACCCACTCCTATGGCTATTAAGAGGCAACCCCCCACAGAAAGCTGTGCTGTCAGGGGCCAGACCAGCTAGGATCAGCTGCTGGCCTGTTCCATGACTAAATCTGCTGCTCGGCAACCAATAAGCTCAGCTACACTGTCTTGGAATTGATGGAGTAGCCACAGCCGAGGACTGGCTGCTGGTTTAGCAGTCTGGTTTATAAGCCTGACCCTCACAGCAGTTCAGCAACTACTCAACTTTTTCTCTGCCTGCAGCTACCCTTACCCTTGTCCCAGCTCTGCTTCACCTTGCTTCCAGTCCTTGTTTCCCTCTGGCTTCTGACTCTGGCTGCTATCCCCATCTCTGCCACTGGCTTACAAAACCAGTTGATGCTCCAGCACTGGTGTTCAATTTATGTCTCTCTGGTATCAACCCTCATCTTTCCATCTGGCCTACAATTCTGGTTTACTCTCCAGCGCTCCCACTTAGCATCAGTCCCTCCAATATCAACTCTTGGCTCATTCCTGGACTCTACTTACCTTGGACCCAAGGGTGGGCATTCTAACCAGATCCAACCACTGCTTAATTTCATCAAGCCCACAACACATCTCCATACTACAGGCCAGAGGGCCTGGCTTGCCCCTAGGGATGCTCCTCATCCCCAGCGCCAGCTCCATAGCTCCCATTGCCTGGGAACTGTGGCCAATGGGATCTGCGGGGGTAGCACCTGCTGGTAGGGTGTGGGGGGGGCACACCAGGCAGCACCACCTGGCCCCTCCAACTAGCAGTCTGACATGATGGCCACTTCCAGAAGTAGTGTGGGATGGGGTCGGGTCAGGCAGGGAGTCTGCGTTAGACCCACTGCATCTCTGCCTTGTTTAAGTGCTACAAACTCCAAGCCGCTGGGGCAAGTTGGAAACCTATCTGTGCCCCAGCCGCCGTCCCATCCCTAACCCCACTCCCACTCTCTAAACACCTTGTTCCCACCCCCAGGCCCCTCCTGCACCCCAAGCCTATTATCCACAGCCCAACCTCAGAACCCATGCTCCCAACTAGAGTCCTCACCCTGTCCACATTCAACACCGTGCTCCAGCCTGGAGCCCCCTCCCACATCCTAAATCCCTCATTTCTGGCCCCGCTCAGACTCTCAGTCCCACCATGGTGCTGGAGATGTTAGCATGGCTCACCCCATTGGTGGGGATGGGGGAAGTCCTGAGCCTCTCCCCACTTCCACCTTCCCATGGGGCTGTGCGTGGCCCACAATTGATTTCCCCTGCCCCATGGGTCACTGGCCTCAATAGAAAATAGTTCTGTACCCCTGCTCTAACCAGTAGGTATGACCACTGACAGCCTAGTCAATTGCACTAATATTAATACTTGACCAGAGGAATTGAACTGAGTCCACCCACAACTTATACACAGAGCAGGGAACTGCTCTGAGATATTAACACCTTGTTACTGCTGTCCTGGGCCAGAATTTCAACGCTCTGGGTCTCTGAAGGTCAAAAAGGATTTTTGCTAACACTCAGTAGAATTTGGGTAATAAATATGTAGGCTTCGCACTTCTCTTACAACAGCTTGATGTTTCTTATTGTTAAGGAGGAGGCAGCTCTGCTGACTGATGCATCATCCCTGCAGAAATTAATTACAACAGCTTGTACACATCTAGTGTCCTTCACTGCAGTGTCTGTACAGAGCAAAACACGAAACATATTATTAGTGTCTGGGGCCAATTAAATTCTGTTGTGTGGGGAGGTTTGCCTGGAACTCATCAGAGTACTCCACTTGGAGATTTTGTTGTTGGTAGCTTAGTGATCAATTTAAACAGCGCTGTTCACTTCTGCCATTTAGGGATCACAGAGTAACATGAGGACCGGAAACATCTGGGAAGATGTTGAGAGTGGCTGATGGAGACTTTGTCAAACAGAATTTCAAGGCACCTCTTGGTGATAATTCACTCTCCATTTAGAAAGAAAATAATGAGAGTCGCTTTCTTCTGAACGGCACGCAATGTAATAGTCACCACCATGTCTTCATCTGTAACTTCCCAGCAATAGTGCTTCAGCACCAAAAGCCTGAGTACAGTAATAGAATTTTACAAGCAGGAGCCTCACCCCCCATTGACAAGCACCTGACTCCCAGACAGCAGCACTAGGCACAAAGTAAGGTGCAGCTGAGGCACAGAAACAGGTATCTGGTGCTTTTGGGTTCTGTTTGTAAGCGCAGAACAGACTCTGCAACAATACAACAAACCGATGAAAGAGTGATGTGAGTGAGAGAAATACGAGCTGGGCTGGTAGCACAGCCTCTTGAGAAAGAGCATTCAAGCACTAACCTCATCTTTCTGCCCTCTTACTACACAATTCCTTCCACCCCAATCCCAAGTACCTTCCTCTGCTGCCCGCCCATCAAGGGAAGAGATGCTCTCGGATGTGGGGAGCTGTGCCAGTTCTGGCCAAGTTGCTCTTTTCAAATGTTACAGATTTGTTTGTACCATGGCACTACCAAGCCTCAGAGAGTAAATATTTCGGGGAATTTTTTTTGAACCAGTGTCAGAAAACCCACCTTTACTAACCAGGAATCATTTGCAGTAAGAAGTGTGGTTACTGGTGTGCCTTGGTTATACTCACAGCTAACACAATCCCAACTGAAGTCAACAGAAGGAGCACCATTGTCTTGCCATTGACTCAAGGGGCATTGAATCACGTCTTTAATCTCTACATATCAAAGGACTGTCAGGGATACCAGACTAAAACATCACTAGCCTTCTAGCCATTAGCATGTTCATCTCTTGCTCTAGAACAGTACACCATTTTGGGGAGGATGAATCTGATAGCAATTTAACTTTATCAGTGCTAATTGGCTCGTGTGATATTATAGGTGAGGATGAAGCAGTACTGGTATCCATGATGGTCTGTGGGGACCCATGGACTCCTCAGTACTTGTGGGGGGGGGAATGTGGGCAATGAAGGGCTCAGGGGTTTCAGGAGTTGAAGTGTGTTTATCACTAATCTGCAAGGGGCAGCAGAGTCTGACGAAGTTGAGGGGTGAATGCTTGTGTTTTCCATGGATAGTGCTATAAGGGAGCTGCTTTTAAACACTGGGAAGTGTCACCTTGAAGCTTCTGTAGGTTGGCTGAAGAGCAGGAATTCCATTATGTGACACTTTGAAATTCACTTTTGTTACACAGTGGACCAGAAATGAAATAGTGTTGAAAGATATATTTGTGGATTAAAAAGGTCAGGGGCTTAAGTGAATCTTGCTCTCTTTCTTTCTCCCCACAACTGGGGAGTACACGTAGGACTTTTGAAATGTTATCATGAAAATCAATATATAGGTTGAACCTCTGGAGTCCAGCACCCTCAGGATCTGAACAGTGCCAAATGAGAGAATTTGCCAGACCACAGGAGGTCAATATTGTCTAGCAGCATCACTAACACTTCCACTGTATCTCAGGCTCTTAGAAGACATTTTGGGGTAAATTACAGCTAAATAACAGCACTGAACTGAGAACCAGGACTGGTGGCTATAAACAAACTTTATGGGACCCTGGGCAACTTGCATGATAAATGATCATCTAAAATGGTCAACTAATATCATGCCAGATTACAGATGTTGCTGCACAAGAGAGTGCCAGACTAGAGAGGTTCAACCTGTACTGTATTCCCAGTAAATGTTGCATCTTCAATGTAACTGCATTTTGACCAAAAATTTAGAAAAGAGTCATTGAAAATGTTATGACCAGCTCTAGTTTTCAGATTTTCAGTTGAACTGAACCCACAGGGTAAGATATTCAAAAAAGTGCACTCAGTTTTCTCAGTATTGTTAATCTGTTTTAAATTGAAGCTCAGATCATTATTTTGAAAAGGGGGAGCACAGTAGAACTGTCTCCCCCATTCTCTGCTGTGACTTTTATTCTTCACACAACTTGTGTAATAAGAAGGAACCACATGGGCACAGTGGGGTCCAGGCAATGATGTTTACTAATTATTCACAGCATGAAAATCTTAATTAAGTATAGAATGGTGCTCAGGTGGGGTTTCCAAAACTGTCAATAATAAGGGTCAGTAGAACTTATTATCATACAACTTAGCATAACCATCTTTCTGATAGATCTTGCCTAACCCTTCAGTGATTTGCTCTGATATACCACCATTCCTGCAAGCACAGTCCCACCTTCCAGAAGGGCATAGCCGAGATCCAAAGCACATTAAATAAGAGTCTTTCCTGTAATTTCAAGTATCAGAGGTAGCCATGTTAGTCTGTAGCTTCAAGAAAAACAAGAAGTCTTGTGGCGCCTTATAGACTAACAGATATTTGGGAGCATTAGCTTTCATGGGCAAAGACCTGCTTCATCAGATGCATGAGTGGGGGAAACCACTCATGAAACTCTGAAAGCACTCTGAAACCACCCCTCCACTCATGCATCTGATGAGGCAGGTCTTTGCCCACGAAAGCTTATGCTCCAAAATATCTGTTAGTCTATAAGGTGCCACAAGACTTTTTGTTGTCCCGGAACTTCAGTGAGCTGTATGTCGAGTCATACAGGAAGTTCCTAACAAAGGAGGAAAGCTGAACCAATGTGAAATGTCTTATTTTGGTTGCTATCAATTGGCATCTCTGTAGTCAGCAACTGACACAGAGAAAAAAAGGGGACTTTAGAGTAGGCTTGTGCAGCAGAGAGTAGAATCAGAGTGCAATAGGATGCAGACTTCTAGGTTGAAAGGTGTGATCTCGTGATTTCAGGGCAGCGAGGAAGAAAGAGAGTGAGTAAATTATGGATAGCTTTGGAAAGCACTCTCGAAGATACTGTTTGTGAATGAGGTTTTAAAGAGGCGATCTTCAATATATCTTAACCCTTTAGACAAGTCCTCTGGGCACACCCAGGAACACTCCTTTTAAAGGCAAGTCTAGTAAGTTCCTCATACAAACACAACAATGTGCTGTTCACCGTGGGATGCACCGGGTGCCCTTTTGCATGAGAAAACCTGAGCAGCACCTGTGTGCTGTGGTATCAGAGCAGAGGCAAAACCGCAGAGTTATATTAGATCCAGAGAAACTCCATTCATTTTCCACCCTACTTGATATTCGAATGAGGACAGGAACTTCTTTTGTATGGGAGAAGAAGTCCTTTTGCTCTTCAATTGGCAAATTTCTTTAGATCAGAGTAATTCAGACAGCAAAGAAGGACCTATGAGTGGTCAGTTTACGCATCTAAAAAAGTTCACGCTATAATGAGTGAATCAATTTTCAGAGAAACTGTCAGGCGCACATTAGCTGTGTCTACATGTAAGCGCCCTTTCGAAAGGGCGAAAATCAAAGTTCGGCTTTTGAAAAAGCGGCCATCGAAAGAAAGCCCCCGCCATCATTTTTCAGATGGACGTTCTGACCTGCTCTTTCAAAATGCCGTCGAGGTCTTTTGAAAGAGAGCGTCCACACGGCTCCAAGTGCTCTTTCGAAAGAAGGGAGGCAGGAAACGCCATGGACGGGGTCCCATGTCCGACAAGCCCTTCCAGGGCCGCAGCCAGGCGCCTCCTTCAAAGGGCCCCTCCCTCCTCCCCGCACAAGCCGAGTGCTGCCCAGCCTGTCCCAGCCCAGCAGAGCCCACTCGTGCCCACCATGGAGGCCCAGCGACAGCTCCTGCAGGAGGATGCCCTCATCTTGGACGCCCTGCTGGCAGTGCTGTGCACCATCGCCGCAGCTGCACCCGAGCTCATCGGGTGTCTGCAAGGTCCCCCCCCACTGGGGCACAACCAGGCACCCCCCTGGGTGCCCCAACACCTCTGGACCTGCCCCAGCAGTACCGACTGGTGGGAGCGCGTGGTGCTGGGGGAGTGGGGTGAGGAAAGGTGGCTGCAGAACTTCCGCAGGTCGATGCAGAGCTTCGACGAGATCTGCCACTGGCTCACCCCCGCACTCCGGCACCATGACACCTGCATGCGGCCAGCCCTCACCCTGGGGAAACAGGTCGCGATTGCCATATGGAAGCTGGCCACTCCGGACTCCTATCTCTCCGTGGGACAGCAGTTCAGGGTGGGCAAGGCCACTGTCGGGGCTGTACTTATGGAGGTAAGGTGGGGCCGGGTGAGCAGGGGGGCTGCGGCAAGGGGAACCCTCCCCTGCAAGGGTCTGGATGGGGCAGGGGCTGGATGGGAGGGGGGGGGCAGAATGGGCCCAAGGTGGGGAGGAAATGGCCGCCACACCTGCACTAGAGCACGTGTCCCCCTTCCCCCTCTGCAGGTCGTCAGGGCCATCAACGCGATGCTGCTCCATAGGGTTGTCCGCCTGGGGGATGTGGACAACACCGTCGCCAGCTTCCAGGACCTGGGCTTCCCAAACTGCATTGACGCTTTGGACGGCACACACATCCCCATCTGCACCCCGCCACACAGCGCCGGCCAGCATGTGAACAGGAAGGGCTGCCATTGGGTGGTGCCGCAGGCCCTGGTGGACGCGAGGGGCCAGTTCACCGATCTCTACGTGGGCTGGGCCGGCCGCACCCACAATGCCCGGGTCTTCCGGAACTCCAGCCTCTGCTGCCGCATGGGGGCCGGCACCTTCGTCCCCCAGAGGGAGATCCCCATGGCAGAGGACATCACCGTGCCGCTCTGCATGGTGGCAGATTCAGCGCACCCCCTGCAGCCGTGGCTCATGAGACCCTACATGGGACACCTCGACCCCACCCGGGAGGCATTCAATGAGCGCCTCAACCCTGCCTGCAACATGGTGGAGTGAGCCTTCGGGCGCTTAAAGGGGCGGGGTCCCCAGTGTGCCCCAGGTGGTGGGCGCCTGTTGCATCCTCCACAACATTGTGGAGGGAAAGGGGGACGCCTATGTCCCTGGGGGGGGCCCTCTGTCTGGTGCTGTCTATGAGCAGCTGGGCACCGCCTCTATCCGCCAGGCCCACCGGGATGGACAACGCATCCGGGAGGCCTTCAGGCAGGCCTTTGCCGATGGCCAACTCTGACCCACATGCACGCCCACATCCCACGCACATCCGTCATCCACCATCCCTGCCACCCCCACCCCCATCAGCACCGCACCCACACAACCACTACCCACCAGCCACCGAGGAGCACAGCACGGAGTGGTGAATGATAAAGAAATGTTTATATAACTTGGGTGTTCATAAATATGTACGGGGAAAACCTAACATGGAGGGGGTAACCTAACTCGGAGCGGGGCGAGGTGCACATTCCATGGCAGGGGTGGTGGGCCATAAACTCCGTCAGCCCCTGGAGCCCCTGCCCACCCCGGCGGGGGGGGGGGAGGGTGCTGGTAGCACTGGCAAATATGGTCAGCAGGTGGGCCTGGTGTGGGCAAAGGGGGCTGGCTCAGTGGGGGCAGAGAAGGCAGGGCCAGCAGGGGGAGATGCCGGGGAAGGCCAGGAGGTGGGCCACAGTGGCCGTGTGCTCCCACATAGCATGGCCAATGCCCTCAAGGGTGTCCAGAAGTCTATCCCAGGCCACCCTCCGCTACTCCATGTCACCCTGGGTGAGCTGGAGGTGCTCCTTGGTCACCTTAGCCTGGCGCTGGGTGGCTGGGTCTTCCTCAGCCCGGCGGGGGGCCCTCTGGCCACAGCCCCTATGGCACACTGCCTGGGGTGGAGTCCGGACACCTCCAACAGCTGCGGGTGGGCTCTCTGGGACAAGGGATGGCATGGGGCTCTCCTGGTCCATGGATGGTGCAACTGTGTGGAGAGGAGGAGAGCATGTCAGTAGTGTGCCCCGGATGGAGAGGACCCAGCTGTGGCCTACTCGCCTGAGCCCACCCCATGGGGCCCCCGCCCCCCTAAGGGACACTGACCCCTCCAGGGAGCACCGACAGGCCCCCCTTGGGACCAGGCCTCCCAGCCTGGGTGTGATTCCAGGGGTATCTCCCGCAGGTGGCCCTTCCCGGCCTGTGGTGTGGGGGACCTGGGAGCTGTCCAGCACCAACCGGTCGCCACCCCTGTGTGGCTTACGGATCTGTCCACTGGGGGCGAGTGCTGGGCATCACTGGTGTGGCACCTCAGGGTGCCGCATCCCATGTGGGGGGGCTGGCCTGTGTGCAGCCCGGGGCCACTGGTTCCATGTGCGGGCACCTAGCCGTTGCATCTCCCCCACTCTGTGGAGTAGGTGTGCGCCCCTCCCTGGATGTACCTGAGGGTCCCTCGGCAATGTCCGGAGATGTCTGGCTCTCGGTCGCCCGGCTGGAGGATCAGGAGGGGATGAGGATGGTCAGCGCCACCCCCCACCACCACCACTTGACCAGTCCATGGTCCCCTCGCCCTCCTGGGTCCCTGATCCAGGCTGATCCTCCTCCTCCGGCTGCAGCTCCTCCCCAGAGGTGTCCAGGAAAGCCATGGGGGGTGAACTCTCCTGGGGCCCCAGGATGCTCCATAGCTCCCGGTAGAAGGGGCACGTTGCTGGTCCTGCCCCGGCGCGTCCATCCTGGTCCCTGGCCCAGGCATATCCCTGGTGCAGTTCTTTTACTTTGGAGTGTAACTGCTCCGGGTGGCCCCTGGCATGGAGGCCCATTGCCAGGCGGCCGAAGGCTGCGGCATTGCACCGCTTCACGCCCATGTGGCTCAGGACGTCTTTGTCCTGCCAGAGGCCGAGGAGGTGCCACAGCTCCTGCTCCATCCAGGAGGGAGCCCTTTTTTTTCCTCCCCCTGGGAGCCTTGAAGGGGCTTGGTGGGTGGGGGGGGCAGCTGCTGGCCATGAGGGTGCTGGAGCGTCAGAGTGGAGCGCGTATGCAGGCTGCTCCTAGCACGCTCTCAGCTTCCTGCCTTGGGTTTCCTGCATGTGTGAGGCATTAAGGCTCCAGCTGATCAGCGCCATGGTGGACCTGTATTTCGAAAGAGTGGACTGTGGAGCGTCTACACGTGAACTCTTTTGATTTATTATTTCGAAAGGGAGCGATCCTCCTGATACGGGATCAGGGTTCGGATTTCGAAGTCTGCACCCTGTTCTTTCGATTTTCTTTCGAAAGACAGGTTTACACGTGTGGACGCTCGTCCCGCTCTTTCGAAAAAGGGCCATTTATTTCTAAGTTTTTTGCACGTGTAGACACAGCTATTATGTAAATCCACACCAGGACTGAGCATCACATGTCATTTAGCATCTCATGTGCAGTAGATCTCAGAGCTTTGATGAGTCACATGCACCATCTACACAGACTTTGTGTGTGTGTGTGTGTGTGTGTGTGTGTGTGTGTGGTCCTTATTGAAATGTGTTGTCTTAGTCTCACTCCCACAGCAGTATGCAGTTACATTCACAGTAGTACATGGTAACACAGGCCCTCAGGCCTTCTTTACTCCCAGCAATCTAAGCCAAGCCATAACCTCCTAGTGACCCGCAGAAGCTAAGTGAAGTCAGTGAAAAAATAGGCGGTGAATAAAGTAAGAGATTTTTCTCAAAATCATACCCTGATTTGCATAAAATGAGACTGGGGTGAGTTCATTTGTGACACAGTGTCATGCCCATTACACAAGAGCACGTTGTTTGTTCAGGTTTTTAAAGATTAATTGCCATCACCTAACAGAAGTTAATTGCCTGCTTGTTTTGTGAACACTGGGAGCTAATTGCATTGGCTAGAGACAGAAACGTGTAAGAGACATTATGCCAGCTTCTTGGCACACCTCTGCCAATGCGGTACAGTTCTGACGGACATAAGGCACTGCTGTATTGCCCCTTTTCCAATATGGTCCCGAGTCTTCACACAGGCCCAAGAAGATCTGGGGGATCCCCACTGTCACATCATCTCGAAGACTAGAGCCTATACATGTTCTTAAAACTTGTTCCTGTGAGGTGCTAGGAGTCCTCCATTCAAGGCGTTCAATTGCTCCACTTCCAGTGGGATCCAGTCCTTAGGTCAGAGTATTCCTGTTGTTCAATCAGCATCATGCTTTGGGGTTAAACAGAGCGATTTATAACTTTGGATTGGAAAAATATCGAGATGGTCTTGTATCAGATTTGCTAAAGGTCATTTAAAGGGTTAGGAGGGAGCCTGCTTCCTTCGGTATGGTCTAGTTCAGGGGTGCACAAATTGGGGGCAGGTCCCCTTTGGGGGGCATGAAATTTCCTAAACATGGCATGGGACAGTTGGCTGCTGGTACTCAGGCTCACCCATCTCATTAAAATGTTAAATTGGTACCGTGTTTTTTTCCATGTAGTCACATTTATATACCGATTAATAAAGTTTTCACATTCTACAGACTTATTTTCTGCCAACAACCAAAGGTTTGGGGTTTTTTTTCCATATGAACATAACAGACATTTCCATCGGTTTGGATGACATTAGACAGGCTGGGGGGAAAACCTGCTAATTGCAGGGATGAAAAATGGGGCCCAACGTAAAAAGTTTCCTCTCCCTGGTCTAGTTCTTAGTGAAACACTCTAATTTACAGCAAGAGTCTTGTGGCACCTTATAGACTAACAGATATTTTGGAGCATAAGCTTTCATGGGCAAAGACCTGCTTCATCAGATGCAATGTAAGCTTACGCTCCAAAATATCTCTTAGTCTACAAGGTGCCACAAGACTTCTCATTGTTTTTGCAGATACAGGCTAAAGTTGCAGACTACGGGAAGGATAGCGCATTGGTTTGCACATTGGCCAGCTAACCCTACAGTTGTGAGCTCAATCCTTGAGGAGGTCATTTAGGGTCTGGGGCAAATAGATTTAAAAAAAACAAACAGCTGCCCCTCTAAGACCCTAATTTACAGCCTGCTGCTTGCAACACCAAAGGACTTTTCCTGTAGATGGGAATAGTAGGAGCCCAAAAGTGCTTCAATCACACCCCCTGTTGAGAGTGAAAGTGCCTTTTTTTGTATTCGGATGACACCTGCCACTTTGTGGGTACTACTGGAAATAAATACACAGCAAAATAATACATGAATATTTATTACAAACCCAGAAACAGGTTTCTTATTTTGTATTTTACCAACTTATTTTGCAGCTTTTATATAGCTTGCTTACAGACACCTCCTCTAAATACACTCTGTGGCATTTTAATTCATTTCTGGATGCTTTTGGAGAGATGACACCTATATCAACGACTACTTGAGAAAAACTATGTACTGTGAAATATCGCCTCTGGATGTACAACCCAAGAACAAAGACTAGAAATGTCAAATTTGTGTAAATATTCTGTAAATGGGAACAGGCTTTCACAAAAATCAGACTGGTAGATGTGTTAGCTAATGTCCAAATCTGAAGATTTGGACAAAAAGACAGAACATAGGCAATAATTCCCAAACCCAGCAGAGCCTAAATGAAGCTGACGAAAGGACACCTCACATATAGAAAAGAAATAGGAAGTAGGATTTCAAATAGCCAAAAGGAGTTTGCAAAGGCCTCTCCTCACTCATTATGCAGAGAATTTTAGTGGAATGCTACTACATATTTTGTATAGATCATCTGATATATATATATACACACAAAGAAGATGAAGAGCTTGTACACACCTTTAATTTCTGCTGCAGAAAGTGTGAGCCACCATAGAAACAAATTCTCAGACTTCTCATCAGTTTAGATATGCTGACTACACATATGCAAGCCTCTAAAATGTGTATTTAATTTACAGTTTGATTACAAATTCAGTGCATTCTTTTCTGACATATTCACCCTCACTCTCTTAAAGCATTGCAAATTATAAGGAGTAGCACACAAAGCATTGTCGTACTGACTTCTCCAGACCCCAACAAAAAAAAGCTGTACAATTAAAGTGGCTAAAGAAAAATGCAAATTGCAGCCCACCACAAACAGCAGTATGCTATTTTACCAATGGCAGTTGGTAACCTATTTTACCAATAGGAGGGTAAACTGCCAGTAGAGACAAACTAAATTTGTAAGAAAAAATAAACAATTTCCACTTTCATCAGAATTTCCAGATCTGAAGAAATGGGTCTGTCCCATGAAAGCTCATCGCCTAATAAATGATGTTATTAGTCTTTAAAGTGCTACGTGACCGGGTTTTTTGTTTTTGTTTGTTTTGTTTTTGTTTTGCGAACACAGCTACATCTCTGTGACTAAATTCCACCTGGACTCCTGCATATCACCATTGTATATTATTTGTTAAGTGCTAACAATCTGTGCCATGTCATACAAGTCTAGGAGTTGAGAATATCGGAGACAAAAAACACACCACAGAAAAGACAGTCGAAATGAAAAAGGAGGTGCATTGGGAAAGGTGTCTTCAAATAACCACAGACCTTAACACATTTTAAATAATTTCACTCAGTCTTTTTATGAAAATTGAGAGATTGTGCTCCTTACTAAAGAAATAAGAACAGCCATACTGGGTGAGACCAAAGGCCCATGAAGCCCTTCGTCTGACTGTAGTCAATGCCAGGTGTCCCAGAAAAGACATCATAAGTAAGGCTCCATCTTGGTACTTCAAGTAGAATTTCCAATGCCAAGATAACTAGAGGTTGCAAGCAGAGGCCAAGAATTTTAACAAGCTTTAAAAAATAACTGGACACTTCAGTGACTATCAAGAACAAGTGTCATGATCAGTGATGCCAAATATTGTAAGGATATTAAGCTTCATGCTTAAAGCATTAAGGGATCTGGATGAGATCTACCTGAGGGGCACTTTTGTCCTTAG
Source organism: Carettochelys insculpta (assembly GCF_033958435.1). NCBI lineage: Eukaryota > Metazoa > Chordata > Testudines > Carettochelyidae > Carettochelys > Carettochelys insculpta. The sequence continues at coordinate 53,619,603 of NC_134137.1, read as the reverse complement.
TGCCGTTTTAACTTTACTCTCAGGCAGCTACCACTGGCCACTCTCAGAAACTGGATATTGGACTTAATCAGCTGTGGTTCTGATCTGGTATGGTAAGTGCCTAGGTTCCTACAAGAAGTTTATGCTGCTGTTAAGCTTTGTGAAGCCAGTGCTCTCTGCTGTGCCAGAGAAGAAAATCTACATAGTTTGACACTAAAATATTTCCTCAGTTAGTTACAAAAATGACTCACCTCTTATGGTTTACCCTGTCACACCATCAGGATCATAACCTGGATAATTGTGGAAATTATTCAAGTGCAACAGCAAGTGATACCGTACCAGCAAGTGACAGAAACTACTTTATTATTCACATGTTACTTAGCAACAGAACTTCAAAGCTCTCCCCACATGAAAAAGATGGAGAAAATAAAGGCATGTTAATAATTTCTTCCATATGTAAAAGGTGTGGTGCTGGGAATCAGAATTTTTTTTTCTAATTGACAATCTCACTCTTCGTTTTGTTTTCACGCCAGCCATCACAGGGAGGTAAAAGTCCTGCTTGGGATGTGGTAGCTAGTGGGTCCATTTGTTTATTTCAGTTCTCTTTAACTGTTCTCCTTTCAGACTTAACTGTATACACAAGCTGACTTATTGTAAAGAAATGTGAGTGCCCACACACACCATCTACTATTTTCTAGATTTCCTGGATAAAATAGCCAAGGTGGTCATTTACACCCTATCTTCTGTGCTTCTGTCATTCATTACCTGCTTCCTGAATCTTTCTGGAGGAATGCCAAAGCCGAGTGTTGAGTTATTAAACTGGAGAGACTCTGTGAATGACAAGGCACCGAGGCCCCATTATTGGACTCTGACCCACGCAGATAGGCTCTTGCAGCTGTGCTGGGCCATGTTAACTTTGATGACTCTGAAAACAAGCATAAAGGACCACTCATGCAAATCAGACTGCAGGGTCACAGTCCAATATCAGATGTGGGGACCTTTTTTTCCGTTGGGGCCAATGAGCCACAGAAAAATCATTCGAGGGGGTTACACACAAGCAAAAATAAAACAAAACACCCTCATTAGTCACCTGCTCCAAATGTTGCCAAGGGGGTGGTGGGGAACCCCAGATTCACACTTAACTTTGCGTACGCTCCAGCCCCAAATGGAGAGAGCTGAAATAAACAAATCAACCCACTACAATCCATCATACCCCAAGCAGGGATTTTTACCTCCAAAGAGAGTTCTACAGGTTTAGTTTTGTCTCTGCTGGATCAAGTCTTGGTGTATGCTTCTCTGTAGGAAGGATCACGTTAGTTTTGACTAAGTTCCTTGCGGGATCCTCAAATGCTACCACTGAAGTTCCGCAGGACAGTGCAAACAATGTTTGCACCAGGAGCAATATACCCAGAAAGGCAAGTGACTCAGTGGTAAAAGTTGTATTAAATATGCTCGTGTGTTTTAAAATTGGAGTTCTGTTAAACTCAGTCTCCAAAAAGCAAACGTAGTTTGCACAAGCCCTATTCATGAGTTTCTCTGGAGGACACCAAGTCCAAAACTCTTGAGTCCAAAACTCTTTCTCCTGAAAGAAAGAAAGAAAGAAAGAAAGTATGTCTACACTACAGTGACCTGTTGACAGATGTTTCTGTCAGAAGTTCTTTTCCAACAAAACTTCTGTTGACAAACTGTGGCTATATACAAAACTGGATCACTCTGTCAATCCTCTCTGTGAACAGGGAGCAACCAGACTGCCTGGCCGCTCTCTCAACAAAACAGAGAACTGGAAGCACAGTAGACAGAGTTGCCCAGCATCCTGGAAGCTCTGTTTGTTTACAGAGGGCCTCCTGGAGCATCCACACTGGAGTTCTACGTCCCGGGGGAACGGCAGAATGCTGTTGACGGAAGTTCCCCATTCTATTGATGTACTGTCAGAAGAATGCATTTGCAATGTGGACACTCAGCGAATATTGGCCATAAAACCAGCATTTTGTCTTCAAAACTTTCTAGTATAGACATAGTGAAAGGAAAGAAGGAAGGAAGGAAGAGTAAGTCTGCTTCACAGCTCTGTTGCCACTCTCAGTGCCTCTTACAAATATAATTATCTTCCCTAGCTAAACTATCCAAACCATGTACCTGCATAATTAGGGTCTCTTCTAGTTTGTCATTATAGTAGACTAAATAAATTTTTAAATGGCTTGATCTTATCCACTGCATCATCTGAATTTTCTCAGTGGCTATTAATAGAACTATTATTGAAAAAGGAAACATTTTGTTCTTGTTTTCCAGTAATAACTCTTGCTGATTTCCATTGCAAATAGTTTTCCTCTGGCTTTGGAAAAAAGCATTACATTGATAATAAGTCATTTATTTCTGTGAGCAGGAAAGCCTCTGCTTAGCAGCCGATAACAAACAAGTAAACATTTTCTTTCAGAAAAAAATTCCAAAATACTTCAAAATGACCTTCGATGCACAACTTGACTTTTAATATTGCTCTGAAAGTGGTAGGCCTTTTCCATAACAGACTATTGTCTAAGCCTCAGGGCAGGGGAAAATATCAGACTTGTTTACAGGCATTGATGTACCTAGCGACTGAACACTATATGCACAACTCAAGGCCATATAAAAAAGAGCAGCAGGCTTGAGAGTTGAGTAATAGGGTCAAATAATTAAGCAGAAGTGGACCATGGGTATTAGGAGGTCATTCAAACTCTCAGGCTCTGATGAAGACAATTCAGAAAACCAGATGTACTGTTAAAACAGGCTGAAAACGCTGTCTTCTCACAAACAGTAAGACATTATAGCCCTTCATAATGCATACCTGAAAACATTCTATTAAACATTATTATCCCTGCAGAAGGGAACAATGAGGCCCAAAGAGTGACTTTCCCAAGTCAAATTGCCCCAGTGCCAATAGCAGGCATGTAGCCCACGCTCCCACCCCCACACCATATCCATTGGACCACATTTCCCTCCAGCACATGGAGAAGAACAAAGTAAACTCTTTCATATCCGGCAGTCCCTGGACCAGGAAGTTGCTGGCTGTTCAAGTATTCTGGATAATAGAGTGGAATACCTAGCAGTACATACCACTAATGAAAAATAAGATTAAATATTAAGAAACAATTAAAAATGTATGCAGAGTATTTTATATACCAATAACGGTAGTATTGTACACTGCAAACTTACACTGCATTTGCTGTATTTATTTGTATTTACTTTCATTATTCTGTAGTTACAAAGAACGTAACTAAAATTCACTTATGGTTAAAATGCCGGTTAGTTGAGAGTTCCAGCTGATAGAATGCCGGCTATGAAAGAGTTTACTGTAATGATAGTAAGGAATATATTTTAGTAAAACACAATATTCCCTTGTAAAAAGCCAAAGGTTTGAAATTCCTGCTCTGGCACCATCTCAGAGTATTTTCTCTTAATATATATTTACTCAAATTGCAAAGTCTAAGATTGCCAACATAGCAGTCTCCCTTTCTTGTGACTATAACAATCAGAGGGCATCCTAATTAAAATACTGATCACAATAGCCTCATAATCTCTAGCCACTTTTATCTCTATAACCCTCCATAATGGCCTCTTCTACCTCTATAAGCATTTCACACATGCAATAGAAGAGTTTGCAAGAAAACTACTATTCAGGTAGATGTCACTCCATTAACAAGTAACACATCGTACATAGCACTTCCTCCTCCTTGGTCTCCTGAGACCTGCTGTAAAATGAGCATTTGTGAAACGGAATGCTCAGTTGTATAGGTTCATCTGCTGCAAGCACCAAGCCAAAAACTGGTATGTCAAGGGAAGAGAGTTGCCACAGAACATGGATGTGCAACAAATATATTGACAGGGGCTCTGTCACAGGGTAGCTGTTTGCTACGGATAAGGTAGGCTCAGCCCCTCCCAAGGCCAGAGCATAGGAATCCAATCCTGTCTGCTAACGGGAGCTAAAGGGACTGTATAAAGGGCAGCTAGTGCACAGATAGATTGATTGAAATAGGCTTTGTCTGGTGAGGGAAAGTGGTAGAGGAGTCAAGCCCTTCCTTGTAGTGGTTCCGTTGGAGCAAGAAGCCAGGTGTGCAGGGAGACAGAAGTGGGAAAGTTTCTCCTGCTGTCAGAGCCACACTTCCTGCAGAGGTGGTGGTATTACGCCGATGGCAGGTACAGCTGTGATGCTGAGTGCTTCTACTGTAGACTAGTTCAGAGGTAGGGAAGACGGCACAAACTTTCACTTTAGTGGTGGAGTTATAACAAGAGCTTTGGGAATCTCTCTAAAGTAGTGTTCCTCAATCTTTTTGATAGCAGGAGTTGGCTTGCTGCCTTCTTAAAGCACCAGGGAGTTCTCCAGGACAGGCATCGGCTCAGCGACCAGTTGTTGAGAAACAGCCTAGCGCTGGAGCGTCCAATACAATCCCCATTCACCACATGCGACGAACGGGGCAGCGCAGTGTGGCAAAATGCGGCTCAGCGACTCAGGGGAGCTGCACACATTGGGTGCCCCTCCAGCTGCTCTGTACATGCACCCCACCACGTGGCGGGACACGTGCTTGGTGGCAGCAGCAGAGCCGGTTTCTCCGGCCCCAGTGGGCTTCAGTGAGTAATCTCAGGGTGCCTGGCTTGGCTGGAGGAGGGAGTGGCACTGAGCTGGGAGAAAAGGGCCTGGGACAATCTGTTAAATTTCTCTTGGACACCACTGGTTTAGCACATGATTGGCTACATCTACACGTGAACGCTACATCGAAATAGCCTATTTCGATGAATAACGTCTACACGTCCTCCAGGGCTGGTGCCGTCGACATTCAACGTCGACGTTGGGCAGCACCACATCGAAATAGGCGCTGTGAGGGAACGTCTACACGCCAAAGTAGCACACATCGAAATAAGGGTGCCAGGCACAGCTGCAGACAGGGTCACAGGGCGGACTAGCGCTTCCGGGGCAACAGGTAGCCGCTCCCTTAAAGGGCCCCTCCCAGACACACACAGCCTGCACAGCACGCGGTCTGCAGAGCCATAGGCACGCACACCTCGAGCGACGCAGTCGTGGACCCCCCAGCAGCAGCAGCCAGAGGTCCACCCAGCCGCCCCTGCAGGAGCAGTGCTCGCCCTGCTCCATGCCATGCAGGAGGCAGCTGATCACATCCCAACCACAGAGGAGGAGCTGCCCGCAGGGGAGGAGGAAGCAACCCCCAACCCTGCAGCACCCCGCCCTCCCCGCCCCCACCGCACACGCCGCCGGCTGTGGAGCTACCACACGAGCACAGACTGGTGGGATCGGCTGGTGCTCGGAGAGTGGGACGACGACCGCTGGCTCCAGAACTTTCGTATGAGCTGGCAGACATTTCTGGAGCTATGCCAGTGGCTCACCCCCGCACTCAGGCACCAGGACACCATGCGGCGTGCCCTCAGCGTGGAGAAACGGGTTGGCATCCCTGTCTGGAAGCTGGCCACTCCAGACAGCTACTGATCTGTGGGCCAGCAGTTCGGCGTCGGCAAGGCCACCGTCGGGGCTGTCCTCATGGAGGTAAGAGGACCCACGGGGGGGAAGGGGAGGCAGCCCTGGGATGGGAGGAGAGCCCTGGCAGGGGACGGGAGGGGAGCCCTGGCAGGGGACGGCCACACACACCCTGCACACCCCTCACTGGTGTTCTCCCATGTGCTTCCCCTGCAGGTCGTCCGCACCATCAACGCCATGCTCCTCCACAGGCTCGTGAGGTTTGGGGACCCAGATGCCACCATCACGGGCTTTGCCACCCTGGGCTTCCCCAATTGCTTCAGGGCTCTGGATGGGACCCACATCCCCATCCGCGCCCCGGAGCACAGTGGAGGACACTACCTAAACAGGAAGGGCTACCACTCAGTAGTCCTCCAGGCCTTGGTGGACAGCCGGAGCCGCTTCCTGGACATATATGTGGGCTGGCCTGGCAGCACCCACGACACCCGGGTATTCCGGAACTCAGGCCTGTGCCGCTGGCTGGAGGCAGGGACCTACATCCCCCAGTGGGAGATCCCTGTGGGGGACACCACCATGCCCCTCTGCATCATCGCAGACGTGGCATACCCCCTCCGGCCCCGGCTCATGCACCCTTACACGGGCCACCAGTCATCCAGCCAGGAACGCTTCAACATGTGCCTGAACCACGTGCGCCAGGTGGTGGAGTGCACATTTGGCCTCCTCAAGGGGCGCTGGAGGTGTCTCCCCACCCGCCTTGATGTGGGCCCCACCAACATCCCCCAGATTGTGGGCGCGTGCAGCGCCCTCCACAACCTCGTCGAGAGCAAGGGGGAGGCCTTCTTTCACGGCTGGGCTGTGGAGGCCGGCAGGGCCGATGTGCAGCCACCCGCTGCCCCCAGTCGCCAGGTGGACCCCGAAGGGACCCGGGTCCGGGAGGCCCTGCGAGACCAGTTCAACGAGGCCGTGGGGTGAATGCTGGCAGGTCCCCCACTGCACCGCCCCCATCCTCCACAATACTCCCAGCCCCTACGCCCACACCACAGAGCACCCAAGAGCACCCCCCACACACTTTTCTTGTAAATAAAAACAGACATGTTTTTTGTCAAACCAGAATATATATGTTGAACTCATTATTATATCATAACTATGTACAGCCAAAATAAATATTATATATATATACGTATAATAAGATGAAAGGGAAAAAATAGGGGAAGACAAGGAAGGGGAGAACTATTTACGGGGGGGGCAGGTGTCATCATAACAGAACAGGACAGGGGTCTAATACAAACTATTTACAAAAGATAGGTGAAGGGGATATATACAAAGGAGGAGGGCGGGGGGCACGTCCTGGGCCCCACACCCCCTAATGTCCAGCGCTGGGGGTGGGCGGCCGCGACCCGCACCTCTGCCGCAGCCCACCCCGGGGCTGGCTAGGGGCCGGGTGGACCGGGAGATAAGGCCGGCGGGTGTCAGCTGGCCCCAGGTCCCCCTTGACGGAAGGGCCCTCGGTGGCAGATGGCAGTGCGACGGCAGATGGAGTGGCGGGTGGAGCAGGCAGGGCGGGCAGAGTGGCAGCCGGCGCGGCATGGGGGGCCAGGTAGTCTGCGATGCACTCAAATGTGCGCATAAAGGCCCCCCATGCCTCCTGGCGCCAGGCCAGCGCCCGCTCCTGAAGTTGGAGGCGCCACTCCTCCACCTGCAGGCACTGCTCGGAGACCTCCAGCTGCCGACAGAGGATGGCCAGCAGCTGGGGGTCCGTCGCCGTCTGTGGGTGGTGCTGGCTCTGCCGTTGTCCCTGCCCTGGGGCCGATCGGTGCTCCGCCGAGGGGCTGGCCTGGAGTGATGGACCCGGTGGGCTCTCTGGGACCACTGACACCTCGCTGGCGCTATCTGGTCCTTCCGATGGTGCAGCTGCGGACCATGGGGGGGGAAGAAGAGTGGAGACAGCCGTTAGTGTGGCCCCCAAGCCGTGGCCCTTGTCCCCCCACCCCTCTGCTGCTGGTTCCCTATCCCCGTCCCTGGGAGATGATGCTGCTGCTGCTGATGGGTGTCTAACCCCCTCCCCCCGGGGGACCCTAGGTTCTGCTCCCCCCATCCCCAGGGATGGGGCATGGCACTGTCGTGCTGGGGGGGCAGGTGCTGATGCACTCTTCTGAGGGACATGCCACTGCTGTCCTTGGGGCCATGGTCATCTGGGCATGTGGAGGGCCCTGGTCATATCTGTTACCCCCGTCCCTCAACCCCGGGGGTGTGCACCGGGGGGGGTACATACCTGATGGTCCACTCCCACGGTCCGGGGACACCCAGTGGGCGGACGCCCTGCTGGAGCTCAGGGACGGGATGTGGATCCGGAGCCCCCCATCGCTGGAGGAGGAACCCCCCTCCTCCTCCGGTGCCCTAGGGGTGGGCTCCTGGGGGGGCCCCTGGGGTGCGGGGCTTACATCCGGGGCGGACTCCGCCTCCGGGGCCTGCTGGGGCTCGTCGGCCGAGGTATCAAGAGTGGCCGGAGGGGAGGAGGTGTGCTGGGGGCCCAGGATGTCCCTGAGCTCCCTGTAAAAGGGGCAAGTGATGGGGGCGGCTCCAGATCGGCCGGCCGCATCCTGGGCCTGGGCGTAACCCCGCCGCAGCTCCTTCACCTTACTCCTGACGGGGTCAGGAGTGTGGGCAGGGTGACCCCGGGTGGCCAGGCCCTCAGCCAGCTGAGCGAACGCATCCGCGTTCCGCCTCTTGCTCCCCATTACCTGGAGCACCTCCTCCTCTCTCCAGAGCCCCAGCAGGTCCCGAAGCTTGGCCTCCATCCAGGAGGGGCCCCGCTGTCGCTTCCCAGCCTGGCTGCCAGTCTGGGAGCCCTGGTTCCCCTTGTGGGGGGGTGCCCTGGGGGCGCTTAGGGGGCTGGGGGGCGGCCATCGCAGCACTGGGGGGTTGGTGTGGCTGCAGAGGAGCGTGCAGGCTGGCCGCTTGGCTGGGCTGCTGCCTGCACGCTCTCTCAGCTTCCTGCACAGGAAGGCAGAGGGTGGGGACCTTTAAGGGGCCACTGCATGCGGCGACCATCGAGGTCAGGGGCTGGAGAGAGCATCTCTCAACCCCTCAGCTGATGGTCACCATGGCGGACCCCGCTATTTCGATGTTGCGGGACGCGCAACGGCTACATGTTCCCTACTTTGACGTTGAACATCGAAGTAAGGCGCTATTCCCATCTCCTGATGGGGATAGCGACTTTGATGTCTCGCCGCCTTACGTTGATGTCAACTTCGAAATAGCGCCCACCACGTGTAGCTGTGACATGCGCTATTTCGAAGTTGGCACGGCTACTTCGAAGTAGCCGGCACGTGTAGACGCAGCTATTCTGTACGAACCTTAATTCTTAATATTTGTGGGCAGAGGGGTGATTACATAAAGATCAGGGGTAGAACTGGGTGAATAATGATTTTTTTTTGATTTTCTGGAAATTCTGAAAAAAAAACAAAATCAGGAAAACAAATTCCTTTCGGTTGAACCCAAAGTGACATTTTTTTCAAAATTCTCATTGACTCAACAAGTAAAATAAAAAAAGTTCTAGATTGATTTCAGCATTTTGTTAGACCCAAAACAAACCACAATGTTCAAATTTTGAGCAGTTTGTAATGGTTTTGAACTTAGAAAAAAATTGAAATTTCTAAATGAAAAGTCATTTGAAATTGAAAGCGCCAAACATTCTATTTAGAAAATTATACAATTTTTTTCCACAATTTTTATTTAACTTTTTCAAAATGGACAATTCTGCATAAATACCACAAATTTATGAAGATTTGGTGACACCAAAATGTTTCATTTTTTTCTGAAAAATAATGTTGACTGAAAAAAAATCTCTTTGGTCTAGTCAGGAATAATTCCAGGTTATATCAAATAGATTTTCCTTCATGGAGTGATTATATGCTGCTTTTATGGGGTTGATTTGGCAGTCCTTGCTATCAACTCCTGCTGTCAGTCTTTTTAGCTCATTAACATCACTTTTTTTGTGGTTTAATTCCCTTTGTTTCTTCAAAGAAAAAGGGCAAAGACAGACAAATGCTGGGGCTTTGGGGATGAGACTGATTCTGCATCACGTCCTGCTCCTCTGACGTCAAACTGCAAAAACAGCCAAAGTCTCTGCCCTGATGAGACTTGCAATATTTGAGTCAGGTCTGGCACAGCACCAGGCCTGTCTCTCCCACGCCATTCAGGAATCTCTCCGCTTTTCTCCCCCAAGCCACTTCCCAAATTTTTAGAAGTAGAAGAAACTGGATTCCTGCCACCTCCAAAGCAGAATAAGCAGCATCTGTAACACATCTGTAGCCATCTCTCTCTGCTTCTGGCCCTCCATCCCAGACTTGAGCAGGGGACTTTGCTGCTGCTCCTTGGTTCTGTCTGGCTGTTAAACAGGGAAATGTCAAATAGTGCCTGTCTATTTACTTGGCTTCCCTGTGCAGGAGTCTAGGACAGAGTATTCGCCTCCCTTGCCTCATCGGACTGCACTTATACATGCTGAAACTCTCTAGTCTGGCACCCTTGGGGCCTGACTAGTGCTAGACGAGAGAATTTACCAGACTACGGGAGGTCAATATTGTCTAGCAGCATTTCCAGCATGTCCACTGCTTACTGGACATATAGAAGACATCTAGGGGCAAATTAAAGCTAAATAACAGCACAGAGCACTGACAGCCAGGTCTAGTGGCTGGAAACAAACTTTACGGGACCATGGGAAACTTGGCAACACCCATGATAAGTGGTAGTCCAGCTAACTCAAATCATGCCAGATTACGGATGTTGCTGGATAAGAGAGTCCAGGTTAGAGAGGTTCAAGCTGTACAGGTGCTCACGAGAGAGTGTGGAATGAAAACTTCCCTCTTGGCCTGCAGCCTGCTTATAAGCAATAGCTAACAGCAAAAGTGCAGAAGCGAAGTGTGCAGATGAGGTTTGTTTTTCATATACCAGGTAGTTATTTCAAATCGGTTTCTCGGCTAGTCTCTAAAGATGAGAAAATAACCATTTTCCAGGTACCGCTGAGCATGAGCTATTCCTAAGGTTGCAGACGTGAAATAAAATTGTGGAGATATACAGCCACAGAGTGCTGTTATATTGTGGCACACAGAGGGACATACAGTAGTCAGAACAACAATCAACACTAATGATAAGCAATGAGACAGCTGACCAGGATGAAGGTAGGCTGGCCTCGTAGTCTTGGTCAGAGCCATCATCAGTCACTGGAAGCCAAAGGTCAAAACTAGAAGTCAGGAATTGGTGTGAGCAGAGTGTCATGCAAGGAATGGTAAAAGGCAGGGGCAGGACAGAGGAAGTACGCACGGCAGGAGCAGCAGGAACCAGATTATGCAGAAGCAAGGATTGTGGTGGGCAGGGCCTCATTCAAAATAAATTCCTTAATTAGTGCATGTGTGAAAATTACTTATACATCCTCAAAAAATCTGTGCTCAAAGTTACAGGGCAGTAATTCTGGGGAAGAAATGCTGTATTTTTCTTACACAGCTCACCTAGAAAGGCAGGTCCTCTCAGAGAACCTGCTTGTGAGGCCCCAGCCATAATAAAAATTTAAAAACAACAACAACACATGAAAACAAAATAAGGCACCAAAAAAAAAGAGTGAGCTATAATTTGATTTTTTTTAATTTAACAAATGTTTTTCTAGGGTTTTTTGGGGAAAATGCGCTAATTATTGAGGGGTGTGCATAAAAAATAAGTTGTGAAACTTATTGAATGCCAAAAAATTAACAAGTGTCTAAATCTGAGACCATCCTTGAGCTCGAGGCCAATGCCAAATGGCCCACCTGCTCCTTTCTCTATTCCCCCTGACCCCAACTGGCACTGTAAAGAGGTTGAGTCCTTGCTTTATGTGCAAAACTCAGCTCAGCCTTAATTACCTAAAAATTATATGGGACAGAGACTGGTGCTTAAGTCATGTGGAACTACATTAAATGCTTCTATGGTGTGTTTGAATCCTATTACCCACCATTGTAATGCAGCCAACACAAGATGAAACATATTACATTGCAACACTCTGCAACTTTGAGTCAGGGATGATGGTTTATTGTGTCTGTTTGAAAGTAAGAGCAAAGTTTAGGTAGGCAGATATCAGAGGGTAGCCGTGTTAGTCTGGATCTATAACAGCAACGAAGGGTCCTGTGGCACCTTATAGACTAACAGAAAAGTTTTGAGCATGAGCTCTCGTGAGCACAGACTCACTTCATCAGATGCATCTTTGCTCACGAAAGCTCATGCTCAAAACTTTTCTGTTAGTCTATAAGGTGCCACAGGACCCTTCGTTGCTGTTATAGGTAGGCAGAATGTACCCAAACAGAAGGCAGAGTGGGGGCACTAAGATGAAAATCTCTACTTGAGCCTCAGGTATTAGTATAATATTGTCTTTCCAAGAAAAGTGCCAGCACACTCCCCGCAGCACCTAGGTTTTTTCAAGAATAATCCCACCTAACTAGTAACCCATACTGAGGTTGCTTAGCTTGTAAGATCTGATAAGATCATTCATCGCTTAAGTTTCTGTAACTGCAGAATATGTTGTGAATATGTATACACAAAAGAGGGATGGAGATACCTCCTGTATGTATTACTGTCAATGTCTGTTGGGGAAGGGATCCTTTATCCCGCCTGACGTCAGAATACTATTAATTTAAAAAGGGAAGCAATGCAGAGGAGACACTTTACATCACATTGTACTTCTAGCGTTATGACTCCTTTTTGCTGATACACACACTGGCAATGAATTATTTATTATTTGTTCAAAACTGCTACTGTACCCAGAAACAAACACAGGACTAAATAGGTGATCTTCGCCCCAAGGATCTTCAGTGGAAAGGTTACCTGTGGGACTGTTCAAAATGAATATGGGCTGCAGGAGGCAAGCGCTCACACGCTACAGGCTGAACGTCTCTCGGCAGCGAATCTCTCATCCAGCAACATCCGGAATCTGTCATGATTTTAGTTCATTATCATGGCTGTGGCTTAGTTTCCTGTGGCCCCTTAAAATTTGTTTACAGCCTCCAATCCTGGCTTTCAGTGATCTGTGCTGTTACTTAGCTGTAATGTATCCCTAAATATCTTCTAAGAGCTCAGTCAGCTGTTGAAGTGCTGGGAATGTGGTAGACAACATTCACATCCTGTGGTCCAGCAAATTCTCTTATTCGGCACTGGTCAGGTCCCGCGGGTGTTGGACTAGAGAGGTTCAGCCTGTACCAGTTTATAATCACATTCACCTCTGTGGCTGCCAAGAACATTAAATAACAATATTAACAACAGGAGCACCTGGCTATCCTGTACGCTTTAATTCTAAGAAACACTTGGAAAGCTGTTCTCTTCCCTTAAGTATATCCCAGTGCAAAATGAGTTGCTTTACTTTAATAGAAAGGACCTTATGTGCTTGATAAAAACATAGCATAGCAGAGCTTGGACTGCTGTTGTTATGGCTGCTAAACAACATTACCACCTTCCTGTCTATCCTTGCGTTACAGCTTTGAGTAATTATTCTTTCATGTAACCTTAATTTTTCTGTCGCTCATGTTCCATAGCTGCACATCTTCATAACTAAAGATGGGTCCACACCAAAACCCTTGAGACAAATGCTTCTCGTATTTGAGGAAAAAAATCCAAATGTCTGTCCTCACTGTCGATAACGAGATGAATAGGAAACCTGAATCCTAACATCCCCAGACTTCAGGGAAGTGCAGGTCTGTGGCTAGAACTGAGCTTTGTGGGTTAGGCCACCTCTACTCATAACTACTCTTTGCTTATTTTCATTTATAACAATATATAACATTTGCAATAAAGCACCCAACCTGGAATCCAGGTGCCTTTGCCAAAAATTAAAAAACAGTCAAAACATCCAGGGCTGTTAAAGGGCACTGGGTCACTCCACTGAGCAAACACTGAGGAACTTCTTTTTGAAACAGGTATCGGGCTCCTAGGGGGAAGGTTTTGTGTTATGCTCGTTGCACAGTTGAAACGTAAGTGTTGTTGTTGAGTGTGGTGGAGAACATTACTCCAACTGCTACAGCTGAAATCCCTTTTGTAATAGAAATGAGAACACTCAGCTTTACCTCACATCTTTTGCCATCCTGCCCAGGTATTAACCTTGAGGGTCACAGCAGCGAAAACTTCCAAATCTGTATAAATCAAATAAGGCTTCTGGCGAGCGTTTGGAAGGCTAATTTGGCTGGCAAGTTTCAATGATAACCCAGTGCCTGGTAACCTAATGCCAAACTCAAATTATTGTTCATACTGAAGCAATAAGAAAACTAGCAATTAGATTCACTCAGTGCTCAAGTCAAGCCAGAATGCTATGGCACGCCATCCCAGCACTTTTCGAGGTGCTGGAACATCATTCCAGTATTGAAATGCAATCATGCATTCTGGCAGCATGTCTTTTAGGACTTCAGCAGCGGGTTCGCTTGGAATGCCCTGAACAGTATGCACAAAGAACAAACTGTTCATGTTAGATATTTGCTACCTGAAAAGCCAGTGATCACCATATTTCTGGCATACTGTAATGCACTCTGAATATTATTCATCACAGTTTCTTTATGCACGCCACTTAAGATCACAATACATATTAGCTGCAATTAATTCCTTGAAAGTTTATGCTATATTTAATCACAAGGTCTCTTTAAAAAACAGAAATAATTGAACTTTAAATTACTTCTTGTTTGCCAATTCAAATAAATGTACTAAGTCACACGTCTGTAACTATTAGCCTGATCAGATCAACAGTAATAAAGCTTAATAAAAGTTATATTGCTAGGAATGCAGCATTTCAGCATAACTGTAACTTTATATTAACTGATATACTATCACAATATTGCACAGTATAATAACCAGGTGTAAATAAAATGACATTAAATTCCAAATATTAGAACAATAAATAGTGATGCATTCACTGGCATTGATATTGATTATTAAAATGATTTAGGTGATATACACAAGACCACGTCTTCCTAAGCACGTGAGCACAGCACCTATCACAATGGGCCTAAACCCTAACAGAGCCAGTGGGATACTACCACAAGACCAACAAAACAATCAGTAATCATTTGGGGAAAACAAATGTAATTGAAAAAAACCTGAATGATTGTTCCAGGAATGGGCAGAAGATTTCCACATAATTCTACCTGTGGAAATGTAATTTTTAGGCAAACTGAGAAATTAAGTGCCCCATTCTCAATTCTCACTGGTTTCATGGGAGTTTAAGATGTTCCACACCTTCCCAGATTGAACCCTCACACTTCTATCAAAATGCATTCTTTCAGACTATTGCTGAGCATCAATCACAGGGAGGCTATAGAATGGTCCCTACTATATATTGGCCTTTGGGTACAATGAAGTTTGTTAGGATAGACTAGCTTTGACCATTTTTTTAGCTAGCTTGCTAAATGCTTCTATTATCCACAGAAAAGTCAAGCTTTGGAAGAACCAGTACACATGGCAGAAGTGATGTTTACATCCAATACAAGACTACGAAGACTATTTCATTATGACCTTAATTTTATAATCGCTTTAAAGTTTAATAAAAGAAGAATTTTAATCAAAATGGACTTATGGAGGATTAACCAGGCAACAAACACAAAACCTCTATTGCCAAGGTTTAAAAATACTCTAAATATGTATTCGTGAACAACATAACTTCCCTAATAAATGTAGCACTTTATCTGGAATACAAAAATATATTCAATACTAACCTTTAAACATGCATTTACTGAGGCCTGACACCTAAGATAGGCAGTATATAACTAACCCTCTGCTATCATCCTTTAACATAGATCATCATCACACTGTAATTCCCATAAATCTAAATTTAAATCTTCGTTTTAATTGCTAACCTGCTTCAGTACAGTATATATATGTGTCCATTAACCAATAATCTTTGTATCTAATTAAAGTCACTATTAGAAACAGAAGAGATTCAGAGACTGGCAATGCAAAGAGTTAGGGGCATAGACACAACTCTCCTCTGAAGAAAGATTGAAAGGATTGGGACATTTATATCAGAAAAACAGAGAACAAAAAATACAAGGATAAAAGTATACAAATAAGGAGTAGTATAGTGAAGATAGATGTGGAAATCTGTCCTCCTAGAACACATTTTAAGTGTCTAAGTGATTTATGTGCTTAATACCCATTTTGCCCAAAGTGACTTAGGAGCCTAAATCTCATTGATATGAATCAAGAGATTAAAGTATATTCCACTCACTGTCTCAGCCACTGCCTGTGGCTGGTATTCACCACACAATGCCCTCTCTATAGTCTCTCTGAGCCAGAGCCCAAATTGGAAGTACATGAATGTCCAATATGCTGAGGATGTATGTATGACTGGCCACCCTAACCGTACCCCAGAGCTCCACTCTTATGGGACTATGATCATTAAAAACAAATGAACAAGGAACAAGTGATGAAGGCAGGAGACAGACACACAGACTTGGCTAGGTTTCCCAAAGCCAATCATTCTAGCCTGTAGACAGCAAGACAAAGATGCAGAACTAGACAAAATAAAACAGCTGTTGGTGTTTTCTGCCCCAATATCCTCACTAATTTGAGCATACTTTGATCTAAAGACAGAGTCCTCTAAGGACTATAGGATCCACTCTCCTGGACATGGTTTCCTCTCTGAATCATGGAGTGTCTCCCTCTATTTCACGCTCCTCTACAGCCAGTTTCCTTCTTCCTCAGTTGTACCCACTGTTAAAAAGGACTCTTCTGCTACAAAAGCCCACACTTCAGTTCCTCTCCTCTGCCAAGGCCTACTTCATCTCTGAGTTCCCTTGCATCACCATCACCCCATGTCTTTCAGGGTCTTTATTTTTTTAAGACTTAGCACTAACACCTCCTTTGTTCTCCTGCTATAGCCTAATTGAAATCACAGACACCAACCAAGTGGTAGGAGAGGACTGGTTTCACCTAGGATATGGTCAAACACAGTCTTAAGAAGAATGGTCACAGAGTGGTAGCTGTGTTGGTCTGTAGCTTCATATATAAAATGCTGTCCTGTAGCACCCTACAGACTAACAAATTTATTGGGTCATGAGCTTTTATAGATAAAACCAAATTTCTTAGATGAATGGAGAAGTTGTTTTCCCTTGCCATAAGCATGAAGAAAACTGTTGTATTCATTCAAGGTAAACCTCAGCGACCCAGTGTCATTCTGGATAACAGCCCATTAGATGTGGTTCAACAATTCTGTTACCTTGGATCTACTGTCACCACAAACCTGCCCATGGATGAAGAACTGCGCATCAGAATCGGGAAGGCAGCTACTATTTTTGGAAAACTTACAAAACATGCATGGAACGATCCTAAGCTGACAGTGAAAACAAAGCTACTAATTTACCAGGCGTGTGTATTGAGTATCCTGCTACATGGTTCTGAGGCATGGACCACCTACTGGAACCACGAGAAAAAAATGAATAGCTGTCATCTTCGCTGTCTCCACAGCATTATGAACATCAACTGGCAAGATAAAGTTTCAAATGCAGATGTCCTGTCAAGATCAGGCACACCCAGCCTCATAGTGACCTTCAACAGCAGAAGACTACGTTGGCTCACTCATGTGAGAAGAATGGGTGACAAACGTCATCCCAAAGAAATCCTCTTCGGTGAACTGTCATGTGGGTTGAGAACAAGAGGAAGACCAAAGCTAATATTCAAAGATACATGCAAAAATGCCCTGAAAAAATTGAACATCGATCCAAAATCCTGGGAATCTACATCATCAGATCGTAATACCTGACGATGATTGCTATGACAGGGCACATAATCCATCGACAGTATATGTGCAAGCCACGCAAAAGAACTTCATCTTAGAAGGAAAAGCTCTCAGACTCAAGAATTTGGAAATAGACTGACATGCGGTTATTGCAGTTGACCGTGCAAATCCAATATTGGGTGGATAAGTCACAAGAGAAGCTGCAGACTCAAACACTGTCTATATATCTTCACCACTGCTGCTAACCACCGTCTCTCGAGATGAAAAGGGGCATACTATCGTCTGAGGAAAGATAATATTCCATTAATCTAAGGAAGTGGGCTTTACCCATGAAAGCTCAAAAATACTATTCCATTTATCTGAGGACACGGGTTTTACCCAGAAAGCTCATAACATAATACATTTGTTAGTCTGCAAGGTGCTACAGGACTGTTTGTTCTATGGTGGTCCCATTTGAATAGGAGCCATCAAGGTTTAACGACCCATTGTACCTGACCCGGGAGATGTGTAACAGGGGCCTGACAATAGGTAGACAACTCACTCAGTAATACAGCTTCGTAACAAGAATTTATCAGCTCTATGGAGACAGGTTCCCCAAACTATTACAATGATTAAATATGGTTTAACATACCTAATTTCAGGTGCCCAGGCAATTTGGAGTTTAGGTGTCCAAGTTAAAACAGGCAGTTTATCATGGGTCTAGGAAGAGAAATCAAGTCAAAATGCATAAGCCCCATTGAAAGCCAGAAAGATGTAGGATGCAACAACATTTCCCCCCACATTACTAAATTCCTGTTAGTAGTAGCTGGAGCAGTGTGCTCTTTTTCAGGTTAACAGAGTAAGGAGCATCATTCCTCTATAGCTAGAAACCCTGCTCCCAACTCTAAACCCAGGGCCAAAGGACCACTTCTCTCCACCCAGCACTTAATAAGATATGAAAACTGCAGTTTAACATGGGTACACTGGCCCTGCCTTTCCAAGTAAAGATAAATGTCTGATGGTGGGTAAGCTAGCAGAATGTGGTCTTGTTTAGTGGTAATTGGTATAGAGGGTTTCCTTTTCAGTCAGAATATCTGTTCAGCTGCACTTAGAACTTTAACCCAACACTATTGACATGAGTTACCAAAACAATGTATTTTTCATCTGATCTGGCATACAACAGCCTAACTAACCTTGATCAGGTTTCTCAGGCAAATATGAGTAACATATGGTTCACACTGAGTCAAGTTAAACGGAATAAGAACATAACACAGAATAAAACCTGTCAACCATAAAGACTAGGCTAGTATTGGAAATCATTCTCACATGCTGCATATTACTGAAGGGACTGAATGTCGCTTGGAGCCAATAGTCAATCACAATTTAATCCTAATGTTTACAACCATCATGAGGTTAATGGTTTAAAATACAACCATATGAATATATAAATTTACTGTGTAAGGTGGATGAACTATGTGGACTAAATGGAACAGTACAAAGTGCTCTAATATATATGCAATAACTAGGACATTTAAAATGCAAAACAATAATAAAATCCTTAAGAACTGTTATCAGAAAAACGAGGTAGACACACCTTGTTTTAATTGCTTGTTCTGCCTTTTAGTAAGATGTCCTTGTGATTTACTTATTGCAAGTTAGTTCCTTGCAATACAGCATGGTGATTAAAAGACCAAAGCCATTTTTGGGTACAGATACATCACAGAGCAGAAGTAACAATAATGTTTCCTAAGAAAGAGCAAAGCTGAATGAAGGTTAAGTTGAACAAATAGGACTGTATTAAACCCTGTACTTTTGTCCTAGCCACATTGCTTCCACCTATTTCCACCAAGTCCTTGGTCAGAGTGTCCTGTCTATAATAGTCTCTCCAGGGAACACGGGCCTTCTGCTCATAGAATCCTAGAATCCAAGGGCTGGAAGAGTCCTCAGAAGTTCATTGTGTCCAGTCCCCTGCCCAAATCAGGACCAACCCTAACTAAATCATCCCAGCCTGGACTTTGTCCAGCAGGGATTTAAAAATCTCAGTTCCACTGATCATGATATATCTCACCTCCCTTATAAACATCTTGACATAAACATTTAAAACAAATAGTTGAGGTCTCATGACCCTTTGGCAAGACGCTTCTAGTACAGAGTCAGGCTGGGCTCTCATCTTTACAACAGACTCTGCTGGTTACCAAGTCTTTGAGATAGTTTGTTTTCCTCAACAGGTGATCATATCAGGAGGGACCTGTCTAGCAAACCATTTCTCTGTGGAGTCTCCTCCCTTGTAGATATTTCACTGTCTTTCTGTTCTGTGATGACCTCTGTAGGCTCCCTGCCCCTCTCCCCAGCCAATCCCAAGTCAAGGTGCCTGTGCTCAATACCAGCAAGTACCAGCACAAAAAAGCATTGCTCTTATGGTTGGCTACTCACAGGACTGCCTATCTCTAAAGCTAGTGTGTCTTTGACTGATCTGTCATACTCTAGTGCCTGCATCTCTGACTGCTGGTAATCTCCTCTTGGTGGTATCACCGGCCTTCTTGCTGTATCAGGTTTCCATTCATACCTGCATTGAATTATGCTGGTATGCCTACAATGGGGTAGCCCTGTGCCCAAAATGCTAACGAGGTGACTGAACCACAAGTAAGAGTCTCATCTCTTTTCACAGCCGACTCCACCTGAGCATTACTTTGCTGAGGGCATACAGGGCAGGTGTAGTGGTCAAACGTCCCCATTTGTGTACAAATTTCTTGAATGCTTCCCAGGCAAATTATGATCGGTTGTCAGTGGATACAGTGAGTGTGTATGTCACAAAGGAGGCCTTCAGTTTGCCCACTTCTTTTGTCAGGCAGGGCACTGATATCACAAAACTTTGAGTTGCAGTGTACTCTAACCATGAATTAGTTTTTCTTGAAAGTAAATAATTCTTCTCCCACCTTTTTCTATGGCCAAGTGGGCCACTTACTTGAGTCTTCTTCTGCTGATATGTCTCCTGCTATCAAGGAACAGAGCTGTGTACTCGTTCCCAGCCAGTAAACAAAATCTCAAGTGCCTCAAAGACAGCTGTCAGTGTCCAGGCATGAAATGTGTATTTTGCATGGTATACTTGTATCTCTTTAACAGAAGTTGGGTCAATAAAAGATATTACCTCACCCGTTTTGCTTTTCTAATATTCTAAGATCAACAGGGCTATAGAACTCTGTATATAACCTAAAAGGGCTTGTCTTTTGTCTTCTGGTCATCCCGATCATATGGGTCTCTTGACTTCCTGTAATTAGATGTCTTTTTCACTAGTCTCTTTGTCTTTCCATCAGCTTTGACATTGAAACTGGGAGATAGGACACTGAATCAATTAACATGCTGCCTTGATAGCCTTCGCCCAGCTCACCCTGTTCAAGGTGTCAGTTAATTCCAGTAATCTTCCTGAACATTATCTGGTCTCTCCAAGATAGTGTTGGAAGTGCATCAACATGCACTGCAGTCTCTTTGGAGCAGTTACAAGGAACTTCGATATGATTGTCTCTAAGAAATTTTGGTGTCATTACACTGTTGCTGTGTGGCCACAGCTGTACTGATGGAATCACTCTATCTAAATACCATAGCCAAGTCTCTTTTTCTGTATGGCGGACCTGTTCAATCTCTGGCAGGGGTCTGCTGCCGTAAGTGACCAGCTGCTCTTGCAAAAGCTAGTCTTTTTCCCAATGCTGCACTCCAGTTTCCATGTACCTCCAGTCTGATAGCACTTCGGAGCTGGGGCATCTGTTATCTTTTGTTTCAGCAGGTCAGATATTTGCTGTTGGGAACTTTCCCCGTTTCACTCAACATTCTGCCTTGTTAACTAACAGTCACCTGCAGACAGAATTTGGACACTTAGACAGAAAACACAGCCTTTCTATGGCATTCCCCTTTCACAGCCACTGGAGCTGGCATGCCTTGGTCTTGATGGGAATCTGCTTTAGTCCCTGCGCTGTGCACAGGTGTCCATTGTGCGTCACCTCACATGGTTTCACTCACATTTTCTCTGGGGTCAGTTTTATGCTTTTGTTCTCTCCTTGCAGTAGAAAAATTTGTAGTTTTCTGTCATGGTCGTGTTCAACTTCTGTATCATTGCTCCCTTCACCTACACTAAGGCTCCCATCTGCAGTTACTTTCACCTGAGGCAGCCCTTCAGAACTTGGGTGAGTCTCCTCTGGAACACTCTGCTGCTGGGCTTCTGCCTTTCATCATGCACAGCCCTCTGTAGTGAGCAAATGGTGCTGCAAAAATTGGGCTTCCTGAGCTCTTTATCTAGGCTTATGCGCCAAAACCTGTACATCACTTCACAGTCTACAAAGAGTCTGGCTTTGGAAAGGGCTGGTAAGATGTTATCGACTGTGGGCAGTGAATAGAGGCATCTTATCAATATGTAATTCAGTGGACTTGGATCTATGCGGATGTGTAATTTGCCTGCTAGCTTCTTTACCACCACCTGCCTTTTATCTTCTTTGCCTGCACCCTTGGAGGAGTGGAGTGAGCTGGGGAGAGGAGAAAGGCTAACGTAGGATTTGCATTGTCATCTATCCAAGCCTTAGAAAAGCAGGGCGCATCTGGAGACTTTCAGACAACAAGACTATGACTGGTTTTCGTCTGGTGACTGCTAATTCAGCAGCAAACCACACGAGTTTGAATTCTTGGTACTTCTTTGCATGGGTTTCATTATTGTGAGTAGCTGCTATACATTACCTGTGTACAGCTCCCAAGCCCCCGATGTTACAATTTTCTAAGGTATATGCCATCTTTCTTGAAGTTGCCCCTTCCATTTAGCACTTGAATGGGGAGGAGGATGGTGCAATTGAGTAAGAGCTGCTTCCTGCGTGTGCCAGATGAATCTGCTCCTGGGTGGCATTGTCATCTGGTTGCATGGCAAAAGGGAATAGAGTTGGCAAAACCTGGTTCAGAAGAGGTGGATGCTGGGTGGAATTAAATATGCGTAATGAGACTACAGAGACTAAGGGTAGGTCTATACTAGATACAGAAGTAGACCGCTGATACCCAATTTTAGCTACGCCAATTGTGTTGACTTCCACGTCTAGCCGCACAGCAGAAGGTCAACGAGAGAGTATTTCTCCCATTGATCTTCGTTATTCCTCGCCTCTTGGGAGGAGCACAGGGGTCAACATCAACCCCTTGGAGCATCATTTTGCACATGCACAAAATGAAACCCTAGAAGCTCGACCCTCATTGGGTCAATCTTCTGCTATAGCATGGCTCTAGCCTAAAGCAGCACAAGAAGAAAACCTTCCACCAGCATTCTGAAGGTATAAAATATTAAGGAGGAGGCGGCAGCATTGCTTTGAGGCAGACCTATGAAAAATCAGATGCAGCTGAGGAAAGGAAAATTTAGGCTGCATATTAGAAAGCATCCTTGAGCGATAGGAAGTCACCATGCAAAATAGCAAACCGGCACAAGTCAGCTTTTTAAAATATGGACACAAGTGGCTAGAAGAATTGTAGTGCTTGAGAGGGTTAAACTAGTAGCATAGCATACTAGCTATTTTCCTACTTGAATTGCAATAAAACACCATTGAGCTCCCACAGAGTTATTAGCAGAAAGGCTCATAGTGAAAGCAGTGGTGCTTTAGCTATTGCTCAGCAACACTGAGGATTAGTTAATGTTTTTAAAGTGCTCTGAAGATGAAAAACTCTCAATGTCTAGTAAGTTAAAGTAAAAATTGTCCTAACAACAGGGTTTATTACAGGATAGAATACTCCCTCCAGGGAAGAGGCAGAAGCACCGTCCGGACACACATTGAAAATTAGCCTGAGCACCATTAAAGAATATGCTGTGTAGGGAACAGTTCTGCATTTGCCCACCGGCAATGACTTAGCTGGCCGGCCACCACAAGTGTTTTCCACCTCTAGTTTTTGGCAGAGTTTCCTGAGGTTCAAGCAGTCAAGATAATTATTTCAGTTACTCATAAAGAAAATCTAACCACGAAGCGAGATATATTGACAGGAACTAAGTAAATTATTCACCTTGTGAGGCTGGCAGCTACACTGAGGCTATTAGTTACATATTCTCTGTGAGCGAAATATATACACCAGAGAAGCAGGCAAGGTCACCAGAGTTTTCTTGGTAATCTGTTACACCAACACACGGACCCAACACACAACAATACTGGCCTGGATTGTTAATATATTCTGTCCAAATGAGGAGAAAGGTGGTAAGCCACTCTGAAGAGAACTTCTCTCCAGCCCACAGAGGACACCCCAAAGCAGACTAATCCTGCTAATCCTTGGAGGACATGAATACAGACCTCTGCTCAAAGGATTGTCATAGAGGCAGCAGTTTCCTGAAAACAATGTCTTATTAATAGTGAGAAAATTAGATATTTACATCACATCCAGTAAAGCAAGAAAGGAAAAGAGAAAAGAAAAATACCATGTATAATGGGCAATAAGGCATAATTGGATTATGCTTAAAGATCAAACATTTAAATGGTACAAGAGACTATACAGAAGGTAGGACAAATACAATGGTATGGTCTTGGTATATGCTGACCTTTTTCATATATATTCATAGGTTCAACAGCATAATGTCACACACAAATACTCTCTGTTCATGGGCATAAAACAACATCACAGCACAACGTTAAAGAAACATTGAGGTTACCGTTTTGTGAGCACTGATTAGCTCGTTGCGCAGTGAGGTCGGGCGGATGATACTCAGCAGCAGACATTCAGTTCCAGCATACCCACTCCTTTCTCAGGGATCATTAACAGTCCTGCTGAATCATTTGGGGTCCTTCTACTTTGTCAAGTAGGGCCTTTGCTTCTTGAACTCTTCTACTCCAGTCACCGCCTTCTGGTCTTCTCCTTTGTTCAGTCCTCTTCTGTGGTCTTCTCCACCCACGCCCAGCCTGACCATTAATTCCGTTTCTGACCTCTTCTGACTGGTTAATCAAACAGACAGATCTCAAAACTAACTACCATTTTCTGTAAGCCTAAGCACCATGATACTGTCACTATCTTTGTTAAACCAGTCAAAGGAAAAACTTTGGGGGAAGGGGGTGGGAGGGGTGCAATTTAAACCCCATTTAAGGTGTTTTTCCTGGCGGACAAATGCATGCATGTGCTTCTGTCTCAGGCGCTGCCTGTCATTACACATGATTAGAGCAGTTGAAAAAAACCTCTCCACTGTCAACCACTATAAGCCTAAAAGACTTTTTCCTTTTCTGTGTAGCCCTCCTTGCTGGTGGGATGTCACCCAGCATGGTGAGGAGCGATCATGCATTCCGTCAGCTGAATGCAGCAAAATCCCTGGCCTTCAAGAGCTAGAGTCCAAGTAGGGACTGGAGCAGTTTGTGTTCTTTTCTCCTTTCTCTGCCATCACCACCGCTGCTGCCTACCACCCAAAAAGCCATTCTTTACCCACCTTCCACCCACCTAGGGCTCAGCTCAGGAGGGGGAAGCAAGGTCTGAAAAGACTTGAGAGCCAGCTTCATAGGCCCTTGAAGAGGTGCTCTCCAAACCAGGAAGCTGCGTGCAGCATGGGTACAGGGCAAGGGATAAGCTGGGAAGAAAATTCCCCATTTCACTTGTGAACGGCACCAGTTTACCACCATTCACCTGCTTTTATGCATAACTCACTAAGCGGCTAATAATCATCGCTGTCACCCAAATGTTATATTTCCTTACACCCTCAAAGGATTGTGGGAAGTTGTGGGTCATGGGACTATTTATTTGGACTTTTGTATGTCACAAACCGAAAGCAGGTCAATCGATTCATAGATTTAAGGCAGGGGATTATTGTGATCATCTATTGGTTCTGCAATAAACAGCCCCCAGAATCACCTGACACTAATTCCTGCATCAAGCATAACCACCAGGGGCTGAACTAGAGCACTTCTGCTACAGCACGTCTTCACTACCCTGTTGACTTCACTTTCCTGATCTTGCATTTCTCCTCGTGCATTGGCCTACCCCAAGTTTGAAGGGAAACACTTGTGATTGGTTGAATCAGAGAAATTCCCACAGGGTTGTCCTCCAGGGTGCTAATCAACCCACAGATGCCCACCTCCCTGCCCTCTGGAGCTCCACACAACCCTGTGCTGCTGGGCCATAAGCTCTGGTCTCCCTCAGCCAAGGCAGAGCTGGGCTTATCATTCCACTGCAGAGCAACACAGACACTGAACCAGCTCCATTCTAGGGGTACTCAGCTATAAGGCTTCTAAAAACATATTCAGCGGCTCATTAGCATGCTGCTGGCCACGGCTCTTTGAAATTGCCTATCTGCTGATTGGAATAAGGGGATTTCGAGGTTGGCAGGGTCCTTTTGAAAAGGACCCCCATCTGGACAAGCCACACAGGAGCGAAAAGTGGCAATTTTGAAGTCCCATGGCTGGCAGCATGCTAATGAGGTGCTGAATATGCATTTCAGCACCTCATGAGTATTCTTCAAAATGGACATTAGAGTGGCTATTTTGAAGTTTTCTCTAAGTGTAGACACGGTCCAAGTCTTCCCAAATTTTCAAAATGGGTCCCCATCTGGAAAAGGTTGGGGAATGCTGCCCTAATCATTTGTTCTTATCTCAGGCAAAACGCTTCAAGAGAGACAAGATCATAGAATCACAGAGCTGGAAGGGTCCTCAGGAAGTCATGGAGCCCAGGTTTGATGGTTACTTTGTCCTGGTTCTACAGCTTTTTCTTCCACAGTCCTTTATTTTCAGGTGTTTTCATTTGTATCCTCTTAGGATGGGTGAAGCAGTTTCAAAGGCCAGATGAAGACAAAGACCTGATTGCTTCCCATTCCTTAAACAGACTTTCCCACAAGGGAGGAACCCTTTGGGCAGCACTCTCATCCCCATGAAAAGTACACACTCAAGATACTTTCCAGTAGCAGGTTGTATTGTCGCATGTCCTTCTGGGACTAACCATAGTTCCCAGATCCCTGCTGTTTCCCTGGTCCCCCAGGCAGCAGAGAGTTGGGCACCAAGGTGCAGCCTGGCTCCTGGCTCCCCTCCCCCTGGAGAGCCAGGAAACTGACAAGGGCAGAATCCTTGGTCAGTATCCTGGCTCCAGCTAGGGGAGAGGAGCTCCCCCCTCTCCTCCACTTCTTGGAGCGGGAAACTGACCAGCCCACTAGGGCTGGTCAGTTTCCTGGCTGCTTCTCCCTGCCTTCCCCAAGTCACACAGCTTTCAGCCACATGACTGGGGGAAGGCAGGGAGAAGGAGATCTTACCTTGCCTAGTTGCCCGCAGCTATGGGCAGCTAGTCAGGCTAAAAGCTTTCTAACTGCCTTCCCCCAGTAGTGCTGCTGTCAGGCTGACAGCCATGCGGCTGGGAGAAGGCAGGGAGAAGGGGTTCGTAGCCTGCCTAGCTCTCCACAGCTGCCGGTAGCTAGGGAGGCTGACAGCTGCAGAGCAGCTTCAAGTTGTGCTTAACGCTCATTAAAGCTGAAACGTGCAAGTTGAAGCCACATATTTGGTGGGTTTACTGTATGTTCCTAAAGAATTTCTAACGACCTTCATTGGTCTGGGGGGCAGCCATGTTAGTCTGCAGCTTCACAAACAACAAGCAGTCTTGTAGCACCTTAAAGACTAAGGAACTTATTAGGGCATGAGCGTTGGTGGGTAAGACCCTCTTCCTCAGATGACTGTCATCCACGAAAGCTCAAGACCTAACACATTTATTTGTTTTAACAGTGCTACAAGACTGCTTGTTATGTGCGATCTTCATTAGCGCATTAGGAATTAAAGCCAGACTCACACTTCGTATTGCTAATTTCACACGGAAGAATGATACATGCACAAAAATAGGATATGCAGATTCAGCAGACTACAACTTTAAAATGTTCCATGGTGCTTTTGCACAAAGCACCTGAGTGATGCATATCCGTAGTCAGAAGCCAAATTTCATAAAGCATGAAGGGGGGTTGCCACGACAACACTCATATCAATACATGTTACTGTGTCCACACTGGAACTTTATTCACTCATGTGTATGACAGAGACTCCTGGGTTATATAGCCTGTAGCTCTTAGCACTGCAGTAAGCTGAGCTGCTAATGCTATGGATTCTTTCCCAATGAACTGTGAGAGAACTTAAGTGTTATCTGTGTGTATACTGGAATAATTGTGGGAGTGCATTGAAGGACTAGCAACACTTGAGTGGCAGTAGCCTACACTCATCTCACCACTATTTGTGTTAATAGACAACCAGTTGTGATCACTGACCTATAACTCCAATGGAACAGTAACAGAGAAGTAGCTGTGTTAGTTTGTATTCTAACAAAACAAACCAGCAGTCAAGTAGCACTTTAAAGACTAACAAAATGATTTATTGGGTGAAGAGCTTTCATGGGACAGACCCTGAAGAAGTGGGTCTGTGCCACAGGTTATCACCTAATAAATTATTTTGTTAGTCTTTAAAGACCCCAATGGAACAGCCATCTTAAGTTAAAAAAAGCACACTCAAGTAAAGGTGTTTTGTATAGACCAGACTTGAGTTAGGGAACAGTTAATTCTGCAGTGAAGACATACCCTTAATCTGATATTTATTCAAAGGTTAAGAAACATTTGTTCAGTAGACAGCGCTCCCATGCTTGCAGCCTAGATCTGAATTTGAATCCCACCTCTGATTCTGATACATTGTGGGACCTCAGGCTGGTCACACTTTAAAACCTTATTTGCTTTAACAGTAAAAATGGAAATGCTAGTTTAGTCCTGGGGGGCTTGTTGCATTATGAGTAAAATTGCAGAATTCCCCCAGCACTAATAGCTACACCCCCTAATGGTGTTTCAAGAGGACGAATTAGATTAAGAGATGGCCCAAGCCTTATAAATGTGTAGCATTATACAGCTGCTTGGTATTATTCTATCAAATCCTGAATAAGGTCCCTCACTCTAGGGAGGATGATTTAGGTTCCTATGTAATCTGTAGCTTGTAACCAGAAGTAAGGCTTTGGCTCATGATCTGAGTCACCATATCGCCGTGTACTATCTTAATGCAGATGCCTGTAAGTAAAGGTGCCCATCCCCATCCCCGGAGGGTAATCAATATGTGAGTATTTACACACTTGGAGCTCTTATTGATTAAGCTGACACAAGACCGTATGTGACACTGTAATGTTGAAACTCCTTAGCTACAAATCAATTCCAACAATTAAAGAAATGGGATTGTGGCTGGCGATTAGCACAAATTATTATGGTCCCACTTCAAATTGTTTCATCTTTGCTGACATCATCCACTAAAAACACAGCTACAGTGAATTGAAAAGGTGAAGCAAAACTGACAGTTCTTGGACTACAATCGGCTTCTCACTCCTTGTGCCAGCTGCAGCTCAGCACCAAGCTGGAGAGACTGGGAACAGCATAGTTACTTTGGAATTGTGTGGGCTGTTTACACAAGACTCTTGAGTCAATCTCTTTAAGAGGTGGTTGGCGCACAGCCAGGCTGGCTGCCTTTTCTTTGGCAGAGAAGCCTGGTGAATGCGATAGTTAACAGAGGGGGGTGGGGGCCTTCTTAAAAAAGGCATTGCATTGTGGTTCAGAGATGTTAAAAGAAAAGCTACTTCAATTCCATTGGAGGTTAGTGTTGCTGGGACTCCAAGTGTAGAAAAGACTCTGGTGGTTTTCAGCATTTTTACCTTACCACCAAGTCTATTCAATTTTTTCCACAAGCTTTATTAAGTGCTGGAAGCCACTGGTCCCTTGTCTACACCAGCCTCCCCCATCCCCCAGGGCAGTGGAATTGGTGATTGAACAAGATGAGCATTTGTAAAAGCTGTAGGGTAGACCTAGACATAACCACAGCGTAGGAGGAGGAGAAGGCCATGTTTGCAGCTACACTGGTCTCTTTTTGACACAGAGCTGAAATTACTGACATATCTGAACTGTTAGCTGCATATAACCATTACCATTAAACTGTTACCATATAACTGTTACAGTTACTGTTCCCCGTTACACCCAAATAAACGTGAATCAGTATCCTCCATCTTCTGTCTAGCAGTTAATTTCTCTCCCAACAAAGAAGTAATTTACTCCCAGAGCTCTGTCTTTGTTACTGCTCAGAAGCTGTGATACTGACTATCAAGGCGTGGTGGCTATGTCTACACTGGAATGCTATGTCGAAGTAGCTTATTTCGAAGTAGTGACATCGAAATAAGCTACTTTGACATGTAGCATCCACACATCCTCCTGGGCTGGTGCTGTTGAAGTTCAAAGTCAATGTAGCGATGCGCAACATCGAAAGGATCCCCTCAGGGGAGCGTCTACACACAAAAGATGCCCTGTTCGAAACGGGCCAAGGAAAGCCTGCGGACGGGGTCACAGAGTGGATTAGCCCTTCCGGGGCAACAGCAAGATGCTCCCTTAAAGGGCTCCTCCCAAACACACTTGGCCTGAACCACACAAGGTCCGCAGAGCTGCCACCAGAATTGCAGACCCCGTGCACACAGCTATGGACCCCCAGGAGCAACAGCAGCACAGCAGTCAGAAGCCCTCAGGGCTGTCACTGAGGCAGGAGCCGTCCTGCTCAGTGCTGCGCAGGAGGTCGCCCAGCACCTCCTTGAAGGCAAGCCCCCCCTTGGCAAATGAAGGGGACACCCCAGAGCTTCATGGGCACCCCGGTCCTTCCCCGCTGGGTGCTCCACTGGCTATGGAGATACCCCACCAGCACGGAGTGGTGGGAGAGCCTGGTCCTGGAGCAGTGGGACAATGACCACTGGCTCCGGAATTTCCGGGTGAGCCAGCAGATGTTTCTTGAGCTCTGCCAGTGGTTCACCCCTGCCCTGAGGCACCATGTGGTGTGCCCTCACCATCAAGAAATGGGTCGGCATCGCTGTCTGGAAGCTGACTGGGGGAGCGGGGCGCCCAGGAGGGAACCCCGGGGAGAGGGGGGAGCCCGAGGGGGAAACAGGGGAGGAGAGAACCTGAGGGGGGGGGGTGGGCACACCCTGTACACCCTCAGAGGTGCCTAAGTCCTCCCTCCCACAGGTGGCTGTGCACTGAATGCCCTGCTGCTCCACAGGCTCATGCAGCTAGGGGACCTGGATATGGCCATCCTGGGGTTTGCTGGCATGGGGTTCCCCAACTGCTTTGGGGCACTGGATGGGACCCACATCCCTATCCGTGCCCTGGACCACAGCAGAGGATGCTTCATGAACAGGAAGGGCTACCACTTGGTGGTCCTCCAGGCCATGGTGGACAGCCAGGGCCGCTTCCAGGATATATATGTTGGCTGGCCTAGCAGCACCCACGACGCCTGTGCTTTTAGGAACTTGGGATTGTGCCACCAGCTGGAGGAGGGAACCTACATCCCCCAGAGAGAGAGAGATCCCTCTGGGGGACACCACCATACCCCTCTGCCTCATGGCGGATGCAGCCTACCCCCTCCAGCCCTGGCTTATGTGCCCCTACACCGGTCACCTCAATGCCAGCCAGGAGGGGTTCAACACCCACCTCAGCCAGGCACGCCAGGTGATCAAGCAGGCTTTCAGCCACCTCAAAGGCCACTGGTGCTACCTCATCGCTTGCCTGGATGTGCGTCTCCCCAACATCCCCCAGGTGGTGGGCGCATGCTGCATGCTCCACAACCTGGTGGAAAGCAAGGGGGAGGCCTTTGTGCAGGGGTGGGCTGTGGAGGCTGGCATGGCCTACCTCCAGCCAGCCACCGCCCTGAGCTGCCAGGCCCACCACAAGGGGATCCGGGTCCGGGAGGCCCTATGTGCCCATTTTAACCAGGCTGTGGGGTTAGCACTGTCGCAACCACCCCGGCGGGCCTCTCTCACACTGCCTCCACCACCCATACACTGCGCCCCTAAACAGCACATGACACACACTTTGAAAAATAAACCTGAAAATAATATTTAAGACCCCCAAAGCTGTAGACCAATTATTTACAGAAATGAACACCCATGGGGGAACTATGTACATGGTGGGGGAACAGCTACCTAAAGGGGGGGGGGGCCACAACTATTTACAACAGGTAGGGGGGAACGATGTACAGTGCGGGGGGCACTAAGTGGCCCAGTCCTTGGCCCCTCACAGGCCCTTGTCCAGTGTGGAGGGGCGCGACCCATGCCTGGCCCAGAGTCCCTGTCGAGGCCGGGTGGGTGCCAGGGGGGAATGGCAATTGTGGCCAGGCCAGCTCCAGAGCCCCGTGGTCCCCTTCAGCGGGCTCCAGTGCATGGGGGGCAGCTGGGAGGGATGGCAGCAGGGGGCAGCAGCCAGCCTGTGATCTTCGCCAGTGTCCTGGTGATGTGGTCGAAAGTCTGCATAAAGGACCCCCAGGCCTACTGGCGCCAGACCAGAGCTCGCTCCTCCAACTGGAGGCAGCGCTCTGCCACCTTCACCTGGCGCTGGAAGGTGGGAAGGACCTGGGGGTCAGCAGTCGCCCGTGTCTGGCTCCAGCAGTGGTGGGCTCATCCCGGTGCTGGTCCCTGTTCCAGTTGGTTGCCATGGTGTGACATCCACGGCAGGCTGTCTGGCACCATGGACGTCGCAGCACTGTCGTGGACCTCGGATGATGCAGCGGCGGAAAGAGTGGGGAAGAGAGAGGATGGCCATTAGTGCTGGGCCCTGGCCTGTGGCCCACCCCTCCACCCCCCCGGTGCTGTGTCCCCGTCCCCTGTCCCCCACCCTGGGCATGGTGTCCCTGTGGGTGGCTCCCTTCATGGGTTCAGCCCCTCCTACCCCCTCCCCCAGGATGGGGTGTGGCACTGTCCATGGGGGCAGGTGCTGATGGGCTCTGGGGACCATGCCACTGTCCTTAGGCCATGCTCTGGCTGGTCTGTGGTGGTCTGGGGTCGTCTGGGTGGGGGGGGGTGGCCCTGGTCATGTCCCTTGCCCCTGCCCCATAACCTGGGTGTGTGTGCCCTGTGGGTTACATACCTGATGGTCCACTCCCACAGTCGGGGGACAACCATCTGGCGGACACCCTGCTGGAGCGGTGGGAGGGGAGGTTGATTAGGAGCTCCCCGTCGCTGGACCCCTCCTCCACTGTCCTAAGGGCAGGCTCCTCCGGGGGCCCCTGGGGTGCAGGGCTGGCCTCCGGGCCAGACTCCAGCTCCAAGGCCTGCTGGGGGTCCTTGGCTGTGGCGTCAAGGTTAGCCAGGGGAGGGATGGAGATGTACTGGAGGCCCAAGATTTCCCTGAGCTCCCTGTAATAGGGGCAAGCGGCGAGGGCAGCCCCAGACTGGCTGGCCATGTCCTGGGCCCGGGTGTAACCCTGCTGCAGCTCCTTGACTCTACTCTCTACGTGGTCAGGAGTGAGGTCAGGTGACCCCGGGCAACCAGGCCCTCAGCCAGCCAGGCAAATGCTTCTGCGTTCCACCGCTTGCTCCCCATTACCTGTAGCACCTCCTCCTCGGCCCGGAGCCCCAGCAGGTCTCAGAGCTCGGCATCCATCCAGAAGGGGCCCCACTGCCTCTTCCCTCCCAAAGGATGACTCGGAGCCCTGGGTTCCCTTGGGGGGTGTGCCCTGGGGGTGCTCAGGGGGCTGGCTGGCTGCCATGGGTGCTAGGTGGTGGATCAGGGCCTCTGGAGGGAGTACAGGGTGAGTACAGGCATGTGCTGCTGCCTGCACACTCTCAGCTTCCTGCCACAGGATATCCAGGTCCATGGTGCTCTAAGGGCTGCTGCACGTGGCGACCATAGAGCCCTGCAGGGGCTGCACAAAATGTCTCAACCCTTCAGTTGATTGCCGCCATGGAGGACTCCACTATTTCGAAGTAGCAGGACACGGATCTTCTACACACACCCTACTTCAACGTTCATCTTCTGATGGGGATAGCGATTTTGATACCTCACTGCCTAATGTTGATTTCAACTTCAAAGTAGCGCACGGCGTGTGGAGACGCGATGCGCACTATGTCGAAGTTGGGCCGGCTACTCCGAAATAGTCGGCCAGTGTAGACGTGGCTGGCATGATATACTGAGGACACAACAGCTGCAGCCACACAGCAAAGTTATTTTGAGATAACTTTGCAAGCATCTACACCATGCACATGCTATTTCGAAATACATTTGAAACAGAGGGTATGTTATTTTGAATTTTGTAAACCTCACTGTAGGAGGAATAATGCCTATTTTGAAATAGGTGCTGTTAAGACATGGAATAGCACTATTTCAAAATGAGCCATAATGACGTCCAACAGCACTGTAGCTGTAATTAGGCAATTACACTAGCCTTCTATCTGCCCTCTCATATCCTTTGCAAGCCAAACCACCCTAAACTTCCTAATCTCTCCTCATATGGCAGCTATTCCATACCCTTGATCACCTTTGTTGCCTGCTTCAGACTTCGGGTAAATGCCACCTGGGTTTGGTGGTCTTCAGAAGATCACAAACCTGGTTGATTTAACTGACCTTGTAATAAGATTTTATTTAGTACTTTTCTCTGCTTAACAACCGGTTTCAGATCCAGAGTATAGACTCATTTTCCTCACATACCAAATGAAGATCTAACAACTTATCTACAGTCACAATTCTTCCCCATGGCTCCAACTTATGGGGAGGTGTATAGTATAGATGTGTGTGGGCAAGAAGGCTGTAAATAGAAAGGGCATTTCAGCTAATAGCAATTCCTGGCCTGTAGTGAGACTAAATTTACAGGACAATGGGAAGTATCCCATGCAAAAATCTGTGAACTCAGAGGTAAGGTTGTTGGCCTACATAGCTCAACAGCACAAACTATAAAAAGTAAACTAATCAGCAGCTTTGTGCTATGTCCCACCCATTGGTTTCCTTTCTCGACCTCCTTTCAACTCGTGCTCAGCTTGAACAATACGCATCTTTAAATTCTGACTGGGTCATGTGTGTGTATATAAGTGAGCTGCAAGATGTGGTTTTCCTGCAATGTTTAGGTAAGCTTATCTTCGTGGCTATTCTAGAGCTAGACATTACAGAAAAACAGGGGCTCTGGTTTATTATAGATACTCTAAGTAAGTACAGCGCTTTTTCTTCTAAGTCCAATTTGTGACACATCCTGATCTGTAAAGTCATTTCCAAAACTTTCATAACCTGTGCCAGGAGAACAACAAGAAGTCTTGTGGCAAAGACCCGGAGCTTATGCTCCAAAATATCCGTTAGTCGATAAGGTGCCACAGGACTTCTTGTTGCTCTTGAAGATACAGACTGACACGGCTACTTCTCTGATACTCTACCAGGAGAGACATCATGGAGTTGTTTGTACCTAATAATTTTGGGTAGGTTCAGAATGGCTCTAAGCACTGGTCTAATCCAGTCATTGTCATTTTTTCTACAGTACAACATCAGCTGGGGCCAGTTGCTTCAATTGACCAGTCTCTGCATTTCTGATAGGCCTCTCAGCTCAGCACGGAGGCCCCACCTGTGTCATTATAAGTAATAGCGTTTCTGTAGGAAAAAGACAAGACACTGCACCCCCTCCCTCATTTTGCTAAGACAGAGGTCATCCATTCATGGGACAATATTAATCAGCAATTCCCAATTTTTTTTTGTAAAGAAATATGTTTATAGCAGTCCCCACCGCATCTGGCCTCCTCTTACAATTAGTGGGGAAAGTTCTGTGCAAACAGTGGACAGCTTATCTTTCACTTAAAGGTTACAGCCCATGCCACAGTGTTCCCTACTGCAGGGATGAGCAAACTTTTTACGTCAAGCCTGACTTTTCATCCCTGCAACTAACAGGGCCCCCTAACCTGTCTATCATCATCCAAACTGAGGGAAATTTCATTTGGAAGAAAATAAGTCTGTAGAATGTAATAACGTTATTAGTCAGTATAGAAATGTGAATACGCAGACATAAAAACAGCAGCATATTTCAACATTTGAACGAGCCCAAGACCCAGCAGTCAATCATGCTGCACCCCTCTTATGAAACTTCATGCCCCTGCAAGGAGGCGCACCCCCCCCACCCTACTTTGCACTCCTCTGTCTTACTGTAGGTTTTCTCGCAGTTTCTCCAGTACACTTTTATAGTAGGCATCCTTCAGTCTGCACAGACTATGGATCGTGCCCTTTAAAGTTTCAATTGAGGACTTCATTTACAGCGTCTATTGTGACTATGAAGACCCACACAAGAGTGACAGCCCTTGCTGCATCTCTTGCAGATGTAGTGGGTGTCTGGCAAGTCCTTAGTGTGCTTTCTGTGCACTCTCCTCTCCTGTGCTAGCTGTCTGATCTTCATCTCGCCCTTCTGAAGGCCCTTGTGTAACCCCTGCCTCCATCTGCTGCAGTCATCTGCTAGATCTTCCCAGTTGTCCAGCTCGATGTCTACCTCTCTGAGGTCTCTCTTGCAGACATCTTTGTAGCGCAACTGGGGGCATCCAGGAGGTCTTTTGCCAGAGGCTAGCTCACCATACAGGATGTCTTTTGGAATCCTTCCATCATTCATCCTGTGGACGTGGCCAAACCAGCGGAGTCGACGCTGCCTGAGGAGGGTGTGCATGGTTGGGATTCCAGCTTGCTAAATACTCCATACAAGGGGTTTCTATAATCAGAAGAAACACAATTAACTCCTAGACCACCCTTGTGTTCCCTTTTTTTTTCCAAATCATCCACTACTGTGTTTAACAGCAACAGATCCAGACTAACACGCCTACCCCTCCGATACTGTCTTTAGTATGAGCTGATTTAATATGGAAATAATTTTATCGCCAGTGGTGCAAATGATTAGCATTTCCCGCCCTTTCGCAAGCTGTCTTTATGAGTTTATCATAATAACATCTCTGTGTTTTGCTTGAGAAGGAACAAGATCAAATTAGGGAGCAGAGGAGGCACATTTTCAAGATTAAAAATTGGCCAGAGGCAATCAACAGAGCAAGCAAATAGGTACTAACAGAGTAAGGAGCAGTCTAGTCTCATGTGGAGATTTCTCTTCTTCAGTTGCACAAGCCGGCTCAGGAGGTGACACCTGCCAGGCATGCTGTTTCTTGGTCCTTCTCGTCCCTGTTTTAGCGCTTGCGTTTTCCTAGCAACAACTACAGGACATCTTCTGGGAGCTCAGGGTTTGCCCCGTGAGTGTTCACTTTTATTTACCAAGGCAGAGCAGTGCTATTTTTCTCACATATATAGGGGCTCGCCCGGCAAACGCTGAATGCAGTATCTGACTTCACGGAGACACCTTACACTAACAAGCATTGTGCCCAGTAGCCTGCATCACACAGCCTGAACCATCATGGTATAATCCCCACTAAGGGCTTGGCTACCCTGACACTTTACTGTGCTGTGACTCTCTCACTCAGGGATAAGAAGACACACAGCAAATTACAGCACTGGAAAGAGCTAATGTAAACCGACGCCCAGCACGACTTCCCATGGAGAGGTGCCTTGCGCAAAGCGCTAGGAGCGCTTTCTCTCTCCCAGTGCTGGTGTTGTGCCCACACTGCCACATTCAAGCACTGTTACAGCAAAGGTTTAACCCCAGCAGTGCAGAGGAAGCCTAAGTTTTCGCGTATGTAGATGGGAATTTTGGGAGTTTTCTTTTCCTTGAAACCAGTAGTAACACTCCCTGTGATGGGGTGAAGAATGTTTTCTGGGTCAGGGCCATTGACCCACAGAAACATCAGATGGGGGCCACTCAGGTGAGTCCTGGAAAAACCCAAAACAAAAACAAAAAAACCTCATTGATGTTGTTCCCTGACTGAAAAACAGGGGAAAAAAAGAGCCTCCCCTCATACACCAGCCCCAGAGCCTGGTGGGGACCAGGGCTAGTAGATTTTTGTGGGCCCTGTAGGCTCTTGGTGGGGACAAAATGAGGGGTTCAGTGTGGGAGGTGTCTAAGGACACCAAAGAACTAAGGGGACACCAAATGAACTAGAGGACACCAAATGAAATTAATGGGTAGCAGGTTCAAAACTAATAAAAGAAAGTTTTTCTTCACACAGCGCACAGTCAACCTGTGGAACTCCTTACCAGAGGACGCTGTGAAGGCCAGGACTCTAACAGAGTTTCAAAAAGAGCTCAATAAATGTTTGGAGGTTAGGTCCATAGATGGCTATTAGCAAGGGCTAAGGTATGGTGCCTAGCCTTTTGTTGCAGGTGGGAGATGGATGGCAGGAGACAAATTGCTTGATCATTGTCTTCGGTTCACCTCCTCTGGGACACCGGGCATTGGCTACTGTCAGCAGACAGGATAGTGGGCTAGATGGACCTTTGGTCTGACCCAGTATGGCCGTTCTTATGTTCTTATGCCAGGAAGTGGGCAGGGGGTGTGGAGTGTGGGAAGGAGGGTGCAGGAGCGAGCTGGCAGGATAGAGGGCTGAAAGGGAGGGAGGTGCAGGAGCGGAGTGGGAGGGTGGGGTTTTGGGGGTAAGGTGCACAAGCAGTCTAAGACAGGGGATCTGAGTGGGAGAGGGTGTGCAGCAGCAGGCTGGGGGTGAAGTGTCGGGGCAGTAGAGGGTGCAGGAGTGGGGTGGGGAGGGTCACTTACCTGGTGCGGCTCCCCAGAGGCACATGTCTCTCCATGTGCCCTGCAACTCCCAGGCACTGCTCCCGGCAACTCTGATTGACCAGAATTCCAGCCAACCAGTGGGGCAGGGGAAAGCCTCAGGCAGTGCTGCGCTGCTGTTTCCCCAGCCGGGAAAGGGGGAAAAGGACAGGGAGCTACAGCGTGTGGAGCCTGGATCTGCTTCTTGCCTCTGCTAGGCAGAGTCTGTGGGTCGGCTCCAGCTCTGGTCCATGAGGCTCAGGGAACTCCACAGTGGGTCAGATGCTGGGGAGCAGGAGGACCGCCGAGGGCTGGATCCAGGCAAACTGTGGTCCAGAGCAGGCCTGTAGGCTGGGGGTTCCATGCCCCTGTTTTATGAATTTAGTAGGAGTGGAGTTAGATCAACAGTGGGTGCCTTTGAAAATGATTCTTTTGGTGCTCATGTTATGCCTGGTAGATTCCCTGTCTGTTTCTCAATGTTTGAATGTTTTATACAGTAAATAAACCCAAAATTGTTTAATTAAGGATTGGTGTCATTCCATGTGCTGAGTGTAACAAACAGCAGGACTGGAAATAAAAACGAAACGGATTAGCCTTGTTATTTTCCTGAAGAATTTTATACATTTTTGTTTCCATTGAGAATTGGAATTGTACAGGTTGAACCTCTCTTGTTCGGCACCCTCGGGACTTGAGCGGTGCCAGAAGAGTGAATTTGGTGGACTCCAGGAGGTCAATATTTCTAGCACACTAAAAATACTTCCTCTGTTTACTGGGCTCTTAGAAGACAGATGGGGGTAAACTAGAACTAAAAATAGCACAGAACACTGAGTGCCAAGACTGTGGGTCGGGGCTGTTAAACTTCATGGGCCCACAGGAAACTTGGCCACTCCCATGATGTGGTCCTCCAGCTAACAAAAATTATGCCAGATTACATATGTTGTCAAATAAGAGTGTTCCGAATTAGAGAGGTTCAACCTGTATATGGAAAAATAATACTTTTTACTCAAAAAAAGTTTAAAATGTATAACTTTATTGGTTTTCATTGTATATTTACTTTTATAGTGATGTCCTTCCTCCTCCCACCAACATGCTTGGGACATGATGCAATATAGTTTAAAGCCACTCTTCTCTTACTCTCCCAAATTTCATTTCTCACCCCAATAATTTGGCTCGTTCCAGGCTTCTAGGATGGCTGGGCAGAATGGTTATGTCTCGACTACAGGGATTTGTCGCACGAAGTTTGTGTCGGGAGACATCCTGCAACAAAATTTCTGTTGACAGATCACAGCCAGACCACAAGGTGGATCGAAAGAGCAATTCGCTCTGTTAACAGGGAATAGATGACCTGCCCAGCCACTCTACTGGGAAAACAGCCACCTGGAACCACAGCAGACAGGGTCGAAGGTCACCAGTTCCTTCTGGGTGCCCCAGTGAGATGTGCCCTTAAAGGGACCCCCTCCCCAGACATCTGTTTTCTGCCACTGCTGTAGGTGTGCCTACCTCTCTGAGGGACAGCACAGCTAGAGCAGGGCTAGAGTGGATGACACAGCTGATTCTGGGGAGCCATCCTGCTGGAGCTGCCCCTGGCTTGCGCTGGCCCCACACAGAGCTGCTGCAGTAGCTTCTGAACCTCCTGATGGCCCACCGTCCTCTCTCTCGTGGAAGGCGAGTCCAAGACAACCTGCAATGACCTCGCCATGGCTGCAGGACAATCACACCTGCACCCGCCCACCCCCACTTTCCTGGTATACAGGCAGCTCTGAAGGCACTGCACAGTTCCGACTTGTGGGACCAGTGGGTCATGAGGCAGTGGGATGACCAGCAGTGGCTCCAGAACTTCCAAATATAGGACACCTTCCTGAAGCTCTGTGTCTGCCTCACTCCAGCCCTCTGGAGACAGGACACCTGGCTGCAGCCCGTCATCCCCATGGAGAAGTGGGTTGCAGTCACCTTCTGGAAGCTTGCTACCTGATATTTACCACTTGGTGGGCAACCAGTTTGGCATGGGAAAGTCCATCATTGGGGCTCTCTTCATGGAGGTAATGCACTCTCAGGCTGCTGCCCCCAAACAAGGGGTGGGCCCTGCCCAAGGAGGACCCTCAGGAAGTGGGGTCAGTGGTGCAAGGGGTGGGGTTGGGGAAGCCCTGTCCCCAGGGGACCATGCCATCCCACCTTCTTACACCCTTGCTGCTGGAGGGGTGACCTCACAGAGGGGGAGGGGCTCCCTGAAAGCTCAGGGGAGCAGGATGGGGCCAGAGACTCTGCTCCAGGAGCCCAGGAACGCCGTCTCTCAGTCTCTGATGTGTTTGCTCAGTCCCCTCCCTCTGCAGGTTGTGATGGCCATCAACAATATCCTGCTGCAGAGCGACATCCTTATGGGAGATGTTGACAAAGTCATGGCTAGATTCACCACCCTGGAATTTCCAAACTATATCAGAGCCATCAATGGGGCCCACATCCTGATACCTGCCCTGGAGCATAGTGCAGCCAAGTACATAAACTGCATAGGCTATTTTTCAATGGTGCTGCAGGCCATGGTTGACCACCATGGACAGTTCACAGACATTTATGTCAGGTGGTTGGGCTGGGCACACGACACCCATGTGTTCCGAAACTCCAACATATACCGGAGGATGAAGGTGGATACATTCATCCCCCACTGTGAGTGGGTGGGTGGAGATATTCAGATGCCACTTTGTATTAAGAGGGGGACATGGCCTAACCCCTCATGCCCTGGCTCAATAAACCTTATATCAGCCAGCTAGAAACTGTTCAGCTCCCCCCTCAGCTGGATCAGGAGGCAGGCTGAGTGCACCTTCAGCCACCTCAAGGTATGATTCAGGTGCCTGCTCACCTGCTTGGATGTCAGGGAGCACAACATTCACCAAGTTGTGGCAGTGTGGAGGGGTAGGGGGAGACCTTCCTTCTGCAATGGGAGGTGGACACTAGCTATGAGGGCTGTGCATATGAGCAGCCAGGCACAGCTGCCATTCGCCAGGCCCATCAGGATAGGATTCAGATCCACTAAGTCCTGAAGGACAATGTCTCCCATGGCCCCCGGTAATCTTTCCCATGGGACCCCCTTTGGGGGCCTCAGGCCCACAGCCCTATCCTGTCCCCACCACAACTTCTCTCTTCTCCCTCTCACCCTCCCCTCAATAAAGAGGGATGTGGGTGTGGTGAACAAATAACTATTTTACTGAAACAAGAGAAAGCAAGTTTAAAAGAAATAGTGTAATAAACTATTTACAATAAAGTGGGGTGCAAAGAACTATGTTCAGTGCAGTGGGGCTTGTGTTGGGTTGGGGGGCCTTAGAACTTGGGCTTAGGACAGGGGATGGGGGGGCCTTAGAACGTGGAGGGGCTGAGGGGCTTGAATCCAAGGGGGAGCAGAAATCCCCTCCCACTGTGGATTTCAGGCCCTCATCAGGCCTGGGATGTGGCCGGGAGCATGGGAGAGGGGCTGTGGTGGAGTCAGAGTGGGCAGGGGGAGCAGGGAAGGCCTGGGGAGCAGTGAGGGCAGCCCTGGCCATCACCCAATGCAGCATGTCCAGGATGCCCTGAGAGAAGGCTGGCAGCAGTTGGGCAGTGGGGGGGTGGGGCAGAGGAGTGGCCAGGGGCTACTATGCTATCATGTCCCACTAGGTATCTATGATAGCATCAAAGTGGGACATGAAGTGGCCCCAGGCCCATGAGAGCCACTCAATGTCAGCCTTCAGCTGCCATTCCATGATCCTTATCATGGTCCATAGGGTGGCATTGTGGTCCTACTGGAGGTCTTCCTAGACCCTCCAATGGCTCCTGCAGCTGCAGCCACAGGCTGGAGGCGAGGTAGGAGAGGCTCAGGCTGGCAGCCAGGTGGGAGAGGCTCGGCCCTTGGATGGTGTAGGTCTGGCTGTAAGGAAGATAAAGAAGAGAGATATTCCTGCAACACAGCCTCTGAGACCATGCGTCCCACGTTGAGCTCCTACCCCCCCCGAGCCAAGGGATGGGGGTGTTCCAGGAGCAGAGCCATGTTTGGCCTGCACTGTGGGCCCTGCCGCACAGGCGTTCTGGGGTGCCTTTGGGATCATGCTGACCACAGTGCCTCCCCAACTGGTGGGCTAGCAGGCAAGGGGGGTGTCTGGCCATGGAGGGGGTGTCCCCTGATGGGCGCCAGGTGAGATCCACACATACCCCTGAGGCTCACAGCACTGTCTGCAGGAGCAGGTGTTGTCTCTCACCTGCGAGCATGCCCACGTGCTGGGTGTTGCACTCCTCAGTGTGCCTGCGGTCAGGCCACCACCCTTGTGGCTAGCCCACTTCCAGCCGTGGCAGGTGCTGGGAGACCCCTCTCCCCTGGGGCTTGGGGCTCATCCGTGCCTTCCTGTGAGGCTAGCAGCAGGATGCTGCCCAAACCCAGGGGCTGTCTGCTGGGTCTGTGGGGGGGATTGGGGGGGCATACTTCCACTGCATGTGCTTCCATGTGCTGGGACTGCAGTGCGAGGTGCCAGCCAAGCGCTACTTGGGTGTGTGGTGTGCAGGATACTCACCGGTCAGACCTTCACCCAGCTCTGAGGATGGCTGGGAAGTGGCCTGGCTGCCGGGAACCAGGCCTAGCACCAGGATGTGGTTGCTAGCCTTGGAATCTGGCTTCGGTGGAGGCTGGGGCTGAAATACTGCCTCCTCCTCCTCCTCCTCGGCCTTCAGGGTGTGCCACTGTGGTGGGGAGGGACTTTGAACACTGTGTCGATGCTCTGGCATGGGGTGGGTATTTCCTGCAACACCCCCCTAGGATGGCATTGAACTCCCTGTGACAGGAGCAGATGACGGATCAAGCCCTGAAGCACCAGGCAGCATCCTGGGCCCAGATGTAGCCCTGCCTCAGCTCCTTGACTCTTGCCTGGACATGCTCCGTGGTGTGGGCGGGGGGGAGGATGGGCAGGGTGGCCCCATCCAGACAGGTCAGTGGCCATCCTGGTACATATCAGAGCATTCTACTGCTTGGCCTTGTGGTCCTAGAGGGTCTTCTCCACCTCCTACATGTCCAGAGGGGCCTAGCCCTTGGCCCCACCCCACTAGACTCTGGCTCCCAGGACCCCTCAGGGTGGTCCCTCAAGGGCTCAGGAGGCCTCTGCACTGCAGCGGGAGAGATGGTGTGGCTCTGAGGGCATTGGATGGTGCAGTGCATTGCTCTGCTGCTCACAGGCTCTCAGTTTCCTACCATGGGGTTTCCTGGGCTCTCTGAAGCTTTAACAATGGTCGGAGGCAGGAACCATAGACTACTGCTTGCTGTGATGGGTCACAGTGGTCAAGCAATTGAAGATGAGCTCACACTACGCTGTTATGTCCAAAAGGGCTAATATGATCCTTACATGCATAAAAGGGAAATAGGGGTAGGGAGGCGGTATTATCTCTAATTGCCGCTGTGTGGGTAAAACAATTAACACAATACCAGGTTCAGTTGTGGTGTCTATGCTTCCAAAAGAAAGCTGGAAAGAAAAAGTCACAACATTTTCATAGAAGCCACAAAAACTATTCAAAGACTGAAAACATGTCTTACAGTGAGACACTTGCGGAGCTCATCTACTTATCAAAGAGAAGGCTAAGAAATGAGTTGATCACTGCCTGTGCGTACTCACACCAATAGAGAATACCAGATATTTGGGTGTTCTTTAGTCCATAGCTATAGAATGGGGGGTTCAATTCTGGGAGGCACTTACTCTGAAAAAGATGTGGGGGGTCATGGTAAATAATCAGCTAAACACAAGCTTCCAGTATGGCCAAAAGAGCAAATGCAATCCAGGGGAGAATAAACATCTTGAGTAGCAGTAAAGAGATTCTGTTACTTCTCTATTTGGTGCTGGTGCAGCTGCTGCTGGAATATTGTCTCCATGGCTATGAATCCATGAACAGTTTAGATGCCAGCATCAGTTCTGTAAATTCTCTTTGAAGGCTGGAAGACCTCCTCCCACTGGGCTGTAGTGAGTCATCCCAGAAGCAGTTTAAGCTAAGAACATTACCTATATAGATCAAAGCTAACTGAGAAGTCAAATTGCATGAAACAAAAATGGAGTGAAGACCAGGTTGCTTCATCTAAATAGGTCCAAAGAGCCCATCTAGGGCCTAGATCTATGTGGTAATCCACCCTCCCAAGAGGAAAGGTAGCTGAGTCAATAGAAGAATGTATCATTTTTTCCATTGACCTAGCACTGTTGTAGGAACTTAGGTCTCCTTAACTATGTTCTTCAGAGGTGTAGATTTTTCACACCCCTGCATGATGTAGCTAGATCAGCCTAATTTTCTAGTGTGGCCCAGCTCTGAGACATAAAGGGTTGGTCCGCACTAGAAGGGACCTTCTGTTGACATAACTTTGGGAGCGTGTTAGCCGGTGTCAACAGATTCTTGGCTGAACTCTGCATTTGCCTCAACTGTATTATCCCTGACTGTGGCTACACTAGCACGCCCCTTTCAAAAGAAGATGCTCCTGAGCCACTTCGGCAAATGTTAATGAGGTGCTGCCATGCATATACAGTCCCTGATTAGCATAATGTTGGCAACGTGCGTTTCAAAAGTGCCACTTTTGAAATGCATGCTGCCAGTGTGTGGGGGGGGCCTTTCGAAATCCGGAGGGGCGCGGCCTTTCAAAAAGCCCCCATCTACACCGGCAGCGTGTGTTTTGAAAGTGGCCATTTCGAAGCGCTTGCCACCGCCATTATGCTAATGAGGCGCTGCACATGCATGGTAGCACCTCATTAGCATCTGCCAAAGTGGCTCATTAGCACCCCCCTTTCAAAAGGAAGGTGCTAGTGTAGCCACGGCTCCTCAAAAATTTGAAGCATAACAATCTGTCAGCAGAGTACTGACGACAGAAGTGCAGTGTAGCCAGTTCTGTTGACAGAGGGGGCTTCCAGTTGCCGGACAGCCCTCTTTGCTGAGCTGCCATTCTGCTTTCTGTCACCAGAGGGCAGTGCAGTCTGGCACGTCTCTGACGACAGAGCAAGTTGTGTGTAGATGTAATCTGGTGACGGATATTCTGTCAAGATTTCCCCGTCAATAGTAACTTCTGTCGACAGATGCTTCTAGTGTAGACATAGCCATAAGGTGGGTGAGGTAATATATTTTACTGGAACAATTTCCACTGGATATTCTATTCAGTTTTGTAGGCCCTCTTTTTTCTTCTCACCGCCAAGCCTTGTCTACACTTCAGGAGTACTAGTTTGCAGACAATGAATGTCAGAAATGGGGCTGAGCTCAGCTTAGCTGCAAACATAAAACCTGTAGCTAGAGCCAGTTGAGGAATT
Organism: Carettochelys insculpta; assembly: GCF_033958435.1. Lineage (NCBI taxonomy): Eukaryota > Metazoa > Chordata > Testudines > Carettochelyidae > Carettochelys > Carettochelys insculpta. The sequence goes on along the minus strand of NC_134137.1, from coordinate 53,574,780 downwards.
GTGATTATAATCCACTTGTATATGGGGAAGCATTCTGGTGGACGGAATGATCTGGCACAGCTGACATTTGTTTACAAAATGGTCTACTTCATGCCTTCAGTTCTCATTCTTTACTTCTCTCTGATGAGCAGTCTTGGTTTTGAAAAGATAACATTTAGCACCAAATATCTTTCTTCTGGGAAATAGCTGTTTTAAACAATAAATGTCACAAAACTACCCCCATTATGGCCAAAAACAAATCTAAAAAGGGTTAGCTCACACTTGCCTCTCTTATTTTTCACTGAGCTTTATTCAATGGCCGTTCATGTCCTGGCTTATGTTAGTCAGTGCTCTGCTGCACATGTGAAATCCAAGCCACCATTTGGTTGATTGAAGCTACTGTTGGAACAGGACGATCAGCCTTAATTACGTCTTCCAAAGATAAAGCAGCTTCCACAGCCATGTCAGGCACGTCTCAACCCTGCTTACTCATCAGACAGCAAACTGAGATGCAGAGTAAGTCACTGCAATTAGCTGGCCTCCGTCTCATTTGTCATCCCCACAGGAGGTGTTTACAGCAAGGAGCAGATGATGTTTCTGAAGGCCAAACAATTGAGTACAAACAGGTCAGATGAAGCACCTCTTGGGTCAGGGACATGCTGTGTGCCAGTCCACTTGTGTTCAATGTATCCGCTGTGCAGATTCCCCAGATGGCAGCTAGGTGAGACTTGCAGAGAAACGATACCTGTTAAGTATTTAGATGTGACTTCCTGGTATCTCCCTGCATTATGTACAGTAAGGTTATTGAGCTGTCTGGTTGAACCAGGCTCCCTCCTCAGAAGAACCCGTAGGCTACGTCTACACGTGCACCCAACTTCGAAATAGCTTATTTCGATGTTGCGACATCGAAATAGGCTATTTCGATGAATAACGTCTACACGTCCTCCAGGGCTGGCAACGTCGATGTTCAACTTCGACGTTGCTCAGCCCAACATCGAAATAGGCACAGCGAGGGAACGTCTACACGCCAAAGTAGCACACATCGAAATAAGGGAGCCAGGCACAGCTGCAGACAGGGTCACGGGGCGGACTCAACAGCAAGTCGCTCCCTTAAAGGGCCCCTCCCAGACACACTTTCATTAAACAGTGCAAGATACACAGAGCCAACAACTAGTTGCAGACCCTGTATATGCAGCACGGACCCCCAGCTGCAGCAGCAGCAGCCAGAAGCCCTGGGCTAAGGGCTGCTGCCCACGGTGACCACAGAGCCCCGCAAGGGCTGGAGAGAGAGTATCTCTCAACCCCCCAGCTGATGGCCGCCATGGAGGACCCCGCTATTTCGATGTTGCGGGACGCGGATCGTCTACACGTCCCTACTTCGATGTTGAACATCGAAGTAGGGCGCTATTCCCATCCCCTCATGGGGTTAGCGACTTCGACGTCTCGCCGCCTAACGTCGATTTCAACTTCGAAATAGCGCCCAACACGTGTAGACGTGACGGGCACTATTTCGAAGTTACTGCCGCTACTTCGAAGTAGCGTGCACGTGTAGACGCAGCCAAAGAGCCACTAATGCTCATGAGATCTTCATGCCAAGGTCGTCTCTGCAACGCTTATCTAATTTCTCCTTTCTTCAGGGCTCTCACGCTACAATCTCACAGGCCCTTTGGGTAGTTTTCAGTCCTCCGGCCTTTTCTAGACAGGATTTTACTTTTTCTTCCATCTTCCCAGTACAGAAAACCAAAACAAAGCAAGTATCCTGCTACCGTGACCTCTGTCCTCAGAGGTCTCTTCCGCACAGTTTATTGCCAGGTCTCCTGCATCAGGCAGCCTCAGTAATTTTTTTTTCACAACCCTTCATTTCAGTTTCCTCCTGCACTTTTGATCCAGCCCAACTGTGGCTCCTTTGCAGCCAGGGTTAGCTAGCCAGAGGACCTCTGGACTTTAAGGGCAAGTCATCCCATTACAATCCCTTTTACAAAAGACAACACATATCTGCATTTTACCTCAGGACTCACAAAGTATGTGAGAAAACAGGGCCCATTCACTAAGCTAGAATAAGGAAAAGTTAGGAAGTAAACACGCTTTAATTAGCAGCAAATTTGCAACTACAACCTGGAGAAGCATGTTTGGGAAAGCAGTGCAGGTCATGTGCTTGCATATTCCAAAGCTACCATGTTTTAGTGACTCATGCAATGTTCTGTAGTCGTATTTAACACCGTACTTTACCTTTATGTTATCTGATAAAGTGCTCCAGCAGCTCCAAAACACATCTACAGTTCATAGTGGCATTGAACTCCAAATGGCCTCTTGGTCAAATTTAAAGAAAGGAAAGAGTTAGATGAAGGAAACCTGCCATCAATTTTAAACAATACTAATAAGCTATTCAGACTCAGATGCTCTTTTAAACATATTGATAACTAAATCTAGTCTTGTGGATATACTCAGCAATGCCATAAGCCATGCTATAGCTTGTGTGTCCGCTTTAAACCCCATTTTTGGTGTGCATATCAATTATTTAATTTATGCCAGTATGTACCAAGTTAACACTCAATACACAATTTGCCGCACTGGCTGTAAACTCCCCTCTCCCCAAAATACTCTAGAATTCGTTTAAAGATTACTGCTTTTAACGAGACTTTGTTTTCTTTGATGTTTTGTATTTTGATGAAATGTTTACAAGTTCAGTAAATGAGTTTCCCTTCACCGTTTCAAATGGAGAGAACCATTCACTTGGTATGCTTTTTTTTTTTTAATTATCACCATTATCAAGGTTGTCAGCATAGTTTGTACACTGTCACTGAAGCTCCAGTTGCTGACTGGTTCTGCAGCAGCAAAGGGAAAATAAATATTGCCAGAGGTAAAAGCTCTCTTTTATAATTTCTTTGTCACTAAGTAACAGATTTAATTTCCTTTTCCACTCACCTCCATTTCTCTACTTTCCTAACACACACATCACATTCTAACTGGCTCTTCAACAATAGCCAAATGCACAGCCAATTCTAACCATTGTAAGGTTGGGTACTTGAGGTTGTTCCTTTAATTAAGCTTACAATACATAATGCTTCACATAGTGTAGTTTGAGGCTTCCTTCACAGTGTTTATAATAATAATAGTGAAAAAATATACTACCAAAATGTTAAAGACCTATCCTCTCTGTTTCTCCAAATAAACCTGTGGCTAGTTCTACAGATGCCAAAAATACAATGTTGCATTTAGGTAGAGTGACCATCATCCTGGTTTTGGCAGGATGATCCCATATTTGAGATGCCAAAAAGGCATCCCAACTCGTTTTAGAAAAGGGACTAACTGACCCGTATTTTCAGCCGGCAGCTGCTAGCCAGAGAGCAGGGAGCCTGCAGGTTAGCCTGCTTTTCTCTTCCCCGGGGCTCGGGGAATATGGGCAGCTGCCCCATCCCTGCCGCTTCCCTGGGGTTCAGGGAAGGGAAGGGGCAAGCGCCGCAGCTGCCCCGTCCCTGCTGCTTCCTCAGAGCTCCTGGGAATGGTGGGGGCTGCCACAGTCCAGGACCTGGGGAGGGTAGGCAGCTGCCACCTCCTTCATGGACCCCTCCCCCAGGGCTTGGAGGAGCTGGGAGAAGCCACCCCTCCCCCCATAATCTCCCTGTCCCATATTTGGGACAGGGAGATATGGTTGCCCTATATTTAGGAAACTCACACACACCCACTTGAGAAATCAGAGGTGCATATTTGTAACTGATGGTACTTTGCAGCATATCAATTGAAGTGTGATACTACTTCAACATTGGCAAAGAGATGAACTGAGTTAGAAGAGATTTCCTCTCTCTCTAGCTTCTTTAATGCTAAATAATGTATTACAACTCACAATGGGCTACCCCGATGGTCAGCATTCATTCTGCATGGTGCAAACATTTCTGTAAGAAAACCTAAGTAAGTTTTATAAACGCGGAATAAAGATGTGAACCTATTTAACATGAATAAAGTTTCTGATTACATAATGCAACTGTATTGATGCATTATAAGAATCTCAAGAGTTTCATTGTTCTGCACTGGAAAGCTACAATTTTAAACATTTCTCAAAGATTTACAGCTGTAGGTGAGGGGTATTCCAAATTCATATGCAAGTGACAAAGTATGATCACCTTGTCCTTGTAAGATGGTATTCACAAATGGGAACACATTTGAAGATGATGAGTGCAGGGACTGGAATAAAATGACCTCCCAATGTCTCTCCCAGTCCTACAATTCTGGGCTGCTTGGATTCATGCTAAGCCACAGTAAATCAACCTCTCTCGCCCACTCACCCCATCTTGTTAGTTTTGAAAAAAGTGTTGTAGAGACTCATTTCCTTGCTCCATCTACTGGGTTTAAGCCGTAATTGCAGTCCAAATGCTGGCATACTTGATTCTTATTCCATAACATATTGGCATCGATTCCTTAATACCTCCGTTTTTCCAGTCAGACTATCCATTTCGCTTTTCTTGTAACAACTGCAAGGCCTTTTCTTCAGCATACAAGTATAGAACTTGTGTTATGTAATTTTCTACCACCCCTGCCCGCCCACAACTTTATCTTTCAAATGGACATTTTTCTCCTCCCAGCTCCTTCCATTATACGGCATGCTCATGAGATAGATGGAATCCAGCCGTTTGTGCTTAGGTGGTTGCTTATAACCAGGGCCCTACCAAACTGACGGTCCATTTTGGTCAATGTCACAGACATGAGATTTCAAAAATGGTAAATGTCACGATTTCAGATATTTAAAGCTGAAATTTCATGGTGGTATAATTACTTGTAGGGGTCCTAACCCAGAAAGGAGTGTAGGAGTTGCAAGGTTACTTGTATGGGAGTTGCAGTATTCCTACCCTTATTTCTGCACAAACTGCTGGCAGCAGCACTGCCTCCAGAGCTGTACAGCTGGAGAGTAGAAGCTGCGGGCCAGGAATTGAGCTGTGAAGGCAAACCTACCACCAGCAGCTGCTCAGAAGAAAGAATGGCATGGCATGGTATTGCCACCCTTATTTCTGTGCTGCTGCCTGCAGAGCTGAGTCCACAGTCAACAGCTGCCGCTCCCCTGGCTGCCCAGCTGTGAAAGCAGCAGCACAGAAATAAGGGTGACGTGGGTATGGTGTTGCCATGCTTACTTCTGCACTGTTGCTTGTGGAGTGCTGCCCTCAGAGCCAGGCACCCAGTCAACATTACAACCACTGGTCTCCAGTTGGTCAGCTCAAAGGCAGTACAGAAGTGAGGGTGGCAATATTGTAACCATCAAAAAATAACTTCACGATACCCCTGCAACTCCCTTTTGGGTCAGGATCTCGAATCTGAAAAATGGTTTAATGGTTTCTCCCATTAAATCTGTACTGTACTGGGCAAAAGCCCAGATTTCACAGGACAACAGATTGCATATTCCATGACACACTTTGTATGGCTGCCAATTTGGTAGGGTCCTATCTATAATCAGAACCACTCACCCAGAGTTTAAGATTCTAGCTTGGTAGATAGTTTATTTTTAGGGAAAGGTTGGCCTGGTTTTCCTCTTTCTGTGATTGCTCTCATTGTGATTCATTTTCAATATTACAGTTTCACAGACAGTCCTTGAATAAAAATAACACTCCTTGGCCTACCACACCGTACCACTCTGCTGTGCTTAATAAAAAGGAGCAACCAACAAATATTGGTAGGCCCCAACAACCACAACGATCTGCAACTTCTGAACATTGAATTTCGAAGATTTGAAGATTTTAACCCTAACCCTTTCCTATAAACTCCCACACAACATCTAATCTGTCACCTCCTTATTCTCCACATTCAAAAGCTCACAAGCTCCACAACTAATTTTTTGTTCTCCCAATCATCTCTGGACTCACTTCCATTTGGTCCCATATACCTGGAACTCCTTCCCTGATCTGGCTTTTTTGTCTTCAAGGATATTCCTAACATACACCTTTTCCAAAAGACTGAATAGTCCTAAACCTACCCTCAGAAGAGTGTTAAGTTAAAACTAGACACTTGAAAATCTTTACCTGCAAATTTGTAAGTTTCTAGTTTTGAGGACAAGGTACTTGAATGAATCACTAATAAGCCATCTGCCTAGCCAGTATAGAGATTTAAGTTTCTTCTTTGCTAAAACACTACACTAGTTACATCCACTATATGCACATTTGTCATGTTCCTATTACTGTTCTGCTTAATTTCCCTCACACCATCCACCATGCACATCAATCACCAGTGTCTTTAATACAACTAAACTGCAACAGGGACTGGCCTTTACTGTACACCCGTCACCCAGCATTAGTAGGACCGATCCTTTGTGGCCCTCTGGGAAATACTGTAATACAAATAATAAATTAAAAATGAAAGTACGGTTTAGAATATAAAAAACAACGGTACCAAATGTATTGGGAGAACAGAATTTTTCAAAAACAAGAAGTCCTGTGGTAACCTTATAGACTAACAGATATTTTGGAGCATATGCTTTCATGGGCAAAGATATTTTGGAGCAAAGCTTTTGTCAGATGCATGAGTGGGTGGTTCCAGAGGAGGGTTTAAATATATCGGCTTATGAAAAGGAGGGAGTCTCAGTCAAGCGGAGGGCCAGAGTTGACAAAGTCTGTTCAGTCACGGAGGATGTGGCCCATTGTCAGCAGTTAATGTGGAGTTGTGAACATCAAGAGAGGAGAAATCAGGTCAATTCAGTCAGGGAGGCTGTGGCCCACTATCAGTAGCTAATTTGGAGCTGTGAACATCAAGAGAGGACAAACTGCTTTTGTAACTGGCCAACCACTCCCAGTCTCTGTTCCATAGTTGGTTGATGGTGTCAAATTTGCCAATTTGCAACAGCTCTGCAGTTTCTCTTTGGAGTCTATTTTTTTAGTTTTTTTTATTGTAGGATTGCTACTTTTAAATCTGTTGCTGAGTGTCCAGGGAGATTGACGTGTTTTCCTACAGTTTTTTGTATGTTACCGTTCCTAATGTCTGATTTATGTCCATTTATTCTTTTACATATAGACTGTCCATTGTGGCCAATATACATTGCAGCAGGACATTGCTGGCACATGATGGCATATATTATATTAGTAGATGTGCAGGTGAAAGAGCCCCTGATGATGTGGTTAGTGATTATATCACTGATGTATATATATGAGCAGAGCTGGCACCAAGGTTTGTTGCAGGGATTGGTTCCAGCTTTACTGTGGTGTGCTCTACAGTTGCTAGTGAGACTGTATTTAAGGCTGGCAGGCTGTCTGTAGGCAAGAACTGGCCTGCCTCCCAAGGTGTGAGAGTGAAGGGTCATTGTCCAGGATGGGTTTAGATCAGTGATGGTGTGTTGGAGAGGTTTTAGCTGGGGTCTGTATGTGCTGGCCAGTGGTGGGCTGTTGTTTTCCTTGTTGGGCCTGTCTTGTAGCAGGTGGCTTCTGGGTACACACCGGCTCTGTCAATCTGTTTCTTCACTTCCTTAGGTGGGTGTTGTTGTTTCAGGAAAGCTTGGTAAAAGTCTTGGAGGTGTTTGTCTCTGTTTGAGGGACTGGAGCAAATGAGGTTGTACCTTAGTGCTTGGCTGAATGCAATCGATCATGTGGTGTATCCTGGGTGGAAGCTGGTGGCACTCAGGTAAGCATAGTGGTCCGTGGGTTTCCTGTTTAGGGTGGTGTTTATGTGACCATCACTTATTTGCACAGTAGCATCCAGGAAATAGATCTCTTGTGTGGACTGGTCCAGGCTGAGGTTGATGGTGGGGTGGAAACTGTTGAAATCACGGTGGAACTCTTATGGAATAATCTTTGCTTGAAAAACAAGATAGCAAAACTCTCTAACTTCAACATCTGACTAGCCAACCCAGTGCAAAAAAATATCATGTATGTATGCATGCACGAATGACTGACATCGCTTTCTGATAGCTGATCCACTGAGAAGATAAGGGGTGAACTGCTGCATTCAGCTACAGGTATTCTTCAGTAAAGTGGGAGACGCCAAAGGTAAGGAGTCTGGGGGTTGGGGTGATGGTTCTAGCCATAACTGCCTTTGTGCAAGGTTTATACAGTAATTACAGTGGTTGCTTGCTAGTCACCTATTCATTACATTTTAAAAAACTCTATGAAGAGCTATGCCTGTATACCAGTGTATCAGGTCATACTTTGTATTTTCAGGGCCCGATATTATATTAGTGTAGTGAATAGATGGAAAAATGATGGAAACTTGGGATACAATTAGACATTATGGGTCAATAAATATCTATGCCCTTGCTATGTTCAATCTTCTTTTTATTGTTTGGAAATCCAGCTGTAAATCTGATTGGCCCCACAGGGAATCACTAGAACCAGTGATACATGATTTATGTAGTCTACAGCCTACAGGGCTAAGTAAGTACTCCTTTTGGAAAGAGAAGAATACATCAGAAGATTAATCTATGGAAACTACCTATATACCTTGGCATTTTACTTCAGATGATGACCAAGGATCACATATTGACTGGCTAGTAATACGGCAAAACCTATTGGAGTGTGTTGAGAGCTGGCCTTTGGGGCCTGCAGAATCCACATGTGCAAAGGCATCAGCGCTGAGGCTGGAATTTCTCTAAATTACCACCTCATCTTCAGTTTTCTTACTGAAGGGTATGCTGCTAGCCCCTGCCATTGCAGAGAACATCTTGGAAACAAACAAATTGCCAGAGTTGACAATGAGTCACTGTAATTTTTCCTTAAATCCCTTTAGAGCTACCAAGGGACTGAGGTAAGCCTGGGGCGCTTGATTTGAGACAAAACCTAAAGCAACTTGTGACTGTGTGAGGTGCTGAGTAGGTCATTAAAAGCTTCCTATCATCAAATGTTTACTTACTTCTCCACCTAAACTGCGTGAGCAGCCGAAGTAGCCTCTACCAGAAGAGCCTTGCCAAGTCTAGAAATTTTTTTGATACGTAATTCACTCCTGGGGCAGCAAGAGTGGAAGACTGAATGGAGTAAGGGCATAGATATTTACTGATCCATAATGTCTAATTCTATCCTGAGTTTCCATCATTTTTAACAACTGAGTTCCACTGATGAAGTAAGAATCCAGATTTTGCCAGCATCCAGTAGCAAGTAGCAACAGCTCAACAAGGTAAAAGACCTGTGGACTGAGGAGAGAAGACTTCCTACTATTTAACTCCAGCTCTGATGATGATTCTGAGGTATGCACAGAGTATTTCAAACACTCTGGCTATGTCTACACTAGCCTCCCCCTTTGAAAGTGAGATGCTAATGAGACACTTTAGGATATGCTAATGTAACACCAACAGACCTCGGTCATCAGCACCAGGGATTGAACCTGCAATCATAGGCTGTGTCTACACGTGCCCGAAACTTCGAAATGGCCATGCAAATGGCCATTTCGAAGTTTACTAATGAAGCGCTGAAATGCATATTCAGCGCTTCATTAGCATGCGGGCGGCAGCAGCGCTTCGAAATTGATGCGCCTTGCCGCCGCGCGGCGCGTCCAGACGGGGCTCCTTTTTGAAAGGACGCGACCTTCTTCGAAGTCCCCTTATTCCCATGAGCTCATGGGAATAAGGGGACTTCGAAGTAGGCGGGGCCCTTTCGAAAAGGAGCCCCGTCTGGACGCGCCGCGCGGCGGCAAGGCGCATCAATTTCGAAGCGCTGCTGCCGCCCGCATGCTAATGAAGCGCTGAATATGCATTTCAGCGCTTCATTAGTAAATTTCGAAATGGCCATTTGCATGGCCATTTCGAAGTTTCGGGCACGTGTAGACGTACCCATAGGGGCTAAAGCCCTGTGCTCTACCATACCAGCTAAAGGCCTTTAGCTCAGGTGGTAGAGCACAGGGCTTAAGCCTGTATGATTGTAGGTTCAGTCTCTGGTGCTGTTGACCTGGGTCTGTCAGTGTTACATTAGCATATCCTGTTGGCATTACAATTGGGGGCTCATCCAAGATGAACTGCTGGAAGGTCTCAGAAGCTTGGGATGGGCTTCCTCAGCCCAGGGAAGCATGTAGTACCCAGAGGCCCTGAGATATCATACTAGGGTGAGTGAAGTTTCTGCTTGAGAGGCAGCTGGCCTTGAGCTCATGTGGTAGAGCACAGGGCTTTAGCCCCTATGATTGCCAATTCAGTCCCTGATGCTGGTGACCCAGGTCTGTTAGTGTTACACTAATGAGGTGCTGCAATGAATATGCAGCACCTCATTAGCATAATGGTAGCCATGGCACTTCAAAAGTGCTGCTTTTGATCACACATGGCTCATCTACATAGGGTCCTTTTCGAAAGGACCCCGCACACTTCAAAATCCCCTTATGACTATTTGGTTATAGGAATAAGGGGATTTTGCAGTGTGCGGGATGCTTTCGAAAAGGACCTCGTGTAGACAAGCAATGTGCAATTGAAAGCAGCACTTTCGAAGTGCCACAGCTGCCATTATGCTAATGAGCTGCTGCATATTCATTGCAACACCTCATTAGCATATCCAGAATTGTCTCATTAGCATCCCACTTTCAAAAGGGGGGGGGCTAGTGTAGACATAGCCTCTGAGAAATTTCCAAAAGGCACATATGAGAATTAGCCTCACAACTCACTTTGACTAATTGCCTTTTTGAAAAAAATCTTCCTTGTGAGGTACTGCCTTATCCTGTTTATCTAGCATAGGTTTAAACTATAAGGGTGTGTCTACACTTGCATTCCTCTTTTGAAAGGTGGGCAAATGAGGTAAATTGAAAATGCAAATGAGGTGTAAATTTGCATGTTTGACACCTCATTTGCATATTATAATTTCAAAAGAGCTTCTTTTGAAAGAGGAAAGCTGGTGTAGACGCTGGTCTTTCAAAAGTAAACTCCATCTTTGAAAGAATCCTTCTTCCTATTAAATAAATTTATACTTCATTTGCATTTTCAATTTACCTCATTTGCATACCTCTTTCAAAAGAGGAGTGCAAGGGTAGATGCACCCTAAGTGCCGTTAGTAAGTAATAGGCACTGCTTTAGAAATATTGTTAAGTAAAATCTTTTAATTGTAACCCAAATACTGACTGCATTATACACCTGTAGTTTGTATTGGTTAAGTGGTGCATGTATACCATTGTGCTGTTAAATCAACAAACCCAAAGTGCTGCTAAAATTATTGTCCGTGTAATCACTGGGAATCCTGAAAACTCAGCTCTAGCCTGAGCCTGAGGCTTGGCCTCAGACTTAACTGTTAATTCGGGAGAGGTGTGAACCTATAATCTTGAACTTTGAAGTCAGATTGGTGAACCTTCCCAAATCCATATATCCTGCTACCTTTCACGTGGGTCAACAGTGCTCAGGAAAGATGGAAGCTGCATCACAAAGACTGCTGGCTGCTGGGCTCCTGAAGGGAAGTGGAAATGAGGACGACCCAAGAAAACATGGCACTGGACTGTCGAAGTAGAAATGAAGAGCATGAATCACACTGGGGGCACTATTGAGAGGCTGACCAGTGACAGACAGAAGTGGGGGAACTTTGTTGCTGCCCTACATGCCAGTAGCATAAAGGACAATGATGATGACCATGTGTGTGGTCTCAGTGCCGGTGATACTTTTTAAAGTCACTAATAGTCGTACTTACAACAGCTTCATTAATAAATAAATTAATCTGCAGAACTTTACCGTTTAGGTGGAGGTTGGTAGCATTAGCTGGTCTTTTGTTAATCTATAAACTGCATGGCTTTGGTCAAGCTCTCAGCAGCATGGAGAAGGTGGGGCAGAGCGCCCACCTCACTTGCCAATGAAAATTGGCTCACATGTCACTCCTGGTGCCCAAGCCAGGGGGTTGCTGACTCCTGCTGTAGGCACTTATGAACCACATATCAGTGCCACAGTGTTCTTGGGGTTTTTTTAGTAGAACTTGTACTATCAACATTTTAAAAGAAATTAAAACAACTGAGAAGTATTTAAATTATTGTGGTGCAATCAATGGGATGCAATTGGAGCTGACAAGGTATTTTTGGCTTTAAGTGTGAGCTGGTTTAGTTTATAACTATTTCTTTCAACAAATTGTGAACTAATATAAATATATTTACTATCCAGAGTGCTCTGGCATCAAATACTTCTTCCTCAACCCGTAAATTTGCAAGCCCCCATTTCCTCTATTGAATATTTTATTTGCTTCAGTTTTCTCCATAGACCAAGTATGGATAGCAAGAAAGTTATTTTCAATGTAAGATGTTAAATTTGTGTGTTACTGCTGTTCAACTCAGGTGTGCTATTCATGAAGGTGGTAACATTAATCTAGAAAGATAAAAATGGTTCAATATATACATAATGACATTAATCTAAGTGAGAAACAATTCCAAAGTTAATATACACATAAGTAATGGATTTCTAGATATGGACACTAAATGCAGCAGCACAAACCACTAGCAAAATTTAGTGAGTACTAACTACATGATCCATATTAAACTGAAATAATTAAGAAGTGTGAAGCTTGTAAAAGCAAATTCTTCAGCTCTATTAAAATCAGGTATGAAATACTGAGTGGTTAGTTCATGACGTTTACAGATGAAAGTCTCTTAATTCCGTTCATCACCACTAGAGGAGAATAAGTATTCTTAGGATGTGTCTCCAAATATTTATAGCAGTTTAGGCCCAGTCCTGCTCTCAGTGGCAGTGTCTACACGTGCCCCAAACTTTAAAATGGCCATGCAAATGGCCATTTTGAAGTTTACTAATGAAGCGCTGAAATGCATATTCAGCGCTTCATTAGCATGCGGGTGGCTGCGGCACTTTGAAATTGACATGCCTCGCCACCGTGTGGCTTGTCCAGACGGGGCTCCTTTTCGAAAGGACCCTGCCTACTTCAAAGTCCCCTTATTCCCATCAGCTCATGGGAATAAGGGGACTTCGAAGTAGGTGAAGTCCTTTTGAAAAGGAGCCCCGTCTGGACAAGATGCGCAGCGGCGAGGTGCGTCAATTTCAAAGTGCTGCGGCCGCCCGCATGCTAATGAAGTGCTGAATATGCATTTCAGCACTTCATTAGTAAACTTCAAAATGGCCATTTGCATGGCCATTTCGAAGTTTGGGGCACGTGTAGACGTAGCCAGTGAAGTTAAGTTTCAAGAGTTCCATTGACTTCAGTGACACGTGACCAAGATGTCGCTCTAAGTTTTATAAAACCCTTGTTTGCACAGTTGCATTAATAATAAATGGCATGACATAATCCCATTCAACAGGATCACCATACTGTTTAGTTGCTATTTAGGATCATACAAAACACAATTTTTTTTGGCTTCCTTAATATGCATCTATTTCGAATTACACTGAATGAATTGTAAACACTGACATTAACACAAAAAATCTTGTTTGTATATGCCGTGTTTAAGTTACTCGGGAAAACATCTGAACAAAACAACAGAACTCTATAAACAAGCTGTTGCCTTATAAGCCTAAAATACAGAAATGCTGTGAAATTGACACTCTCAATCAAAGCCATATACAGTCACCAGTATTACGTGTTAAACAAAATCTAAGCCAGACAATCAGATTGCTGCAGGGCTGACCATAAATTTAAAATAAATCTGCCAATTTGGAATCAGCTGATTTGTGTCAAAGTACAATTAACTCCAAGGTTTTCCTCTGTAAAAAAAAGTGTCAGCCTATCAACCTTCTCTCTTCTTTCACCTTATGGCATCAAACCTCACTTCCATCTATCTTTCAATAGGACTGATTTTGATAGTTTACTGAAAGGACACAAAGAAAGAACACTATATTAACATTTGGTAACCAATATTGCTTTCTGTGCATGTATTAAAAAATCAGATGCACAAACAAATATTTTAATGAAAACCAGGTTCCCGATTCATCACTGAAATGCAAGCTTTTAATAGCCCTACCCCTATTCCCACTAAAATCAGTGAAAGTTTTCAGGGCTCACTTCTGTGGCAGTAGGATCAGGCTAAACCAACCAATTCGTTTTTTAAATATGGATACTGTACAATGAACAACAGTTTGCCAGAAACCTATGGCTGCCTACAGCAAACATAACTGTTGCACGCTTCAGGCACAAATTTAATACCAATTGTAAAACATACACACATTATATCAATGCAAAGAGGTCAAGACTCTCAGGATTTCTTTGACATTGAATAGATGAAAGCTGCAGACTAAGGATGATAAATTGTTCTAGTTTTGTATGGGAGAGTCTACTTTCCCTGGCTGCATCTCCATGGTGGTCACCAGGCTCTATAACTCATCCTCTGTCTGGCTCAATGAATATCTAATGATTTATGCAAAGTGGAACAGCTTCAGTTGGGGCCCAGAAGTGCAACCCACCTGTCACTAGCCAGAGACTGCTGCTTTTAGGTCGCTTGTCTCAGAGGAGGGAGAGCGGGGTTCCTGAATGATCTGTTCTAAAAATGTGCCAACGCCCCTGCTCCCCACCCACAACCATTAACTAAAACTGACCAATTCACACACACAATTTTGATTTATCTGAATCTACATTTTTCAGGGACAAAAAAAAAAAGGATTAAATGGACATTTTTGCCCAGCTCTACTTGGCAGAACACACTGTGTATTATGTCTCGGTACACGCTGTGTTAACTGGTAGCCTGGCATCCATCAGGAATAACTACAAAGCATTTGAGAAATGCAAGCCCAGATTTCTCCTTCCTTCATATCTGGAGGAATCAGTCCTGCACCTACATTTACATTTCTGATTAATGAGATTATGGTATTTCACTTGAACATGCTCCTCAAACGCCCAAGTAGTTCAACCCACAAATTTCTGTTGCTGCCTCTATTTCTTCCCCTTGTTTGCCACCCACACAACTCCTGCTCTTCCTCCCTGACTTCCAATCCAAGAAAAGAATGAAGAGATGAAGGGGCTCCCCTGGAAACATCATCACTGAGCTGCATGAGGGGATTGTTTAAATAATGCCAACATGTGTAACAGAATTTTAGCCCTCGACATCTTTAGTGACGCAGCGTGATACTGTCTCACTCAAGGATACATATGCATGAAAAGCTTCTGGCTTTGAGCTATCAGGCAATCCTGTTACTTCAACATTCAAGAGGTTATTCCTTTCTGCACAAGTTGTGTTTATCTACTTTTACTAATGGAGACATTGTCTTCACAGTAAACCACCTGAGCATCACACAAAAGTTGTTCATGTACGTTGTATATACTGTAGACAGGGGCCTTCAAGAACCTGCAAACCTATATTTCTTACATATTGTACTTCATTATTGTAACACACTTGGGACTTGAAAAGCATCTTTCTTTCCTCACCAACGGTTGAATGTTCAAACTTTTCCTTCTGTTCAGAATGAAGCCGACTCGGTGAAAAAATTGCAGGCCCCAAAAATTTCAATAGGCTCTGCTTACTTGAGGAATGTAGTCCCTTGTGTTTGTCAACAGCTTTAAAATGATGCCATTTAAGCTACTATAGTGCTAGAGTAGTGGAGAGAGTGAAAAGCTGCTCTATTGACAGAATCAATGTGACAACTGGGGGGCACCCAATATTTTTAATTTACATTTTTACTGTTAGACAAAAATATCAAGAAGAATAAAGAACAGGTGGACTGAGGCGTAGTAGGAAGATTTCTAGGAGCTGAGAAGATGAAGAGGCACAGGCAGCACCCACGCTACAGCACACTTCCAGCAGGCGATCTCCCGGAAGACCTCTCTCGGAAGAGCGCACATACACCCAACAGTGGACCAACATTCCCAGCTGGGCTTTTGAAAGAGTGAGGCGCTCTTTCGGAAGGGAGTGTGCACACGGCCATGGGAGCCCTTTTGCAAGAACGAGCCGGGAAATGCCACAGACAGGGTCACGTGGCAGACAAGCCCTTCCAGACCCCACAACCAGATGCTCCCTTAAAGGGCCCCTCCCAAACAACCCCACCCTGCACACACCAAGGGCTGCTCTGCAAGACACTGCACCAAAGACCCTGTGCCTGGAGCTAAGCTGGGATCCTGCAGACCCCCAGGGATCCACCCTCCAGCTCCCTGATGGGGACACCACCAACATCCGGGTCAGACTGCTGGCCATGATCACCATTGCAGTCCTCTACCTCCTCCAGCGGCTGACCCATCCTGCCCCAGTCCTGCAGGCCCTCAGCACAGGGCACTGTCCACGCACATCCCCCCATGCCATCTGGTGCTTGTGGTGCTACCCCATGAATGCCAAATGGTGGAACTGGGTGGTGATGCTTGAGTGGGATGACAAATGATGGCTCCAGAATCTCCAGATGAGGAAGGAGACCTTCCTGGAGTTATGCCACTGGCTAGGCCCCGCCCTTCAGCACCAGGACATGTGGGTGTGGCCCATGGTCCCTCTAGAGAAAAGGGTAGCAATCACTGTACAGAAGCTGCCCACCCTGGACAGCCACTGCTTAGCTGGCCACCAATTTGGGGTGGGCAAGGCCACTGTTGGGGCTGTCCTCCCGGAGGTCAGTGATGCTCAGGTCACACACTCATCACTGGGAGTGGGGAATGGGGGCTCCCAGGTAAGGGAGACCATCAGGGATAGTGGGCAGAGGCCCTAGTAGGCACAAGGAAGGATATGGGGGGGCTGGAGGGATCGTGGGAGGGGCATGGGGAGCAGGGACCAGGGATAGGGGACTCCAGGGCACCCCATATGCACTCACAGTGCACACACCCTCTATTCCATGTAGATTATCTGAGCAATCAATGCCATCCTCCTGCAGAGGGTCATCAAAGTTGGAGACCTCGACACTGCCATGGAGGGATTTGCTGGCCTGGGCTTCCCCAATTGCTTCAGGGCCCTGGAAGGGACCCATATCCTCATCTGGGGCCCAGACCACAGCATGGGACAATATATCAATAGAAGGGGGTACCACTCTGTGGTCATCCAGACCCTCATGGATGCCCCAGGCCAGTTCACAGCTGTCTGCATGGGATGGTCTGGGCGAGCCCATGATGCCCAGATTTTCTGCAACTCCTGGCTCAGCCAGAGAATGCAGAAGGGGACCTATGTCTCCCAGCAGGAGCTCCCCGTTGGGCACACCATTGTGCTCTCTGCATTGTGGCCAATGCTGCCTACCCACTGAACCCATAGCTCATGCATCCCTACATGGGACAAACTGACCCCCTCCAGGAGCAGTTCAATAGGCATCTGAACTGGGCCTGGGGCACAGTGGAATGGCCGTTGGACACTTGAAGGGGTGCTTTCAGTACCTCCTCACATGGTTGGAGGTCAGCCTGCAGAATGTGCCTATGGTGGTGGATGCATGCTGCATTCTCCACAATATTATGGAGAGCAAGCACAAGCGATTCATGTAGGGGTGGGCTGCTGAGGCTGTGGTCGCATATGAACAGCTGGTCTATGCCCTGTGCCATCAGGTGAACCAGGATGGGGTGTGGGTCAGGGAGGCTCTCAGGGTGAGCCAGTGACCCTCCCCCAGACACCCTACACCACATCCCCTCCACACATGCCCCACCACTGCTCTCACACACATGCCCTTCACCACTGCCCCCCACCCGCCTTTTACCCACCTATCACACAGGGCTGTTTGTAAATATTTTAACTCTCAAAATGAAGAGTCTTTGAACACCACCACAAACGAGGGTGGGGCTATACACAGCGGTGAATGGGGAGAACTATGTACAGTGCAGTGGGAGGGTATGGGGGCACCTGAACCTGGAGGTGGGAGAGCTCAATCTTTTGCAGTGGTGGGAAACCGTGACACATTATGGCAGCAGAAGCCCCTACTGCCCCAGGTCTGGGATCCCTGGTGGGGCTGGGGCCACAGGGAAGTAGACATGTGATAGGGGTGCTGACACCACAGGCTTGGTGGCAGGGGTTGGGGGAAATTGGCATGGCATGGTGTTTCCTGGCCATGAGCAGCTGCACCAGTTCCAGCAGGGCAGTGAGGTTGGGGGTGGCAGTAGACAAGGTGGCAGATGAGGGGGCGGGGGTGGGCACTGGATGACAGCCTGGGTGAGAGCCCAGAGGGCCCTGGCAACCTTGCCCCAGTCCTTCCGCTGCCACCCCATGCCTGCCTCCCTCAGCTCCAGCCACCCCTGGAGCACAGCAGCCTGCTCCCGGATGGCTATGGTTTGTGAGGTGGCCTCCTTCTGCTCCCTGTAGCAGTGGCAGCACGGCCACCAGGCCCAGCCCCCTCAGCACTCGTGGGAGGCCTTTGTACAGCAGTGCTGTGGAGACAGAAGGGGAAAGAGGGCAAACCATCAGCCCCATGACCTGGCCCCAGGGCTGTGACACCCCACCCCTATGGCCGGCCCCCCCCATGGCCTGTGGGCCCTGGGGGATCCTGGGCATTTGGGGAGCCATAGTCTGCATGCAGTCCCTCCTCCCACCCAGACCCTTCCCCAGGTTTGAGAGTTATGGTGCTCTCCATAGCAGAGGGCTGTGCATGGTCCTCTCTATGGCCTGGGGACTGTGGCCAGCTGGGATGTGCAAGATGGAGCTAGCAGCAGTGTGGCCAGCCTGCTGCCAGCTGTGCCTAGGAGGCCGCACCCCCGCCTCAAGGTGTCTGGTTCACCAGTTACCTATCTGAGGGTCCCTTGAGGACTTTGCTGTGGCCCAGGTGGAGGGGTCCTAGCTGGAGGAGCCAGAGGATATAGTGATCACCAGGGCCCCCTCCTCGTGCAAGGATGTCCCTGGCTCCTGGTCCCGGATCACAGCCATGGCTCCCAGCTGGTCATTGGGCATCAGCTGGGGCCTGCCTTGGGCACCACCATGGCCTCCAGCTCAGCTGCGCCCTTTGGCGCCAGTAACCAATCAAAGGCTTTGTAGTGGGGGAGGGGCAGCCAGTGGGCACTACCCCCGAGCAGCATCCCGGACCCAGGTGTATGCCTGCCACAGCTCTTTTACTTTCAACCTCACCTGGCTGGCCGCGTGGAGGGAGGTGTGGCCCCAGGTCCTCGGTCCCGCCAACAGCTGGATGGAGGCTGTGGCATTCCACCACCGGCCACTGGTGTGGAGGAGCACCTCCTCATCCCCCTGCAGTCCTAGGAGGTCTTTAATTTCCCCCTCGCTCCACAAAGGGTCCTCTTCTTCAGCCCCTGGCTGCCCTCCAGGGATCCCTCTGGTGGGTCAGAGGCGGACTCTAGGGGGAGCACAGGAGTCCTGGGAGCTGGACATGGGGATGGTGGGGTGCTGCATTTGGCTCTGACATTGCCAGGTGAGTGTGCTGCTGGAGGCTCATGGGGTTCTTGCAGCCAGAACGCTCTCAACTTCCTGCCACAGGGTTTCTTGGTCCATGTGTCTGTAAACACAGCTGGACGCGACGACCAGAGCCCCGCTTGTGCTGGCAGGAGCATCTCCGCACGTCAGCTGGCCAATGCCATGGAGGACTGCTCTTTCAAGATAGCAGCCCATGGAGCATTTACATATACCGTCTTTTGAAAGAAGGGGCTCTTCCTGAAACCAGAATGGAAGAGCGAATTCAAAAAGAGCAGTGTGTGTGTAGACACTCTGCAGGATCTTTCATAAGGTGCCCTCCTTTCAAAAACTATTTTGAAAGAACTTGCTAGTGTAGATGTGGCCACAGAATAAAACAATGAATAAGTGTGGCATATATAGCCCTACTTATGATCTTGCTTTTTGTCATACTTCTTTACATTTCTAAGAACATGCAGTGTCAGCTTTCAATTTTGCATTCAGCTCAGAATGTCATTCCTTCTATTTTTCCTTCTTTGTACATGAAATGCAGTATAGAACTATAAAACGTGATTTTCTGCTTTATAAGGTGATGGCATATACCCAATTGAAGACTAGGTTTAAGCCTGAGTGGGTTTAAGGAATTCACTAAACATCCAGGCCTCAGGGAAATCTGGGCATACAGATATGTGAGTAGAAATAAAATATTTCGTAAGACAGGACCAGGTTATTTTTTTATTTTGGCTTTGGAGCAGTACTTCTCAGGCTTCTACTCTTTTTTCAGTTGCTCAAACACCTAGCAACCAAGTATGCTTTATCACACATTTTGTTTCATTAATAGATCATTTTTAAGGCAGTTATTTGATGCCCATGTCCTAAAGCAGGGTCTGTGTATGTGCAAGCCTAAAACTGACAGATTGCATCTTAAAGATAAAGAGTTATCAGATTGCTTTTTAAGATTAGTGGAAATGAGCTAAATTGAATTTACAGGACACCCTCATTGACAGCTGACCTGCCCCCCCTCCATTAGAAGTAAGTGAAGTCAATGGGAGCACAGGCTTCCGTTGACTTCCGTTAGTGGAGATGGCGCAGAAGCTCAAGTTAAGATGTCAACTTCAGCTACGTAATGAACATGAACTGACATTGCAAACTTGAATTCAACCTTCTCCTGTAGTATTGACCTGCTCTATAATACATTCACAAATACTAGAAGATATGCACTACAGATCATTCCTTATATTAGATAAACGTAAATAGAGTGGGACAAAAGGGATTGTGGATTATTAATCTATTACTAAAGAACCTCAAACACGTGAAACATTTTTGTGTAGTTGGAAAAAAAAAATCAAAGCACATATTTGAAGGAAGCTGTTAAAATACACATTAGGAGACAAAGAAAGTAGATCCCCTGATGCAACTACTTTTAGCATGTGCTATGACAGCTCATCTGTGGAGTTGATCTCAGACTTGTTGTTTCAGGTTTCTGCTTGCCATGCAGGCACCCCCTAAGAGTTTTTGCATGGATAGAAAAACAGATCTCTTAGGGAAAGAAAAGGAAGCTGGATTTTGGACAAGCAAAGTGGGCATTATTCATGTTGTGGGACACTGAGCCTGGCAAACAGTTGTAGCTGAATTATGGGGCAAGGTGGGTATTGAAGTGTAGTTTCCTTTGCTCCTATTGTGAACAGCCATACCGTTCAAGGCTCTGATTCCTCAGCCACGTGCAAGTCCACAACTGAGCTTGTGCAAGCTCAAGATGTCATCAGCGGACATGATGGACCACCAAGGATTAGCTACCAGATTAATAGCAGAGGGCAGCACAGGTGTCACCATGATTTTTAGGTCCCTCTTGTGATATGAATTGGTATTTTTGGATACGTCGAAACTGCTGAGAATAGTTGGCAAAAGATATGCAAATTGCGCAATGCATTTGTATGTCTCCTGCCAACAGTTCTGTCGGGACTTTCCCGACATTTGACCTGTTTACATGGGGCCAAATGTCAGGAAAACCCTGTCAGGAAAATCTGCAGACATCCCTTCTTCCTGGAATGAGTATGACTGGGATGTCCACAGAAGGCTCCTGGAGTAGCAGATTTCTGTTGGGAGACCTCCAGGCTCCCAACAGAAGCTGCAATGTAGACATAGCTTTCCAGTGTGTTAGCTTCAGTACTCGCAGTGGCCTAGGAAGCAATTGTGGTATCCTTTTTTTTTTTTTTTTTTTTTTAATCATCTTCGGTAACCCTGGGCAGCTGTTCTTGGGTGGGATCTTGGCCTCCGTACTCATTTTTAGCCACACCTGCACTCCAATTTGGGTGAGATGGAGGCTACTTTAACCTAAGCTGTCTGGTTTCTGAGCTCACTTCTTTCTGCCTGGGAGGCATCTGAAAAAAAGAAAGAACAGGTAAGTTTCTGGGATGTGGACCTTGTCATTTTTTGGTCTTTGCTCATCTTGTTTTGGTTAGTATCCTTCATCTCTTATCTCAGTAAGATTCCCAGTCCCCTGGCAACTGGCATTTTGTGTCAGGAAAATGAGATGGGGATTAGAGAGATCACAATGAAATCTCTTTTCTTAACACACCTCAGATACTAATACCTTATAGCTATGTGGGCATCTGCTTGCATATGCTTCCACCTTCCCACTTCTTCCTCAATTTCCCCAGACAAGCCATGTATCCTCTCTCTGGGATTCCCCAACTGCAACTGAGAGAATACCTTATGTAACTATCAACATTGCAGGCTTCTGTTAATATAAAGCGCGGCACTCAATCCCACCACCACCTGACCACAGGAATTATCTTGCTTGAAGTCTGATGTCCTGCTACTTCTTGCTACTACTGCCATTTATTTTTGTACATTATCCTACCCTCAATTCAAATTGCCTGCTCTTCAAAGTGCTCCTTCCACAACACCCATTCCTCTTCCCTGACATACATGCACCAGTTTATGCTTCCAAAAATCAATTCAAAGGGAAACAGTAAGAAGTAGAAGCATGACAAATTTACTCTCACACCTCCAGTTCTCAGTTCTTTTCAGCTATTATGCAGAAAGTCAGGAGCTGTGGTCAAAAAACAGTATCCAGCCTAGTAGGCAGAATGTAGCCCATAGAGAAGTTATAAATGTCTGAGCATACTTGTTCCCAGACGGTATGTTATATGTATAAAATAGCTTTAAAATAAGAAACTTATTTAGAATTAGCATGTTATGGTTTTATTAGATTTAAAAAAAAACATTTCTATTTTTTCCAAATAGTTTTAGTTTACATGAATTTCATTTTTTTCTGAATACATAGACTGTAGACACCTGGAAAATTAAAATAGAACTGTTCAGGGCAGGGCCTATCTTACTTTATGTTTGGAGCACACCATTGGACATTTAATAAATAAGAATAGAAACAGCTGCTAGGCTCAAATCTTTCTTTTATAGTAGGTTCCAACATGTTTTGTAGAAATAAGAATAGGAGGGGCAATATTACTATAGTCTCCTTAGTGTACATAGCTTCCGAAACTTTATATTCTGTGGTTTTGTGCAGAATCAAAGACAATAGTTTATGAAATGAACAACTAAAAACCATTTTCTGCCGTGACAATGTTTCTGAATAAGCATGGAAGTATAAGAAACACATTCAATTACTTTTCAAAATACTATGGTTCTTTAGAAGCATCTACCCACATCTATAATATAACAGAGAATATCAGAAAACTAAAAGTAACCAAATAAAACCCCTGTCAGATGCTGTATTTTATGCGCATCAAAATCAGTTCCAAAGTTGTATTTCATGATTTCTGAAATGCCAATAGTATGGATTTAAAAAAATCTACATTTTTTCCCCAGAAAAAAAATCCATCTTCACTCCTCAAAGGATATAGATACAAAGAGCACTATATTGCAGCTGCCAAAGAATATACATACTATATTGAAATGAAGGTGCTATTAAAAAATACTGAATACCTACAGCAAACCACTGATTTCTAATGCAACACCAGATGCTTTGTTTTACTTGCATGAGATATTTACTGTTCAGTAAATCTTCCATATTTATCCTCCACTGCTCACAGATTTGTTAATGGCACTTAGTGAAATAATTAGGTGGAAGTCAGAACTTTCAGATGGCAGGACTAGAATCAGAATTCAAGAACAAATTATTTGGGTTCTGCTATTTTCGTTATGCTTGCATCAACAATTGGTAGCATTCAAATCTGCAATTCTCCACTCATCATAGTAAGAGCAGATGGTCTGCTGCAGATAGGAGAGCAGCTGTTTAACAGCGTGTTGTGCAATGCTTTTGACACAGCAATACAGATATGTGCTATGCCTACATTATGGCATCCACCTTTACCACCAAGAGGGAATTGCACCTAAATTATTGGTAGAATTTTCCCAGTGTAGGTAATGTCTTTGTGCACGTGATGTCCATTAAAGGTAATGACTTCAGAGAGTGCCAGCCTGCCAAACACAAGGAACTGATGAAGAGTTCTGAGTTCTACTCCTCTATTGATTCAGTGTGGCTTTGTTTACTTTTTTGATGCTCTCTAAGCCTCACATCTAAAACACTGGAATAACAAGAGTGAGAGCTACGGAATGGTAGTCAGGAGTTCACTAAACTTGCCTTACTATGTTGCCTCAAACAAAAATGGGTAAAACACTTACGTAGCCACCAGCTCACTGCTGTGAAGTTGAATTAGTCTGCAAAAGCTTTGAAAACAAACGGACATATTCATGCACAGGCTCAGTTATGCATGGGTTTACACACTTTTTGAAGCCAGGTCTTGTGTGCAAATATTATTTTCAAAATGCTTTAATGGACCTGGATCGCCAAAAAGAGCAAGTGCATATCTTAAATCCCAATCCTACAAACATGTATGCATGTGTGTTTGTAAGGTCAGACTCCTAAAATTTATAGCATGCATTCATGAAGACAGATTTTGATAACCAGTCCCATCAAGCCATTCAAATCTTATATCTTAATAGCAATAATTATTAATTTGTGAAGCATTTTGAGATCGTCACATGAAAAATATTACACAAATATTAAGTACTTCACCTCTAAGTTGGTTGCATTTCAGTCACAAATATGACATACTAGTATGAAATGGAAATTTCTTCAGCACTGGTGACTCCTTTCGTAAAGAATTTGAATGTTTATACTCTTAGAAAACCTTCAAGCAAGACTCATATGCTTGGAAAATAGTGCAGTTATTTTGTCATGAAATGTAAAATGTCAGATTCAAACATAAATTATTAGGTAGAGAGAAAAAAGGGCCAGATTTTCAAAGGCCTTCTTTGTGTATGGGCTCATAATTATGCATTAGCATAGTTAAGGAATTTGCTGAAGCAATTATCTTTGAGAATTTCAAAAACTGGAAAAGTATTGGCACAATCAAATACTTAAAGGCTTATTAATACATAAAAGACAACATGGACTTGTTAAGAATAAATCATGTCAAACCAAGTGAATTTGCTAATGGATTGGGGGAAAGATGCAGACATGAAATCTCTATTTTAATAAGGTTTTTGACAAAGTCCTACATGACATTCTCACAAACAAACAAAGGAAATGCGATCTAGATCAAAATCACTGTAAGGAGCTGCAAAACTGGTTGAAGATGGAACTCAACAAGTAGCTATCGATGGTTTGCTGTCATACCTAATAGAGGCCTATAGGGTTCTAACCTAGGTCTTCTACTATGCAGTATTTTCATTAATGACTTTTGAATAACATGGTGAACAATAGGCTTATAAATTTAAGGATAACTGGGAAGAGTTGCAATCACTTTGGAGGGCAATGTTCAGACCTTGATCAGTTGGAAAACTGGTTTGAAATCAACTGAATGAAATTCAATAAAATTTAGTTCAAAGTGCTTCATTTAGGAAGGAAAAAATCAAATGCATAACTATGAAATGGGGAATAACTGATTAGGCTGCAGTACTGCAAAAGAGGATCTGGGGATTACTGCATATCACAAATTAAATATGAGCCAAAAATATGGCAGTTATGAAAAAGGATATTATTATTTTGGAGCATATCAAAAGGAGTGTCATACAACAGCCCTGATCTACAACTAAAATTACAGCAACCTAGCAATATTGCTCAATATAGCAAAATTTTTCATGCCTTATGTGTTCATAATTAAATTGGCTGTACCACCACAGCAGACACAACCAGACAGAAGAATTCTTCCATCAAACTGGCTAACAACCTCTAGAAGAGGATAATTATCCACACAACGGCTGTGTCTACAATACCTCCCTACTTTAAAGGGGGAATGGTAAGTAGGGTGTTGGGCATTTATTAACGAAGTGCTGTGGTGCATATGCAGCACTTTATGAAGCAAATTCTGCTTTTCCCCCCATGGCAACTCCAAAGTGTTAAACTTCGAAGTGCCAGCTCACGCGTAGCCACGGCTCACCTGCAGATACTTCTAAGTGCCTGGGCAACTTCAAAGTCCCTTTACTCCTCAAAATTTTGAGGAGTAAAGGGACTTGGAAGTACCGGCAGGTGAATCGTGGCTACACGTGAGCCGGCACTTCAAAGTTTAGCACTTTGGAGTTGCTGTGGAAGGGGAGGGGTGGGGGGAATTTGCTTAATGAAGTGATACATATGCACCACAGCACTGCATTAATAAATACCCAACACCCTACTTACCATCCTCCCTTTGAAGTGGGGAGGTAGTGTAGACAAGACCTAAAAGAATAAAATCCTTCAAGTGATGTAGGAAACATCTGTGCTGCAGTCTCACAGCTAAGCTGTTGTAGTACAGACACAAATTAAGACATGGTAGGTAATTGTTCCACTCTACCTGGCATTAGTGATGCCTCCACGGGGAGTACTGTAACCAGTTTTGAGTTCCATGCTAAGGATGTGGACAGAATGAAGAGGTGAATAATTAAAAAAAGAAAACCTGCCTTATGAGGAAAGTTAAATTGAGCATGTTTATTCTTGAGAATAAAAGACTAAGGGGAAACTTGATACCAGTGTTCAAGTAGTTAAAGACTGTTATGAAGACGATGCCAACTCCATGCCCACTAAAGGTAGGAGAAGTGGTAATGGGCATAATCTGCAAACACTTACTTAACTAACCTTTCAGTTAGAAATGGAAAAGGTTACCAAGAAGGTTGTGGAATAGCCATTACTGGAAGTGTTTAAGATCAGTCTAGACAAGCACCTGTCAGGAATGGTCTAGGAATACTGTGGTCCTACCACAGGAATGGACTAGATGACCTGTGAAGGCACTGCCCTCCAACTTTACTTATGATTAATGTGCAGCTATAGATTATTAAGTTTTGTGGGGTAGTTTATGAAGCTACATTTGCCAAGCCAGCAGTTTCATATATTTCCCATTTAAGAGTAGCATTAAGTAGAGCCCTTAGTATTAACATTCTCAAAGACAGTGACATGTCAAAAATAAGCACATGGAGTCAAAGTAAATTAAGCTTTAACAGCTAAAGAATTACAGCCATGGCATGTATTTTACATATAAAGTGAAGATCACAGAATATTTCCTGTCAGACTGCAGCAAGAATAGGAAATGTAATGAATATTAGCTTAATTGCTGCCAGATACTCACTGTAACTTTGTAAGAACTTCATACTGGAACTTATTACAGTGAGTTCAATTTCATTTTTTTAATGTAATACAGTACATTTTTATAAACTGAACATTATCATTGCAGAAGAACATGCTAACTATATGTTAGCAGTTTATATTTTTATACATAATTATTTTAGCGTACTGAAGCTATGGTATGCAGATCTCAGTATCAGTACATAAAATATTCATTTTACTTATGAGGAGATAAGGATGAACCCAGAAGAGGTTTGAATATCAGAATGTCATAATCAGCTACACCTGTTTTTTTCCAAGAAATAATGAATTACACATTAACCCATAAAATGAACATTTAAATTGCAAAACTATAGTTTAAATTTACATTAAACATTTTATGATCAGTTGGACACCTATATCCAATGAAATTTGATCTAATCACGCTTATGGACACATAAACAACAGTCCACAGCAATTTCAACACCAGGTTATATTTTTGTAAAACAAATGGACTTATAGAAATATCTTCCATAAATGTTTTCAGTGCAATTTTGTCAATGAGGAAAATATAAAGTTAACTTTCAATTTTTATTTTATAGGATAAAAATCTTGCATTTGCACTGCTGAAGTGTAAATACACCATTCAGATAAGTTGTGCTAATGAAAATTCCATAGTCAGTCACTTAAACCAACTTTAATGGCCCTTATGGCCAGCAGTTCCCCTGTATTCATAAGTATAACTTCGTAACAGCTGAATACTGGGAAAAGGTTAAGCAGAGGCAGAATCTACTTTTTTAAAAATAATGTTTTCAAAGAACAGAATTTTAAATTGAAAAAGTCAATAGAAAACAGTCAAGTTTCTTATGATGTAGTCTGGAACCCTATGAAACCATGTTTCAACACAGTCATCCTTTTTCACATCCCTATGCTCTATGTGCTATCTTACAAATGTTTTTTATGGGTTATATGAAACTGCTCCATTATTCATTGAGATAAAGATTTAATAAGTTAGAAACTAATCTTTTTCAGATGTCAACTCTAAGGAACCAGAGGGAGAAGTGCACCTGAAATGAAAAATGTGCTTGGCTAAGCATAAAATAACCACCTATACATTTTGGTTTAAAAACAGTTTGTAAAACTGCTCACAAGATACTGCCTTACATTTTTTGTCTCTGTTCTTTGTAGACTACACCCAAACAAAAATTCGACAAGTCTAAGGTAGTACTAAATAAAAGTGAGCTTCATTCACTTTTTGAATACCTAACTGCTAAGACCTACTGGTCATTCAATGACAATTTAACTCTTCATACCAAAAAAAAAATTTGGCTCACAAAAAATAAAGTACAATAAACTCTCAGTAGAAGGTTCTCTCATGAGGCAACCTACCACATACTACTGCTAGATATGAGTTTTCAAAAAAAATTACATCCAATTTTCAGCACATTTTTCATAAACATGCAATGCACTATAAAATACAAAACACTTGGCTCTCAAGAACAGCTTTATAAAGACACACTGCATCAATAAAATTTTTTTGTGATTAACTTTACATTGTAATAAGAACTGTATTTTCACTAATGTTTATATATCAGATTTCATATTATAAGGTAGTAATAATTTTCTCTGTGCGAACATAATGTTCAGGAGGAAATATCTATACACATTGACATACTAGACTATTAAAAACATACGCAGTTACAGAATTTTATTGATACAGTAGATTAATAAAAACTGATGGGCAAGATAAAATGGATAGGGTATTCAGTACATTATTTAATAACACATTTTTAAAATTAAAATATTTTAAATCCTTTCTGAATTTTCAATGCCACTAGAAGTCCAGAAAAAGCCTGGCATCAATACTGAGGTGTAATGTGAATCAGACAACTTATTTCACAATTTGTATCTGTTGAATAATCCTATTGGATATTGTTCACTGGTAAAAGAAAGTAATACAGAACTCTCACAACAGGTGGATGCTTAAAAGTAAATTCAAGGTTAGATACACAAAGGAAACACAAAAGATCTTTCCGTTTCTTTCCCTTCTCCCTCCCCGCAACAAATAGTGGCAAAAGAAAATGGCACTATTTATTCAACTGATTTTTTCCCCCCACAGTTAAATGCCAAGGAAAGTACAAATATGAACACTGACAGATATTGCTTGAGATCCATTCTAACAAATTTTTCTTCTTCCAAATCAACAGATCTAATAAACAGTTGGGCACTGTCAGTTTAAAGCCACTGATAAAAGCTATACAAGCACTTCAGAAGTCAGAAACATTAAAAAAGGGCTATGTACAAATTTCTTCTTTAGTTCATATGTCTACAAAAGCAGCGCACATTACACTTCACAAAAATCCACAGTTAATGATGATAGCAACATGTGTGTGGCTAAAGCTTGTGACCTAGGGACTGCAAACGCAGGGGTACTAAATGTATAGTAAGTTTTTCATCTTTCTTCAGCATCCCCACTTTGTGCACTAACAGCTTCATTCAGCCTCAAGCTTTAAATTATGATCATTCTTCAAAGCTCTCACTATGGAACGTGAATAACTGCATGTTTCCTCATCGCCGCTCTCTTTTGGAAGTTCTGCGACGTACCTGTTATTTGACGAGAAAGTCAAGAGATTCAATATATCAACTAGATTTTTAAACTTAATTTATTTTAAAGAAAAGCTGCACATATATTATTTTGAAAAAAGTTTCCGTGTAAATGTATTTATGGGAAAAATGTAGACACAGAGTTAATTTGGACAATGCTTCATAAGCTATGAAACAGTATATTTACAGGAGCTCTCTAGCCCTGCCTCCTTTTAGTATTACTAAAAAACAAACTAGAACAAAAAATCCAAAGAAAATAACCCCCAAACCCACCAAAAACAAAAAAGCCCCCATCATCCCCACAATTCTCTTTTGGGAGATATCAGTTACCAAAAACTGTAGGTTGGCAGTACTTTGAGTTGGCCCAAACAGTAAATTATTTATGAAAGTGTTTTCAAAATAAAATGCATTATTAGTCCTAAGTATTATTACCAACACTATATTCTACTACACGCAAACAATTTGAAGGTAGATTGATTTTTGTATATTAGGAAGCAAATGGGTTTTTGTGGTAAGACTGTGCACTTTGACTTTTGCTTGGTTCATAGTTACTGAAATGCACTATTTAATATCTGTTCTATAGTATGGAGGTATTGTTTGCAGCTACCAATTTACACTTAGATTTATAGTTACATGAGAGATTAAATTCTGTGGCTAGATAAAAATTGTTTATTGTTCCCAAATTTAAAAAACATATTCTTGAGGTGGGCAGGAAAGGACAGAGACTGAATTTTCTGAAAATTACAAGTCCAACTTTTGAAGTTTGAGGGAACTAAAGATAATCCCCCTATTTAAAATATAAATTTTATTTCACATGCATTCCTTGGATCTGCGAAGCCTAAGAGTCATAAAATCTACAAGCCTTAAAACTTGGCACAAGTATAGGCTCTGGTAATATCTCAGAATTTAAATAAATTATTGGGATTACCTGTCAGTTATTTCAATGCATACAATGGAGGAAAACCGAGAAAATATTACTACCCATCAAGAAATACAACTTTCTACAACATCATCTAGGTCTGAAGGGTTCTTGCAGACTTTCTAAACTCATCAGGCAGGAACTCAGAGGTTGCTTAGCAATTGGAGGGAACTTCTGTTCAATTTACTGAGTTCCTTAAAGTAGTTAGATGTTTTTTACCATGTAAATGTAGCTATATTTTACTTACAAAATGATGTCCTGAGTCTGCTTCCTATCATGTTGACCAGTATCAACTCTCTGCTTCCTTATGCTCCTGCTGTTCTCACCCACCTGGTTTCTCTTGTCTTATATTTAGTTTGATAGCTCTTTGGGGCAGGGCAGAATGGGGGTATGCACCACAACTGGGGCTTCTACTATGTGTTACCACACCAAAAATGTTAAATTTCACAGTTCAACAGGCTAAGTGGCCCCTCCAGAAACCAAATTTCTAAAGACCCGATAAACACCATCCAGGGGCTCTTAGTTGCATCTCTCTTACAATCATTTCTTCTGACTTATGAGGTTCCCAATTCTGGAGAGCAAAGCGGTCAATCACTACTCAAGGATATTCAATAACCTCCCCTATTCCCTGGAATCTGGGGTTGTTCTGGGACTCCATTGAGCTAGTACTTTCTTCTATAAGAAAACTCCATTCCTACTGATTTAGTTAAGTATTTCAGCATTTTGTTTGAAACTGTTAGCATTTAAAATGCCAAATACATAAAACTAAGACATAGATCAAACAATCTTAGTTACATTTTCTGCTTAACTTACCATAGTAATTGAAACTTTCCCAACATGCAGATTTCCTCAGCTTCACGGAATAAGGCAAATGAAAGTTTTTCAGACAAAGTAGGAAAAATGCTGCACACTCTCAATAGATTATACTTACTGTATTTTTTGGCCTTTTTATCAGAATGTGAGTTTTTCCTTATCTACATTATGCAGACAGAAAGATACCATTCAGCTCTACAGAACACACATTAAAAATGTATCTTACGCTGATTGTGGAAACTTCCTCTTCCTCCATTACCTCTTCCTGGGGAATATCATCACTAACAGGAGAACTACCCTGAAATACATCCATCTCTTCACCAGATTCGTTTTCTTTACTTGCTGCTTGTTTGGTACGTCCGGCACGGCTAAAATTAAAAACCACGATAAATTCATTTTACAGTACACTGGTCTTGAAGCACATAAAACATGCAATGAAAAGTTTTAGCTTTTTAAAGACCTATCTTTTTTTTAAAAAAGCTGTTCTTAAATTTGCTTCCTGTACAACTTCTGTCACAAGTGCCCCCCTTCTAGTTAGAATACCTAACTTGAATCCCCATGACCACCCATTAATTCTCACTCTATCTTCTGTGTGAATGCAGAACAGTTGATCACCATCTTCTTTATAACGACCTTTAGCCTAACCAAAGACTTACTAGGTCCAACCTCATCTGCTTTTCTCAAGACTGAACATGCCCTATTTTTTCAGCCTA
This sequence comes from Carettochelys insculpta, assembly GCF_033958435.1. Classification (NCBI taxonomy): domain Eukaryota; kingdom Metazoa; phylum Chordata; order Testudines; family Carettochelyidae; genus Carettochelys; species Carettochelys insculpta. The sequence goes on along the minus strand of NC_134137.1, from coordinate 53,543,144 downwards.
TCTCCATCAGTTTTTCTAAGCTTTTTTTACTTTCCTCTTGAATCCCTCTAGTTTGTCCACATCTTTCCTAACACAGCACCCAACTTGGACACAGTTGGGTCCTCCAGCTGAGGCCTCACCAATCCCAAGCAGAGTGGAACAACTGCCTCCCGGAATCTGTATATGACACTCCAGCTAATATACGCCAGAATGATAACCCTTTTTACAACTGCATTAGGCTGTTGACTTATATTCAGTTTGTGATCCACTATGACTACTCAAATCTTTTTCAGCAGTACCACCACCTAAGCTCATTATTCTCCATGTTATGTCGAGATTTTTTTTTTACCTTCCTAAGTGAAGTAATTTACACTTTTCTATTGAATTTCATCTTAATTCAGATTAATTCTCCAATTTGTCAGGGTCCCTTCGAATGTTAATCTTGCTCTCCAACATGCTTGCAACCCATCCCAGTTTGGGATCATCCACACAGGCATGCTCTCTACTCCATTATCCAAGTCATTTTTGAAAGTACTGAATAGTGCCATACCCAGGATTCACCCTTGCAAATCCTCACTAGATACATTAGTCAAGTCTGTCAGCCACGGATAATTATTCTTTATGGTCATTCAATCAGTTACACACCCACCTCTAGTACTTTGAGATTACATTTCACTAGTTTGCTTGAGACTTTCATGTAGGACTGTTCCAAAAGCCTTACTAAAACCAAGATTAGCACGTTTACTGTTTATCTTATCAGCATGCCAGTAAGCCAGTTGAAAAAGATTGGTTTGACATAATTTATTCCTGACAAATCCATACCCACTAGTCCTTGTAATACTATTTATATTATTTTCTAAGTGGTTATAAACCAAAGATTTGAAGTTAGGCTCACTGGTCTATAACTCCCTTTACCCTGTTTCCTCCCCTTGTTAAACTTAGATACTATGCTTGCTCTTTTCCAGTCCTCTGGGATCTTAACACCCTCCATCAGTTGTCACAGATAGTCATCAGGGGTTCTCAGATTCTTCAGCTAGTTCCTTAAGTATTTTAGGATGAATTTCATTAAGTCCTGAAAACTTGAATACATCTAATTTATCTAAATATTCTTTAACCAGTTATTTTCCTGTTTCGGCTTGCCTTCATTCCTCCTTATTGCGTTGAACGTCTAATCACCATTAACCTTTTTTTAGTGAATTCCAAAGCGAAATAGCCATTCTAGAAGGCGGCCCTCTTGATGTCCTCAATTATTAGCTCTCTTTTCCTGGCAAGTAGAAGACTTACACTTTCCTTACTCTCTCTTGCTCCCAATGTATTTAAATAAAGAGAAGTTACTCACCTGTAGTAACGATGGTTCTTCGAGATGCGTCCCCGTGGGTGCTCCACAATAGGTGTCAGGCTCGCCTGGCGCCACAGATCGGAATTCTTCCAGCAGTTTCTCCTGGATCGCGCATGCGCCGGCACGCGGCGCTCCCTGTGCGCCCCCGGCCACGTGCGCGATCCAGTCCCCGACAGTTGGTTGACCAACCGCCTTGAATGCTCCTGAAAAACACCAGATACAGATCCAAAGCAGGGAGGATGGGCGGGTGGTGGAGCACCCACGGGCACACATCTCGAAGAACCATCGTTACTACAAGTAAGTAACGTCTCTTTCTTCTTCAAGTGGTCCCTGTGGGTGCTCCACAATAGGTGACTACCCAGCAGTAACCCAAGTAAGGAGGTGGGTAATTGGTTCATGTGCAGCTTGCCCCTGAGAGGACTGCTGTCGACAGACGGGTATCCTCTTCGAATACCCGATGTAGGGCATAATGCTTGGCGAAGGTGTCGTAGGATGACCAGGTCGCCGCTCTACAGATGTCTTTTAACGCGATGCCCTTGAAGAAGGCTGTTGACGCCGCCACCGCCCTGGTGGAGTGAGCCCTAGGTGGGGCCAGCAAAGGAGTCTTTCGAAGCTTGTAGCACATTTTTATACAGGACACAATGTGCTTTGAGATTCTCTGTGAAAAGAAACTTTCTCCTTTTGACCTGGGAGCAAGAGAGACTAGAAGCCTGTCCGTTTTCCGGAAGGACTTAGTTCCGTCTATGTAGAAGGCCAACGCCCTCCTCACATGCAGGAGATGCAGGCGTGCCTGCTTGCTGGAGCTGTGAGACTTCGGGTAAAATGAGGGTAAAACTATTGGTTCGTTAAGATGGAACTCTGAAGAAACTTTTGGAACAAAGGCTGGGTGCAACCTTAAGGTTACCGCCTCTTTTGAGGATACTGTGCAGGGCAGCGTTGACATCACTGCTGCGAGCTCGCTCACCCTGCGGGCTGACGTAATCGCAAGGAGGAAGGTTGTTTTCATCGTAAGGAGACGGAGGGGAACTGTGGCTAATGGTTCGAAAGGTGGACCCGATAGCGTGCTGAGCACCAAGTCCAGACTCCACGATGGTGGAAGCAGTTTCCGAGGGGGATACAGGTTTACCAGCCCCTTCAAGAACCTTGTGACAATAGGATGGGCGAATACAGTGGGCCCTTCCTCTGTATGCCGAAAGGCTGATATAGCAGAGAGGTGGACCTTTAGTGAGGATAGAGAAAGCCCGCCTCTTTTGAGGTCCAATAGGTATTCTAGTATTACAGGTATAGGCATGTCAAGGGGAGCTAACTGCTTGGCGGAACACCAGGCCATAGATCGAGTCCATTTCTGCTTGTAAGTCCTCCTGGTGGAGGTCCTTCGGCTACATTCCAGGACTTGTTGTACTCTCTCCGTACACGTGCTCTCTAAGGAGCTCAGCCATGGATTAGCCATGCTTGTAGATGCAGACCCTGAGGGTGCGGGTGCACTATGGGCCCCTGAGCCTGTGTGAGTAAGTCCAGCGCCACCGACAGAGGAAGCGGTGGGTGGTCCGACATGCGCAGAAGCAAGGGAAACAATTGCTGCCGATCCCAAGTCGGGACTATGAGTATCATGCGAGCTCTGTCCCTTCTGGCTTTCTGCAGAACCTTGTGGATAAGCACTGTGGGGGGAAACGCGTAAAGTAGAGGGCCCCTCCATGAAATCATGAATGCGTCCCCCAGGAACCCCCGTCCCATTCCTGCCCTGGAGCAGTATTGGGGACACTTCTTGTTGTACTGGGTGGCAAACAGATCGATCTGGGGAAACCCCCATGTACGAAAAATGCGTGGTAGCAGATCGGAGCAGATCTGCCATTCGTGCGTGAGTGCGAAGCGCCTGCTCAGCTGATCTGCTTTCGCGTTGTGAGCGCCCGGCAAGTACGAGGCTTTCAACGTTATGTTGTTGGCGATGCACCAGTTCCACAATCGGAGTGCTTCCGCACATAGAACACGGGATCGTGCTCCTCCTTGTCGATTGATGAGAAACAGAGTGGAGGTATTGTCGGTATTGATCCTGACTACTTTGCCGTGCATGTAATCTCGAAAATGTTTGCAGGCACTGAACACTGCTCTGAGCTCCTGTATGTTTATGTGCAGTGTCTGTTCCGCAGGGGACCATAGCCCTTGTGTCACCTTGTCGCCGATGTGTGCTCCCCATCCTATGCGGGAGGCGTTGGTAGTAAGAAAAATAGAAATTTGTGGTTGGTGAAAGGGCACCCCCACTAGCAGATTCTTGGGATTTTCCCACCACGCCAGGGATCTGCGCACCTCTGTCGTGGGCGACACCACCCTGTGGACAGTATGGGATGCCGGTTTGTAAACACTCACCGGCCAACGCTGCAGGCTTCGCATGTGTAACCTGGCATTCTGTACCACAAACGTCGCTGCTGCCATTTGGCCCAACAGCTGTAGGCACGTTAAGACTGGCACCGTGGGGCTGTATGTGATGACCTGCACCAGCACACTGATGGCGCGGAAGCGGGCATTGGGCAGGTATACTCTTGCTGTGAAAGAGTTTATGCGTGCCCCTATGAACTCTATATCTTGTGTGGGTTCGGTCTTTGACTTTGCGAAGTTGATAACTAGGCCTAGCGAAGAAAACATGTCCACTGTGACGCGTATCATGTGTAAGACCTCTGCCTTCGAGGCCCCCTTTCAGCAGACAGTCGTCCAGATATGGGAAAATAAACACCCCCTGTCTGTGCAGGTAGGCTGACACCACTGCCAGGGTTTTGGTAAAGACTCTGGGAGCCGAAGAAAGGCCGAACGGAAGAACCCTGTACTGGAACTGCTCCTTGCCGACCACGAAGCGGAGGAAGCGTCTGTGTGCCGGGTGGATTGTTATATGAAAGTAAGCATCTTGTAAGTCGAGGGCTGCAAACCAGTCTCCATCGTCCAGTGCCGTGAGTATAGAGGCAACTGTGATCATCCGAAAACATTGCTTGCGCAAGGTTGAGGCCCCCAAGATCTAAGATGGGCCTTCAGCCTCCTGTTTTCTTCTCTGTGAGGAAGCAACGTGAATAAAAACCTTTCCCCTGGAATTTTTCCGGCACTCTTTCTACCGCCCCTATGAACATAAGGTGATCCACCTCCTGCTTGAGCCTCGCCTCGTGGGCAGCGATTCTGAGGTGAGGCCTGGCAGGAGGCTTCGTCGGTGGGAGTGACTGGAAGGGGATCGTGTAATCCGTGGCTATGATTTCCAGCACCCATTTGTCTGTGGTGATCTTTTGCCATTGGGAGTGGAACGGTCTGAGGAGATGATGGAACATGAGATGAGAGTGGCATTAAGCGATGGTATTGATAGTGTAGCCCCCGACATACCCATCAAACTTGTTGCCTTTGGGCCTGCCCTGAAGGCGTACGGCTTTGTTGAGAACGTCGCCTGCGAGTTCTGTACTGCTGCTGCTGTTGATGGCGCCCCTGGTCGTAGCCTCGTTGATATTGAGCACGCTGTGGTTGATAAGCGTAGCGTCTTTGCTGAGGGTAAAATTTTTTCTTCCTGTATGGGGGAGTATAAATGCCCAAGGTTCTAAGTGTGGCTCTCAAGTCCTTACTGGAATGGAGGACTGAGTCGGTGGAGTCTGCAAACAGCTTTTGTGTATCAAAGGGAAGATCCACAATCTTCGCCTGCAGGTCTCTGGGCATACCAGATGTCTGGAGCCAGGATTCTCTACGCATGACCACTGCTGTAGCTGCTGAACGTGCCGCCATGTCCGCCACGTCCAGGACAATCTGTACTTCCGTCCGCGATGCTGCGTAGCCCTCTTGAACGATTGCCTTTAACACTAGCTTCTTGTCTTCCAGGAGTGTCTTAGCATCTTTGTCCGATCCCCCCCGATTTGTACTGAGAGGCCTTCAACCTCTGCTGGGACGATTCGACCACCAAAGAATTCGGTTGTGGGTGACTAAAAAGGAACTCCATGCTCTTTGCCAGGACGAAATACTTCTTATCCACTCTCTTGTTCGTAGGCGGGATAGAGGCCGGAGTCTGCCATATGGTCGTAGCTGACTCCATAATGGCTTCGTCCAGCGGAATAGCAATTTTGGATGAAGCCGGGGGTCTCAAATTTTTCAGGAGTTTGCGATGTTTCTCCTGCACCTCTGCCGTTTGAATATCTTGCGCGAAAGCCACTCTTTTGAATAGTTCTTGAAATTGTTTAAGGTCATCCGGGGGGGGGGGGGGGGGGGGGAGACATCCCCGGGGACCATGGCCCCATCTGGGCAGGATGATAAGGAACCACTGGGGTAAACGTCCCTCAAACTCTCAGGCTCCTATGGTCGATGATACACTTGCTCCCTGAAGGATTGTGAAGGAAAGTCCTGGGGTTCTAAAACTAACTCCCCTTGAGACAACTGTGTTTCCGTCCCAGATCGAGAGTGTACACGGGGGTATTGAGCATCGGGGGGGGACCTGCCCCTGGATGTAGGCCTGCGGTGTCTGTGCTCAGCATGATGAGGACGACCATAGCAGCATGGGCAAGGGCCCGGGGATGGAGATCTGGACCACGCACGGACAGTGAACCCCCGATGTCTGGGAGAACGAGACCTCTGCGACGACACAGATAGAGGCAAAACTGGCTTGTGATAGTACTCCAGGGGATCCATTCCCAGAAATGATGAAGGTGGCCCAAGCCATGGTGACATTGGTTGGAGGAACGGAGGAGGTGGTTCTGGATAAGCTGGTGGAGTCACAGGCCTTCAATGCGGCGTGTGTATCACGGGGGGAGGGCTTGGTGCTAAAAGCAGCGCAGCCCTGTCCGGAGATGGGCTGCGGTGCTGGGTTTTTGCTTTAGCCTTGCCCCTCCCCTGTGGGGCCGGCACCGCCCCCTCCCGTGCTGGGGATCTCGGCCCCGCTGTCAGCGCCACGCTCGGCACACTCAGCTGCGGTGCTGCATGGGTAGTTTCCTCCGGCGCCTGCAGGCTCCGTGCCTGGTGTCCCTGTGCCATTGGTGCCCCGGGGTATGGTGCCGCCGATTCCGGCGCTTGCCTCACTGGCGCTCTCAGCGCCCTGCGTGCCAGCTGTTGTGTAATCGGAGGCTCAGCCTCTGCCACATGCGCTGCCGCGCCACCGCTTCCCTGAGCTCGCAGCTGGGGGCTCTGAGCGCCGCTCGTCCTGCTCGCTGAACTCACCGACAAGGATCGAGCCGGGGAGAGTTTCCTCCTTTTGTGCACCGAGGGGGTCAGAGAGGCTGCCTTCCTCTTATGCAACCCAGAGGGCCCTTCTGGGTGAGGCTTCTCCGGCAACTCTGGCTGGAGAGCCTTATCAAACAAGAGCATTTTAAGCCTCATCTCTCTGTCTTTCCTGGCCCTGGCTGTGAGCTTAGCATAGTGAGAACACTTCTGGGTAACATGTGATTCCCCCAAGCAGCGGATGCATTCACTATGCCCATTGGAGGACAGGATAGCTTCGCGGCATGACTCACACTTTTTAAAACCTGAGGAGGCCATCGCGGTGAGTCCTTTACTGTTAATAGGGTACTTGGCGCGTAATCAGTGCCTTTTCGCCCCAAATAGCGATCACCGGCCTGCGGGGCAGCGGGTGGCCTAAGTGGCCTTCTCGTCCGCTCCTCTCTCCTTCGCTCCTCTCTCTCTCTCTTTTTTTTTTTTGCTGATATTCTCTTTGTCCTTGTTTTCTTTTCCTTTTTTTTTTTTTAGTGACAAAAACAACAAATTACACGAAAAACAGTTATCTTATCTGACTCTGGCCTTAGCCTGAGCGGATTCCGTCTGCAGCCGATGGCAGTTGAGAAGGAACTGGCGGGGACCGGATCGCGCACGTGGCTGGGGGTGCGCAGGGAGCAGCGCGTGCCGGCGCATGCGCGATCCAGGAGAAACTGCTGGAAGAATTCCGATCTGCGGTGCCGGGCGAGCCTGACACTTATTGTGGAGCACCCACGGGGACCACTCGAAGAAGAACTTGTTTTTCCTTTTATGTCCCTTCTGCATTTTGTGCTCTAGGCTTGCTGATTTTGGGCCTAACATTCTTGTGCAATTCTTTTGTATCCCTCCTTGGCAATTCATCTTTATTTCCACTTTTTGTAAGTGAATGCCTTTAACCCTTAGATTTTCTGCCTATGGAACCTTATCCTGCAGCTTGCCTTTAAAAAATGGGTTTTATTCTGCAGCTCTTTCTTTCTTTCTTTCCTTAGATTTAATGAATTCTTAACATTTCATGATCAGTTTCACCCAAATTGCCTTCCTACCTCAGATTCACTAATCATTCCTTTCTGATAGTCAGGATCAAGTCTAAAATGGCTGTCATCCTGGTTATTTCCCCCCTTTTCTGGAGCAAAAAGCATTCCAAGAACTTAATAGAAATTTTGTTTTGAAACATAATTTTTACAACAAATGCCTGTATAGTTACTAAAAGGTCTTGTTTTACATGTTCCTGTTATTTGTTCTAGAAAAGTCTTACCCATCGCCTCATACTGATTTGATGGACTGCAGTAGATCACCATGTTTTCATACCAGTTTTTGACTCCTTTTTATTTTATCACTCTCACCTTCTTCTGGGCCTCAGGCAAGTGTATATTCTTCTATAATGCAACATGTCCTCCCTGAAGAAATACCACTGATGGACAAAGTTGCTAACTCTCTGAGCTACCTGGAGCTTGGGGTTACCTTTCAGGACTGAAGTCTTGAGCTCCACCACCCTACTGCAGGGCAAAAAGACCATTACCAGTCTGGTAGGAGGCAAACAGGTGGAGCATGGTTAGCTCGAGACTTGCATGTTAGCTATAAAAAAGCCAAATGCAGCTGGAGAGTCATGTTTTGGCCACCAATATTCTAGTTATCAGACTTCACACCTAGTCTCAGAATCTGAATTACTATTTAATTGGCATATGTACTAATTTCAAGTTTTTCCTTTTTGTTGCGCGTAATCCTGTGATATATTTTGATACTTAGAATTCTACAGATAATTATGGAGAAGTAAGGCAATCCACATGTCCTGAAGACTTTCAAGAATAGTACCTCTTTGTGGACTGTAGCGCATATTACATACAAAATACTAGCTACTGAGGCTGTCTCCAAGTAGATAGATCCTGACCTCTCAACAGGAAAGTTATAAGAAAACTGAGAAAGTTACAATCAGAACTTACACTTTTTTTTTCTGCGATGGTGATGTTTTTGGTGGTCTTCCTCTTCTCTTCTGGGGTGTAGACTGTGTTGATTCAACTGCACTTGTTTCAGATGGTTCTACTCTGTTATGAGGGAGATGCAAATTGATAAAATATCAGATTATAATTACTATCCAAGAGTTTTGTATTTTTAAGAATGCACTTTATAAGAAAAGAAACAAACCTTTGTTGTGCTCTTCTTGGCGTCCTGTATTGCCTGCCTTTTGGTTTCTGTTCCATGTTTTCACTTTGCCCTTCCTCCTCCTCCTCCTCCTCTTCCTCCTCCTCTACTACTGATGATGTAGGCATTGGCTTTTTTTTGCCCCTTTTAGATGTCTTTATTACTGGTTCTTCCTTCGGTGTACCCCCGCCAGGTGATTTAGGAGGTCTTCCTCTTCTTCCTTTCTTTGGTGGACTGTTTTGTTCATCCTCACTTTCTAATGCATCTTCTTTTAGCCTCTTTTCCTCGGGCCACTGTGGTTCATCCGATTCTGAAACAACTGCAGTTCTCTTCCTCCCCCTCTGACTGCTTCTAAGCTTCTGGTCTTGGCCCAACTTATTTAAGTCTTCTATACCCAACTTCTCTTCTGAGTCTGTGATGGTTGCCTTCTTTCTGCCTCTTGGCTTCTCCATCTCTGACTGCAAAAACAGGTTAAATTACTTTTTTAAATAAAGCAATGTAATGATCTTATTTATTTAAATAAAGTGGTTTGCAATCCACAAGGAATAGTAGCTTACAGCAATTTTTCACCTTCAACAAATAAAGCCTAAAAGTAGGCTATAGTATTAGAATAAGATCTTACCCCACACTTCAAAGACCTTTGCAAGGGTATATAAATATATATAAATGTTGACAAGCAGATAAGGAAGCTATTAAGGCCTACAAACATGTGGGGCCTTCCTCACTTCAGTTCTCATATGTGAAAAATGTTAAGTAAATGGACAATTAAGCTGTTACAAAAATACTCACATTTCTATTCTTTATTGGAAACAGAGAACCAAGATAGGGTATCTTGCCCAATTTTCTATAGGAGAAGCTTGCAGATAATAGATTACTTAAAATAGTATGTAAATAATGTTCTCCAAATACACTATTACCAGTTTCATACTTTTGGAATTGGGCTCAGTATAGCTGACAACTTACATTTGATCTCCTTACCTGCACACAAGCCTATATTATATTTTGACCCACGTCTCTCCAAAAAGGGAGAGCGTTCCCAGGGTACGTTTTCATCATTACATCATTTTACACCCAAGGCAGTTTAGCAAAGCAAAATCATTGTTTTACTGCAGTCCAAATACAAAGTTGAAACAACTGCTCTTTCCTCACCCAAGTTGAAATCAGACATGTTCACCAATATTTCGTTCGGTGACAAAATGGACACTTCTCTCACACTCCCTGTGAAGACTTAATTTAGTAATCAATGTTTATGAAGAGAAGTTTTTGCCCATCTTTGCTCACAGAGGTGGAAAGTCCAGTCAGTGAAAAGGGGTTGTGAGAAAGAACAAAGAAGCCTACAGAAGGATATATTAACTAGAAGAATCTATTAAAAACAAAGTAACTGGTAACTTGAACCATAACTAAAGAATTAGACTATGTCTACACTAGAGAGATCTGTTGACAGAACTTGTTGTCAGAAGAGATCTTCTGACAAAACTTCTGTTGACAGATCATGGCCACACACAAAAGCGGATTGCTCTGTCGATCTGCTCTGTTAACAGAGTGTGGCCACAACAAAGTGCAGCCAGACTGTTTGGCCACTCTCTCAACAGAACACCCAACCAGAAGCACAGCAGACAAGGTTGCCTGGTGATCCTGAAGCCCTGTCTGTCAACAGAGAGCCCCCCTTGCCTTGGCGAGTCCATGCAGCTTTTTTGTCGATAGATTCTGTTGAGAAAGGCATTCTGCCTCATGGGGGGAAGGCAGAAGACTGTTGACAAAAGTGCCAAGTTCTGTCGACAGTATGTTGACAGAATACATTTTTAATATGGACACTCTGCGGCTTTTGTTTAAAAAAAAACACCTGTAAACTAAACCTTCTCATGTAGACGTAGCCTTAGAGTTATAGCACTGGCAGGCACCTCAAGTGGTCATCTAATCCAGTTACCCGCATTAATGCCAGGACAAAGTATTATCTAGATCATTCCTGACAAGTGTTTGTCTAATCTGCTCTTAATCTCCATTGACAGAGATTCCTTAATCTCCCTTGGCAATTTATTCCAATGCATAGACCAGTTTTTCCTCATGTCTAACCTAAACCTCCCTTGCTATAATTTAGACCCATTGCTTCTTCTCCTGTCATGAGAGGATAAAGACAATTTGTCTCCATCCTCTTGTAACAACCTTTTATGCATTTTATGTTTCCATATCTTTTCTCAGTCTTTCCCTTTCCAGACAAAACAAACCTTTTTTCAGACTTTCTTCATAGGCCATATTTTCCAAACCTTTAATCATTTTGTGTTGCTTTTCTCTGGACTTTCTCAAATTTGTTCACATCCTTCCTGAAATGTGGTGCCCAAAACTAGATACCATACTGTTGAGACCACATCAGTGTAGAATTACTTCTCATGTCTTGCTCACAATGGCCGCGTCTACACGTGCCGGCTACTTCGAAGTAGTGGCGCCAACTTCAAAATAGCGCCCGTCACAGCTACACATGCTGGGTGCTATTTCGAAGTTGACATCGACGTTAGGCGGAGAGACGTCAAAGTCCCTAACCCCATGAGGGGATGGGAACAGCGCCCTACTTCGACGTTCAACGTCGAAGTAGGGAACGTGTAGTCGTGGCGTGTCCCACATCATCGAAATAGTGGGGTCCGCCATAGCGGCCATCAGCTGAGGGGTTGAGAGACGCTCTCTCCAGCCCCTGAGCTCGATGGTCGCCGCGTGGAGCGGCCCCTTAAAGGTCCCCGCCCCCTGCCTTCCTGTGCAGGAAGCTGAGCGCGCGCGCAGGCAGAAGCACAGCCATGAGGGCGGCCTGCACGCTCATTCGCGCCCACACACCCCCACCTGCTGCGATGGCCACCCCCCAGCCCCTCAAGTGCCCCCAGGGGACCCCCACCAAGGGGAGCCAGGGCTCACAGCCCAGAAGCCAGGCGGGGAAGCGGCAGCGGGGCCCCTCCTGGATGGAGGCCGAGATTCGGGACCTGCTGGGGCTCTGGAGTGAGGAGGAGATGCTCCAGGTCATGGAGAGCAAGAGGCGGAACGCGGATGCGTTCACTCATCTGGCCGAGGGCCTGGCCACCCGGGGTCACCCTGCCCACACTCTGGATCACGTCCGGAGTAAAGTGAAGGAGCTGCGGCAGGGTTACGCCCGGGCCCGGGATGCGGCCGGCCCATCTGGGGCCGCCCCCGTCACTTGCCCCTTTTACAGGGAGCTGAGGGACATCCTGGGCCCCCGGCACACCTCCTCCCCTCCGGCCACTCTTGATACCTCAGCCGACGAGCCCCAGCAGGCCCCGAAGTCGGAGTCCAGCCCGGAGGTAAGCCCCGCACCCCGGGGGCCACCCCAGGAGCCCACCCCCGGGGCACCGGAGGAGGAGGAGGAGGGGGAGTCCTCCTCGAGTGACGGAGGCCTCCAGATCGTCCTGCCATCCAGGAGCTCCAGCCGGGCGTCCGCCCACCGGGTGTCCCCCGACCGTGGGAGCGGACCGTCAGGTATGTACCCCCCCAGTGCGCACCCCCGGAGTTGAGGGGCGGGGACAAGAGACATGCCCAGGGCCCTCCACATGCCCAGATGACCACGGCCCCAAGGACAGCAGCGGCATGTCCCTCAGAAGAGTGCATCAGCCCCTGCCCCCCCAGCACGACAGTGCCATGCCCCATCCCTGGGGATGGGGGGAGCGGAACCTAGGCTCCCCCGGGGGGAGGGGGTTAGACACCCATCAGCAGCAGCAGCACCATCTCCCGGGGACGGGGACGGGGAACCTGCAGCAGAGGGGTGGGGGGACAAGGGCCACGGCTCGGGGCCCTCACTAACAGCTGTCTCCCCTCTTCTTCCCCCCCGTCTTCCGCAGCTGCACCATCGGAAGGACAGGAGAGCGCCAGCGAGGTGTCAGTGGTCCCGGAGAGCCCACCGCGGCCATCACTCCAGGCCAGCCCCTCAGCGGAGCACCGACCAGCCCCACGGCGGGGACAACGGCGGAGCCAGCCACCCTCCTGGACAGCGACGGACCTCCAGCTGCTGGCCATCCATCGTTGGCAGCTGGAGGTCGCGGAGCAGTGGCTTCGGGTGGATGAGCGGCGCCTCCTGCTGCAGGAGTGGGTGCTGACCTGGCGCCAGGAGGCATGGGGGGCCTTCATGCGAATGTTCGAGCGCATAGCTGACTACCTGGCGCCCCATGCCGCGCCGGCCGCCGCTCTACCCACCCTGCCTGCTCCACCCGCCGCCGCACTGCCACCAAGGGCCCTTCCGCCAAGGGGGACCTGGGGCCAGCTGACACCCACCGGCCATATCTCCTGGTCCGCCCGGCTCCCAGCCAGCACTGACGAGGGCTGAGGCCGAGGTGCGGGTCGCTGCCGCCCACCCCAGCACTGGACATTAGGGGGTGTGGGGCCCAGGACGTGGACCCCCCCCCCTTGTATATATTCCCCTCAGTTGTATGTTTGTGTTAGTAAATAGTTTCTATTAGACCCCTGTTGTTATATTTTGTTGTTATGGATGCTGATACCTGCCCCCCCATGTACATAGTTCTCCCCTTCCTTGTCTTCCCCTTTTTTTCTTTCATCTTATTGGAGTTGTAATACATACATACATACATACACATATACATATACATATACATATATATATATGTATGTAATATTTATCCGGCCTGTACATAGTAGTTAGTTAAGAGATTAATAATAAGGAGAGTTCTCTACAGAGATTTGGTTTCACAAACAAATGTCTGTTTTTATTTATTTTCAGGAAAGGTGGGGGGGGGTTGCTCTTGGGTGCTCTGTGGTGTGGGCGTAGGGGCAGGGAGTGTTGTGGAGGATGTGGGGGGGCAGTGGGAGGCCTGCCAGCGTTCACCCCGCAGCCTCATCGAAATGGGCCCACAGGGCCTCTCGGACCCGGGTCCCTTCGGGGTCCACCTGGCGACTGGGGGCAGCGGGTGGCTGCACATCAGCCCTGCCGGCCTCCACAGCCCAGCCCTGAAAGAAGGCGTCCCCCTTGCTCTCCACGAGGTTGTGTAGGGCGCTGCACGTGCCCACAACCTGGGGGATGTTGGTGAGGCCCGCATCCAGGCGGGTGAGGAGGCACCTCCAGCACCCTTTGAGGTGCCCAAATGTGCGCTCCACCACCTGGCATGCGTGGTTCAGGCGCTGGTTTAAGCGCTCCTGGCTGACTGACAGGTGGCCCGTGTAAGGGTGCACGAGCCAGGGCCGGAGGGGGTATGCCACATCTGCGATGACGCAGAGGGGCATGGTGGTGTCCCCCACAGGGATCTCCCGCTGGGGGATGTAGGTCCCCGCCTCCAGCTGGTGGCACAGGCCCGAGTTCCGGAATACCCAGGCGTCATGGGTGCTGCCAGGCCAGCCCACATAAATGTCCAGGAAACGGCCCCGGCTGTCCACCAAGGCCTGGAGGACCACAGAATGGTAGCCCTTCCGGTTAAGTAGTGTCCTCCACTGTGCTCCGGGGCGCGGATGGGGATGTGGGTCCCATCCAGAGCCCCGAAGCAACTGGGGAAGCCCAGGGTGGCAAAGCCCGCAATGGTGGCATCCGGGTCCCAAAGCCTCACGAGCCTGTGGAGGAGCAGGGCGTTGATGGCGCGGACGACCTGCAGGGGAAGCACATGGGAAACCACCAATGAGGGGTGTGCAGGGTGTGTGTGGCCCTCCCCTGCCAGGGCTGCCTCCCCTTCCCCCTCCCCCCGTGGGTCCTCTTACTTCCATGAGGACAGCCCCGACGGTGGCCTTGCCGACACCAAACTGCTGGCCCACGGATCAGTAGCTGTCTGGAGTGGCCAGCTTCCAGACAGCGATGCCGACCCGTTTCTCCACAGTGAGGGCATGCCGCATGAAGGTGTCCCGGTGCCTCAGTGCGGGGGTGAGCCACTGGCATAGCTCCAGAAATGTCTGCCGGCTCATCCGAAAGTTCTGGAGCCAGCGGTCGTCGTCCCACTCTCCGAGCACCAGCCGCTCCCACCAGTTGGTGCTGGTGGGGTAGCTCCACAGCCGGCGGCGTATGAGGCGGGGGGGGGCGGGGTGCTGCAGGGTTGGGGGTTGCATCCTCCTCCCCTGCGGGCAGCTCCTTCTCTGTGGCAAGGATGTGCTCAGCTGCCACCTGCATGGCATGGAGCAGGGTGAGCACTGTTCCTACAGGAGTGGCTGGGTGGACCTCTAGCTGCTGCTGCTGGGGGTCCATGACTGCGTCGCTCGAGGTGTGTGCCCCTATGGCTCTGCAGACCGTGTGCTGTGCAGGCTGCGTGTGTCTGGGAGGGGCCCTTTAAGGGAGCGGCTAGCTGTTGCCCTGGAAGCGCTAGTCCGCCCTGTGACCCTGTCTGCAGCTGTCCCTGGCACCCTTATTTCGATGTGTGCTACTTTGGCGTGTAGACGTTCCCTTGCAGTGCCTATTTTGATGTGGTGCTGCCCAACGTCGACGTTGCCAGCCCTGGATAACATGTAGACATTATTCATCGAAACAGGCTATTTCAATGTCGCTACATCAAAATAAGCTATTTCGATGTAGCGTGCACGTGTAGACGTAGCCAATATGTTTTATAATGTATACCAGAATGATGTTTGATATTTCTGTAATACCATGCTGTTGACTGATATTTAGCTTGTGGTCTGCTATCACCCCCAGACCTCTACTCCTTCCTGATACTCATTTGGTACGTGTGCAACTGATCGGTCCCCCCTGCATGGAGTACTTTGCACTTGTTCTTACTGAATT
Organism: Carettochelys insculpta; assembly: GCF_033958435.1. Classification (NCBI taxonomy): domain Eukaryota; kingdom Metazoa; phylum Chordata; order Testudines; family Carettochelyidae; genus Carettochelys; species Carettochelys insculpta. The sequence goes on along the minus strand of NC_134137.1, from coordinate 53,527,788 downwards.
TTCTTCTATTTACTGAAGACCATTTCTCCAGTTTGTCCAGATGATTTTGAACTTAAAGCTTATCCTCCAAAGCATGTACTATCCCTCCCAGCTTCATATCATCCACAAAATTTATAGGTTTACTATGTAAGCCATTTTTATTTAAATCATTGATGAAGATATTGAACAAAACCAGATACAGAACAGACCCCTGCAGGATTCCACTCATTAGCCGTGTCTACATCTGCCGGCTACTTCGAAGCAGCCGTGCCAACTTCAAAATAGCACCCACCACGTCTACACGTGGCGAGCGCTATGTCAAAGTTGAAATCGACGTAAGTCGGCGAGACGTCAAAGTCGCTATCCCCATCAGGAGATGGGAATAGCTCCCTACTTCGACGTTGAACGTCGAAGTAGGACACGTGTAGACAATCCGCATCCTGCAACATCGAAATAGCGGGGTCCGCCATGGCAGCCATCAGCTGAGGGGTTGAGAAACGCTCTCTCCAGCCCCTGCGGGGTTCTATGGTCACCGTGTGCAGCAGCCCTTAGCCCAGGGCTTCTGGCTGCTGCTGCTGCAGCTGGTGATCCATGCTGCATGCACAGGGTCTGCAACCAGTTGTCGGCTCTGTGGATCTTGTGCTGTTTAGTGCAAGTGTGTCTGGGAGGGGCCCTTTAAGGGAGCAGCTAGCTATTGCCCCGGAAGTGCTAGTCCGCCCTGTGACCCTGTCTGCAGCTGTTCCTGGCACCCTTATTTCGATGTGGGCCGCTTTGGCGTGTAGACGCTCCCCTGCAGCGCCTACTTCGATGTGGTGCTGCCCAACGTCGACGGCACCAGCCCTGGAGGACGTGTAGACGCTATTCACCGAAATAGCTTATTTCGATGTAGCATACACGTGTAGACGTAGCTATTATGTCCTTCCAGCAAGACTGTCAACATCTGATAACTACTCTCTGGGACCAGTTTTCCACATACAGTGTATCTTCCTAGTTTGTTTATAAGAAGATCATGTTAAGCTGATAAAATGTGACCGGATTCATGTAAAAGCTGCTTACCAGCCTCTACATAACTGTTCTTCTTTCAGGTGTAGTATACAGTAAGCGCTTTGGTATCTGGCATCCTGGGGACCAGGAGGTTGCCAGATATTCAAATATGCCAGATATTTTTCTAGCAGCCTGTCAGCCCTGCAGACAGGAAAAGTTCCCATCAGAGAGCAGCCCGCATGGGTGGAAGGAGCAAAAATGAACTTTACCATTTAAAACCCCAGCCCAGCAGAGGAATTGATCTGGAGGCCAATTTGCAGCAACTAAATATTTGGCTTGTATGCTGAGCTCGTGTGGCTCCTGCTCAAACAGACTTCAGTTAAGCAAACGGTTAAAAGAGGGCACAGCTGCCACCGCTCCATCAATTGGCCACAGAGCTTCAGCAAGCTCAGGCACTGCTCATACCAGGCCAAAAGGAAATTTGCTTTGTCCTGAGGGGAACAGCCCCCATTGGCTGGAGGGCCACGGTGGCGGGGCTGCTCTGGGTAGGGTGCTGCACCAGACAGGGAGCCATTCTGGGTGGCTCATGCACGTTTGCCCTGTGTGGGGAGCCACTGTGGGTGGGAGAGCGGAGGAGACGATAGGTGCACACATGGGATAGTGTTGAGATATTGCATAGTCAGAGGCAAATTTATTACACCAAGACCAGGCTGCTGCTTCACAAATGTCTAATATGGAAACATGAGACAAAAAGGCTCAGAAACTGGGACCTACTTGAATGACCTACTAATCTATCTGGAAGCCTCATCATAGCTAACTGGTAGTATAAGCGAATATAACTGGAATTCCAAGCTGAGACCACCCTTTCAGTGACTACTGTACAACCTTTCATTATGTTTGCAAACTCAATGAGCAATTATGTCAAAAATCTAAAAAGACTTAGTCCAGCCCAGATAAAAAGAAAAAGCTCTTGTAAAACCTACGTGACATCTTATGGGCATAGAACTTAGAGAAAAAGGTCAGTATGAAGATGACTTGGTTGTATGAAAACTGGAAACCACCTTAGCAAGAAACCTTGGGTGAGGTTGAAGATGAAGTTTGTGAAGAAAACTGTATCTGATATCAATGTCCTCAGTTTCCTCACTCTGCTGGCTGTCCTAACAAAACACCACACACACAATCACAAGGTTTAAAAGAGAGCAAGCCACTAAGGTGGGGGGGAGGGTGAGTAGCTTATTGGCTTTACCAAGACTAGATTAAAGTTTCATGGGGAACAAGAGCCGGCACCTCTTGTGAAAAAGTCTGTTCAAGCTTTTCAGAAACATAATGGATATTGGGTTTCAAAAAAGTGAGTGGTTATCAACAAACAGGAGGAAGGCTAAGAACTGCAAGGTGCACTTGCTAACCTTTGATGCTTCAGGAACAGAACATCTTCCAAAACCTGCTGAATAAAAGCAAAGTCTCGGGAAACTGCTTTAACTGTGGATCAGATGAGAACGTCTTTCATCTATCCAAGTAAATACTATTAAGTCTGTGTATAGGGGGAGTGACAATGGGGGATCAACTGTGTGTGTTAACAATTCCAAGAACCAGTACTCACGGGGGCATGCAACTGTGATGAGTAAAAAAGATGAGCCTTGCCCTGTTTGATTTCGCATGGAACTCTAGGCAGGAGAGGGATAGGGTGAAAAGCTTACAAGACGACTAACTACATCAGTAGAAAACTTGTGCTGGCACCCCTTGTGAGCTAGAAACAAATGGCACTCTGGCTTGTGTTTTATCAAAAATAGATCCACTTGGGGAAGCACCATATGGACATGACAGACTGGATTCTGAAGCAAATCTTACCTTCCCTAGATGGATCCAGCTGAAAGTTGTAATGGAGTTCACTTTGTTCTACCTCAACAATCTATCACTTCAGTAATGAGGTTTCAGATTTAGACTGGTGGGCTTGCTTGGGTCTCATACAGATACAAGGCCACTGGTTTCCCCAAGATTTCAAACTACATATAAATGTCTGGGAATTGAGAGCTACTCAGTTAGATTTCCTGGCATTTCTTCCACACAAAAGGAAGGAGCTTGTTGGTTCTCACTGACAATAAAAGGGCCATGTTATATGTAAATAAACAAAGAGAATACACCTCAGCAGCTCTTGAATTGTATGAACTAAATACACGTTCACTATCATGTGTCCTAGCAACTTCAAACATCTTCGCATTGTGATGAGGGAATGGGTCTATGTCTACACTACAGCATAAATTCAAATCTAAGGCACTCAGCTCGATTTTAAATTGTGACTGTTTACATATCAAATACATTATTTCAACGTTAGGGGGTGCTATGGCTGATATTCTTACTCTGACAACCTCAGAGGGATTAACGGGAAGTTCGAATGTAAGCATTCAGATTAATGGCAGGGTGGAAACAACTTCCATGTAAATTGGTTTTATTGGCTTCCAGAGGAGTCCCACATGTATCCCACAATGATTCACAGTTGTTCATTCTGGCTGCTTGCATCACCAACGCTCTCCAGGTGTGGAGGAAGTAGGTAACAGGAAGCTTGGTTTGTGCTCCCCCAGCAGCAGATCTTTTCTGGGGCTGGGTGGCCCCTTGTGGGCAACACGAAACGGGGAGTCTTTTCTCCCTCATTGGCAGATATTTTCTGGGACTGCATGGCTTCTTGTGGGCAACATGAGACGTGGAGCTTGGTCTTTGCTCCCTGCCGTGGCAGATATTTTGTGTGGCTAGATGGTCCCTCATAGGCAACATGAGCTGGAAAGCTTAGTCTTTACTCCCCTGGTGGCATATATTTTATGGGCCACGCAAAGTGTGTGTGTGTGTGTGTGCGCGCGAGAGAGAGAAAGAGAGAGGGGGCATAAACCAGATGAAGGAACCATGTCAACTGGTTCCTCAGCACTTGACACCCCTGCCCCTCACAATGACAGGAGCCGGAAGGACTGGGGGAGGCTGAGTCCCTGTGAAGGGACCATGTCAACTGGTCCATCATTGCTTGCCCCCTTGGAAACACAAGCTCCCCCCCAGTCAATATTAAGGGCTTCCACCCATACCTTATTATATCTACACTGACATTCTCTGGGTTACTCTGTTTTGTTCCAAAACTACCTTAGCATAGGTTCTTCTAGGGACATCTGTTACAGAAGACACATTCTTTAAATAGCTCTCATCCTCTATATTATTCTCTCTCTTATGTAAACATTTTGCCAGTAGGTCTAATTTGACAGTCTCGTCTCCTTTTCAGCTATTTCACCATTCTGCCCAGGGGTGATTTCAAGGTGGGGCAAAGTAGCCAAGTGACCAGTTGACATGTTGTGGATAACTTCTTGGTACAAGTGCTGAAGGAACCAAGCAGGGGCCGTGCACAACTTGACCTGCTGCTCACAAACGGGGAAGAACGAGTAGAAGAAATAGAAGTGGGAGGAAACCTGGGCTGCAGCAACCATGAGATTGTAGATTTCAGGATTCAGACAAAAAGGAAGAAAGGTAAGCAGTTACAGACCCTTAATTTCAGGAGAGCAGACTTTGACTCCCTGAGAGAACGGATGAGCAGGATCCCTTGGGAAACACAGATGAAGGGGAAAAGAGTTCAAGAGAACTGGCAGTATTTTAAAGAAGTCTTACTGAAGGCACAGGAACAAACCATCCCACTTCATAGTAAGAAATGCAAACATGGTACGCAACCAGCTCAGCTTAACAGGGAAATCCTTAGTCAGGTTAAACTCAAAAAGGATGCATACAAGAAATGGAAATGTGGACAGTTGACTAAAGAGGAGTATAAACATACGGCTGGAGAATGCCGGGCAATAAATCAGGAAAGCGAAAGCACAATTGGAACTGAAGCTGGCAAGGGATGTGAAGACTAACAAGAAGGGTTTCTACGGGCATGTTAATAATAAATGGGTTATCAGAGAAGGTGTGGGGCCGCTACTGGATGAGGGAGGTAACCTAGTGCCAGGTGATGTAGGGAAAGCTGAAGTACTCAGTGATTTTTTTGCCTCAGTGTTCATGGACAAAGCCAACTTCCACATGATGGTGCTAGACAATGCATTTTGGGAAGGTGGAGGGCAGCCATCTGTGGGGAAGGAACAAGTTCTAAGCTATCTAGAAAAACTAGATGTGTACAAGTCCATGGGTCTGGATTTAATGCACCCCAGGCTACTGAGGGAATTGGCAGAGGTCATTGCTGATCCTTCGGCCATTACCCTTGAAGACTCTTGGAGATCAGGGGAGATACCGGATGACTGGAAAAAGGCAAACAGAGTGCCCATCTTTAAAAAAGGAAAGGAGGACGATCCAGGGAACTATAGACCCGTCAGCCTTACCTCAATCCCTGAGAAATAATGGAGGGAATCCTCAAGGAATCCATTTTGGAGCACTTGGAAGAGGGGAAAATGATCAAAATTTGCCAGAAAGGATTCACCAGTGGCAAGTCCTGCCTGACCAATCTGAGTAGCTTCTATGACGAGGTAACAAGCTCTGTGGACATGGGGAAGTCAGTGGATGTGATATTTCTTGACTTCAGCAAAGCTTTTGAAACAGTCTCCCGCAACATTCTTGTCCGTAAGTTAAGGATATATGGATTCGATCCTGGGACTATAAGATGGATAGAAAGCTGGCTTGATGGTCGGGCCCAGCAGGTAGTGGTCAATGGCTCAATATCTGGATGGCAGTCGGTTTCAAGCAGAATGCCGCAAGGCTCGGTTCTGGGGCCGGTGTTATTCAACATCTTTATTAATGACCTGGATGAAGGACTGGATTGCACCCTCAGCAAGTTTTCGGATGACACAAAACTAGGGGGAGAGGTAGACATGTTGGAGGGTAGACAGAGAATCCAGAGTGACCTGGATAAATTGAAGGACTGGGCCAAAAGAATCTGATGCGGTGCAACAAGGAGAAGTGTAGAGTCCTGCACCTGAGGCGAAAGAATCCCAAGCTTTGTTACAGGCTGGGGACCGACTGGCTCGGCAGCAGTACGACGGAAAGGGAACTATGGGTTATGGTGGATGAAAGGCTGGATATGAGTAAACAGTGTGTGTCCTTGTAGCCAAGAAGGCTAACGGTGTACTAGGGTGCATTAGGAGGAGCATTTCGAGCAGATCTAGAGAAGTAGTTATTCCCCTCTATTCGGAACTGGTGAGGCCACATCTTGAATACTGTGTCCAGTTTTGGGCCCCCCGTTATAAAAAGGATGTGGATTTGCTGGACCAGGTTCAGCGGAGGGCAACAAAAATGATTAAGGGTCTGAAGCACAAGACCTATGAGGATAGGCTGAGGGATTTGGGCTTGTTTAGTTTACAGAGGAGAAGACTTAGGGGTGATTTAATAGCAGCCTTCAACTTCCTGAAGGGGAGCTCAAACAGGAGGGTGAGAAACTGTTCTCAGTGCTGTCAGCTGGCAGAACAAGGAGTAATGGTCTGAAGTTGAAGAGGGAGAGGTGTAATTAAATATTAGGAAAAACTACTTCACCAGGAGGGTTGTGAAGCATTGGAATGCATTTCCTAGAGAGGTGGTGGATTCTCCATCCCCAGAGATTTTTAAGTCCCAGCTGGGCAAGGTCCTGGTTGGGATAACTTAGTGGTGGTTGATCCTGCTTGAAGCAGGGGGCTGGACTAGATGACCTTCTGATGTCCCTTCTAGCCCTATAATCTGTGTGATTCATATTCATTGTGACATGTGGGCATGACAGTTACCTGGTGCACCAGTTGGCTGATTAGGCAAAAGTTGTACCTCAAGGGAATATTGCCCATTAGTTCAAATGGGAGGTGTTCTTTCAATGTGGGAAAAGCACCTGAGCAACCAGTTTATATGATTCAGTCACCTTCTGAAGCCAGCTTATTTGGTTTTCCTTTGCCTGGGATTCCCCACTTTTCCTTCTTTTCTTCTGAAAAAACATCCATTTGCTTTCCACAGGAGGAGAATGAGGGCAATGCAATGAGGGAAGATGACATCACATACCCACAACGACTTGCAGGGCATTTTTTCTTCCCAGATTGCAGCAGCAAAAACTAAGAATGCCATGGGGCTGAAGGAACTGTGGGATAGGTTCCCACAATACGTTGCTGCAACAGCCAATCTTTGGTAATTAGTGTAGTAGCACTAAATCAAATTTGTGGGTTCTTTGTGAGGATACTCCAAGTTGAATTTATAAAACCCAGCATTAAAGATTTGAATGTAATAAATTTGAATTTATCTTGTAGTACAGTTGTAGCCTATGTCTAGAACAGTACCTTGCATCATGTGAAATCTTGCCAGTAGAACAAGTCACTGGCCCTTATGGATCTTCAAAATTTTGATTTATCAACTCATTTCAACTTTCTCATGCCTAAAATAAGTCTGGCATTCCCCTTTGTTTTCAGGATCCTGAAGGCTGTGTCTACACATGCTCCCTCTAAAAGAAGGGGGCATGTTAATGAAGCAGTTCAAAATATGATAATGAGGTGCTGACATGAATATGCAGTGCCTCATTAGCATAATGGCAGCCATGTGCAATTCAAAACTGCTGCTTTCAGAATGCACACAACTCGTGTAGACGGGGCCTTTCGAAAGAACCCCACCCCCCCGACTTTGGAAGCCCCTTCCTCCTATTTGGAAGATGAAGCTCTGCATTTTAATTTATTAATGAGGCTGTTGTAAGCAGGACTATTAGTAACTTTTAAAAGTATCACTGGCACTGGGATTGCACACAGAGGTCAAAAGGTCAAATTTCAGCACTCTGACCCAGAAAGGCTTCTGACCCCTGCTACAGGGCATCCCAAGACAGCTTTCTGGTTTGCGGTACAAAGCTGAAACCTTCCTGTGGGAAAAAATCTTCTTTCCAAACAAGTCTAATTTCTTAGCTTTCTTATTCTTTGGTGTTTAAATCCCTGCCGGGGGGGATGACACACACAATACCTCCTTTCCACTGTTTTTGCAGCAGGTGGTAGACAGACTCAGATCCTGGTGAAGATACACTGGGAAGATCATCTGCAGCTTTCACCTATGTTACTGTTTCAAATTGGACAACTACTTATAGAGCTGGAAGGGACCTTCTGAAGTCATTGAGTCCAGTCCCCTACACTCACAGCAGGACCTAACAGTTTTTGTTTTATTGTGTAACCTATCGGCACCAGACCCCTAAATGGCCTCCTCAAGGACTGAACTTAAAACCCTGGGTTTAGCAGGCCAATGCTCAAACCACTGAGCTATCCTCCCTTCAATCTAACAACTCCACACAGCGTGGAGCTGAAAATCTGAGAACCATCTTCAGTGCCAATGCTAAGCAAGAATCATGACTTTACAGCAAAGCTGTTACTGAGAGATTCAACAACTTTCCCACAGCTTTAAACATTTTGGGAGTAGACAGTACTACTAAAAGTCTTCTGATCCTGCAACTCTAGGACCTGAGGGGGCAGCAATGAAGTTGGACCATCTGGAGTTGGTCTCAAAAGGCCTGAAGCTGTCCTCTGGAATCAACAAACTTCTGTTCTAAGGTATACTCTGGGGAGCATTTCCCTTTTTAATCACACCGGAATCCCTGATCATGCTTGACCTCTTCACCTCTAATTTTGATGAGATATGTATTGAGTTCTTGGAGGAATTGTGGTACCTCTTTTTTTTGGCACCAATAAAATAAATGTACTTCTCGGTACCAGCAAGGCTGTAGGATTATTGCTGACTGATGCAGAGGCACTCAGCACCCAGACTGAACATGACAGCTGCAATGGAGGCCAGAGCACTAATTCCAATAGGCACTTAAGTCTGGCTCCCCTGCCTTTTCTGGATCAGGGCTTAAATGCCTTATAGATACTGCAGTCAGTCACACGAGACGCCTCCAAGTGCTTAAGGCAGCTAAAGTGCAGATCACTCAGTGGCACAGGCTTCTCCTTTGTCAGAAGAGTGGCAAGTCTTGAAGCCCAGAGAACACTGCATAACCATGTCACAAATACTCATACCTAGAGAGCAGATTTTTTTTTTTAAACTTAAGCTATCCTAACCTAACTAAACTATACTAAGTATAATAACAACAGATACCAACTATAATATCTACAAAGAAAGGACGTCCACACGCAAAAAGAGGAGTTCCAACCACTATCATGGGGAGTTGGAACGAACAAAGGTGGGTTGGGTGACTCAACCATTAATGCCTGAACACAACGAGAGGCAGCAGGGAATGCTCATACTTCCTCAATGGATACCGCTAAGGGAAAACCACTACACTACAATGGTGAATATATGTACCTACAATGGAACAGACACGTGCAATCACGTGAAAAACTACACATTGTTCTTTGCTCTTTTTCCTATCATTGTTTATTGATGCTTTTGTCAGATCACATATAATTCTACTGCATACTTACAAGTTGCAGTTGAACAGTAACAGAGAAATAGTCGTGCTAGTCTATATAATATCAAAACAAAAAAGCAGTCCAGTAGCACTTTAAAGACTAATAAAATAATTTATCACCTAATGAAGTTGCAGCTGAGTTTCCGTTAAAGCTTGGTTTGGGGCTACCCTCTCAAATCCAGTTATACCATCCTCACAACTCACATTAGATAGGTGTTGAGGTACAATTTTTCTGTTAAATTTGAAGTGATTTGGACAAAGAGTCCCTGAATTATGATACCTTTAAAATCAGATTACAAGCCAGCAGGGGTTTTATTAAATTTATTAAATTCTGCTTTTCAGTATCTTTGTTACTATCAAATGTCAAATACAATCACTCTACCAGAAAAATCAGTTCTACTTCAAGAGGAGAAAAAGGCTCCAGTTTGTACAGAAATATAAAATACTGAACTTTTATTCCTGTGGTCAGATATTTTCTCCAGCTAACTTCACTGGTCACTCTCATATTCTCAAACAATGAAAAAAAAATGGTGTCGGCAGCTGCATGAGTCTCAGCTATTCAGAATTTGTTGGGGATGTCAAAAAAGATGCATATAATTTCAAAAAAATTGTTTTGCACAGTTTAATATTAAATTATAAAATATTTATTATCTGAAATAAATTAAACAACAGTCCATAACTTTAAATCAGGTCAACTCATCAAAATTACTGTCTTCCTTCCTTTTCCAAACTTCCATTACAAAATTTCAGCAGCAAATAGTTTCAAGAACATCAGCAGTAAGAAACCAATAGCTTATGACACGTAACATAGGATCATGTCTGCTCAGACTGTTTACAGCATTAGTTCTAGCTCTGACACTGAGCAGAAGACTAAAACTGGGTTAGAATTCAAGACAGAAGGAAAGGCAAGGCAAGGCAAGATAGTCACTAGAAGGGGAATCTCAAGATCCATTTTCTGGATCCACTCACCTGGAAATGGAGGTTTCCCCTTTTTGCAATAGTATTGTGCATTAGTATGTTTTTCCAGTGGTTCACAAATACTAGATCAAATGGTTACTAGCACCTCAGACCAGGCAAAATATACTCTGTACCAGACAGAAGTTTTCAACATCTCAAGCAACCCAGGGTAATGCATCCCAAAAGAAGAGCAGCCACAGATATGAGTTAGATGAAAGTAGTAGGAGTGAGGACAGGGTGATGGCTGAACAAAAGAGGCATTGACACAAAATATAACTTCTCCAAAGCTGTGTCTACATGTGCACGCTACTTCGAAGTAGCGGCACTAACTTCGAAATAGCGCCCGTCGCGGCTACACGCGTCGGGCGCTATTTCGAAGTTAACCTCGACGTTAGGCGGCGAGACGTCGAAGTTGCTAACCTCATGAGGGGATCGGAATAGCGCCCTACTTCGATGTTCAACGTCGAAGTAGGGACCGTGTAGACGATCCGCGTCCCGCAACGTCGAAATTGCCGGGTCCTCCATGGCGGCCATCAGCTGGGGGGTTGAGAGATGCTCTCTCTCCAGCCCCTGCGGGGCTCTATGGTCACCGTGGGCAGCAGCCCTTAGCCCAGGGCTTCTGGCTGCTGCTGCGGCAGCTGGGGATCCATGCTGCAGGCACAGGGTCTGCAACCAGTTGTTGGCTCTGTGTATCTTGTGTTGTTTAGTGCAACTGTGTCTGGGAGGGGCCCTTTAAGGGAGCGGCTTGCAGTTGAGTCCGCCCTGTGACCCTGTCTGCAGCTGTGCCTGGCACCCTTATTTCGATGTGTGCTACTTTGGCGTGTAGACGTACCCTCGCAGCGCCTATTTCGATGTGGTGCTGTGCAACATCGAAGTTGAACATCGACGTTGCCAGCCCTGGAGGACGTGTAGACGTTATTCATCGAAATAGCCTATTTCGATGTCACTACATCGAAATAAGCTATTTCGATGTTGGCTTCACGTGTAGACGTAGCCCAAGTGAATTACAGTAAATGTGTTAGACTATGAGCCCAGTCTGGTTTTCTATTTCATTAGAATTACTGAGAAATTGTTGGATATCATTAGAAGAACAGTTAGAAGAATTCTTCATGGTGGAAATGCAGAGATTTAACTTTACTGTCACAACATGAAAATTTTACTTAGATATTTGAACTGTTTTATAAACAAAAATCAATATAATTAGTATAAAAACTGTATAATCGTTACCAACGGTAACGATTTTCTTGCACTAATTTTCTGTGCTATATGAAGGTAAAGTCTAATTAAGTTCAGAATAGTAAAGGCAAATATATCAAGAGGTTCCATTTTTATGCTGCTTCTGAGTCTACATAAACATGCTCAGTTCATAAATATGAAAGACGTTTTCAGATCTATCAGGAGTGACATGTAACTTATTTGTACCAGTGTATAAGAATGTATCTTAAGGAGGTTTTCCCAGTCCAACCTAGAAGCAGCGTAGACTGAGCTGGTTGAGCTGCATAATAGGTCAGTAGAGACTTCTGACAACTATTACTGTGCTTTGTTTGACAGTAAACCTGGCAAGGTGCCTTATCCCTTTTCATGGCCTTTGGAGTTCTCTTAGAGTCTCCTGTACTGGTTATCTGCACAGAGCCAGTGCAACGTACATGGGCAGCAAACACACAGCCAGTTATCATTGGACAGAGTGAGATACCTGTCAGGACATCACACTGGTCACTTCTGATCACAATGACAATACTTTATTCTACTTTGACTTGCATTTGGCAGTGATATCACTGAGAAAGAGAAGTTACCCACCTGCGTGGTAGCGATGGTTCTTTGAGATGCGCCCCTGTGGGTGCTCCATATCAGGTGTTAGGCCAGCCCCGGCACCACAGATCAGAGATTTGCAAACCAGTTGTCTCTTGGATTGCACATGCAAAGAAGCGTGCCAGGCCCTTTGCGCGCTTCTAGTCATGTACGTGATCTGGTCCAAGTCAGCTCCTTGAAGCTGCCTCCGAAGTCCAAATCTGAAAGACAATGAGACAAACTCCGAAGCAGGAAGGATGGGTGGGTAGCAGAGCACCCAGTGGGACACATCTCGAAGAACCATCATTACCCACCCAGGTGGGTAATTTCTCTTCCTTCTTCAAGTGGTCCCCGTGGGCGTGCCATATGAGGCGAGTACATAGCAGTGGCACTCCAAAAAAACATGGAGGCAGGTACTGGAGTTAGATGTCAGTAGCCACCAAGAGCATGGCTGTTGAGAGGCTTGTCTCTCCAGCCATCTGGTGACGTATGGAATGATGCTTGGCAAAAGTGTCGTAAAATGACCACATTGCTGCTTGGCAAATGCTCTTCAAAGGGATGCCCTTGAAAAAGGCCATGGATGCTGCAATCACCCTAGTAGACTGAGCTTTAGGAGGGACAGGTAATGATGTCTTCTGTAAAGAACAACAGGTAGTTATGCATGATGTGATAATTTTCGAGATTCTCTGTGACTAAAGAACTTCACCCTTAGATCTTTGTGCCAGAGACAATAATAGCCTGTCTGTTTTCAGAAGGGCTTTGTTCTTTCTAGGTAGAATGCTAAAGCTCATCTCACATCCAGAGAATGCAGTCTTGTCTCCCAACTGGAAGTACACGGTCTTGGGTAAAAAGACGGAAGTATGACTGGCTCATTCAAGTGGAACTCGGACATAGTCAAAGCGTCACTACCTCTTTAGTAAATATCATATATGGTGGAGAGGCCATGAGGGCAGCCAGGTCACTAACTCAACGAGTGGATGTGACAGCCAGAAGGGAACACCGTTTTTAAGGTAAGACGACATAATATAATAGTCGCTAATGGTTCAAATGGAGGTCTGAATATGGTATTCAGAAGTAGGTCTAGACTCCAAGGCAGTGATATAGGTTTATGAGGAGGATACAGGTTGGTGAAACCTTTTAGGAAACATGCTGTAATTGGGTGTGCAAATACCGATGTCCCATCCATCATGCGTCTAAAAGCTGAGATGGCTGCTAGATGTACCTTTAACGACGGAGGACCAAGTCCCTCTTGCTTAAGATAAGGAGTCCAGAATGGACTGTACAGGTGCTTCTTCTAGATGCATGCCCTGTGTGGAGCACCATGCCACAAAGCGCTTCCACTTGTATGTGTAAGTCTTTCTCGTGGAAGTTAACCAACTGTGTATCAAAGTGTGTTTGTCCTGTTCCGAGCATGAGGCCTCTGAGAAATCTAACCAAGTATCAGCCAAGCCATGAGGTGAACCATGTGTGGCTGTGGGTGCATCAATAACCTGTGGTTCTGAGTGAGCAGGTTTAGAACGATAGGGATTGACCACGGAGGGATTGTTGACGTGTGTTGCAGAATTGGGAACCAATGGTGTTGAGCTCATGCCGGAGCTATGAGGATCAGATTAGCTCCTTCCCATCTGGCTTTCTCCAACAGTTTGTGGATGAGAACCGTTAACGAAAAGGCATATAAGAGAGGACCTATCGAAGAGATAAGAAAAGCATCACTGACACACTCCCGCCCTATGCCTGCTCTGGAGCAATAAAGGCGACGTTTTTTGTTGCTGTAGGTTGCAAACAAGTCTATGGACGGAGTGCCCCAAGATGGAAAAATAGGATGGAGAACATTGGACCATATCTCCCATTTGTGGTCTGGTGCAAATTGTGTGCTCAGCCGTGACATTGTTCACCCCAGGTAGGTGTAAGGGCACCAGTGTTATGCCATTCTGTATGCACTAGTTCCATAACTGGCAGGCCTCCACACAGACAGCAGGATTTCGCTCCTCCTTGCAGATTTGTATAATACATTGTGGACATTGGTTGGTGAATATTCTTACCCAGGCCCCTCGAATGCGGGGCAGGAAGTGCAGGCATTGAACACAGCTCTTAGTTCCACAAGGTTTCTAGGAAAGGCCATTTCCAGCTGAGACCACCAGCCCTGAACTGACACATTGCCCATAAGTGCACCCTGTCCACCCCTGCAGGGATTGTAATAACTGTGCAGTTGGGGATATTCGTTTGTGACTTGTGTGCCTCGCAACATATAGATCTTTGCCAGCCAGCGTTGTAGGTACCAGAAATGCAGTCTGGCATTCTGAACTAGATATGTAATGGCAGCCATGTGACCCATCAATTGCGGATATCAAGTTGAAACAAGTCCCTATGAGCTCTATGTTCTGTGTGGGCACGATTGTTGATTTGTGTACATTGACAATGACGCCAAGGGATTGGAACGTCTCCATGGTGACAGATATCCGGAGGACGCGTGACTTAGAGTGCCCTTTGAGAAGGCAATTGTGCAAGTAGGGGAATATTAGAAAGCCTAGACAACACAAGTATGCTGACACCACCACAAGGGTCTTCAAGAAAACTCTGGGTGCTGTCACAAGGCCAAAGGGCAGTATCATGTATTGAAAGCATTCTGTTCCCCATGTCAAATGGAGGAAGCATCTGTGAGCTGGGAGTTCTTTATATGAAAGTTTGCATCCTGCAAGTTGAGGGCTGCAAACCAATTTCCAACATCCAGTGGAGTGCTTATGGAAACAATAGCAATAATTTTGAAGCGCTGTTTGTGTAGGTAGCGGTTTAACATCCATGGGTCCAAGATGGGTCTCCATCCCTGTCTCTTTCTCGATAAGGAAGTAATGGAAGCAGAAGTCTTTCCCTCTGAATTCATGAGGTACTCGCTCCACCACTCCTATCACAATGAGGTGATTGACCTCTTGTTTTAACAGGGTCTCATGAGAGCGTCCCTGAAAAGGGACAGGGTGGGCTGAGTAATGGGTGGTATTGCACGGAACGGCATGGCATAGCCCGCTGACACTCTTTCCAGCACTCACTTGCTTGTAGCGATCTTAGACCACTGATGGTAAAAGGAACATAGCCGATAACGAAAGAGATGTTGAACTGGTGGTTCGCCTTGGAGATGGCAGCACAGGCCTTGACAGAGGAGTCAAAGCTGCTGCCTTGGGTTTTGCGGTAGTGGATTGCGTTGTTGTTAGTTATGCCTTCTAAAACGACCTATGGGGTTGTTTGGATTGATCATAGATCCTCTGCTGATAGGACTGCCGCTGAAATGGGTAATTGTATCATCTCTGATCTGGGTAATATCTCTTCCTTTTGTATGGCGGAGTATACATCCCTACAGTTCTCAGTGTTGTTTGAGAATCTTTACTAGAATGCAGTACAGTATCTGTAGCTTTGGCAAATTATTTGCTTTTGTTAAAAGGCACATCTTTGACCTTGGTCTAATTCTTTAGGGACCCTAGAGTACCCATGATACTCACCCTGTAACCAGAGCTGTCGCCGTGGAACGTGCAGCAGCCTTAGATATTGCTGACATTATCTGTACACCTGTATGAGATGCAGCATAACCCTTTTGGACAATTGCCTTAAGAATAGGTTTCTTGGAATCTGGTAGGCAATCGAGGAGGGTCATTAGTTTCGTATAGTTATCAAAGTTATGATTAGACAAATGCGCAGCATAGTTAGCCATGCACAATAAAAGGGCAAAAGAGGCATAGACTTCTCTCCCGAACAGGTCCAGGCTTTTGGCGTCCGTGTCAGAGATTGTGGATTTATACTAGTGTGCCTTAGACCTCTCTGTGATGAATACCACCAGAGAGTTAGGCTGAGGACATCTGAATAAAAATTTCATCCCCTTGGAAGGCACAAATACTTTGGTCAGACCTCTTGTTAGTGGCTGGGATGGATGCAGGGATTTGACAGATGTTATTCACTGCCCCCGTTATGGCATCATCTAACGTGATGGTAATCTTGGATGGTACTGGAGATCTCAAGTCCTTTAAAAGTTTGTGCAGTCTTTCTGGGACTTCAGCTATTTGAATGTCCTGACTCTGAGCTACTCTTTTGAACAGTTCTTAAAATTGTCTTAATTCACTGGGAGGGGAAATATCACCTGGAATAACCGCCTCATCCAGGGACAAGGAGGATACATCTGTCTGGTACTTTTCCATGCGTTCCTTTAAATCCCCGATTGGTCCTCCACTGGGTCCAATAAGGCGGGAACTAGTGATTGGGCCTGTGGAGATGGAAGTGGTGGCAGTGGTGGAGGGGTAGTTGAACATCTGTATCCTTGTCTGGATTTAGGAGAAATATCTCCAGATCTGCTGTGACAGTGGAATTGCTGCTGCTGATCCCTGTAGGTGTGTGGGTAGCAGCATACTCGAGCATCTGGGGATGAAGAGCGAGAGATGGAGCATCTCCTGTATTCGTGATGGTGATAAGAGTAAGGCAGGTATGACAACCCTGAACAGGGGGGTGGAGGTGAAGGGGACCTGCAGTAACCACAGATGTAGGTGTGGTGTGGTCGCTCTAAGAAAGGTGGTGGTCTCAGGAATGGGGATGGAGGAGACATTGGATGTTGAAATGCTGGTGCCATGGGAGAGCATGGAGACATGGGTTGAGGAGAGAATGTCAGAATTGGTGAATGAGGTGATGGACTATGGAGCTGAGTCTTGGCCTGTGCCTTTTTCAGTTACCTCTGGGAGGTGGTGCCCATCAGCACTGTGTGCAGTGCTAGATAAGCCCGTGTGGGTAGCTCTGGTGCTGTGCTCGGTGCTGAGATAGTTGGTGCCACTGGCTCAGGTGCCGCCAGTGCCAGGGGCACAGTATGCAGTGCCGGTGATACTTCTGGTGCCAATCCATCTTTATGTGTTGGTACCAGTGAGCTCTGTGAACCTGTTGGTTCTGGGCAGGATTCTTGCATCAGCATCAGTGGAGTCAATTTCATAGGGTTAGGCCATCTGTCCTCCTTAGTTAGTGAGGAAGCTCAGCTCTCAATAAGACTGGTCTTGTCACCAGATGAAATGGACAAAGATTGAGTCGGAGATAATTTGTTTTTTCTTGTGGCCTTCTGGGGAGAGCAGTGAGGCTGCTTGGCATTACTGACCCACTGCCATGCCTTCAGATGTTGGCTGGTCCGCAGAATCAGGCTGGAGAGCTTTTTCAAAGAGCTTCAGTCTCATTTCTCTTGTCTTTTCTAGGTCTTGCTGTAAGCTTAGAGCAATGTGGGCACCTGTGAGGCACATGGGACTCTCTTAAACAGCGTATGCACTGAAAGTGGCCATCTGAGGCCGGCATTGCCTCCTGGCAAGAGTCACACTTTTAAAAACCTGATGCAGGCATTTCACCAGAACAATAGCGCTGTTAACAGCTTAGCTCTTGGAACTGCAAACGAGGCGATAACACAACTTTTAAGCATACTAGCTACTAGAGAACTGGTTTATACAACTTAAACTTCTAATTTTTTTTTTCACTATAACTATTAAATATAAAACTACTACTATTAGAAACTTAAGAACCATAAAAAACAAATGAAGGCCAAAAATTGCTTTTCAGATGTGCTGCTGAGGAGTGCAGAAGTTCATCTGAAGCCGAGGGCAGTTGACAGGAACTGGCTGAGACCAGATCATGAACGTGACTAGAAGCGTGCGAAGGGCCCGGTGTGCTTTTGTGCATGCACTATCCAGGCAGCAAATGCTTTGCAAATCTCCAATATGTGATGCCGGGGCTGGCCTGACAGCTGACATGGAGCACCCACAGGGACCACTCGAAGTAGAAATTTCATTTATATGTTGAACAACACAGGCAAAAGACTTTATTCTTGACAAACACATATTAAATCTACTGTTGACAATTCACATTCAACACCACTAATTAACTTCCATCTTCTTGATATGATCGGAATTACTGAAAGGAAGCAGTACCTCAATTTCCAAAGTAAAAATTAATAATATTAAAAGGTTGTGAGATACACACCATAACCAAAATGGACAGGTAACTTTGAAAAAAAGAAAATCAGAAAAGGATCATGACTTGGGCCTGAGTAGTCTCCACACTAAAGCTGAATTGGAATACAAACTGTTACGTACATTGAATGGCAATGTTCAAGTGCACATGGAATTTAACAGCCACTGGTTTCTCCCTCACTTGTCCCATAAAAGGGGTTTTCTGAAACTTGGTAGTAGTTACCATGATTTTAGAATGCTTGTCAAAGGAGACAGCAACTGCATGTTTTTAGCTAGCAAATGAGCCATGCAAAACAAAGTTATGATAATACTTGTCAATGCAAACCACAGCTATCTAACTTTGCATCAATCAACTTAGCAACAAGCATGCTGAGAGACTCAAACACAATTAGTAGACGGCAGTCAACAAGGAGCACCCAGTTTCTGCCACCAAATAATCTGGGAGAGAAGATGCAATCCAGTTCTTTCACCCACACAGAAAGCTCAGAAAGGGAGCAATGCAGTGTGAACTATACAGATTTTAAACCATCTGAAAGTGCTCAGCCACAATGCTACTTAGTTTACCAAGTATCTCAAATTAGCTAAACCAGTCCCCAAAACCAAGTTAAACATACTGGCAACCCAAGAGAAGTTTTCCTTTATCTGCTAGGTAAGCAAGTAGCACAAGGCCCAAATAATATTTCTTGGCCTCAGTCACACCTCTTCTATGCAGCAGTTCAAATTATCTATACAGATGATGATCTGGCTTTCGGGACTCTTTAGTCAACCCTTCTTTATTTTCAAGGTTAACATATTTTAACTTTCAAAATTTGGTGTTAAGGTATGGTGCCCTCTGAACACCTAAGACAGCCAGGGCACAGCAGGTATTGCAGAGATCTTCTACCAACTCTATCAGTTGATAGAAGCTGGAGGCCTAATAGGCCTCTTCACTAGTGAAGAGGCAACTAAAATACATGATGATAAAGCATTAAGACTGCGGGGGGTGGGGGGTGGGGAATTCATGCCAGGAACATGATACAAAAATATCGCTCTTATTTAAAAAAAAAAAAAACCAAAAGAAAAGAAAATTAGACAAGGAGTGCATTTTCAGACTTCTCAGGATGGTTTACCCAGTATCTCAAATTAGCTAAATCAGTCCCCAAAACCAAGTTAAACATACTGGCAACCCAACAGAAATTTTCCTTGATCTGCTAGATAAGCAAGCGTACTCATTCATAGCTGCATTTGTTGTGCAGCAATAACTGTAGCTAAAGGCATACTTGAGCACACATGCGGGGTGGAAGCAGATCTGCATCTCACATGCCTGTCCAATTTTTTTTTCCATCAGGTTCTGAACAAAAAGTAAATCATACAAAAATGCTCACTAGCTTAGTATCAGAGAGGTAACCGAGTTAGTCTGTATCTTCGAGAACAACAAAAAGTCCTGTGGCACCTTACAGACTAACAGATATTTTGGAGCATAAGCTTTCCTGGGTAAAGCTTATGCTCCAAAATATCTGTTAGTCTATAAGGTGCCACAGAACTTCTTGTTGTTTCACTAGCTTAGCTTCTCTAAAGCCTTGATCTGCAAATTTTATTGCTAGCCTTTATGGTCTGGTTGGTAACAGAAAGCAGAGACAACTCACACACATAAAAGGAAAAAAAAAACACCACACGGTGAATAAGGGAGTGCCTTTTTTAAAATACCCTCCTATTTCATATCATAACACCAACCCTCATAGACATTAAAGTTTACAAAACTACACTAGTTAATGCTTGTTATAAGGGTTGCATAAGTTTATTTGTTCAGTATTCAGTTATTAAGTTAAATTTACTTAAAACAGCAGTAAAATAACCAAGCAGCTCACCCTTACAAGATCAGAGTCGTCCCTCTTGTCAGTTTTTTTTCCTGGTAAAGGTGAACCCATTGTGAAATCTTCATTTTCACTGTGGTCCATCTCAGTACTGTCAAGCCTATCAACACAGATGTTTATCATTATACAATACCAAGAATGCAGAAACATCATTTTAAGGCTACTGCTTGGATCTAACTGATCTAACTGGAAGTAGCTTTGTTTCCACAATAAATCTGAAAAAAAGAAGAACAAACTGAGCACACCTTAAATTACTTTTCAGACCACGTAGCACTGGTAGTAGCATAATGGGTGACTGACATAACACTTATGTTTATGACTTTTCCTCAGCATTTCTGTAATTACTGAAAAAAAATTTATTAAGAGTCATTCACCAAGGCCATCCTCTGTCTTCGATTCAGCTGCGAAGACCTAACACTCAGTTTGCAACATCTCAATCGAGCTGATGTCAAATTCAATAGTTCTGTGACACACATATGGAAAGGGAAACATCCTTCAGAATAAATTACCCAAATTTAACCTTCCAGGACATGTTGGTACATATTTGTGTTTTTGTGTATTTACCTATATATTAGTAGAAGTTAACAGTGTAACCAAATGGTTCCTGTTATGCTGCACTCTGTTAATTCAGAGATCAAAAGGAAATCTTATCTTTTAAATGAACCTTATAGTGATATTGATACCTTTGAAATGTACAGTAAATCACCTGCATATAATCAAAAACAGGAAATTGTTTTATGGTAATCCACATAGATTAATTATAGGTGGCGCAAAGACTTGATGATTGCCTAGGGACTCCATGCTGTCAAGAAAAGGCTTGGAACTCTATTAAAAACATCTGTGTCTCCTAATCCTGTTTATCTTAAATCTGCTGATACTTTATGCAGGGGAAGCTTAAGTCATAAAACAGATCTCCAGACCCTCTTAGATAATCCTAGATGTGAATGTAAGAAAGAATCTATGGAAAGAAAAAGAAGTCCTGTGGCACCTTATAGACTAACAGATATTTTGGAGTATAAGCTTTCATGGGCAAAGACCCACTTTGTCAGATGCACGAATCTATGTACTAATTCTAAGAACTCTTTGTAACTTCAAAGCTCATCATTACTACAATAAGACTGATCCTACAACTAAACTCATGTTTGTATTTATACAGAAATTTTAAAAAATATATTTCTCTTTTAAAAGTTTAGTTAAGAATTGGCTACAACATGCACGTGGCTGTCACATGTACATGTGGAAGATATTAAATATTTATTAACTTAGGAAATAATGTATCCAATCCTTTGGGTTTGGTAAAATTTTCATATTTGACATGGATGTCTGCGTGGAAGCCCAAGGCTGAGATGACAGAAAAGAACTATGCTTTGGCTTCTGTGCAGCCAGAAATGTATTGTAGAAGTTGTTTTGTGCTGGTTAAGTATTGGAATATCGATGGGAGTGTCTGCCACATTCACTGCAGTTTGCCCTAACTGAATACTCTTAATGTGACTCCCCTGGGATCCCAATCTCAACTTCACTACAGAATCCCAGTCATAACTTCATTATGGATTTGGACACAACTGGACTGCAAACAGCTGCAAAAAAATAAAAGAGGATTTGTCTTTAAACAAAAGGTAGTCCATAGAATCACAGAACACCAGAACTGGGAGGGACTTCAAGAGGTCATCGAGTCCAGTTCTCTGCCCACTTGGCAGGACCAAACACCATCTAGATCATCCCTGATAGGTGTCTGTCTAACCTGCTCTTAAATATCTCCAGCGATGGAGATTCCACAACCTCTCTAGGTAACTTATTCCATTGTTTAACCACCCTGACAGTGAGGGTTTTTTATAATGTCTAACCTAAACATCCCTGGCTGCAGTTTAAACCCATTGCTCCTTCTCCTAGCCTCAGAAGCCAAGGAGAACAATTTTTCTCCCTCTTCCTTGTAACCCTCTTTGAGGTATTTCAAAACTGCTATCATGTCCCCTGAAGATCTTCTCTTTTCTAAACTAAACAAGCCCAGTTCTTTCAGTCTTCCCTCATAGCTCATGTTCTCTAGACCTTTACTCATTCTTGTTGCTCTTCTCTGGACCTTTTCCAGTTTCTACACATCTTTCTTGAAATATGGTGCTCAGAATGGGACACAATGCTCCAACTGAGGCCTAATGAGCACTGAGTAGAGCAGAAGAAAGACTTTGCATGTCTTGCTCACAACACTCCTGTTAATGCATCACAGAATCATGTCTGATTTTTTGGCAACCACATCACACTGTTGACTCATATTTAGCTTGTTGTCCACTATGACCCGTAAGTCCCTTTCTGCAGTACTCCTTCCTAGACAGTTGTTTCCCAATCTATATGCATGAAGCTGATTGTTTTTCCCTAAGTGGAGGACTTTGCATTTGTCCTTATTAAACTTCATCTTGTTTACCTCAGACCATTTCTCCAGTTTGTCCAGATCACTGTGAAAGAAAGGTTACTCACCGTAGTAACGGTGGTTCTTCGAGATGTGTCCCCGTGGGTGCTCCACATTAGGTGTCGGGCTCGCCCGGCGCCGCAGATCAGATCTTCCAAGCAGTTTCTGCCGAACCGCGCATGCGCCGGTGCGCGCCGCTCCCCCGCGCGCTCCCAGCCATGTGCACAATCCGGTCCCCGCCAGTTCCTTGACCAACCGCCTCGGATGCTCCTACAAAACACTAAACAGAGATCCGGAGCGGGGAGGATGGGCGGGTAGTGGAGCACCCACAGGGACACATCTCGAAGAACCACCGTTACTACGGTGAGTAACCTTTCTTTCTTCTTCGAGTGTCCCCGTGGGTGCTCCACATTAGGTGACTACCCAGCAGTAACCCAAGATAGGAGGTGGGTAATCGGATTATGTGCAGCTTGTCCCCGAGAGGACCGCTGCCGAGAGACGGGTATCCTCTTGGAATACCCTGTGAAGGGCGTAATGTTTGGCGAAGGTGTCACAGGATGACCAGGTCGCCACTCTGCAAATGTCTTTTAGCGCAACGCCCTTGAAAAAAGGCTGTTGATGCTGCCACCGCCCTAGTGGAATGAGCCCTGGGCGTGGCCAGTAAAGGAGTCTTTTTGAGTTTGTAGCACATTTTTATGCAAGATACGATGTGCTTAGAGATTCTCTGCGAAGAGAGACATTCTCCTTTTGATTTGGGAGCGACAGAGACTAGGAGCCTATCCGTTCTCCGGAAGGACTTGGTCCTGTCCATATAGAAAGCTAGCGCCTGCTCACGTCCAGGAGGTGTAGGCGCGCCTCTTTGTTAGAGTTATGAGGCTTTGGATAAACAAGGGTAAACAATAGGTTCGTTAGTATGAAACTCAGAAAGAAACTTTAGGAACAAAGGCTGGATGCAGCCGTATGGTTACCGCCTCCTTGGAAAAACAGCGCAGGGCGGCGTTGCCATAACTGCCTCAAGCTCGCTCACCCTGCGAGCTGACGTGATTGCGAGAAGAAAGGTCGTCTTCATCATAAGGAGGCAGAGGGAAACCGTGGCCAAAGGCTCAAACGGTGGTCCCCTTTTCGCATTAAGCACCAGGTCCGAGTTCCACAGAGGTGGAAGCGGTTTCTGAGGGGGGTATAGGCTTACCAGCCCTTTGAAGAACCTGGTAACCATGGGATGGGCGAACACCGTGTGCCCTTCCTCTTCGTGTCTGAACACCAAAATGGCGGCCAGGTGGACCTGAAACGAGGATAGCGAGAGTCCTCCTCTCTTGAGGTCCAGTAAATACTCTAATATCACAGCCAAAGGCACCAAAAGGGGGCTAGCTGTTTGGTAGAACACCATGCCGTAAAGCGAGTCCATTTCTGCTTGAAGGTCTTCCTGGTGGAAGTCCTCCTGCTACTTTCTAGGACTTGCTGCACTTCCTCCATACATGTGCTCTCTAGGGAGCTGAGCCATGGATTAACCACGTTTGTAGTCGCAGGCTTTGGGGGTGCGGATGCACTATGGACCCCTGGGCCTGCGTGAGCAGATCCCGCGCCACCGGAGGGGACATCGGTGGCCGGTCCGACATGCGCAGGAATAGGGGGAACCATTGCTGTCGATCCCACGTTGGGACTATCGGGATCATTCAGGTTCCTTCCCTCCTGGCTTTCTGCAACACTTTGTGGATGAGCACTGTGGGAGGGAAAGCGTAAAGCAGGGGGCCCCTCCATGAGATCGCGAAGGCATCCCTCAGGGACCCCGTCCCAGTCCTGCCCTGGAGCAGAATCGTGGGCACTTCTTGTTGTGCTGAGTAGCAAACAGGGTCTATCTGGGGAAAAACCCCATGTGTGGAAAAATCGGTTGCAGCAGATCGGGACGGATCTGCCACTCGTGCGTGAGTGCAAAACGCCTGCTCAGCTGGTCTGCCTTCACATTGCGAGCGCCTGGTAAGTACGAGGCTTTCAAGGTTACATTGTTGGCGATGCAGCAGTTCCACGACCGGACTGCTTCTACACATAAGGCACGGGACCGAGCTCCTCCTTGCCGATTTATATAAAACATGGTGGAGGTATCGTCTGTACTGATCCCGACTACCTTGCCTTTCAGTTGGTCTTGAAAGTATCTGCAGGCGTTGAACACTGCTTTGAGCTCCAGTATATTTGTGTGCAGTGACTGCTCCGTGGAGGACCACAGCCCTTGCGTCACCTCTTCGCCCATGTGTGCTCCCCACCCTATGAGGGGGGCATCTGTAGTAAGAAAAACCAATACGTGTGGTTGGTGGAAGGGTACCCTTGTTAGCAGGTTCTCGGGGTTTACCCACCATTGCAGGGATTTGCACACCTCCGTTGTGGGCGACGCCATCCTGTGAACAGTGTGTGCTGCCGGTTTGTATACGCTCGCCAGCCAATGCTGCATGCTGCGCATGTGTAACCTGGCGTTCTGTTCTACGAAACGTCGCTGCTGCCATGTGGCCCAGCGGCTGTAAGCACGTCAGAACCGGCACCATAGGGCTGAAGGTGAAGCCTTGCGCGAGGGAGCCGATGGCCCGAAAGCGAGTCTCTGGTAGATACGCCCTCGCTGTAATAGAATTTATGCGTGCCCCTACGAACTCTATGTCCTGTGTGGGGTCTGTCTTTGATTTTGTCAGATTGATAAGCAGGCCGAGCGAAGAGAACGTGCCTGCTGTGACACATATTATGCGTAGTACCTCCTCCTTTGAGGCCCCTTTGAGTAGGCAGTCATTCAGATACTGGAATATAAATACCCCCTGTCTGTGCAGGTAGGCTGACACCACTGCCAAGGTCTTGGTGAAGACTCTGGGGGCTGAGGAGAGCCCAAACGGTAGGACCTTGTAAGTCGAGGGCTGCGAACCAATCTCCATCGTCTACTGCTGTAAGGATGGAGGCGTTTGTGATCATCCGAAAAACGTTGCTTGCGCAGGTACCGGTGAGGCCTCGAAAATGTAAGATGGACCTCCCCGTGAGGAAGTACCTCGAGTAGAACCCTCTCCCTTGCAGTTGCTCCGGCACTCTTTCCACTGCCCCTACGAGCATGAGATGGTCTACCTCCTGCTTGAGCCTCGCTACATGGGAGGTCTCCTGGAGGTGGGGCCCCGGGTGGAGGTCATGGCGGTGGGAGCAACTGGGAGGGGATGGCGTACCCCGTGGCTATGATCTCCATCACCCATGTGTCTGTGGTGATCCTTTGCCACTGGTTATAAAATGGTCGGATGATGGCCTTGAGCACTGGTTTCGTGCCCTCTGGAAGCGAGTCCATGAGGGAGGTCAACCTAATGTGGTTGTTGAAATTATGGTTCGCTAGATGCGCTGCGTAATTTGCCATTGGCAACAGTAGCGTGGAGGAGGAGTAGACCTTTCTGCCCAACAGCTCTAGCTTTTTGGCATGTTTGTTTATTCCCCCACGTTGCGACGACTCCACCACCAAAGAATTTGGTTGTGGGTGGCTGAACAGGAACTCCATGCCCTTCGTGGGCACGAAGTATTTTTTTTTCTTTTCGCTCTTTTGTGGACAGGCGGAATAGTCGCAGGAGTCTGCCATATCATAGTGGCAGACTCCAAGATTGCGTCAGCAGCGGTATTGCTATTTTGGAGGAGGCCGGAGGTCTCAGATTTTTGAGGAGCTTATGGTGTTGCTCTTGCACCTTTGCTGTCTGGAAGCCTTGCGTGAAGGCCACCCTTGTAAAACAGCTCTTGGAACTGTTTGAGATCGTCCGGAGGATGGACGCCCCCCGGGGCCGTAGCCTCATCCGGGGAGGAAAGCGAGGAACCGCTGGGGTACGTCTCTCTGGACCCTTCCGGTTCCTGCTGATGATGGTACACCCTCTCACTAGAGGTGTGCGAGGAAAAATCTCGGGGTTCCATAACCAGTCCCCCCTGAGATGCTTAAGTCTCTGTCCCCGGTCGCAATTGCCCTCGGGGGTACGAGATCGTTCGTAGGGATCTTTCCCTAGTAGATTGTCGATGGTGTCTATGCCCTGCGCGGTAGGGGCAACCACGGCAGTATAAGCACTGGTCTTGGGAAGGTGACCTAGACCACTCCCTTGGTGCATACCCTTTGCGTCTGGGGGAGGGAGACCGTCGAGACCCCGGAGAGAGCGACTTTGCCTAATAGTCCAGGGGTTCAAATCCCAAGAAGGGTGGAGGTGGTCCCAGCCAGGGTGAGGCTGGTTGCAGAAATGGAGAAGGGGGCTCCGGGTAGGCCAAGGGGGGGGGGACCCCTGCCTTCTAGTTGGAGTCTGCAACATAGCGGAGGACTGTGAGAAAGCAACTACACAGCCCTGTGCGGAGAGGGGCTGCAATGCCTCCTCTTGTGTGCAGTCTTCCCCCTCCCTTGAGGAGGTAACTCCGCCCCTGACATACAGGGGATCCCGGCCCCGTCCGCACCGAGCTCGGCACACTCGAAGTCGGTGCCGCACGTGCGGTGTCCTTCGGTGCCAGCAGGCTGGGTGCCTGCGTGCTCTGCACCGCCGGTTTTCCGGGGGTCGGTGGTACCGGCGCTTGTTTAGCCGCCGCCCTGCCTGCGGTGCGGCGCGGCTGGCTGATTATCGAAGGGTGAGCCGCTTGCACGTGGCTCTCCGTGCCGCCGCCGATCAGCTGTTGCTGCAGCTGGGGGCTGCTCGCTCCTCCCGTCCCGCTCGTTGTTGCTGCCGGCAGGGATCGGGCTGGGGGGCATACAGGGCATTCCGGCGTCCGCACCGAGCTCGGCACGCTCAAGGGCGGTGCCGCACGTGCGGTGTCCTCCAGTGCCGGCAGGCTACGTGCCTGCGCGCTCTGCACCGCCGGTTCCCCGGGGGTCGGTGCCGCTGCCCGCGGTGCCGCTGGTACCAGCGCTTGTTTAGCCGCCGCCCTGCCTGCGGTGCGGGGCGGCTGGCTGATTATCGGAGGCTGAGCCGCTTCCACGTGGCTCTCCGTGCCGCCGCCGATCAGCTGTTGCTGCGGCTGGGGACTGCTCGCTCCTCCCGTCCCGCTCGCTGTTGCTGCCGGCAGGGATCGGGCTGGGGAGCATACAGGGGATTCCGGCCCCGTCCGCACCGAGCTCGGCACGCTCGAGGGCGATGCCGCATGTGCGGTGTCCTCCGGTGCCGGCAGGCTGCGTGCCTGCGCGCTCTGCACCGCCGGTTCCCCGGGGGTCGGTGCCGCTGCCTGCGGTGCCGCCGGTACCGGCGTTTGCTTAGCCGCCGCCCTGCCTGCGGTGCGGGGCGGCTGGCTGAGTATCGGAGGCTGAGCCGTTTCCACGTGGCTCTCCGTGCCGCCGCCGATCAGCTGTTGCTGCGGCTGGGGGCTGCTTGCTCCTCCCGTCCCGCTCGCTGTTGCTGCCGGCAGGGATCGGGCTGGAGATACTTTCCTCCGTTTCTGCGCTGATGGAGTGAGGGAGGCAGCTTTCCTTTTAAGGGCCCCGGAGGGTCCCTCCTGCTGTGGCCGCTCCGGCGCTTCTGGCTGGAGGGCCTTATCAAGAAGCAGCATTTTTTTTTTTTTTTTAAAGCCTGAAGAGGACATTGTTGGTGAGTCTTTGAGTTTTTAAGTGGGTACTTAGCACCTTCTTTGTGCCGTTTTCCCCGTCCGATGGCCTGCCTTAGCAGGAGGGCTGATAGCCCTAGCTCCTGGCCTCCGGCGCTTGTTACTGGGACTGGCTGAGCTGTCCCTCTCCTAGCTTGTTCGTTGTTTTTTTTTTTTTTTTCTTTTTTACAAAATAACAACCGGCTAGCTTATAGTAGCCTAAGTGCCTGAAAAAAAACTTTAAGAAAAAACAGATAAAGTCGTTGAATACACTACTTGGCCTTAGCCTAGTTGGATTCCGTCTGCAGCCGACGGTGGTTAAGAGGAACTGGCGGGGACCGGA
This sequence comes from Carettochelys insculpta, assembly GCF_033958435.1. Lineage (NCBI taxonomy): Eukaryota > Metazoa > Chordata > Testudines > Carettochelyidae > Carettochelys > Carettochelys insculpta. The sequence continues at coordinate 53,499,623 of NC_134137.1, read as the reverse complement.
TTGCGCACATGGCCGGGAGCGCGCGGGGGAGCGGCGCGCACCGGCGCATGCGCGGTCCGGCAGAAACTGCTTGGAAGATCCGATCTGCGGCGCCGGGCGAGCCCGACACCTAATGTGGAGCACCCACGGGGACACTCGAAGAAGAACCTATCCTTCAAAGCAGTTGCAACCCCTCCCAGCTTGGTATCATCTGCAGACTTAATATCATACTCTCTATGCCAATACCTAAATCACTGATGAAGATATTGAACAGAACTGGTCACAAAACAGATGCCTGCGGAACTCTGCTTGTTATGCCCTTCTAGTGTGACTGTAAACCATTAATAACTACTCTCTGAGAACGGTTATCCAGCCAGTTATGAAGCCATCTTATAGCAGCCCCATCCAAATTGTATTTGCTTAGTGTATTGATAAGAAGATCATGCGAGACAATGTCAAATGCCTTACTAAAGTCTAGGTAATACCACATCCACCACCTCTCCCTTGTCCACAAGACTTGTTACCCTGTCAACAAACACTATTAGATTGGTCTGGCATGATTTGTTCTTTAAAAAATCCATGCTGGCTGTTACCTATCACCTTATTTTCATCCTGATGTTTGCAGATGAATTCCTTAATTATTTGCTCCATTATCTTTCCTAGCACAGAAATTAAAGTGACTGGTCTGTAGTTTCCTGGATTGTTCTTTTTATAGATGGGCACTATGTTTGCGCTTTTCCAGTCTTCTGGAATCTCTCCTGACTTCCAGGATTTTTCAAAGATGATAGCTAAAGGCTCACAAAAGAAAGGTTACTCACCGTAGTAACGGTGGTTCTTCGAGATGTGTCACCGTGGGTGCTCCACATTAGGTGTCGGGCTCGCCCGGCGCCGCAGATCGGATCTTCCAAGCAGTTTCTGCCGGACGGCGCATGCGCCAGTGCGCACCACTCCCCCGCGCGCTCCCGGCCACGTGCGCGATCCGGTCCCCGCCAGTTCCTTGACCAACCGCCTCGGATGCTCCTGCAAAACACTAAACAGAGATCCGGAGCAGGGAGGATGGGCGGGTAGTGGAGCACCCACGGGGACACATCTCGAAGAACCACCGTTACTACGGTGAGTAACCTTTCTTTCTTCTTCGAGTGTCCCCGTGGGTGCTCCACATTAGGTGACTACCCAGCAGTAACCCAAGATAGGAGGTGGGTAATCGGATTATGTGCAGCTTGTCCCCGAGAGGACCGCTGTCGAGAGACGGGTATCCTCTTGGAATACCCTGTGAAGGGTGTAATGTTTGGCGAAGGTGTCACAGGATGACCAGGTCGCCACTCTGCAAATGTCTTTTAGCGCAACGCCCTTGAAAAAGGGCTGTTGATGCTGCCACCGCCCTAGTGGAATGAGCCCTGGGCATGGCCAGGAAAGGAGTCTGTTTGAGTTTGTAGCACATTTTTATGCAAGATACGATGTGCTTCGAGATTCTCTGCGAAGAGAGACATTCTCCTTTTGATTTGGGAGCGATAGAGACTAGGAGTCTATCCGTTCTCTGGAAGGACTTGGTCCTGTCTATATAGAAAGCTAGCGCCCCCTCACGTCCAGGAGGTGTAGGCGCGCCTCTTTGTTAGAGTTATGAGGCTTTGGATAAAACGAGGGTAAACAATAGGTTCGTTAGTATGAAACTCAGAAAGAAACGTTAGGAACAAAGGCTGGATGCAGCCGTATGGTTACCGCCTCCTTGGAAAAAACAGCGCAGGGTGGCATTGCCATAACTGCCGCAAGCTCGCTCACCCTGCGAGCTGACGTGATTGCGAGAAGAAAGATCGTCTTTATCATAAGGAGGCAGAGGGAAACCGTGGCCAAAGGCTCGAACGGTGGTCCCCTTTTCGCATTAAGCACCAGGTCCAAGTTCCACGAAAGTGGAAGCGGTTTCCGAGGTGGGTATAGGTTTACCAGCCCTTTAAGGAACCTGGTAACCATGGGATGGGTGAACACCATGTGCCCTGTCTCTCCGTGTCTGAATGCCAAAAAGGCGGCAAGGTGGACCTTAAACGAGGATAGCGAGAGTCCTCCTCTCTTGAGGTCCAGTAAATACTCTAATATCACAGCCATAGGCACCGAAAAGGGGGGCTAGCTGTTTGGTAGAACACCATGCCGTAAAGCGAGTCCATTTCTGCTTGTAGGTCTTCCTGGTGGAAGTCCTCCTGCTACTTTCTAGGACTTGCTGCACTTCCTCCGTACATGTGCTCTCTAGGGAGCTGAGCCATGGATTAACCACGTTTGTAGTCGCAGGCCTTGGGGGTGCGAATGCACTATGGACCCCTGGGCTTGCGTGAGCAGATCCGGCGCCACCGGAAGGGGCATCGGTGGCCGGTCTGACATGCGCAGGAGTAGGGGGAACCATTGCTGTCGATCCCACGTTGGGACTATCGGGATCATTCAGGCTCCTTCCCTCCTGGCTTTCTGCAACACTTTGTGGATGAGCACTGTGGGAGGGAAAGCGTAAAGCAGGGGGCCCCTCCATGAGATCGCGAAGGCGTCCCTCAGGGACCCCCGTCCCAGTCCTGCCCTGGAGCAGAATCGCGGGCACTTCTTGTTGTGCTAAGTAGCAAACAGGTCTATCTGGGGAAAAACCCCATGCATGAAAAATCGGTTGCAGCAGATCGGGACGGATCTGCCACTCGTGCGTGAGTGCGAAACGCATGCTCAGCTGGTCTGCCTTCACATTGTGAGCGCCTGGGAAGTACGAGGCTTTCAAGGTTATATTGTTGGCGATGCAGCAGTTTCACGACCGGACTGCTTCCGCACATAAGGCACGGGACCGAGCTCCTCCTTGCCGATTTATATAAAACATGGTGGAGGTATTGTCTATACTGATCCCGACTACTTTGCCTTTTATATGGTCTCGAAAGTGTCTGCAGGCGTTGAACACTGCTCTGAGCTCCAGTATATTTGTGTGCAGTGACTGCTCCGTGGAGGACCACAGCCCTTGCGTCACCTCTTCGCCCATGTGTGCTCCCCACCCTATGAGGGAGGCATCTGTAGTAAGAAAAACCAATATGTGTGGTTGGTGGAAGGGTACCCCTGTTAGCAGGTTCTTGGGGTTTACCCACCATTGCAGGGATTTGCGCACCTCTGTTGTGGGCGACGCCACCCTGTGAACAGTGTGTGCTGCCGGGTTGTATACGCTCGCCAGCCAGTGCTGCATGCTGCGCATGTGTAACCTGGCGTTCTGTTCTACGAACGTCACTGCTGCCATGTGGCCCCGCAGCTGTAAGCACGTCAGAACCAGCACCGTAGGGCTGAAGGTGAAGACTTGCACGAGGGAGCCGACAGCCCGAAAGCGAGTCTCTGGTAGATACGCCCTCGCTGTAATAGAATTTATGCGTGCCCCTACGAACTCTATGTCCTGCGTGGGGTCTATCTGTGATTTTGTAAGATTGATAACCAGGCCGAGCGAAGAGAACGTGCCTGCTGTGACGCATATGATGCGTAGTACCTCCTCCTTCGAGCCCCTTTGAGTAGGCAGTCATCCGGATACTGGAATATAAATACCCCCTGTCTGTGCAGGTAGGCTGACACCACTGTCAAGGGCTTGGTGAAGACTCTGGGGGCCGAGGAGAGGCCAAACGGTAGGACCTTGTATTGAAAATGTTCTTTGCCTACCATGAAAAACCAGAGGAATCATAGGTGAGTCGGATGAATAGTTATGTGAAAATACGCGTCTTATAAGTCGAGGGCTGCGAACCAATCTCCATCGTCTAGTGCCGTAAGGATGGAGGCGATTGTGATCATCCGAAAGCGTTGCTTGCGCAGGTACCGGTTGAGGCCTCAAAAATCTAAGATGGACCTCCCGCCTCCTGTCTTTTTCCCCGTGAGGAAATACCTCGGGTAGAACCCTCTCCCTTGCAGTTGCTCCGGCACTCTTTCCACTGCCCCTATGAGCATGAGATGGTCTACCTCCTGCTTGAGCCTCGCTACGTGGGAGGCCTCCTGGAGGTGGGGCCTGGGTGGAGGTCATGGCGGTGGGAGCGACTGGAAGGGGATGGCGTACCCCGTGGCTATGATCTCCAGCACCCATTTGTCTGTGGTGATCCTTTGCCACTGGTTATAGAATGGTCGGAGGCGATGGTGGAATAACCGCTTCGGATGACCTTGCGATGGTAGTGATGGCGCAGCCCTGGATCTGTGTGTCAAACTTGTGGCCTTTGGCCCTGCCCCGAGGACGCACGGCTGTGTTGGGAACGACGCCTGGGAGTTCTATACTGCTGGTGCTGTTGGTGTCGCCCTTGCTCGTAACACCTGTGGTACTGGGGACGCTGTTGCTGAGTGCGCAACATCCAGGGCGATCTGAACTCCCGTCCTCGAGGCCACATAGCCTTCTTGCATGATGGCCTTGAGCACTGGTTTCTTGCCCTCTGGAAGCGAGTCCATGAGGGAGGTTAACCTAATGTGGTTATCGAAATTATGGTTCGCTAGATGCGCTGCGTAATTTGCCATTGGCAACAGTAGAGTGGAGGAGGAGTAGACCTTTCTGCCCAACAGCTCTAGCTTTTTGGCATGTTTGTCTGTTCCCCCACATTGCGACGACTCCACCACCAAGGAATTTGGTTGTGGGTGGCTGAACAGGAACTCCGTGCCCTTTGTCGGAACGAAGTTTTTTTTTTTTTTCTCCGCTCTTTTGTGGACAGGCGGAATAGTCGCAGGAGTCTGCCATATCATAGTGGCAGACTCCAAGATTGCGTCATCAAGCGGTATTGCTATTTTGGAGGAGGCCGGAGGTCTCAGATTTTTGAGGAGCTTATTGTGTTTCTCTTGCACCTTAGCTGTCTGGATGCCTTGCGTGAAGGCCACCCTCCTAAAACAGCTCTTGGAACTGTTTGAGATCGTCCGGAGGATGGACGTCCCCCGGGGCCGTAGCCTCATCCGGGGAGGAGAGCGAGGAACCGCTGGGGTACGTCTCTCTGGACCCTTCCGGTTCCTGCTGGTGATGGTACACCCTCTCACTAGAGGTTTGCGAGGGAAAATCTCAGGGTTCCATAACCAGTCCCCCCTGAGATGCTTGAGTCTCTGTCCCCGGTCGTAATTGCCCTTGGGGGTACGAGATCGTTTGTGGGGATCTTTCCCTAGTAGATAGCTGATGGTGTCTATGCCCCGCGTGGTAGGGGCGACCATGGCAGTATAGGCACTGTTCTTGGGAAGGTCTGGAGAGAGTGATTTTGCATAATAGTCCAGCGGTTCAAACCCCAGGAAAGGTGAAGGTGGTCCCAGCCAGGGTGAGGCTGGTTGCAAAAAATGGAGAAGGGGGCTCCGGGTAGGCTAGGGGGGACCCCTGCCTTCTGGTTGGAGTCTGCAACATAAGCGGAGGGCTGTGAGAAAGCAACTCCACAGCCCTGTCCGGAGAGGGGCTGCAATGCCTCCTCTTGTGTGCAGCCTTCCCCCTCCCTTGAGGAGGTAACTCCGCCCCCTGATGTACAGGGGATCCCGGCCCCGTCCGCACCGAGCTCGGCACGCTCGAGGGCGGTGCCGCAGGAGCCGTGTCCTCCCGTGCCTGCAGGCTGCGTGCCTGCGCGCTCTGCACCGCAGGTTCCCCGGGGGTCGGTGCCGCTGCCTGCAGTGCCGCCGGTACCGGCGCTTGTTTAGCCGCCACCCTGCCTGCGGTGCGGGGCGGCTGGCTGATTATCGGAGGCTCAGCCGCTTCCATGTGGCTCTCCGTGCCGCCGCCGATCAGCTGTTGCTGCGGCTGGGGGCTGCTCGCTCCTCCCGTCCCGCTCGCTATTGTTGCCAGCAGGGATCGGGCTGGGGAGACTTTCCTCCGTTTTTGGGCTGATGGGGTGAGGGAGGCAGCTTTCCTTTGATGGGCCCCGGAGGGTCCCTCCTGCTGCGGCCGCTCCGGCACCTCTGGCTGGAGGGCCTTATGAAAAGCAGTTTTAAGCCGCCGCCCTGCCTTCGGTGCGGGGCGGCTGGCTGATTATCGGAGGCTGAGCCGCTTCCACGTGGCTCTCCGTGCCGCCGCGGATCAGCTGTTGCTGCGGCTGGGGGCTGCTCGCTCCTCCCATCCCGCTCGCTGTTGCTGCCGGCAGGGATCGGGTTGGGGAGACTTTCCTCCATTTTTGCGCTGATGGAGTGAGGGAGGCAGCTTTCTTTTTATGGGCCCCGGAGGGTCCCTCCTGCTGCGGCCGCTCCGGCACGTCTGGCTGGAGGGCCTTATCCAAAGCAGCATTTTAAGCCGCATCTCCCTGTCTCTCCTTAATCGCCTCTGGGCAGGACTCACGTTTTTTTAAATCCTGAAGAGGACATTGTTGGTGAGTCTTTCAGTTGTTAAGTGGGTACTTAGCACCTTCCCTGTGCTGTTTTCCCCGTCCAATGGCCTGCCTCAGCAGGAGGGCTGACGGCCCGATGCTCCTGGCCTCCGGCGCTTGTTACTGGGACTGGATTGAAGCTGTCCCGCTTGTAGTTTGTTTGTTGTTTTGGTTTTTTGTTTTGGTTTTTTGTTGTTTTTTTTTTGAAAAATAACAACCGGCTAACTTGCAGTAGCCTAAGTACTTGAAAAACTTTAAAGAAAAGCAGTTAAAGTCATTGAATACGCTACTTGGCCTTAGCCTAGTTCGGATTCTGTCTGCAGCCGACGGCGGTTAAGAGGAACTGGCGGGGACCGGATCGCGCACGTGGCCGGGAGCGCGCGGGGGAGTGGCGCGCACTGGCGCATGCGCGGTCCGGCAGAAACTGCTTGGAAGATCCGATCTGCGGCGCCGGGCGAGCCCGACACCTAATGTGGAGCACCCACGGGGACACTCGAAGAAGAACCTCCTTTATCAGCTCCTTAAGTATTCTAGGATGCATTTCATCAGGCCCTGGTGACTTGAAGATATCTAATTTTTCTAAGTAATTTCTGACTTGTTCTTTATGTATTTTTATCCTCTAAACCTACTCCCTTCTCACTAGCATGCATTATGTTAGGCATTTCTGCATTGGCCTTCTTGGTGAAGACCGAAACAAATAAGTGATTAAGCACCTCTGCCATTTCCAAGGTTCCTGATATTGTTTCTCCCTCCTCACTGAGTAGTGGGCCTACCCTGTTCTTGGTCTTCCTCTTGCTTCTAATATATTTACAGAGTGACTTCTTGTGCCCTTTATGTCTCTAGCTTATTTGAGTTCATTCTGTGCCCTTCTAAGCTTGCTCCTGCATATACACATTGTTTGCTTATATAAATCTTTTGTAATTTCTCAAACTTTCCACTTTTTAGACTATTCGTTTTCATTTTGAGATCATGCAAGATCTCCTGGCTAAGCCAAGGTGGTCTTTTACCATACTTTCTAGCTTTCCTATGCAGTGATATAGTTTGCTTTTGGGGCCTTAATAATGTCCCTTTAAAAAACTGCCAACTCACCTCAGTTGTTTTTTTCTCTTAATCTTGCTTCCCATGGGACCTTACCTACCAGCTCTCTGAGTTCACCAAAATTTGCCTTCCTGAAATCCGGTGTGTCTATTTTGCTGTTCTTCCTTTCACTGTTGCTTGGAATAATGAACTCTATGATGTTATGGTCACTTTCTCCCAAGATACCTTTCACTTTCAAATTCTCAACAAGTTCCTCCCTATTTGTTAAAATCAAATCTAGAACTGCATCCCCCCAGTAGCTTTTTCTACCTTCTGAAATAAACAATTGTCATCCACACAGTCCAAAAGCTTTCTGGATATTCTGTGCCTCGCTGTGTTAGCTTCCGAACATATGTCTGGATAGTTGAAGTCCCCCATAATCACCAAGTCCTGTATTTTGGATAATTTTGTTAATTGTTTAGAGAAAGTCTCATCCACCTCTTCTACCCAGGTAGGTGGTCTGTAGTAGACTCCTATCACAACATCACCCCAACCTTAAACATAGTTTATTTTTACTAAAAAAAAATTAAAATTTGGAAAATTTCAGTCATCTCTAGCTGTAACAAAGATGCAATTCCAAACAAAAGTACTGTGACTGAGTATAATTTGGAAAGCTACTAGCAAACTATTAACATTATTTCCCTAAGTTTCCCTTATGTTAAATTCCTTTAAAAAGTCAAGTTCTGGCATATGAGTTTAGCTTAATAGCTGCACAATAATCAACAAGACCAGAATTCAGAAGACAACTAAGCCCACAAAAGCTTTGTCAGAGTCATTCTACTTTGATTACTGGAACTGCAGTGCATCATATAACAACATGATTTGTCACTATTTCCCAAAACAAAGATGTTGACGGCAAACTGAGGGGAGGGAGGGAAGAGGAGTACTGATATACAGCGAGAATTTTAAAAATAATTATTGCAAGATTCTTAATCCTGCAGCATCGAAATGATGGAATAGGTCATTCATTTAGCTTCACGGTTGACAAAAATAATAAATTCATTCAACAATTCAATAGTAATATAGGACATTTCAGATATAGTTCTATAAAGTGAAAGAGTGAAACATCTAGCGAAAGAATATTTCAGTTACTGAGGTAGTGTTTGGATACTTGTTACTGGAGAGTAACTTTCAGATGAAAGCTGCTTTGTTATCGATTTTAAAGTAAGCATTCTGTATTACTTTCAAACCTCAAGCTAAAATATGTATACAGTACTTTGTGGAAAAATACAAGTAATATACTGTGTATATAAATACACCCACACCAGTGTGCGTCTGGTTTGGGTTTTGCTTAAACAGTGTGTGTACACTATAGCCTAATGGACAGAGCATCAGAATGGGAGCAGGAGATTTGGGTTCTATTCCCAGTTTTGCCACTGGCCTGTTGAGTGCCCTTAGGCAATCATCATCTCACTGCTCTGTCCCTTAATTTCTATTTGTACAAAATGGAGACAATGACACTTGTCTTTTTTGTAAAACACTTTCAGATTTATTGAAGTGAAGCACTAAATAACAGCTAAGGATTAGTACAGTATATGAGGATTGTTTTGTTTCATGTACGTTTGTGTTGGAATGAAGCAACCATTTTAATGCTGCACAATTATTTAAGGATGAATTATCAATCACAGAAAAGGGGTAATTCAGGAATGTGAAAACGTATTTCCTTATTTTAAGATATGGTTTAGAGACATTTTTTCCTGCTCTTTCAAAAAAAAAAAAAGCAAAGCCAATGAGATCATTAATGGATAGAAGTGATCAAGAACTCAATTTTACATCTCACCCCATGTTTTTTCCTTGGAGGTCTACATTCAAGTACTGACCAAGTAGGGCCCTATTTAACTTTCAAGAGCTGATGAGATCACAGTAAAGGTTGTATAACCTTGGCTACAGATTTTGTTGCACTAAACAATTAGAAGACTATTCAACAGTCTGAATCTGGCTATTTCAGCAGCCTAACAGATTAAGTTTACTCACTGAAGCAAGAGACACAAACCTGGCCTCCAATCTGTCTTCAGTGAGCCACTATTTCCATACGCTACTTGTATTGTTAATTTTTGTCCCTCAACTTGGTCCTTGCGGTCAGTGCTCTAATATATGCATTCAAACACCTTCATCAATTGTTCACAGATTCTTTAGTTACAAACTACTGGTCACATTAAAACTAGTATTACGAATAAAAAGGTGACATCTTATCAGGTGTCCACAGGGAATATAATTCACCAACATAGGACAGTCTATCAAAAATTGTAGGTCATGCGAGCTCACTCATCTTTCTACTCTCAGACTCATGAGGAAGTGATGATGTAGCTAGAATTACTACTACCCAAGCTTGATGGTAACCCCAAATCTACAAAAGAATGTGTGCCGCTTTTTATTTTACTTTATGCATGGTGATTTGACTTTGGCTTGCTTTTGTGTAATGTGCTTGGATTGTTTCTTTAACTTATTTACTTTCATTATGGTAGTGAGCCAAATTCAGGTTTCAATTATACTAGTATGCTGCTCATTCTGGATGTACACCAACACAAGAAAATAGAATACAGTCTAGCCCTTTAACACATGAGCATCAGAGCTGCACTGATATATACCTACCTCCCTTTGATCCTTCCTGGAGAGCTTGGATTTGAACTGCTGCTGGCATTGCTTACAGTTTCCATTCGTGAAGATTTGGACTGAGACTGTTTGCCTGCTGCTGAAAGAGGTTTATTAACTGCTCCAAGAACATTGGCTGCTTTGGGCTAAAATTAAAAAAAAGAAAAATAAACCTACTTTAACCTACCTATTTAGTACGTTACACACCTAGTCTGAAATAACATGTACTAAGTTTAAAATGTTTGCCATGCAACCTGCATGCATTCTATTAACACCATTGCCTTGTTTTAAATTATTAAAACACATTTTACTTAAACACCAAAAATAAAGACATCAAAATAACAACTGAAGCAACACGGAAGGTGGCAGAGACTAATTTCTATGAGGAAAAAATAGGTGCAGAAGCAAAACATTTTGGGATGAAGTCCTGACTCTATGAAAATAAATGGGATTTTTGCTACTTACTTCAATTAAATTAGGATTTTACTCTGGTAGCCAAAATATCCAAACATGGATGGACCCTACCTTAGCACATGAATAAAGAGTAGTCTGATTCACAGGTAAAGAGTACCTTCAGCTTCCAATGACTTTAATGTTAGCTTAAGAGGTTAAGTCACTCTCAGTATCAAGTCACATACTCAGATGTCTAACAAGAAAGACAAATTTGAAAACTTGCTAGAGATCATACATATAAAAGAAAAAGACTTGTTACTCACCTTGTAAACAAACTGGAGTGTTTTTTGGGATGTGTTCTCCTGTGGATGTTCCACTTTGGGTGGTGGTGCATCCCAGCACCAATTTGAGATTTAAGCATTCATGCGGGTCATGCTTGTGTAGTTGGTGTCTCACGGCGCCAATGGCATCTAATTTAGTGTGTGCATGACCTGAGCCCTCCAGTTCCTTCTCTACCACAGGTCCCTACTGTGAACTCAAAAGTAGGAAGTAAGAGGGCAAGTAGTGGACCACCCACAGGACACACATCTCAAAGAACTCCAGTTACCGTACATGGTGAGTAACCTCTCTTTCAAGTGGTGCCCCTGTGGGTTCTCCATTTCAGGAGACTGTAGAGCAGTGCCCCTCTGAGTGCTGGAGGAGTTTTGCATTCAGTTGAGTCAATGAGGTAAGTACTGCAAGGCCGACTATGGCATCAGCTCTGGAGTTGTTTTTGACTGAACACTGTTTCACAAGCATGTGTACAGAGGCCCAAATAGCTGCTTTACAGATTTCTAGTAATGGAACATTATTAAGGAACGCTATGGAGGTAGACATGGTCATACTGGAGTGCACACTAATGTGGTCTGTAGGGTTAATATTCCTTATCTGATAATCTGTTTGAATACATGTGGAAATCCATTCTGATAGTCTCCGACTGAATAAAACATCTCACTTCAAATGCTCAGTAATAGATATTATGTCAAGGATTTATGGAAGGATCTTGCTCTTTTGCGGCAAAATGTTAGAGCCTTTCTCACATCTAGAATGTGTAAAGCAGCCTCTGTCTGGTTGTCATCAGGCTTAAGGTAAAATGTCGGGAGGTGAATGGGTTGATTCACGTAAATGTAACTCAGTATAAATTTTGGAAGTAGGAAAAATGTCCTAAAAATGTTGTGTGTGGGAATCAGCTAAGAGCCCCTCTATCTCACTAACCCTTCTGGCCATAGTAATGGAGACCAGAAATATTATTTCCATTGATAAATGGAATAATGAACTGGTGGGAAAGGGATATTTAAGAGATGTTGAGAAAGGTTCTGGAGTTGGGCGTGCACACTGAAATTCCATCAATCTTTTTATGGAATGCTGAAATAGCCACATGAGGGATTCAGATTGAACTCATTGTTAAACCAGTGTTTTTCAGCTTCAATAATTATTCTAAGGTCAGTGGTAATAGTGCTGATTTGCTTGAGTGTCTTCCTTGACATCAGGCACAGAACCTTTTCCATTTTAGAAAGTAAGCATGCTCATAGTCAACGTCTTGCTGTTCAGTAACACTTTTCACTTGTTCCGAGCAGGTTATCTCATCACAATGCAACCATCCAGGAGCCAGGCCTGCAGGCGGAGTATTTCCAAGGTTCAGATAAAAGTGTGGCCACAGTACTGAAACAGTAGATCCAGCCGGTGAGGAATGTTGCGTAGTGTCCCTACAGCTCTTCCTTGCTCAAGAATCTTGTCATGTCTTGGAGGTGGTGAGCACCGATAGACTGTGTGTGGAGGCTCTTAACACTGAGAATGTGTGAGTGCAGTGGTGACACAAAATTTCTAAGTCTCTGGCACAGCAGAGACTGTGGCATTGCCATTTGCTGAGAGTGCAGTATTGCAAATGCCTTCCCTGAATGTAAGAGTTGGTGTTGACTGCCGTCGGCATGGAGTGATCAGTGCTCGCTATCAGTTCTGCCTGAGTATGCAATATCATGGCAGGAGTCACAGTGATTTAAACCTGGGGACTCTGGCATCTTGACATCAATGATCCCTTAAAGGGATGTTCTCCAATGGACTAACAAAAAGGTAAAAAAAAAAATTTTTTTCTACTAATTGTACTTCTCTAACAAGTCTCTAAAGGGGTATTTTCTAAGCACCAAAGCTCTGTCCACAGTGGAGGATAGTTGAGAAGGAAAAGGAGGTCTTGAGTGGTGCATGTATTAAATAAGATACCATTGACACTGCTACCTTAAATCTCCAGCGACATCAGGACATGACGTCACTTGAAGTGAAGCCCTCACAGGAACAGCGCTCGAAGAAGAGTAGAACTATTCTTACTCTCTTATGGATGACAGTATAATCCATTATTTACTTTTTCATTGTAGGACTGTTTAATATTAAATTATACCCTGACACTAGCTGACTATGCTGAACAATGAAGTTGCGTAACATACATGCTTTACCAAACACAAGTTAGTTTTCAGTGATTCTGTAGACAGAACATCTCTCTTACAGAGGTGCTCATTGTGTCTCTAAAGATAAGACTGAAAACCTGATTACCAAATTTTTGTTTTCCCATGTAGATATTTCTAGACTATGATCAAGTTATTCCTGAAACATTAGATTTTCCCTAATCCATCACTACAGAATGTGTTTTCTAATCCTTTAGTCATTTCTGAACCCTCTCCAATTCATCAGCATCCCTCTGGTGAGAAAGAATACAGTATTCGTGATGTATCGGTATCAAATTCAAAACTTGAGGTTCCCCCATATCTTTTCTTAATATCATTGCCATTCTTTATAATTCACACTTAATACAGTTTTAGTCTACTATACTGTCTTTAGAAATATAACATTGCTCAAGAAGAGCATTTTACAAGTTTGCAAAACTTTGTACTACCAGGAGACAACCAACTTAATCTGTTGTGTGTTCTCTCTTTCCTCTAGGTTCTGTCCCTTTTTTGTGGGATTTGAGTTTGTTTTTAAGGAGCCTAAGCCCTTGGGACAGGGACCATGCCTTCCTTTGTGCTTGTGCAAGGGTTGGCCTATTGGGAGATTTTAGTTGGAAAAAACAGATCGGTAATAATTAAGAAAAAACAAAACAAAACCACACACACCTTTCCAGGAGTGAAAAAAGATTTCATTTCCGGAGGGAGATAATTTTTGGTGTTACTAAAATTCTGCAAGCAAGAGAATAAAGAAAAGAAATATCAATCAATAAATGAAATACAAAAACAATGTTTATGAGGTGGTACTGAATTAAAAAAACTGATTTTTTTCAAACCATTTACGTTTTTTAAACGCTAAATCTGAACATTTAAGATAGCACATGTGCACTGACTTGAGATATTAGGATCATAAGTAAAAAAAAGATGTAAATTACAAGAACTCTATGTTAATAAAACAAATGAAAACAATCTGTTTAAATCTTTAATGCAATTTAATTTGAAAACACCCAACTCCCAAATTATACCTTGTCAGGTTGCGTAAAGTATCGAGCTGGAAGTACCGGGTCTTTAGGGGATTCCAAACTGTATGTTGTACTCTTTGACATAATGATATTCATTGCTACATCACAAACTGTGTAGAGTTTCTGTTACCAAAAACAAAAAAAAACAAAAAACCCATACATTTTTAAAAAACACTTGGAAAGCACTTTTAATTTTGACTGTAACAAATATAGGTTCATTTGAAACTTTTAGCTCTGATGTGCCATATTCCAAGTCCAAAGTGTTTCTTTGCTACCTAAACAGTCATTCTCTGATCAAAGAAAGCTGTTTCTCGTAGTTTCTCTACTTTAGAAAGCTGTACATTTTAAGATTAAAATAGTACAGTTAAATGTAATTTCTGAAAAATATTCAACCTACCTACACTAATTAGTCTTTTTTTTGTAAACAGGCACTTAACAGCACTCCATTAATGTACCCATGGACTTCAGTAACTGGGGCGATTTTTCATGAGGACGGAACAAGGTACTTCCCTGACACCAGAGTGTGTCGCAGCCCAATTCCAAGTTGTCACTTGTAAGCACAAAAACCCTAAAGCTCTTCAGAGAAGTGATGGGGGATGCTTAAAAGGATGAACTATTTCCACTTGAACCTTAAAAAACTTTCAACCTGCAGCATATAACCACCATTGGAAATGTGTAAGAAACTAAAACAGGGGGTTTTTTTGACTGAGTTAGGAAACCTTAAAATACAAGAATCATAACTAACTCAGCCTATAATACAATGGTGGGCAACCTGAGACCAATGTGCTGCCACATGCAGCCACTGGGATTGTGTGTGTGGTTCATGAGACATTTTGTTTACCCTTGGCAGGGTAGTCACACTTTACTGGTTTCTGTCTGCATTGTTTTTTCCCCTACTAGCATTACTAAAGTGACACACACAAAAATACAAGGTATGCCTCTGCACTGGACAGGGTAAGGAGGAAGAAAATAGTATGAGACATCGGATACCAATGGGTGCGGAGCCCATGGTGATTGATGCTAATGATGTGCAGTGAGATGTGTATTGATTGAGCACATGAACTGTGAGAGTTGTGCACTCCCCTTGGCATCCTATCAGGGTGCTGCTATGATTCCTTGGCACACCCCACAAATTCTAGACACGAAAGTGCAGTTAGCAGAACTACTTTAACTCAGGAGACTACCTTGGTCATGACAATCTTGTGGCCCACTGAGATGGAGGAGGGCCACTTATGCAGCCCATTCACCACCCTAGATTACCCATCACTTCTATGTGTCTGTAGTACGTTTGGTGCTATTATAATGTTAATAATAAACATGATCTGGGAAATGTATGTAGTATATAATATATATATTATTCCCACACACAAAAGGCATCTTGTCACTGTAATAGTTGCCGCGTACAACATCCACTCTCAACCAAATTCCTTGTAAGTTATGTCTCGTTAAAAGTTGAACTTACTTTACTATCTATATTTCACATTAACTATTCTGTGACAGACCCAACCAATCCAAATTCCAACAGACAGAATAATCTAACCATTTCCTGTAACTCTCACTCTAACACAAAACCTTAATATTGACCTCACACTTTCTCTCATATACGTAACTCATCATGCAACTAATTAATGCACATCTGCACTACATAACCAGGAACATTAAACTGTTTGCATTGTACGAAGAGTATCAAGTCAAAATACGGGGAGGATGAAATCCCATTTCAAATTATAATCCAGAGGGTGCACAGGATACATTTAGGACTGTATACCTATCCCCAGTATATCAGAGCTCTCCCACTGTATCAAATGGAAATATTTACAAAACCAAGGGTAGAGGCTGGTTTTATGTAATACCTAAATTTGTAGTTTGCAGTTATTTGTTTGGTGACACACACTGGCTACATGAGGTTACTTTCCACATCCTTCTTCAATCCAGCCATTAAAATTATAAAGTTAATATTAAATTTTCAAGTGTCTTTAGGCAAATAGTCTCAGAGGGGTACCCACGTTAGTCTTTAAGGTGCTACAGGGCAGACTAACAAATTTTTTATTAGGCAATGAGCTTTTGTGTGTAAGACTGAAGAAGTGGATCTTACCCATGAAAGCTCATTACCTGATAAATTTGTTGGTCTTTGAGCTACTTTAGGACTGCTTATCATTAGGCAAGAGAGGTAATATCCCAAATGAGATTATGGGGTGAACGGGAACCTGTAATTCTATCGCTGTGTTAAGCTATCTGCAGTAAAACAAAAATGAAATCAGTATACCATCAGTTCATCTGGAAAGTGAGGTATGTGGCTTTTTTTTGCACAAACATTAGGGTTAAAAACATTTAAGGAGAAAATAAAAAAGCTCACATTCTTCAGAATCTGAATATGTTATGTGATTTACACAAATACATGATGCAATCCAAATATTTGACATCTATTATATTAAAACAAGAAAGAAAAACTGGTGTGCACATTTTTAGAAAATAAATATTCAAAAAACTGTTTATGGGTATCACACTGCAATTGTTGAACACTGTTGTAAAACAGAAAAGCAACAAATTATTGATCTTAACCCTAACTTGCCAGAACTTAAAACTTTTAAACCTGTCAAAGTATTTATGCATACTTAAAGAAAGTGGTTTCCTGAGATTTTTAAAAGAAAAATAAAAGGCTCCTGACAATTTCAACTAGCTTCTAAAGAATACAGGCACCTACTGGATCCAAGTAAAGTAACAAGACAGTTAACCTAAAGTAAGTTTTTTATTCTAGTGTACAGAACATCTATTGCCTACTAGATATAATTCTACTGAGAAATATACATATTTTAAAAGAGAGGTGCAAAAATGCTTCTGTTTCATGACACTGGAATAAAACAAATTTCACTAAGAGTACGCCTACACTGTGAACTAACTTCAAAGTAGTCATCAGAGAGTCTACACATATTTTCCCTTACTTGAAAGTAGGGAGCCCAACTTCAAAGTCCTTATTCCATGCCCAGGAATGGAATAGTGCCCAACTTTGAAGTTTAATTTCAAAGTAGGGGGTGTGTAGAAGCTCAACTTCGATATTGCTTGCTTTGAAGAAAGATTCTGAAGTTATTTTTGTAGTGTAGACACAGCCTGAGAGTACCACTTACCTCATTCATTTTTGGATCATCTGGTCCTTGAGCATCTTTTGTCTGCTTAATGTTTTCCACCATTTTTCTGATAAATGCATGACTATTATTTTCATTTTTAGCCATCAATATTTCCAGTATGAACCACAGGCACCTAATGTACAATAAGAAACTGTCAAAGAAACCTTGCAAGACCTGTTTAAGAATACAATTTACTTTAACATGAAGCATGCACTGATATGTTTGGCTTTTGGGACTGAATCTGTCTTCAAATTTTCTCACGATACTGAAAAGAAATAACCCAACTTCAAAAACAGGAAAAAATGCATTACTGATATTGAATGGTCCACAAAAGCCTTACACCAAGGAGTTAAACAACCAATATGAGCTAGGAATTGTTAGTATTTCTCAAACTAATGGAAAAATATAATTACTTCATAAATATGTATGGGATAGTTTACCATGGTATCTGTAACTTAAAAAATATAAAGGAATTATTTCCAAAAGTGACAAATTAGATCTTAGGCCATGTCTACACTTTAAAGCTTACAGCTGTGCCACTGTAGGGTCACTTGTGCAGCCCTGTTAGGTTGATAGGAGAAAAGATCTCTTGTAAACATCATAAAACCAGCACAATAAGCAGCTGACACAGTGTTGTGCATGCAAGCACTTACGCTGCAAAATTTATATCCCTTGAGGTTTCTCTTCCACATCAACAAATGACAAAAGATTTACCAGTACAAGTACCAACACAACTACGACCTTAGAAATCCACAGGAAAAAAAGAACACGAAGAAAATAATCTTACTCTTTAATGTCCTTAAGTTGTTCAATATCCTGGACTTTCACATAATCTGGATCATGTGCCAGAAGGTGGATAGTATATGGAACAACGTATTCTGGTAGAAGTGACAATAATTTTTCTGAAAGTATATAACAGAGTAATAAAAAAAGAATAGTTGTGCTAGAAATCTGTGTATTAGTTCAGGGTCCCCCCCGCCTTTAAAATAAAAATTGAAGAGCACCACATAAAGTCAACGTGTATGAACAGAAAGGCTAGCGCTGATGTGGGGAACATAAAGAACAGTTATTCACCCTGCAGTAACTGTGGGTATGTCTATACTTCCTGTGGGTGCAACATGCCGCAATCAATCCGCCAGAGTTCGATTCTACCACGTCAGCAAAGACACAGCAAAATTGATCTCTCTGGGCTCAGATGTGAACCCTGGTACTCTGCGCTGCAACATGAAGTTAGGCCCATTAGTACAAGCCTGAAGAGACCTTATTTACACCGGGGTACAAAGTCAATCCTGATACTTCGATTCTAGCTATGCTAATGGCGTGGCTAGAATTGCACAGCTGATATTGACTTTGATCCCTAGTGTAGACCAGGCCTGTAGTTCTTTGAAATATTATAGTTTAAATGGATCCTGCCATAAGTGCACTTGTGACTCATGCTCACAAGAACTGATTTTTTTTTTTTTTTTTTGTTAAACAATATCTGTCATGGTTCCACATGTGCTTTGTGCCTCCCTTGTTCTCCTGTATGAGGGCATAAAGGCCAGGACTGCCATGATCCTCCTCAAGTTCTCTTGGAGTTCCATCCTCATGTTAATGAGAACTCTAAAAAATAGAGACAAAATGGGGAAGTTGTAGTACCCAAACTATGCAGCTTCTTCTCTCCTGGTGCTGAGTGTGGATTGAGAAGGAGACTACTAAGGCGATGGATTAGTTTAGGGTGAATTCTGAGATCATCTTCAGGATGAACTTAGGATATTGTCTCCTCACCACTTTGTTCCTGTTGAAAGGCATTTAAGGTGACCCAAATGTAAAGGCTTGGAGTTCAGTGACTCTCCATGCCTAAGTAATGGCCACAAGACAGACATCCTGATAGCTGATAGGTTGAATATTTCAACAGCAGCTCAGAAGCAGGCTCCAAAACACTTCGGAAGGATCAGACTAAGGCCCCACATAAAAATTGTGTGTCTGACTGGAGATATATGAGAAGTATGAAGAAGGCTCTTATGCAATTTAGATCCCACAGGACATGGAGAGCATGACTGAATTGGAGTGTGACCACTCAGGAATCCATGGCTGACCCTTGACAGTTGCAGAGTTAGTGGCGGCACGTACCAGAACTTGAAGGCATCCTGGTGAAAAGGAGATGACTGAACATGTCCTCGTTAATTATGTAGTGCCTCACCAATGTGATACTCATTACGATTTGAACTATAGAACTGCAGAGAACGGGGTATAAGCTATAGAGGCTCATCTAACTACCCTCAACTCCAGGATGTCCACATGTCATTGCAAATCATCCCGAGACATGGGCCTTGCATTTGAAGGTGGTTCAAGTAAGTGTCCAGACTGGCAGCTATGAGAAAAGAGTTAGCAAGCTTGGTGGGACAGTGGAAGCTGAGGACTCCAGGTCTCTCAATGGCACTACTGATTACATGCCTGGGAGGGGAAAGGTCTCTGGTTGATGACATGGAGAATAATGTTTGCCTAATGAAGGCTTAGAGGAGAATTCCACTAGGCATGGCATCAATGTACAACATATTCTTTTCTCTGTCCTACATGTGACAGTCATCTTGGAGCCAGCAATGGACTTGGTTTTGTAGGAGTCTGATGCCCTCAAGCTGGCATCAATACGGAGGCCAGCAGAGTAGTCTGCCACACTGCATCCTGCTCCTTTATGGCATTCCATAATAGCATGTGGGGCTTAGAGAACTTTTCTCTGAAAGCTTGACTGCCTCTGTTGTACGGGAGCTCAGGGAGTTCCTTCTTGAGCTTCTGCTTTTGTATTCATGTCTCCTTTCAGTTGCTGACTTCAACAAGTGAGATATTACTGCCAGATTTAGAGTTAAAAACCAAGGTCACTTTGATTCTGGTGTTAGATCTTTCCTTGGTGCCTCTGCTTCATAGTAGTCCTACGCACCTGGAAGCTAATCGTGTAACAAGCAATAGCCAATATGGATATGACTAGAACAAATCATGCCAAACCCATCTTATTTTCTTCTTTCACACGATAACTGGCTTAGCGGATGGCAGAAAGTAGTAAATGTGACGCATATTGATGTTAAAAGATTTTTGACACAGTCCCATATGACATTCTAATAATAAAACGAGGCAACACAGTGTGGATGAAATAACTTTGTGGAAGAGAGCATTGTGCCTGGTACAAGACTGAAGGCCTGAACTAGAAGCTGTGAACCTAAGCCAAATCACATATTAAAGCAGTGCCCTTCTAAACTCATGTATTAGACACTGAATCTGTAAATATTCAACTCTCTTGCCGGGGGATTAATCCATGGTAGGATGGACAAGACTTGAAGTCCACAAGTTTAAATCCACTGTTTAAGAAGTCCTGATACAGATGGGGTCTGATCAAGTAAGTTTGAGCCATACAGCTGGTGATCTGTTCACATGAGTAAAAACAGGCCTAAAGATTTGTGGAAGATTTCAAAGACTTATAGCTTGATTTCAGACCATCAGATTAGACATTCACAAAGGTTTCGTTTCGCTGCCTTGAGGGTAAGAGGTAACTCAAACATGGTGGTGGCTGTTCAACCTTTTATGCTGTTGTACAGAAGCATGAGGTGGTAGGGGGCGCCTAGTAACTTTGAGTGTTGAGTGGCAGAGATATGGACCAAACAAGACTCTATAGTTGACTGTGATATTGATTTACACACTTGTATATTTTTAAAAATTGAGAATTTAGAAAAGGCAAGGCAAGATAATGATTAGCTACAATCTTATTTTAATATTTTCCTCTGACATTACAGATACACATTTTCAACTTTAACAAATACTAGGCTTAGAATTTCTCCGGGTTCCTAAAGTTATACTGTAAAAACATTTCAAAAATTGCTCTGGTACAGGAACCCATTTATTAATAAATTACCACCCTGAGACTAGCACATTCCCAAGATTACAGTGAACACAATACCCAAGCCAAATCCTAGGCCAAGCCAAAACCACTTGGCTTGACCCTGGACAAGTGAAGAACCAAATGACAAATTCTTTAAAAGGGTGTTTTATTTATTTTAACCAAACCTAAAATTATCTAAGTCCTTAAAATTTCCAAAGAGGTACAAAATATTACTCAGGCCATTTTCATGTGGATTCATTTAATTCTGATTAAATTAGGCAGAGTGGGCAAAATAGGAATAAAAATGGAAAACTAGGTGCGGCCTTAATTAGCGTCTCTCCGTAATGATTCATAAAACTCATTGATGTCTAAATGGCCACTGTGTACACAGGAAAGCACCAGTCACTGTAAATCTCTGAATGCTAGAGAGTCTAATGACCTAAAGAAATGGGTCTTACCCACAAAAACTCATGACCTAATAAATGTGTTAGTCTCTAAGGTCCTACATGACTGCTTGTTATTTGCTAGACACTGCAGCTGTAGGCCACATATAGAATTAGGAGAGAGGTTTCAGAACACCCCTGCAGGAAGGCCAAACAAATATAACACAACATTCTTGTAAACGATTCATCTTGTTTCCTATTAATTACTGACCCTTTCTTCACAGTGCTGTCACATAGATAAATACATGTTATATCTTGAAATTTAATTTACAGTCTGAGTCAAACACTTACACAATTCTCAACAGAAAGTCTGTAAAACTTAATTTTATAACAGTATACCCTACTTTTAGCAGTTTGTGTTACACAAAATTCATTGTAAATCTGTACAGTCTTTCATTAACTGAGGAACTTAAAAGAAATTTACTACAAATTAAGATCTTTATTTATTGAAATACTCAGCAAAATCACTATTGTTACAGCATAGTTAAGGTATGCATACAAGCTAGCAGATATGCATTTGCATTTACTGAAAATTACTTATATTTTATTTCTTACCACTCACTGCTGCATGCTGTTTCAGATATTCTCTTCTCACATTTATGTTTTTGACAAGGCACTGCCTAGCATGCGCTCTTCTTTCCTTCACCGGGTCTTTTGCACACAGTGCACAAATGGCCATATATTCCAATGGAAGCCGTAGTCTAGAAAGACCTTTGTGGAGCTTCTGAGCAAATATTTGTCTAACTTGGTAACACTCATCCTGTAAAATATATACATAAAAATGGAGCATTTTTACATGCAATACAGACTCTTAGAAGTTATCCACAAAAATTACTGGTGCTTATTAAAGCAAAAAAATCAGTAACCTTGCAACCATAAAAAATTCTTCCTTTTTAATAGGAAAGGAAGATCACCCCCCCAACTAGAAACCTAGTAGACTACACCTGAGCATATCCTGAAGGACAGAAAATCCCTAATGGGACAAGAGGAATATTGAAGTTTAGCCTTGAAGCCTTTTTAAGGTTCATGTTGGAAGCATTTGCCTAATCTTCAACACCTGATCATCCCCGTTGATCTCAGTGGGACTGCTTGCAAACAAATAAGCATATTTAAGTTCTTTGCTGAATTAGGACCTACATAAGTAGTTCTACTGGTGTTAACCCTTTATTGATGGTTAACACAAAAATGTGAAAATGTAAAATGATAAAATCAAAACAGATTTTCAATAGTACATTGAGAAACACCTGATATAAACGCACTCCCTCTCTCTCTGCCTAACTTCAGCTTTTCCACCTCTGCTGTTTAATCAAGAGATGTCAATGAAAGTTTATAAAAATATCTTTATAATGGAAAAAGATATTCTCTCTTCAGCCTTGGTTCCTGAAAAATCATTATAGCATATCCTAGCTTCAATGATCAGAGGTAAAAAATGAAAAATCATACATTATCTGTTAAACAGTGCAAAATTAATTCAATGAGACAACAAAAAGCGTGCAATCAGTGCAAATGCAAACAGCACGCCAGTAATTTGAAAAATTTGTTATAACGGTGGTGTCTAATATACAGAATGTGGCAAATGAAGCTCAGGAGAGCTGTACATATGTGCCCCCTGCCCCCCATCCTCGGTGGGACAAGCGCAAGATGGCAGCAGCAAAGGCGGCTCTCTGAGCTGTGAACTCCTCTGGCCCTGTGCGATGGAGGAGGTATAGCTCCAGACCCGGGGATCAAATCTTCTTTTGGACACCACTGCATTATAACATGACACAGTTTCAAAAACATTACCACAACCAGAACAGGAGCACAGTGACTGTCTGAAATACTGCTAAATGAAACACCATACATCAAAAACTAAACCAGAACAGGGAGAGGATGAGGATCTTACCACTTTCAGTGTATTTCCTGAAAATTAATTTGTGAAACATCACTGAACTGTGGCTCTTTTAAGCAAGGCATCCTGACTTGCAGCCAAAATCAACTGATGACACTAGGCACAGGATGAGAATAAAGAGGTATGGGATGGAATGTCTTAACGTTGACAAATGGGCTCTAATACCAAAGGGCTATTCTAAATGTAAAAAAGCCTGAATTGGAATACAAAGAACTGACATACAAGTATAATCTTATTCTACCTAGGCATATGGATTGCTGTTCCACTGAGCATCCTTAGTAATACCTCCTGGAGTCACAAAAGTCACTAAATTATTTAGCTGCTCTAGCACCAGATACAGAAAGAAAGGTTTCCCTCAAAGGGCAGATTTTCCATGATGAATTAGACTTGGAACGTGGATATAGACGTATCTCTCAGAACTGGAAGGCACCTTGAGAGGTCATTGAGTCCAGTTCCCTGCACTCATAGCAGGCCCTATCAACATCCCTCAGATTTTCGTTTTAAATCTAACCTGCCTCAGAATCTTGAACTCACAGCCCTGGGTTTACAAGGCCAGTGCTCTAACCCAGCAGTTCTCAACCTTTTCCAGACAGGGACCCATTTGGACAAATCAAGACGACTTGGTGACCCAAGTCAAAATAAAAGCGAGGGTGGGGGGGAGGAAAGCAGTGCCATAACTAGCCTATTCTGCACCTGAGGCAAGAATATAAAATTGTACCCACTCATGTTTATATATTCATAATAAATATTTCAGAGAAAAGGGGAAATATATTAATAAAATAATAACTCTACATTTACTATAGTCAGTCAGAGTTGTGGTGGTGGAAAGACACTCATACCCAAACTGCTCCGCACCCCCCTGCTTAAACCCCACAATCAGGGACTGGAGGGGGCTAGGGGAGTCACACTCAGGGGCTGAAGGGGACTAAGGGTGTCTCACTCAGGGGGGCTAGGAGTCACCCACAGGCTGGAGGGAGCTAGGGGATGCACAGGGACCTCTGAGGTTGGAAGCCAACTGGGACATGGAGCTCTGGCTGGCACTGTTACTCGCGCAGATGTAGGGGGAACCCCAACCCCCGACTGCTGGAAGCTGGCTGGGGCAGAGCCCTGGCCAGCAGAGCTAGCCGTGGAACCCCAGCTAGGGCCAGAGGGGAGACCCAGACCCCCCGTGGATGGAAGCTGGCTGGGGCCAGGCAGTGGGGACCCCTGACCCCCACAGCTGGATGCTGGCTGGGGCAGAGCCAGCCACGGGAACTCCAACTAGGTGAGACCCCCCCCCAACCCCCCTAGCTGGAAGTGCCAGCTGCGGACACCATGCTGGGGTCTGAGGGAACCCCATCTTCTTCAGAGGCTGGAAGTCAGGGAGCTCATCTGCTCTGCCCTCTTTCCCAATCTTGGACTCTGGCCCTCACTTTACCTGAGCTGGGTGCTGCTCCTCAGGTATGCAGTTCTCTGCGCTGAAGCTGAAATGGTTCTTAATGTAATTGATTGGCTCAACTGCCTGATAGCTGTTAATCCAATTAAGAAGATGAGAACCGCATCAGGGTGTGAATGGCTTCTTCATAGCCACCCTTTTGAAATGTAATCACGACCCATAGGTTGGGAAACCCTGCTCTAACCAGCAAGCTATCCTGCCTATTCAGAAGTTCTAGAAGTGCGTCTAGCATGTTCTCCTCAGGGATCTGGAGCACGCCTATCATCCTCCTTAGTAAGTCTTGAAACTGCCTTTAAGTCATCAGCTGGTGGAAACTGGGACTGGTAAGACCACTGTGGGGATGACGACACCACTACCGGAGCTGTTGGTTCTCTTGAATACAATTCCTCCTCTTCCTCCATTAGTTCCTGTGGAGGTTCAGGCTCATCTCTGAGAGAGTAAGGTTTTCTGGACTCATAAAAAAGACAATACAGACTTTGTGTATAATGTGTCTGGGGTCCCATAAGCCTCAACAAGGCCAGTGCATGCAGTCACAAAGAAATTGAGGTAGTCTTCAGGGGTCACCACTGATATTGATTTGCATGATTGAACAGAGATGGTGTCCAAGAGGCTCTAGATCCTCTGCTTTGTCTAATCTTGTGTCATATACTCTTCCACTAACATCTGATATGTAAGAGAAAAAAGGCAGCTTCTGACTCCATTTGCAATTCCGTCAGCATCAAGGGAATCATTATGCCCCTGCTACACAGATGGCTGGTGAACAATTCTTCCTTACTTGTATTCAGTAGATAAACAGTGTTGAGACCTCCCTTGTCATGATCAGTTCTGACACAATTAAGGATTCGGGATCCAAAAGGACAGCAATGACTTTAGGAATAGCATAACTATCCTCCAACTCCTTTCTTTCCACAAGACTGGCAGTCTTGGGCTTGCACCAGTCTTCAACACTGGTGTCTCCTTACTATGGAGTGATGGTACTATTGGTGTGGGAGGCTCCTACAACCAGCAAATTTTTAGGCATGCCTGCTTTTCAAAGTCAGGAGACTGGAACCATACTCTTATAAGTTCCTGACTTTTTGGATGAGGACCTGGAGAGGAACTTCTCATTTCTTGTGCCTTGTTTCTTCTCTTTCATGCCACTGTTTGCAGAAGTTCTTATTACCTCTGACCTCACTGGCCTAAGAGTGCTTGGAAGATTTCTCCTCAGTGCTTCTGTCCAACGTATGGGTGGATGGGTGGGAGGGTGCCTCATGCCAGGCCAAAGTCAGAGCACAATTTATTAAGAATTTCCAAAGCCTATACTCATGGACTTGACAGGCTCAGCTTGGGAAGGATTGATTAACAGTGCACTTCAAGGGGTTGAGAGCTCCCTTGAGGCATCTGACATGGTTGCTGCTGACTGGAAGGACCAGAAGGTGGAAAATGCAGTTTTGAAAAAGACAGTTTATGTATCTTCTGTAACTGTTGTTCTTGGAGATGTGTTGCTCAAGTCCATTCCCAGAGTGGTGTATGTGTGCTGTGTGCACTGAAGGATTTTTCCCCTCAGCAATATCTTTGTAATAATGACAAGGATAGAAAAGCGTATAGGAGGGGTGTGCCCCACGCTATGGAGAATCAATCTCCCATCAATTGTTTTTGCCCCTGCAAGCCCAGGAGCAGTAATTGAGGCATTTTGTATTGGTCTCTGTAGCAAGTAAGTCAATAGTGGGAAATCCCCATTGTGGAATATGGTACAAAAAGTGTCTTCCCATCTCCCATTTGTGGTCTTGGTGAAAACACCTGCAGAGGATGTCTGCAATAGAGTTCGGTTTTCCTGCGAGATAGGTCACAGAAATGTAAGCCTGGTTGTGTATGCACCAGTCCCAAAGGAACATTGCTTCCTTCCACAGCTGGTGCAACTGGGCACCATCCCATCGGCTGATATAGTACATGCAGACTATGCCGTTTGTGAATATTTTGATGGATTTATGCTGAACCATTGGTAGGAAGTGTTGGCAAGCTTCACTGACTGCCCTAAGTTCTAGGATATTTATGTGTAACTGCTTCTCTTCTGACATCCATAAACTTTGGATGGAATGTTGGGTCACTTGGGGTTCCCATCCTCTGAGAGGCATCTGTTGCAACTCAAAACAGTGCATTGGGTTGTTGGAAGCGAATGCCTGTTGCTATGTTGGTTGACTGTAGTCACCATTGGAGGGTGGACTGGATGGTAGGAGGCATACTCTGCCCCTTGTTCATAGGATTTTTAGATGATATGTAAACTATATGTAGCCAGGCCTATAAGGGTCACATGCGTATTTTATGACAAATGTCCTGGCAGATGTGTCCTAAAAGAGCCACTGTTGTGCCATGATTTATGGGCTTTGTATGACTGTTGTAGTGAGTTGTGTTAATGTCGTGACTTGTGTTATTGTTGTGACTCGGGATGGTGAAAGCCTTCCCATGGCTCTGACCTGTGTCTAAACAGGCCCCTATAAAATCCAACTGTTGAGAGGGATGCAGTTTAGACTTTTGAAAGTTAATTTGGAATCAGAGCTTGATGAGGAACTTAAGCGTATCATAAGTAGGCACAGCTGACTGGTCGAGTGATAATGCTACTATTAGAAAATTGTCCTGGTATGGAAATATTTTGTTTTCCCATTTGCATAGATGTGTTGCTGCTACTGTAAAGATTTTCATGAAAGCCTTAGGTGCTGACATGAACCTGAAAGGGAGGATGCAATATTGATAACGTTTGTGACCCAGAATGAGTTGTAGGAATTTGTAATGCGCTGGATGTATGGGTATGTGAAAGTAGGCATCTTGTAAGTCAAGGGACAACAGTCAATCTCCTTTTTGTAGTAATGTTATCACTGTACCCAAAGTTATTATTTTGAAGTGTTCATGCTTGATACATCTGATGAGTCAACGTAGATCCAGAATCTGTTTCCAAACCCTGGTTTCCTTTGGAGTGAGAAAATATCTAGAGTAAAAGCCCTTGCCCTTATACTTGTCAGACACTTTTTCTATTGCTCCTACGTGCCATAAGTTGGCGTTTTTGTGCTCTAATAAGATCTTGTGTGAAGGATCCCTAAAGATGGATTGTGCAGGTGGGGAGATTGGATCAGGGCCTGGAGATGAAAGGGATGCAACCGCCATTGTGGATAGTTTGCAAAGTGTCTGTATGACGATACAGGATTGCAGTCTGGGGAGAAAGGTAAGAGACTGCAATGGTAACATTGGTACTCTGAAGGCTGCTGGCAAGGGAAATCTGTCAAGCCCTCAACCAGTATCTCAAAATGATTGTTGGGAGGATGAAGATTACAACATGGCCACAGCAGGAACAGATGGTCTTTGCCTCTTCCTTTGGTCGAAGGGGCATGACAGTTGATAGGGAGACAGGTATCCTAGAATCACAGAATACTAGGACTGGAAGGGACCTTGAAAGGCCATCGAGTCCAGCCCCCTACCCCAATGGCAGGACCAAGTACTGTCTCAACCATCCCTGATAGACTTCTATCTAACCTGTTCTTAAATATCTCCAGCAATGGACATTCCACAACCTCCCGTGGCAATTTATTCCCATGTTTGACCACCCTGACAGTTAGGAACTTTTTCCTAACGTCCAACCTAAACTTCCCTTGCTGCAGTTTAAGTCCATTGCCTCTTGTTCTATCCTCAGAGGCCAAGAAAAACAAGTTTTCTCCCTCCTCCTCATGACACCTTTTTAGATAGCTGAAAACCGCTATCATGTCTCCCCTTAATCTTCGCTTTTCTAAACTAAACAAGCCCAATTCTTTCAGCCTTTCTTCATAGGTCACATTCTCTAGACCTTCAATCATTCTTGTCGCTCTTTTCTGGACCCTCTCTAATTTCTCCACATCTTTCTTGAACTGCAGTGCCCAGAACTGGACACAATACTCCAGCTGAGGCCTAACCAGCGCAGAGTAGAGCAGAAGAATGACTTCTCGTGTCTTGTTCACAACATACCTGTTAATGCATCTCAGAATCACGTTTGCTTTTTTTGCAACAGCATCACACTGTTGACTCATATTTAGCTTGTGGTCCACTATGATCCCTAGATCCCTTTCTGCTGTGGTCATTCCTAGACAGTCTCTCCCCATTCTATATATGTGTGAAACTGATTGTTCCTTCCCAAATGGAGCACTTTGCATTTGTCCTTAATAAACTTCATCCTGTTTACCTCAGACCATTTCTCCAATTTATCCAGATCATTTTGAATTATGACCCTATCCTCCAAAGCTGTTGCAACCCCTCCCAACTTGGTATCATCTGCAAACTTAAAAAGTGTATTTTCTATGCCAATATCTAAATCGTTGAAGAAGATATTGAACAGAACCCGTCCTAACACAGGCCCCTGCGGAACCCCACTTGTTATACCTTTCCAGCAGGATTGAGAACCATTAAGAACTACTATCTGAGTATGGTTATCCAGCCAGTTATGCACCCACCTTATAGTAGCCACATCTAAATTGTATTTGCCTATTTTTTTAAAATAAGAATATCATGCGAGACCGTATCAAATGCTTTACGAAAGTCTAGGTATACCACATCTACCGCTCCTCCCCCACACACAAGGCTCATTATCCTATCAAAGAAAGTATCAGATTAGTTTGACATGATTTGTTCTTTACAAACCCATGCTGGCTGTTCCCTATCACCTTACCACCTTCCAAGTGCTTGCAGATGATTTCCTTAATCACCTGCTCCATTATCTTCCTTGGCACAGAAGTTAAGCTGACTGGCCTGTAGTTTCCTGGGTTATTCTTATTCCCCTTTTTATAGATATTTGCCCTTTTCCAGTCTTCTGGAATCTCTCCTGTCTCCCATGATTTTCCAAAGATGATAGATAAAGGTTGAGATATCTCCTCTACCAGCTCCTTGAGTATTCTAGGATGCATTTCATCAGGCCCTGGTGACTTGCAGACATCTAATTTTTCTAAGTGATTTTTAACTTGTTCTTTTTTTATTTCAACTTCTAACCCTACCCCTTTCCCACTAGCATTCATTATGTTGGGCACTCCTTCATCAGACTTCTCAGTGAAGACCAAAACAAAGAAGTCATTAAGCATCTCTGCCATTTCCAAGTTCCCTGTTACTGTTTTCTCCCTCCTCACTGAGCAATGGCCCTACCCTGTCCCTGGTCTTCCTCTTGTTTCTAATATACTTATAAAAAGCCCTCTTGTTTTCCTTTATGCCTGTAGCTAGTTTGAGCTCATTTTGTGCCTTAGCCTTTCTAATCTTGCTCCGGCATTCTTGTGTTGTTTGCCTATATTCATCCTTTGTAATTTGTCCTTGTTTCCATTTTTTATAACATTACTTTTTTATTTTGGAGATCATGCAAGATCTCCTGGTGAAGCCAAGGCGGTCTTTTTCCATATTTTCTATCTTTCCTACACAGGGGGTAGCTTGCTTTTGGGCCCTTAATAATGTCCCTTTGAAAAACTGCCAACATTCCTCAGCTGTTTTTCCCCTCAGTTTTGCTTCCCATGGTACCTTACCTACCAGCTCTCTGAGTTTACCATAATCTGCCCTCCTGAAATCCATTATCTCTATTTGGCCGTTTTCCCTTCTTCCCCTCCTTAGAATTGTGAACTCTGTGATTTCATGATCACTGTCAGCCAAGTTGCCTTCCACCTTCAAGTTCTCTACCAATTCCTCCCTATTTGTTAAAATCAAATCTAGAACAGCATTCCCCCGGTAGCTTTTTCAACCTTTTGGAATAAAAAATTGTCTCCAATGCAATCCAAGAACTTACTGGATAGTCTGTGCACCGCTGATTAGTTTCCCAACATATATCTGGATAGTTGAAATTCTCCATCACCACCAAATCCGGGGCCCTGCATGAGTTTGTTAGTTGTTTAAAAAAAGCCTCATCCACCTCTTCCAGCTGGGTAGGTGGCCTGTAGTAGACTCCTAGCAGGACATCAGCCTTGTTTTTTACCCCTCTCAGTCTAACCCAGACACTCTCAACACGTCCATCTCCTAAGTCCACCTCCACCTCAGTCCAAGTGTGTACATGTATAAGGCAACACTCCCACCCTTTTCTTCCCTGTCTATCCTTCCTAAGCAGGCTGTACCCTTCAATACCAATATTCCAAGCACGTGTATTATCCCACCAAGTTTCCGTGATGCCAGCTATGTCATAGTTGTATTTATTTATTAGCACTTCCAGTTCTTCCTGCTTATTACCCATACTTCTTGCATTTGTATATAGGCATCTAAGATATTGATTTGATCTTGCCTAGAAGTGTTGGGTATAGAAGTGACCTTGTTTCTTTTTGGTTTGGAGTACATACATACTCAATGTTTTTAGTGTATTACATGAGTCTTTCCTGGTATGTAAGGATGCATCTCTGGGGCTGGCAAATAACTTCTGCCCTTCAAATGGAAGGCCTTCAATTCTAGTTCTTATCTCTTTAGGAAAACCAGAGGAGTGGAGCCAGGAATCCCATCTCATTATCAACATAGTATCACTGCATTATCAGCAAAGTCCAGAGAAGCTTGAAGGGCCATTCTGGCTCTTAAAGAACCTTCTGCCAAGCTGGCTGTAAACTCAGACTTGTACTCCTCTGGTAGCTGTTCAATAAAGACATTCATGTTCTGGAACAAGTTGTATGTGTATCTTGCTAATAGGGTCAAGTAGTTGGCAATTCTAAACTGAAGAGATGAAGAATATGATTTTTGTAAAGGAAGTCTACTTTTCCAATCTTTAGCATATAGGAAAGAGCAAAATTGAGTCTGCTTACCCCTGTGATGAATGGCATCTACAACCAGGGAGTTAGAAGTGGGATGCATAAAGAAACTCTGCTCCCTTAGGAGGGACAAAATATTTCCTATCCTCCTGCTTAGCTGTTGGTGGGATAGTTGCTGGGGTTTGCAACTCCTTTGCAGTGTCAATTACAGCATTATTAATTGGAAGAGCACATGGAGAAGGATGCAGGATATTAGTCAGTTTATGCTGCAGTTTAGGCATTTTGGAGAGGGAAATCTCCAAGGAATCAGCTACTTGCTTGAATAGATCCTGGAAAGATCTGAAATCATCCCACAGAGTGGGTGGGGATAACGCAACTATTTTATCCAGGGATGAGGAGGAGATGTGGGTAGGCAGTATGCTTTTTTGCTCAATCTGACCCCTTGCTCTTCTAAGTCTTCCTCAGAATCTTGCTGTGGGGAAGCAAAAAGCAGCTGAATTGGTGCTGTACATTTTTGAGAAGGAGGTTGGGCTTGGTGTCTAAATTGTACCCAGGGCGACCAAATAAGAGGCATTGGTACCAGCGGCATCCATGGATATGGAGGTCACTGCTACATCAGTAACAACAGGGACCGTGACAAATGTTTGGATGAAGAATGTCTAGGCATTGACGGTACTAGCTGGATGTCTTCTTCCCTATCAGAGAGATAAGGTGCCTCTGAGCTTGCAGGTGTGGATATCAGCATCACTGCATGGCGTATCAGGGTTTGTTGGTGCTGAAGAGCAGCGCGAGGTCAGCTTGAGCGGTTAAAGGCTCCAGTGCAGAGACAATTGGTACTGATGGTTTAGCCGGGTTTGGTACTGAGGCACCCTGGGCGCACATTTTGAGGGGTTGTGTCACTAAAGGTGCCAACTTGTGCTGAGACAGCTTAAGAGTGGTCAGTATCAATTTTTTCGTGATGTCGGAGGTGCTCATTTCTTCCGCCATGCAGCAGAAACCAGGGAAAGCTTTTTCTTTCACTTATCTCCTTGCACTGTCTGCATACCAGGTAGGCTCAGTGCATCAAGGTCTGGAGCAGACTGTGCTGTCGGGACCAAGGTAGATTTATGTGCTGGGGAATGCTTTTTCTTCAGCTGCTCTCCATATGGCAAGGCAGAGAGTCTGTGCTTCACAGCTAACTTGGATCTAGTGGCTGGAAGCAGCCATGGGTGAAGGTTGCCTTGGTGGGGACCTCACCACAGAGTCCAACACCAGTCTGAGGATTTCTCCATTAGGATCAGTTTTAGTTGGAGACCCTTTGTCTTTAAAGATCTTGTTGATTGTACATACATATTTTTATACATGTTACAGTGAGCACACTTCTGGGGAATGTGGGCCTCAGCTAAACCATCCTATACATTGGTCATGGTCATCAAACTGGGATTGAGAGATGGCACAAGGAGCGCTTTTCAAAACCTGAGGAACCAGGGATAATGGTAGAAGGGGCACCAATGGGCACAGACTCCAACAGTAAGAGAAGGGGGGAAGAAAATTAACTAACAAAGAACTAAGTGAAACTTTTCTTTCCCTTGAGAAAAATGAGAGCTTTAGAGAAAAAACTAAAAAGGAAGTAAACTGGAAGCTGTTCATCAGCATGTGAGGTGGGAGCTCAGTCCCACTCTCCTCCCCCATGCAGCTGGGAGCCTGCTCAAAGTCATGCACCTGTGGATTAAAAAAAGACCAGCTAATGCTGCCAACCACCACCTAAACAGTATAGCTCTGTAAAAGTATCACCAGCACTCAGACTGTACACAGAGGTCAAAAGGCCAAATGTCAGCATCCTGCCCCAAAGGTTGGTGACCTCTGCGTTAGGGTTTTGACCTAAGCCAAAGGTTGTATAGAAGGAACTGAGGGATGGTGGGCAGCCAGCAACAGGCACAATCTTCTAACTAGAAGTATAGGGCATCAAAACTCCATACGCTGAGCACCTATGGGAATACTCCTTGAAAGAGAACTAAAATCAAAATCCTAGTCCTCCCTCAAAAAAGCTTACAACCTAAATTTACAGGACACGGCATGAGATGCTTGCAAGCACACAAAAGGGAGAAGGAAAAGTGGTGGAGAGGACAGGAGTGACAAAAGTAATACTGTAGTTACTGTGTAAGACATTTATGAACTTTGATGGTTCTATTTGCTTTTAAATCCCACACCTTTTTTAAGCTTACAATTTGTAGAAAATTAAGTAGAACTGAGGTTGTAGGACAGATCTGAAAACAGCATGCAGTATAACATGGTTACCAAATTTGCAGAATGCTTCTGTGACAAAGGGAAAATACACAGAAGGCACAGAGGTGGAATGTGAGGTAGACAAAGGTTACAACAAGGCTGGAAACAATGAGCAAATGGAAATGTTGAGGAAAGAACATAAAAGAACCTATTGGGAGGTAGAAGGTGAATGACATAGGATTTTAAAAGCAAGCTGAATATCTAGAAGACTGGAGGAACTTGCCATAATTGAGAAGGACCATGATAAAGGCAGGGACAAAATTTGGCTACTGGCACTAGAAGGAAAGAAGAAATGCAGAAAAAACACCCTAATGCCTCAAGTCTAATATCCTGTTTTCAATATTACCTTGGGGACTTTGAAATATGTAGAGGATGAGACGATAGTCTGTGGTTGCACACCAGATACAAGAAAAAGAGGAGAGAGTCAAAAACAACCTAGCCAGTGCCGGGAGCAGCACAGACAGAAAGAAGGGTCTAGGGCTGTTAGCAAGCCTGGAAGCCTGCCTCAGAGTGCTGCTGGCTGGGAGCTATTTAAGTAAGTACCTCCTGTCCAGAGCCTGCCTCTGGCACACACTCCCTACTGCACCCCAACTCCCTCCCAGATCCTATACCCTGTCCTACACCTCTCCTCCATGCCAAAATCTTCTCCTGCACCCCAAACCCTTGCCTCAAGTCACCATACGAACTCTCTGCACCATCCTCTTCCCTACCTTGGGTCACAACTTCCTCCCAGACCCTGCAGACTTCTTACATTCCTCCCCCTGGCTAGAATCCTCTCCCGCACTCATACCCCACCCCCAAACCCTGCAGCCCAATCCCCTGCCCCAGGTGACAAATCCCTCCTCCACTTAAACTCCCTCCCAATCCCCTACCCTGGACTTCCTTCTATACCCAACGTCCGTCCCAGATCTCTTCCATAGAAAAGCATGATCCTTGACCACTTAGAAAAACCTTGGTCTGTCCCCACCAAAATTATTGCACATCCCTGGTATAGAACATATTATACATTTGGTTTTGGTTATACTGAGCTTTGAGAGGGTGGTGACCCATCCAAGATGACATTTTTGGGGTAGATGGGGGTAGGGGAAGAGGGTGACAAGTTGAACTGCAGATGGGCCTGCATTTGTGATATATGTTTAAGAGTCCAGAGAACATAGATATTTAAAATCTACTAAAACACTAAAAAGGAAAGTAGCAATGACATTAATGAGAATAGGAACAAACAGAAGGAGCAAACAATTAAGGGCCTAAAGTTTAATATATTAACTTGTAAAAAAACCGAACAAAAACTGGGCTGTGTATACAACAATAAGAACAGTTCATGATCTTTATTGTTTTAAGTCTTGTTCAGAAAGGGAACTTGGGGAGACTTTTTTGGTTAAATATTGCCATATTATGTCCAATTCAGACTGTAAACTCCTGGAGGCAGTGAGCTGCATATTTTAATTGTGAAGAGCCATGATCACACACAGCACTGTAAGTACTAGTAAAATAAATACAGTGAAAGTAGAGTTCAAAAATCAAATGCTCTATACCAAACATCTTTACTGCAATTAGCCACCTCATAGCCCAAGTCCCATGACCCCAAGTCAGCTCATACAGGCCAGCAGCAGTTATTTAATTGCAACGTAGACATACCTTTAAATTCTTTAAAACAACAACTTTTTTTTTCCCCACAGACCTCACAACAAGCCAGTATCCCAAAGTGAAATTTCCATGGCTCACAAGCACATCGATCTTTGAAAAACACTACAGCACAGTATCTCTCTCTATTATTACTTGAGCACTAAAATAATTTGATTATCGAGTTGAAGTATGGCAAAGAGACACCAGATAAATCTTTTAGTTGCAGAGAATGACAATGTTCTAACATGTGATCCACAGCTCTTACTACTAGATCATTTTTTGTTGCTGTTAAGACAGAGTAATAACCATGATTTCAACATGCTAATAAAAACCCTGAATTTTTAGGATGATAAAAATATTTGAAATTGAGGACACAGAATTGGAATCTGAATGGTGAGAATTACTATTCAAATGAATATTATGAGTCATCTGAAGCCACAGATCATTAGCATACATATTTGCTAATTCAACCAGGCGCGCATACGCGCACGCACACACGCACGCACACTCTCCCCCGCCCCCCCACCATTTCCTTACGTTAACGGCCAATGCACACAGCTGGTATTGTTCTAATGTGATGATTTCATGGTAACAAGGTTCCTGTGCCAGCTTCACAATAGCACTAGCAGCAGCCAGCCTCAGGCGAGACATATCAGGTTTACTGAAAAATAAGCACAAAAGTAGATGGGTTAAATTAGGGTAAGATTATTTAAGTATTTGAGTCACAGAAACAAGTCCCCTCAAGTCAAACAATCAAGTTTTCTCCATTATGTTGAAAAAACTTTGAAGGAACAGGGAGGAATTTACATGACTCTCCCTGCAAGAAAAATTATATGAAAAACTAAAGTAAAATTAGACCCTTGTAAATTAATACTTCACATGGAATTTCTACCAACCTACAGCTTTGCATGGCACCTCTGCTAACTCTGTGTTAGTTGCTGTACGAAAGGGGTTACCATAGTTTCCAGTTTCATGACAGAATAACCACAGCCTACTTACTGTACACTTTGTCACATTTTCCCCAAGGGAATTAATTAATGTCCTTTACGATTTCCTCAAAGAGAGTTTCACATGAGGAAGTGGTTCCAGTTTGTTCTATTATAATGTCTATATGTCAGTGAATATTAACACAATATACCCTTGTGTATACAAGGGTCAGTGAAATCTCAGTATAAAGGGCTAAAGGAGGGGTCAGCAACCTGTGGCTCCGAAGCCGCATGGGGCTCTTTAAGGAGTCATTTGCAGCTTTGGATGCTGCCAATGCAAACTCCTCTGTGGTTCTCTACTGTGTCCCCCTCCCCCCAATAATAGTACCCTGGGCAAGACCTGGCCACAGAGCTCGCCCCAGGTGGGCTCCCAGTCCACAGTCAGGTTGCTGACCTTGGGATGCGAAACAAGTCTGTGAGGATACGTGTGACTGAGCAATAAAATGCTTGGAGCCAGGGGAACACAGGGTACCGCTGTGCACATAACACCCCACCCTCGCACTTCGAGGGAGAAGAGCATGGCAGCAATGATGGCAGCTCTAGTGAGTCGCTGGAGGAAGAGCTGAGGATGCCTGGCTCTGGAGGAGGAATGGAGGGGATTTGGTAAAAACGGGGGTGGGGGGTGGGGTCCCAGTGCTAGAGGGCTGGGGCAAGCCAGTGGCACAGCTCCTTGAATGTCCACTGGGTCATCTGGAGGTTTTGCAGCCACCGGTCATCGTCCCAGTCCCCCAGCACATGGCAGCCCCATCAGATGGTGCTGGTGGGCAAGATCTAGCATAGGTGTGCTTTTTGTGCATAGATGCTCTACTCTGAAGTTGTACTTCAAAATAAGCAACTTTGAAGTTATTTTGTAGTGTTGACGTAGCCTGTGTGATTAACTGTCCCATGTAGCGGTACCTAGACTGCTTCACAGAGAAAGAGTAAGTATCCTCTACAGCCTAAGATGGCCTTTATCTCAAGCTGTTGAGGTGCCTGCACTAAGTTCCAAAGGTCCCAGGTTTGAGTCTGCCTGTAGGCAGCTACAAAGGTGTCTCTACAGTTTGATCTAAAAGCCAGCTCCCTCTCAGACACAGCTGTAGAGACTCTGTCTTTCTCTGTGTAAGTAGTCTAAGTCAGGCGTGCGCAAATAATTCCTTACAGACATAGAATGCTTCCCATCAATCAGGTCCTGGGACAGTGGCCCATGCCTTGGCAAGATCCACTCCTTCTGCATAGCACCAACTCACTGCACCCTCTCTAGAGGTTTTCAGGAAATGTGCCTGATAACCACGCAACAGTTCAGAGGTCCAGAGAGGCCCAGGCCACTTCCAGCTTTTGAAGCCCTGAGCCGTAATAAAAAATAACAGCACATGAAAACAAAATAAGGCATCAAAAAGAAGAGTGAGACAATTTGATTTTTTAAATCTAACAAAGGCTTTTATAACCTTTTTCTGTGCAAACACTACTTAGTGAGGGAAAAATCTAGCTTTTCTGTAGTGTCACAGCTGTAATGAAGCATGGTGAGCCCATTCAAACACTCGTCCCATAGTCGAACAGTGATAGCACCCAAAGTACCTAAATTTGAGGCCCCTTTGAGCTTGAGACCAAGACCAAATGGTCCTTCTGATTGGCCTTGAAGGGAACAATGCACGCCAGGGACCAGTGAACATTCTGGAGGGCTTTACTGCACATGGTGGTTAATGCGGCTGTTGTCATGGAAAACTGGGATGCAAACATCAACAGGCCTCAGCAGCACATCTACGAAGAGGTACAAAAGCGCTTTTCCCCCCTGACAACTTGTAGCAGAAGTAGAATCATTATTAGGTAAGGGGATAAAAGTATTGACATCTGAAAGATGACAAATATGGAATTCTTTAATCCTTCTTTCAGGTATTTATGGAGCAACAGCCACCAGACTATTTAAATCTATCTTTAGTTAGGATGATTAGAAAGGTAAAGATTATAACTATTCTTATTAACAAACAGAAAGTGACAATACTTGGAAATTCTGAACATACTGAAATTGTCCAGTCTTTTACCTTAAAGTTTTAATGAAGTTAACTAACTTTTTTTTCAAGTCATGCAGAAACTACAAAAGCAAGAAAAAAGGACACGAAGAATAATCCTGGAATATTCTGAGGCATAGTGACTTAAATAAAATATAATGGGAAAAAGTGAAGACACAAAAAGCCAAGAATGCTACGTGAATCATATGCAATAAGTAGTTTGGGTTTATAAAGAATAAATTAAGAACTCATTTTGCAGTATAAGACATTATTTTCAAAATTAATTTGTCAAATTTTACAAGCAAACTGGCTATGGAATCGCAAAATTTAAATTATTCAAATTTATTATTTATATTACAGCAGTGCCCAGAAGCCAGAATAAAAATCAGGATCCACTTGTGCCAGAGATTACATAAACACTGTAAGACAGTGCCAGACCTTAAGAGTTTACAATCTGAATTAAAACAAGTTACATGTAGTTGTAAAAAATGAATAAAGAAGGGGAGGGAGCACTTGGGGAATGAGGATAATCGTACTCACACATGGGGTATTATATAAGAGAAGAGATCATTAAACAGAAATATGAACATTTACAAAAAGGGTTTCTGATATTAGCCATACGTTTAAAACTGCAGCTAGTATAACCAAACAGATAAATAAATTGAGTGGAGTACCCAGACTTTTGTGAAGTACTCTGTTATACATAATGCAAAGAAACGTACCTTGAAAGCACTTGTAAAAATCAACAGCTTATAAACTTGTATGTGAACTGACCTTTTCTCTCACTCCATAAACAGTTGATGCTTACCAGTTTTGATTAACCATTGGGGCAGGGAGCAGCCCATCCATGGTTAGGCCAGGTGTGTTAGCCACCTGGAGCAGCCGCTGTCTGTCACAGGTGAATTTCAGGCAGGAGCTGCTCTGACCCTGCTGCAGTGGGAGGGGAAGCTGCTCCAGCCCCCATGCCCCAGTTTGCTCCCCCTTTAATCAATTAAACATCACGCTTAACTGGTTAACTGATTAAACAGGATTTTACATCCCTAAAAAGAGTATAGTAGCTATGAAGATTCACCTGTAAGCTAAAAAAGAAAGCACTGAATGAACCCAACTATCTAGAGAAACTACATCTCTGTGAGAAAGACTGCAACAGTTAAGGTGGATCAAATTTCTGCAACCAACTGCCACAGGATATACATGGTTTACAAGGTGCTTTCCATGTGGCATTCTGACTAGAACCCAGAGCATTCCTACATATGATGAAGGCTGGGCTTGGTGACTTTCAAAACATGCTGAAAGTTTGATTGGGGCTGTATAGGTGTACAAGTGAGAAGACAGAGGTTAGAAATCATATTTATGGTGGTTGAAGAGACCCTTTCCATGTACCTCTGCTCCAGTAAATTTTTATGCATTTATAATAATGTGCAACACTTCAAGTTTAGACACACCTCTTATTACATTAAAATAAAAATGATAGAGAACTACTACTGCAAACGCAGATTATGAGCATTTATGCAATCAAACATCTTACCTACTGAAATATGCATTTACCACCATACAGATCTTCCATCATTTATACCTTTAATTTAGAAATGATATATGTAGCCTGTAAATGGGAAGTTTCAAGTTACAAATGATGTACTATGAAGAATATGGTTCAACGAAGCACAACTGATGCAGTAAACATTAAGCCAATAAAGGACCAGTTAAGTTCACAACTCATAAGGAAATTTCCAAACAATATGACTCAAGTAAGTTAAATGCAAATGAGCAAATTCTTCATCTTGTGCCACAACAATGGTACTTTGAGATGACTATCCCTAGGGGAGCTCCACTGTAAATATAGTTACACTCCTGCACTTCATATTGGAGATCTTTTGTAAGTGTCTATTCTGAATGCACACAAACTCACCCCTCCTCATACTCTGCCTCAAGGCTAAGTAGAACTGCACAAGAGAACCACTCCCAGTTCCTTTTCTAATGCAAAATCCTTATCAAAAACTGAAGTAGAAAGAGGTGTTGATCATGGAGCACCCATACAGTGAAATCTTGAAGAACCATTGTTATGGCACAAAATAAGCAACTTCCTCTGCAAGTAGCATCTCAAAGGGTGCTCCACCTTATGTGACTCAGGATCAGAATCCTGGGTAAGAGGTTGGTGCTTGGGAGTCAAGTCCACTATGGATAATACTGCAGAGCCAAAGCTAGCTCAGAATCCCCATTAATTACATAGTGTTCTGCAGAGATAGGCACAGAATCAGGGAGGTGCTCTGCAGATTTCCATGACAGGGACAATCTTGAGGAAGGCAACTAAGGAGGAAATTGACCTTGTGGTATGTGTGCATATTCTGGATAGAGGTACTACACTGTGAACCTGATAGCAGTATTTGATACAGTTTGAAACCCATTTGGAAAATGTTTTGGCCAATATTACTGTGCCTTGAAAGCTATCTGCAATGGAAAGGGAAAGCTCAGGAAATTTCCTAAAAGCCTTTATTCTGTCCAGATAAAGCGAGGGCTCTCCTAACATCTAGCATGTGGAGCACTGTTTCTCTGTTATTGTGGTAAGCCTTATAATGAAATGTCAGGAGATTAATCAATTGGTTCATGGGAAAAGATGAGGTCACCATGGGTATGACCTTTGGGTATGGCCTCAGAGTAACCTTGTTGTGAAAGCAGACTGTAAAAGAGGGGTGTGCCATATACACGATTATCCCTATTTTCCTTGCTGAGATAGGGTAACAGGAAATGTTTTCACTGAATGGTTTGTGAGTGAATTGGTGGTCAGAAGTTCAAAGGCAAGTCCAGTCAGTCTTTAAAACTAAGTTCAGGTACCACCTTGTGGTGAAAACTTGGGTTACAAAAAAGTTATCTTTTATCCTTGAGGTACAAATTTGTAGTTGGATGTGAGAAAATTGAAAATCCCTCTACTGGTTGATGGAAAGTCACGCTGGCCTCCAGGTACTTTGAGGCTGCATCTACACTATCAAGTTCTTTGGAAAGGTTTTTCAAAAGCTCTTTCAAAAGATCACATGGAGCATCTCCACACAGAATACGCTCTTTCAAAAGTAAATCGAAAAAACATGGTGCTTCTTTTGGAGGGACTCTTCCAGTCTCAGATCAGTAAGAGCGCCTTCCTTCAAAAGAAAACATGTAGGTGCTCTACGGCCCATTCTCTTGAAAGAGAAGTCCTCCATGGTGCCAGCCAGTTGGCAAGCAGAGATGCCCTGGTGACACTAGCGGAGCTCTATGCTCCCTGTGTCTGGCTGCTTCTAAAGGCACAGGGACCCAGAAACCCTGTGGCGGGAAGCTGAGAGCATGGCTGGGGCAGGGACACGAGCTGCCCAGCAACATGCACTCAGAGCTGACATTTCAGCTGAAGCCCACAATGGCCAGCAGCACCATGACACACAGGGTCCGCCCCCAGGAGCTGGCCAGGGGATCACAGGAGCCTGCCCAGGCCACCAAAAAGAGGGCCTCCTCATGGTCCGAGCCAGAGCTCCAGGACCGGCTCAGACTCTGGTAGGACGAGGAGGTCCTCCAGGAGGCAACGGGCAAGAAGCAGAATGCCCCCACCTTTGCCTGACTGGCTGCTGGCTTGGACATCCAGGGACATGCCACCTGCACCCAGGAATGGGTACACTCTAAAGTCATGGAGCTGAGACAAGGGTATTTCCGTGTCAGGACATTCAGGGGCAGGACACCACTTCTAATGGGAGCGCCACAGCTTCCTTGCAGGTAAGGACACCTCCCCCCACAACACAGTTATGGGCACCACCCTGGACAAGGTGAAGGTGGATGAGCTGGTGGGACACTCCAACTCGACCAACCTTCCAGAGCTGGAGTTGCCCTCAGACAAGGAGGGATCCAGCAATGGGGTGCTGTTGACTACCATCCCCTCAGAGCCATCTAGTCAGGCACCCTTGAGCAGGACCTCTCCAACCTTCCCAAGGGACCCTCCGGTAGGTACCCAGTGCATTGCACAGCCTGGGGAGGTGGCGCCTGCCTCCACTACAGCTGGAAGCAGGCCAGCCCCATGGCATCCAGTGCGGACGGTGGCATCTCACAGCCCACAGAAACAGCCGCAAGCAACACTCAGCACCTGCTCCAGTGGACAACACCACGAGCTGCATGTGTTGGGGGGCAGGGAGGGAGGATTGCACCCAGAACATGCTCCACCTAATGCAGGGACTCCTCAGTGCCCGGAATCCCGCAGGTCAACTGGGCCATTGGAAAGGGAGGGTGGGGGGCACGGCCCTCAGGGCTGGGCAGCAGGACTGACATGCTGTTTCTCTCTCTCCCCTCTTCCATCCATACAGCTGCACCGTCTGAGGGCTGGATGAGCCCATTCAAGTCCAGGAAGCCCACCAGAGGCTCTGGAGAGGGCCAGGAAACCCTTACTACCAGTACCTAGGCAGGCATGCCACTGGAGGGCACGTTGCTGTGGCTGGGACAATGAGGACGCCACCTATGTGGCCGCCCTCTGCTGGCAAAATGCCACCCTTGAGAAGTGGCTGGTGCTGGAATAGGCTGACACAGCCTGGCAGTAGGAGGCCTGAGCCAAAGAGGGGGTGGCACTGCACACCCCCACCATCGCCAACCGGCTGGCCCAGCTTCCTGCCCCACCTGCCCCGACTAGCCTGCTCCAGCCTGACCTCCTACCTACCACCTTACAGGAACTTAGCCAGCAGCTTGTGGCCATGGTGGGCACCTACCTCCCTCTGGCCCGGTCCCTATCCCAGCCCCAACAGGGATACCGGCTGGTAGGGGCTCCCATGACTGCTACCGCTCCCAGCCCCCTGCTCCCTCTGAGAATTAAGACCCCCCACCCCTGTCCCAGGCCCCCCAAATGTACACAGTTCCTGCTTGCATATACTTGTGGTTATTTTTCTGTTTGCCGAAGTCTGAATTTGTTCGAAAACATTGTTTAGTTTTTCAACATTCCTGTTTCCCTTGTTATTTGCAGGGGTGGAGTGAGAGGTGGATGGGCAGGAGGGGCCTGGGGGGGTGTTGCCTGGGGGAAGGGTCACTATGGTCTGTGGGCGAAGCTCTCATGGGGGGGGCCTCCCTGATCTGCACTGTCCTGGTGGCTTGGGGCAGCGTCCAGCTGTTCATAGCCAGCACCTGCCTTGGCCACCCACCCATGCAGGAAGGCCTCACCCTTGCTCTCCAGTTCAGCATGCCCCTACCACCTGGGGGACATCATGCAGCCCAACCTCCAGGTGGATGAGGGGGCATCTGAGGAGGCCCTTCAGGTGCCCTAATATGTGAACTACTGGGTTGCAATCCTGGCTGAGCTGGCTGTTAAACAACTCCTGGGTGGGGTAGAGGTGGCCGGCGGAAAGCCACATGAGCCAGGGCTGCAAGGGGCAGGCTGCATCCGCCCCATGCACAGGGGCATGGTGATGTTTCTGACCGGGAGCTCCCACAGGGGATGTAACTCCCTGCTTCCATCCTCTGATGGGAGGCCAGAGTTCCAGAACACACACACATTGTGGCTGGGCCCAATCAGCTCATGCAGATGCCCATAATGTGCCCATTATGGTCCACTAGGGCTTGGAGCACCATCAAGTGACAGCCCTTCCAATTGTCAAAGTGGCCCGTCCTGTGGTCCAGGGCACAGATCACAACATGGGTCCCACCCAGGGCACCAAAGCAGTTGGGGAATCTGAGGGCAGTGAATGCCTTACCTCCAAGAAGACAGCCTAGATAGTCGCCTTGCCCACCCCAAAGTGGTGTCACACAGGCTAGTAGCTGTCTGCGTTCGAGGAAGGCCTGCTTGGTCATCCTGAAGTTCCAGGGGCAGTGGATGTCGTCTCACCTCACCCATCACAATTAGATCTCACCACTGGGAGCTTCTGGGATGGCTCCAGAGGCAGGAG
The DNA here is from genome assembly GCF_033958435.1 of Carettochelys insculpta. Lineage (NCBI taxonomy): Eukaryota > Metazoa > Chordata > Testudines > Carettochelyidae > Carettochelys > Carettochelys insculpta. Next base: position 53,455,622 of record NC_134137.1, on the reverse strand, counting down.
GCACACCCAGGGTCTTGGGGAGAGGGACTGCACGATTCCAGCCAGGGGGAGGGAGCTGCAGCAGCTTGCCCACTGGAGGAGGTGAAGGGTGGCCATGATCACTGCGGCCAACAGTCTGACCACAGCATTGAGAACGTCCAGGTCTGGAAGCTGCTGGAAGTCCATGTCCCTCTTGACCAGATTTCTGGTCCATGCACATGGTGTGCTCTGCTGTCTGCAAGAAGGGAGGCCTCACCAGCGTGTGCAGGGAGGGGGTGTTTGGGAGGGGCCCTTTAAGGAAGCAGCCAGCTGACACTCCCAGAAGGGCTTGCTGGCCATGTGACCATGGCACTTCCCACTCCATACTTTCAAAAGAGCAAATAGGGATGTGTGGCCACTCTCTTTCAAAAGAGCAGATCAGACTTTTGACCTGCTTTTTGTGCCTGGATGAGATCTTCCGAAAGACGAATTTCTGGAAGATCATCTTTCTGAAGAATGCTGTAGTGTAGATATAGCCTGAGTGAAAAGAGAGAACCCTGACTTCTTCAGAGTCCCTATGTAGCTTAACACAAGAATAGAGTAACAGACGGTAAGACATTTTGCCTCAAACTGCACCAAACTTGAAACCTTGCCCACTTTTCTAGATTACAACAGGCATCCAATTTCCAAGTTCTCTATGTGTTGGAACCATGAAGGGGCCAGGCCTTGAGCTGATGTATCAGCTGTTTAGGAGGGAGTCTGTGTGCTTTGTTCTGCAAGAGGAAGCAAGGAGTGGGCTGAAGATGTGTAAGTGGATACGCTGCTAGCTGTGACAGGACATATACCACGTCTGTCTTGATCAATATACATAGCAGAGGGGCATTGCTGGCACATGATAGATAAACCAGACAGTCTCTGCACCAAAGGATAAACTGACAAACATCAGAAACGAGATCACACCTGAATCTGTAGCGGAGTGCGAATCTTCCTAGACATTTAATAATGTATTTAAAAGTAGCCATTCTTCTACAAAACAATTTTACCACAAGATTAGAAGGAGACATCTGAATTGGAATTAATTTACAAATGTGACACCTTTAACCATGGACTGAATAGCACTCTTAATTCTATGCATTACAAGAGCAATTTTCCCACTTTTGGTATTAGCAGAAATGAGACACATCCTAGTTAATTTACTTCATTAACTGGTCCTCCTAGTGACAAGTAACCCCCTTCCCTTCGTCCTTCTCCTCCTCTGCTGTATAAACCCTGGATTCTGTTTTTCCTCTATTTTTCAGCTGAAAAAGTGTGTTTTACCCACAAAAGCACATGACCTAATAAATGTTATAACTGCTTGTTATTTGTGAAGCTACACACTAACACCGCTACTCCTCTGAGACTACCTTCTTCCCTAAATGGCAGAGTTTCTTCAACTATGCATAAAATGTACCACAAGAGTTTTTATTTACTTGTTCAAAATCAATTTAGAAGGAGAAAAAGGAGAAATTGTACAATTTCTCCTTCCAAGAAGAGTAGTATTTCAGAGTGGAAGGATAAAACAAAAAGTAGAGGAAAACGCATTCAAACTCTCTACTATAATTCCAGATTATATTTATAGTTACAAAATAATTTGCTCTTCTTGGCCCCTTTTATATAGAAATTCAGCCTACTGTACCATTATCTTATAAAAAGGCACATTTATAGAGAGAATACACTTCCCAAATGCCATTCAATTCTTCTCCATAGAGTGCACCTTACCCCATCTAAATTACTGACATTACTGTGCAGTTATATGATCCAAAAGAATAGTTTTACATAATAGTTGGTAGTATACCTCATTTTTCCCTGTTCTGTCAAATCTCCATCACTGTGCAGTATTGTTGTTAGCAATCTAAGAGTAGAGGTTCCTGATTTACTGTGGTTATTCTTCATTCCTAGCAACCATCGAACCATCATTTTGATGGCTTGGATCTGAAAAAAATGTTCACAAGTAATATGTAGACTACATTCTGTAAAAAAATTTTTTTCAAATAGTCTCATTTTAGCCTAATCACTTCTCAAATGCTTTAAATGAGGTAGAGAATATATTCCTTCATACATTCATGATCATTGCAACATGTAGTTTCAAAATGTTCTGAAGTGTAAATACTATTAGTGTTCTAGAAATAAAACAATTTTTCATTGCAATGTATAAGAAATCATACATTTACTACTTCAAATACAGTAACCCCTCGATTTACGTGGAGGTTACGTCCTGGGCAACCTCCGCGTAAACTGAATTTTGAGTAAATGAGGGGGCAGTTGGCTGGGGGAGCAGGCAGCTGGGAGAAATGGGAGGGGCAGCCATGTGGCCCCCAGATTCTCCCAGTGGGAGATACACAGCTTCTTGTGCCCCAATTTCTCCCAGCTGAGAGAAACTGCACCACAAGCAGCTGCGTGCCCGTACAGCTGTCCCAGCTGGGAGGTTGGGGAAGGAAGGTGGTTTTGATTTGCCGTTAATGCAAGTTAAGCACAAATCGAAATTACGCTTCTTGAGGGTTTACCATAAACGTCTGTTAGAGAACATGGCTAACTAAGCCATCCACCAAAACCATTCATACCTATTGTCCTGTGACAGCACATAATATTTAATTTGAATTATGTGACAAACGTATTACAGGTTGAACCACTCTAGTCCAGCACCCCCAGAACGTGACTGGTGTCAAACAAAAGAATCTGATGAACCATGGGAGGTCAGTATAATCTAGCAACATTACCAAGATGTCCACTGCTCTTGGAAGACATTTATGGGGTAAAGCGAAATAATAGCACAGAACACAGAGTCAGGAATGTTGGCTATAAACAAATTTTATGGGATCACGGGAAATTTAGTCACACCCATGATATGGGGACATTTGGTTAACAAAAATCATGCCAGGTGACAAATGTTGCCAAAGTACAACGTGCCAGATTACAGAGGTTCAACTGTACTATTAAATATTGTAAACCTCACTAAATAGCCTATGTAAATAATCCAATCACTGTTTTTGTGTGTATGACAAGCAGAATATCTTGAAAACACAGAAATTGAAGAGATTGAGCCAATTCCCCCAGTGTCCCTCTCACTTGATTTTATTCTTATTTTCCATTTACTTTCCCCATAATATATTTAGACCTCAGTTGAGATCTCTTTTATACCTGTCCATAGGATTTTGTCACCTGCACCCACTGAACTTAGTTTATAGCTCTTCTCCCTGGGTTAGGGATTCAGTGTGTGAAGATATTCACCCTGTTCTTGGTCAGATGGACCCCCTAGCCTTTTCATAACATCCCATGGTCCAGGAAGCCAAAGCCCTTTTGTAGACAACACTGGGACAGCCTCTCATTTATCTACAGGATGCAACTGTCCCTGTCCTGGGACTTACCATCAACCAGAAGGATGAAGTAGACTGTCACCCTTCGCTCTGAATTTCTTCACCCTCATTCTCAGAGCTCTGTAAACACTGCTGAGCTGCTTAGAGCATACATAACAGTCTAATCAGTACCAATGTGGGTGACCTCCATGGAGCAGTGATCAGATGGAGAGATGACCAGCAGCCTCTCTGTAACATCTTCAATGCAGACTCCAGGCAGACAGAACGTCCCCTGAGATATCAACTCAGACTGGCAGATGGATATTTCTGTCCTCCTCAGGAAAGAGAGTCCCCAGCCACCATCACAATTGTGTTTCCTCTTGGATATGGTGGCCAGGAGTCTTCCACATTTGTGGTTGATATCTCCTATTCCTCATCTGCTGGGGTTCACTCTTCTCTTGTTGCCAGTACTGCATCCTGATTATTCATACCATTATATGGGGGACTTAGGGATGGAGGAAGAGGAGAACAACTATCTACTGTCTGTGGTGGCAAGCAGCCAGCCTCCTCCTCATAAAGCAGCCAGATCTCCTCCTTCCTCCAGTGCTCATACAGTCATCTGTAGCTTGCTAGCATTCTCCACCTTGGAAGTTTCCATGTGAATTCTTTCAATGATGTCATTATGCTCCTGTAATATATGCGGATAAGACACCTCTTCCGGCAGCTCTCTTAGATACTCAGAGATTACACCAACAGAACAGAGGGAGTGGAGTCTCCAGTGCTCGCTGCTATTGTGAGCTCTTGGGTCAAATGCAGACAGGTGGGGCTGTTCGGATTAAGTGAAAACTGGAAGGAACCTTGAGAATAATTCTGGGATGTTATCTCAGGTAAAATGAAAGATCATGTAAGATGAGGACAGAGTGGCAGCCCCAAGCTTCACACATTCTCCTGACCAAGGTACAAGTAAGCAAGGGAAGGCTACCTTCGCTGACAAATTAAGAGGGAAAAAGAAACCAAGGGCTTGAAAGGCAGGTTTATTGTAAGTGCTAATAACATGAAGTTCAAGCCTCACTCCAGCACAGGTTTTAACACCAGGAATGTTCCAGTAATGCCTTTTAGAAGCTTTATTTGTTGTGAGATGGCTCAAAACTGAGCAATACTCAATTGGAAAATAAAAGATGTTAATAGCTGTTGAACATTTTTAGTGGACTCATACTTCATCCTGATGACTTAAAGGACAACAGATATTCCAGGAAAAGAGGAATCCCGAGTTCTGCTGACACCACAAGGAGAACCCCTTCCACTAGGCAGGATAGCACCTTCTTGAAGATTTCCCACCACCACAAAGGATGGATTAGTCCACTTCTGAGCAAGACTTCTCTAGATCCACTGTCCATCCAAAAAAGTAGGACACCAGACAGATGGATATAGGGCTGCGATACTACTGCTACCTCTGTTTTGCAACAGTAAACCTAGAAATGACTGAAGATGAAATGCACAGGTGAGAAGCCATCTGCAGGATCATTGCACATCAAATCTACCTCATCCCCATGACACTTTAAGGATTACTGATGCCTGGCCCTGTATGCTCTTCTGAAGGATGCAAGACAAGGGGAATAGGAAGGAGAACACATCTCAGTGGGTTCAACCACTACATTCTGAAAATAAAACTCCACTGGAATTGGATTCTTAGAATCCCAAGAGCAGTAAGCTACTATTTTCCTGTTTCTCTGGCTACATCTACACTGGCACAAAACTTCAAAATGACCATATGAATAGCTATTTTTAAGATTACTAATGAGGTGCTGAAATGCATATTTAGCACCGCATTAGCATGCCACCAGCCATGGCTCTTCAAAATTGCTGCATTTCACTCCCACATGGTTCATCCAGACGGGGGTCCTTTTCAAAAGGAACCCGCCAACTTGGAAATACTCATATTCCTATCATCTCATATGACTAAGGGGATTTTGAAGTTGGTGGGGTCCTTTCAAAAAGGACCCCCATCTGAACGAGCTGCAGGGAAGAGAAATGCGGCAATTTCACAGAATCACAGGGATGGAAGGGACCTCAGGAGGTCATCTACTCCAGCCCCCTGCTTCAAGCAGGATCAACCCTCACTAAGTCATCCCAGCCAGGAGTTTGTCCAACTGGGACTTAAAAACCTCGAGGGATGGAGAATCCACCACCTCTCTAGACAACTCATACCAATGCTTCACCACCCTCCTGGTGAAGTAGTTTTCCTAGTATCTAACATACACCTCTCCCTCTTCTACTTCAGACCATTACTCCTTGTTCTGTCATCTGACACCACTGAGAACAGTTTCTCACCCTCCTGTTTAGAGCTCCTCTTCAGGAAGTTGAAGGCTGCTATTAAATCACCCCTAAGTCTTCTCTTCTGTAAACAAACCCAAATCTCTCAGCCTATCCTCGTAGGTCTTGTGCTCCAGCCCCTTAATCATTTTTGTTGCCCTCTGCTGAACCTGCTCCAGCAAATCCACATCCTTTTTCTATTGGTGGACCCAAAACTGGACACAGTATTCAAGATGTGGCCTCACCAGTGCCGAATAGAGGGGAACAACTATTTCTCTAGATCTGCTTGAAATGCTCCTCCTAATGCATCCTGGTATGCCGTTAGCCTTCTTGGCTACAAGGGCACACTGCTTACTCATATCCAGCCTTTCATCCACCATAACCCGCAGGTCCCTTTCCATAGTACTGCTGCTGAGCCAGTTGGTCCCCAGCCTGTAACAATGCTTGGCATTCTTCTGCCCCAGGTGGAACTTTCAACTCCAACACAGGACTCTACACTCCTCCTTGTCGAACCACATCAGATTTCTTTTGGCCCAGTCCTCCAATTTATCCAGGTCACTCTGGATTCTCTCTCTGCCCTCCCAAGTATCTACGTCTCCCCCTAGTTTTGAATCATCCGCAAACTTGTTGAGGATGCAATCGCATTTTGAAGAGCTGGGGCCTGTAGCATACTAATGAGGAGCTGAATATGCATTTCAGCACCTCATCAGCAATCTTCAAAATGGCCATTTGCATGGCCCTGTCGAAGTTTTGTGCCAGTGTAGACATAGCCCCAGAGTTGAAAAAGATACCAATATAGAAATACACATTGTCAAAAAAGTGCTGGATCAATGACATGTGGGGCTATCAATTGTGATCCTTGTGAAAATGCCTGCTGAAGCTGTCTCCTAGTGAGTTCATTTCTCCCATAGGAGCACATCAGAGAGAGTGATGCCTGATGCACCAGCTCCAAATCTTGATCTCTTCTCTTCAGAGTGGGGCAGATCTTGTTCACTTTTGCCATCTATATAAAAACAGCAGTCATGTTTGTCTGACCTGATGAAAAGCAAAACCTCTTGTATGCTTTATGTACCTCCTGCAGCTTGAGAAGGTTGATGGGCAGTGTGGACTCTTGCATATTCCAGCAACCCTGAGCTGTGTGGTCGTTCAGGTGTACTGCCTATCCCAGTAGGATTGTATCTACAACAAGTGTCTTCATGGATGGGATGGAACAAAGAGAACACCTATACAGATGTCCGGATTTATCTCCCAGCAGGCGAGTGATACCAGAATGTCATGAGCAAGTGAAACCCATTTGTCCAGGGAGTCCGAACTCATACAGCAGACATTTCTCAGTCATGCCTGGAGGCACCATAAGTGACATCTTGTGAATGCAGTCAAAGGGACAAGAGGTCATGTGGGCTGGCACAATAAGACTCTCATGGAGGCTATGTCAAAATTGACACATTAGGTCTCTCATCATGATGAATAATAAGTATGCCTTGGCTGCAGTTGAGTCCACATTTGTTACAACAAATTATATCACTCATGAGGGTAAAAGTAGACTATTCTGGATTTATCTGAAATCCTGCGGAGTGACACAGACTAAGTAAGGAGATGACTGCTACCTTTACCTTCTGATATGACTGTCCCATGAGTGAGTGACCAGTCATCCAAATAAGAAAATATCAGACTGCTTATAAAGGCCCTCAGGGGTATCAAGAAGCCAAAAGACAATCATTCTATATTGTGCTGGGCCCACCATAAAGCACAGGAAATGATGTGTGAATGTCTAAGAAAATGAGAGAGCTGAAGCCATATGTTTTTACTAAGGAAAAGGATTACTGAAATCAAGGTAGTTATCCTGAATCTTTAATGGCAAACGAAGACATTGTTCTGTCTTAGGTCCTGTATGGGCCCTCCAGGCTCTTCATTTTGGGGATTAGGAAGTATTTGGAATAAAAAACCTTCTCCCTGTGTTGGAGAGGTGCAGGTTACTCTTGTCTCTAGCTGGAACAGGGAATCCAATTGTTGTCTGAGAAACTGCTTGTGAGAAAGGTCCCTGAGTAAGAAGAGAAAAAGGGGAATTTTGGAGGAGGGGAAAAATGGATCTGACTTTGCAGACACTTAATGACAGACCCATTTCTCTTATACAATGTGCTTCCACATGGGGACAAAATGAGCCAGATTCTGTATGGACTGGTTGGCAGCTCTAGCATGACCCATTAAGATGCCTACTTGATAGATGGCTGTGTCTGAGGAAGAGGTGCAGCATGTGTCTTTCATGCTATATATACACTCTGCCATCAACTCAGGGGATCAGAGAAAGGCTAGATGGCCAGGCAGCATCTATGAGATAGTGCGCCTTGGAAAATTTGCTCTGAGGTGCTGGGGTTTACAAGACTAATGAGCGAAAGGTGGCATGAGAATTTTTGAAGGGGTGAAGCAACCTAACAGTCTTCAAGCCTGTCTCTCTCTTTTTTTTTTTTAGGGGTGGCATCACAATCAATAACGGAACAGTTAATGTTGGCATAGTAGTGTTATCACTATCCTTTAGAGACATCACACTAACAAAATGAAAAGAGAAGAGGACATTTAGCTCTCCCACTCACTGCTTCAGTCTGCCTGACAAACCTGACATCAGTTTACACTTGGTTCACATTTGAAAGGTTCTCTCTGTACGATGGGACTACAAATCTCTATTTTAGAAGTAAAAGCTTACATTGTACACACATTAAAGTATTCACAAACAACAAACTGTGCTGCGGCACCACAGAAATTAACCAATGTATTAGGTCATGAGCTTCTGTGGATAAAACTAATCAGCTGAAAATGAAGAGGAAAAACAAACTGATGTTTATATAGTGGGGAGTGAGGGGAAAGAGAGGGAGTTACCTGTCACTAGTACGACTAGTTAATGAAGCAAATTAAATAGGATGCATCTCATTCTTGAGAATATCAAAGTTGGCGAAATTTGCCCTTGTAATGCATAACATAGTTAAGATCTTTATTCAGACCTAGTTAAAGGTGCCAAATTTGTAAATCAGTATCAATTCACATGTCTCCTTCTATAATCTTATGGTAGAATTCTTCTGGTATTTTGTAACTCTTTTCTCTCTTGGCTATGTAAACCTGAGATCGGGGTGGCCAACCACTTAGGGATGAAGAGCTATGGATAGAATGAAAAGAGCCATGTATTATTTAAGATAGATAAAAATATATAATACATGGCTCAGTGCCCTCCCAACCCCCCGTTCTAACCCATTCCCCCATACCTCCTCCAAAGCCAGATAATTCCAGCCGCTGTGCGCACCCCTAACTCAACTCCCTCCAGCTCCCGCACAGCCACGCACTGCAGGCCCTCCCCAACTCGATGCCACCCCACCCCCCCAGAGCCAGCCAGGCCCCCACAGGCCGGCCCTCAACTTGATGGCAGCGACTCACCAGAGCCACCGCTGCTGCCACCACCCCCACCCCCACTGTAGCAATGCGCTTCTCACATCAAGCAGTGGGCTTACATACAGAGCAATGCATGACACTCCCAGTGCACAGCTCTCAGGAGGAGCTACATTTAACGGTTCAAAGAGCCGTGTGTGGCTCAGGAGCTCCAAGTTGGCAGCCCCACCCTAGATTGTGTTTCCGCTCTTCATTTTCATCTGATGAAGTGGGTTTTACCCACAAAAGCTGATGACTTAACTCTGTTGGTCTCTGAGGTGCCACAGGGTTGCTTGTTGTTTGTGAGGCTAGAAGCTAACATGGCTACTGCTCTAAGACATTACACTATGTCAGAAGACCCACAGGTCAGATACAGCTGGTGAGACATTTGCGACACCTTTATATACAGGATACAGCACAATACACTGAAACAGCGAGTTACACATGCATGTATATGTCACAAAAAAGCAGAGAGACAGAAATACAGCAGGTTATACCTGAGAGGTAGTGTAGCTAATTAGATGAGATTTTAATCTGTCACATTAGAGAACTAGGTTCTATTCCCACCTTTGCAGGGAGGCACTGCATACTAAATAAAAGTTGTGAAAAAAAATCAGAATTCACACCGGTCATCAGAACAGGCAAGTTTGAATTGATGCAGAGGTCTCAAACTCCTGACCCTCTCCCCTCAAAAAGAAAGGCAGAGGGGTCTCCTGAACCATGTTGTGCCCCCAAAATAGTACATCCTGGGCTGGTTCTCCAGTTCTTTGATGCTATGACAAAAAGTGGTTTAAGTTTCTGCTGCCAGGGTTCTAGTGCAGTGTATTTGCCAAGTGCAGCAGACAGGGGTGATGCCTGAAACAACTTGAGGGAGCATGTGACACCTCCCTTCCTCGCCCCCAAGCAGGGAACAAGAAGGCCAAACATCTGGGCAGCCCAGGAAATTGGGAGGAGAGGAGGGGCCCGGCACCTGTAGCATGGGTCAGTCACCCCTCCCTCCTGCATTCACGTGCAGCAGCGGAGGGGAAGCAGAGGGACACCACTCTAGCCGGTTCGTGGTTGTGTCACTCCACTTTCTACCAAGGAGTGCGGCATGGTCCCGGCCCTCCCCTGAGCAGTCAGAAGAACAAAGCAGGCTAGGGCCACATTCCTTGGCTGCTGGCAGTGATTGTGCAAAGGCTGACCTCTGCTGCTAGCACCAGATACCCAACTTGTTTCCCCGGACATGTTGCTCAGGGAAGTGGGCTTGCGGGGAGAGGTGGGGTGGAGCAGGGCTGTTCCAGTGCTAGTAGTGCAGGGAGGAGTCACACGGGGGATAGGGGAAGCAGTTACATATCCAGTTTTTTCTCTCTTCCCTTTCCCGACCCAGAGCCCAGACAGAGGAACACAGCACCTACAACCTTTACATGTACAAGTCCAGCCATGGGGCCCCTGGCTCAGATTAGCCATACCCCCTAACCCAGCCACACTCCCCCAGCCCAGATACCTGCAACTGCTCCCACCCCAGCCCAGCCAGAAGCCCACCACTTGCCCAGACACCCACTCCCTTTCTTCCCCAGCCCACTACCTGAGACCAGGGATTAAGAGGGAGAACCAGATGATGCTCAGTAGTAGGCTTGAACAATTTCCTCTGAACTGCCCTCTCCTTCCATAAGGGCATGCTAGGAACTGTGGCTCCTAGGAACCCTCTAGCTTCTTCTCCCCAACCCATAAGGTGTTGGTGCAAGCTGGGCTCTGTTGAGGCCAACTTCCCCTAACAGTGGTTAGCACCAGTGCATTCTATTTCTGTGGGAGAAAGGAAATTCTGGACATGCAATGTTAATTTCTGCAAAATTCTGCACTGCGCAATGAAGCAGAATTCCTAAGTAAGCATCAAAGAATCAGGAGAAGAAGCCACAGGAGTAAAATAGCACTAAATAGCAAAGAAATGTGGGGATACATAATTAAAGTTATTAAAGTGTCATTATAAAATTTTATGCCCTCTTCAGGAATCTCTGCATCTTCCTCTGAAGAATTTGTACTAACTGCTCACTTTTAGAGACAAAACATGTGCCTAGATAGAACACAGGTATAATCTCCAAAGAAAACTCCTGAATAGCCAATTTATATTTAGCTTAACAACACTAACCCTCTCATGATCAGTACAGTAGTCCCTCAAGGTATGCGAGGGTTGTGTTCCCACACACCCTCACATAACTCAAATTCTGCATAAATCCTGGGGCAGGGGGGGGGGGGAAGCTTTTTTCCCCAGAGGAATACAGGTTCTGCAGACGAGAAGCAGCAGGAGCACCTGGAGCTCCTTTACAAAAGGTAAGTCCTGGGGTGGGGTGGGGTGGGGCGGGGGGGCAGTTGGGCAGGGTTAAGCCTGGTGGTGGGTTGGGGCCATGGGAGGCGAGTGGGGAGTTAAGCCTGGGATGGATTAGGGAGGGTGCAGGGAGGGTAGGCAGGGTGGAGTTGAACTGGAAATGACCAGGGGCCAGGGAGTGTTGAGACAGGACTTGGGGGGATTCTGAGTTGCACTCAATTCATATTAATGCAAGTTAAGCGCAACTCGAAATCACTTATTTCGAGGGATTACTGTACTACATAAGAACATAAGAATGGCCATACTGGGTCAGACCAAAGGTCCATCAAGCCCAGCATCCCATCTGCCGACGGTGGCCAATGCCAGGTGCCCCAGAGAAGGAGAACAGAAGACAATGATCAAGTGATTTATCTCCTGCCATCCATCTCCTGCCCTTGTTATGAAGGCTAGGGCACCATACTTTATCCCTGGCTAATAGCCATTTATGGACCTAACCTGCAAAAATTTATCAAGCTCTTTTTTAAACCCTAATAGAGTCCTGGCCTTCACAGCCTCCTCGGGCAAGGAGTTCCACAGGTTGACTGTGCGCTGTGTGAAGAAAAATTTCCTTTTATTAGTTTTGAACCTACTACCCATCAATTTCATTTGGTGTCCCCTAGTTCTTGTATTATGGGAAAAGGTAAATAATTTTTCTATATTCACTTTCTCCACACCATTCATGATTTTATATACCTCTATCATATCGCCCCTCAATCGCCTTTTTTCCAAACTGAAAAGTCCCAGTCTCTCTAGCCTCTCCCCATATGGGACCCTTTCCAAGCCCCTAATCATCTTAGTCGCCCTTTTCTGAACCTTTTCTAATGCCAATATATCTTTTTTGAGGTGAGGAGACCACATCTGCACGCAGTACTCGAGATGTGGGCGTACCATAGTTTTATATAGGGGAAGTATGATATCTTTTGTCTTATTATCGATCCCTTTTTTAATAATTCCTAACATCCTATTTGCCTTACTAACTGCCGCTGCACACTGCGTGGATGTCTTCAGAGAACTATCCACTATAACTCCAAGATCCCTTTCCTGATCTGTCGTAGCTAAATTTGACCCCATCATGTAGTACGTGTAATTTGGGTTATTTTTTCCAACATGCATTACCTTACACTTACCCACATTAAATTTCATTTGCCATTTTGCTGCCCAATCACTCAGTTTGCTGAGATCTTTTTGTAGTTCTTCACAATCCCTTTTGCTTTTGACTGTCCTGAACAACTTGGTGTCATCTGCAAACTTTGCCACCTCACTGCTTACCTCATTTTCTAGATCATTGATGAACAAGTTGAACAGGATCGGTCCCAGGACTGAGCCCTGGGGAACACCACTAGTTACCCCCCTCCATTGTGAAAATTTACCATTTATTCCAACCCTTTGTTTTCTGTCTTTTAACCAATTCCCGATCCATGAAAGGACCTTTCCTCCTATCCCATGACCACCTAATTTACATAAAAGCCTTTGGTGTGGGACCGTGTCAAAGGCTTTCTGGAAATCTAGGTATATTATGTCCACTGGGTGCCCCTTGTCTGCATGTTTATTAACCCCTTCAAAGAATTCTAATAGATTAGACAGACACGACTTCCCTCTGCAGAAACCATGCTGACTTTTGCCCAACAATTCGTGCTCTTCTATGTGCCTTGCAATTTTACTCTTTACTAGTGTTTCTACTAATTTGCCTGGTACTGATGTTAAACTTATCGGTCTATAATTGCCAGGATCTCCTCTAGAGCCTTTTTTAAATATTGGTGTTATATTGGCCGTCTTCCAGTCGTTTGGTACCAAAGTGGATTTAAAGGATGGGTTACAAACCACTGTTAATAACTCCGCAATTTCACATTTGAGTTCTTTCAGAACCCTTGGGTGAATGCCGTCTGGTCCTGGAGACTTGTTACTATTCAGCTTATCAATTAATTCCAAAACCTCCTCTAATGTCACTTCAATCGGAGTGAGTTCCTCAGATTTGTTGCCTAAAAAGGCTGGCTCAGATTTAGGAACCTCTGTAACATCTTCAGCCGTGAAGACTGAAGCAAAGAAATCATTTAATCGCTCCGCAATGGCACTGTCTTCCTTGATCGCTCCTTTTATATCTTTATCATCCAAGGGCCCCACTGCTTTTTTAGCAGGCTTCCTGCTTTTAATGTATTTAAAAAACATTTTACTATTGTTTTTTGAATTTTTGGCTAGCTGTTCCTCAAACTCTTTTTTGGCTTTTCTTACTACATTATGACACTTAATTTGGGAGTGTTTATGTTCCTTTCTATTTTCCTCACTAGGATTTGACTTCCACTTTTTAAAAGCTGCCCTTTTCTCTCTCACTGCCTTTTTAACATGGCTGTTTAGCCATGGTGGTTCTTTGTTAGGTCTCTTACTGTGTTTTTTTATTTGGGGTATACATTTAAGTTGGGCCTCTAGTATGGTGTCTTTAAACAGTTTCCATGCAGCTTCCAGGGATTTTAGTTTAATTACTCTACCTTTTAGTTTCTGTTTAACTAGCTTCCTCATTTTAGTGTAATTCCCCTTTTTGAAATTAAATGCCAGAGTGTTTGACCGCTGCGGTGTTCTTCCCAACACAGGAATATTAAAAGTTATTATATTGTGGTCACTATTTCCAAGCGGTCCAGTAACAGTTACCTCTTGGACCAGATCCTGCGTTCCAGTCAAGACTAGATCGAGAATCGACTCTCCCCTTGTGGGTTCCTGTACTAGCTGCTCCAAGAAGCAGTCATTTAAGGCGTCAAGAAATTTAATCTCTGAATCCCGTCCTGAGGTGACACGCACCCAATCAATATGGGGATAATTGAAATCTCCTATTATTACTGTGTTTTTTATTTTGATAGCCTCTCTAATCTCCCTCATCATTTCAGCATCACTATCACTGTCCTGGTTAGGTGGTCGGTAATATATTCCTAATGCCATATTCATATTAGAGGAATGAATTGTTATCCATAATGATTCTATGGAACATTTTGATTCCTTTAGGATTTTTACTTCATTTGATTCTATATTATCCTTCACATATAGTACCAGTCCGCCACCCGCACGACCTGTTCTGTCTTTCCGATATAATTTATATCCCGGTATGATAGTGTCCCACTGATTGTCCTCATTCCACCATGTTTCTGAGATGCCTATTATGTCAACTTCCTCCTTTGATATGAGGTACTCCAGTTCACCCATCTTATTAGACAGACTCCTAGCATTAGTGTAAAAGCATGTTAGAAAACTACCACTATTTATATGTCCGCCTTTCACAGACGCGTTGGATTTTTTTATGCACAATTGTTTCACATCTGATCTTGCCCATATATTATTTCCCACGTTCCCTATCTGACTAACTTCTAGGGAATCCCTGTCTATGGAGCCTCGTGTAAGAGAAGTCTCCGTCCGATCCAGGTGCTCCCCCGCACCAATCGGCTTTCCCCCACCTCTTAGTTTAAAAACTGCTCTATGACCTTTTTAATGTTTAATGCCAGCAGTCTGGATCCACCTTGATTTAGGTGGAGCCCATCATTCCTGTATAGGCTCCCCCTACCCCAAAAGTGTCCCCAGTTCCTAATAAATCTAAACCCCTCTTCCCTACACCATCGTCTCATCCACGCATTGAGACTCTGAAGTTCTGCCTGTCTATCTGGCCCTGCGCGTGGAACTGGAAGCATTTCAGAGAATGCCACCAAAGATGTTCTGGATTTCAGTCTCTTTCCTAGTAACCTAAATTTGGCCTCCAGAACATCTCTTCTACCCTTCCCTATGTCATTGGTACCAACATGTACCACGACGACCGGCTCCTCCCCAGCACTGCCCATAAGTCTGTCTAGATGCCTCGAGAGATCCGCAACCTTCGCACCAGGCAGGCAAGTCACCATACGGTTCTCCCGGTCATCACAAACCCAACTATCTATATTTCTAATGATCGAATCCCCCACTACTAAAACCTGCTTCTTCCTAACAGCTGGCGCTCCCTCCCCCGGAGAAGTATCCTCGGCACGAGAGGAAACAACATCACCCTCTGGAAGGAGGGTCCCAACTATGGGATGGTTTCCCTCTGCTCCCCTTGACTGCTCTCCTTCCCTGAGCCTTTCATCCTCCGTAACAGCCTCAGGACTGTCAGATTGGAGGTGGGACAGCCCTACTATGTCCCGGAAAGTCTCATCCACAAACACCTCTGCCTTCCTTAGCTCCTCCAGTTCAGCCACCCTGGCCTCCAAAGCACGCACTCGGTCTCTGAGGGCCAGGAGCTCCTTGCATCAAGCGCACACATACGCCACCCGCCCACAGGGTAGGTAGTCATACATACTGCACTCGACACAATAAACAGGATAGCCCCCACTCTGCTGCTGGGCTTCTGCCTCCATTTCCTACTCTAGTTATATATGAGGGTTAATTAAATTACTACACTATACAGTAGCATCAAAATGCATTAATATTGTTTGATTAAAGGTTCCCAAAATGTGATATGTGTGGCATGGTTGTACATAAGCTTGTGGGAAATGATTTGCTGTAACAGGGTGGTTTGTCTCATTCAAGAAGCAGAGGAGCCTATGACTAGCCTAATTTTATTTCATAACATTTCAAGTAAGGAGAACAGGCTAGGAGGAGAAGAAGAACCCAAAGAAAAACAAGTTAGATAAGCCAGTCTGAATCATAGGTCAGCCCAAAAAGAATGCATGTGGAGCACCTAAACCAAGGCAAAAAGTGTGAAACACCAAGGGATGCTTCATGAAGGCTGAAACCTGAATACCGAGGAAACCTGCTTGAACCTAGCAGAACAACATGAAGGAGACCAATGAAATCCCAAGAGGATGGAATTGAAAGTCAAAGCCTATTCTGACAGAATTCTTATTTCATAAAAATGTGCTTTTTTAAATTTTAGATCATAGGGTGGATAGAGCTAAAGGAAGCATATAGAAAAGAATGACAGTTATTGGCAGCTTTAAAAATTCTGGATATCTTTAGATGTACACGCATTCTTAATCCACAACTATGACAATGGAAAAAACACACACAGAAAAAGTTTTGAGAACTACTTACTTTCACAAGAGTTTCAGGAGAAACTTCCTCATCAGGAACCCAAAGTTTAGTTGTCTTTTTCCCTGGAAGCTAAATCAAGTTTTACATCTTGTTACATTTAGTTTATCATACTATTACTGATAAGACAGCATACCATTTGTAAAACCTACTATAATCTTATTTGTTTCTGTCAGTTTTAAAGACAAACTGTAGTATCATCAGTTAACTAAATGGCTTTTGTAACACTAGTATCCTTATTCACTATTCCAACACCTAGTTTCATCAGATTCAAAAAGATATCTTACTAATTGCATTTTTCTATTCCTCACAGAAAGCAATTTCTTTAAAGTGTAAGTCAAACTGAAAGTTAAACTCTTATAAATTACAGATCTGGTAATTACTTCAAAACTGGACTAAAGCCTTATTAAAATATAAAGTGGTCACTTCAAGCACAATAGAAGAAATCCTGACTCTGACTGAAATAAACCAAAGAACTCCCATTGACTAAAATGGAACTAAGATTTCACCAAGTGGGTTTAATATTTTTAAGTGTTAATCACTCGCTGTGATGAACGAAAAGAAAACAAACACAGCTGCTGACCTTTCATAACTATTGTTCTTTGAGATGTTTTGCTCATGTTTATTCCATTCTAGGTGTGTGCATGCCCACTGTAATATGATGGGGTTTCTGGTCACTGCTAGGAAAAATCAATCCTGGGTAATTTTGCTTAAAACCAGGCCACTTACAGCCCAGGCTGTGATTTTCTTCTCACTAAGACAAATCAAACCAGCCACAAAAGCACCTCTTCCAGCCCCACTGACCAGCCAGAGATCACACAAGCAAACTCACAGATTCTCCAGATGTTCCTAATACCCAAACCAACAATCCCCTTTACTCAGGGGAGAGCTTATTGAAAACTATTTTACCAAATCCATATAGATTTTTCCGGGCCCAAAAAGGTCGAGCAACAGTCCCAGGTCGATATATACTTGGAGCTTACCCAAAACAACATGCTGTGCCAATCCTTTAGAATCTAAAATCTAAAGGTTTATTAATAAAGAACAAAAGAATAGGGTGATAGGAAAATTGTTCAAGTGATGCATTATGTACATCAATTACTGTTATTGATGCAAGCCAGCAATGTTACACGCTGATTTCTTGAAAGTCTCTGAAAACACACCCCATGTGCAGGGGTTGCGGGGGAGGATCCCAGGTCAGATAGACTTAGTTCATGGAAACTGGAAAACTGCACCAAGATGACAAGTATCAGAGAGGTAGCCGTGTTAGTCTGTAACTTTGGAGAACAACATGAAGTCCTCTGGCACTTTACAGACTAACAGATATTTTGGAGCATAAGTTTTCGTGGGCAAAGACCCACTTCATCAGATGCATGAGTGGGGGAGGGTGGTTTCAGAGGGGTATTTAAAGAGTGGGGTCCCAGTATAAGGGAGGGCCAGAGCTGACAAGGTCTATTCAGCAAGGTGGAAATGGCCCATTATCAATAGTACATATCAAAAGAGGAAAAAACAAGTCAGATCAAACAGGGGGATATGAACCCCTGTCAGAGTCTAATATGGAGATACTAACACCCAGGGCAGAGAAGCTGCGAGCCACTCCCAGTCTCCATTTAATCCTTGGTTAATGGAGTCAAATTTGCAATTAAACTGCAGCTCAGAGATTTCTCTCTCCATCTGATTTTTGGAATTTCTTCATTTCAGCACTGCTACCCTTAAATCTGCTTCTGAGTGTCCAGGGAGATTGAAGTGTTCCACCACAGGCTTCTGTACATTACTGTTCCTGATGTCTGATCTATATTCATTTATTCTTTTATGCAGGGACTGTTCAGTTTGGCCAATTTAAATTGCAGCGGGCATTGCTGGCACATGATGGCATATATTATATTAGTAGATGTGCAGGTAAAGGAGCGCCTGATGATATGGTTGATGTTAGGTCCTGTGATGATGTCATTGGTGTAGGTATGTGAGCAGAGTTGGCAGCGAAGATTGTTGCAGGGACTGGTTCCAGGCTTAGAGTTACTTGTTTGTGATTTATAGTGGCTGGTGAGAATTTAAGGTTGGCAGGCTGTCTGTAGACAAGGACAGGCCTGCCTCCCAAGGTCTGTGATAGTGAAAGGTCACTGTTCAGGACTGGTTACAGATCGCTTATGATGCATTGGAGAGGCCTTAGGTGGGGGCTGTATGTGATGGTCAGTGGTATTCTTTTGTTTTCCTTGCAAGGCCTGTCTCGTAGCAGGCAGCTTCCGGGTACCCATCTGGCTCTGTCAATCTGTTTCCTCACTTCCTCATTATCCCCGATGAGACCAAGGCACAAATGGTGGTGGAGCTTTGTGACTTTGTCCTCACCCACAACTATTTCAGATTTGAGGACAAATTATATCTCCAAATCACCACTTTGTCCCTGGTGAAAACGGTTAAATGAGGTTCTGCCATGAGGGCCACAATTTCTGGTACCCTTCTTGCTGATGTTACTGCCACTGTGAGAACCACCTTCACAGATAGGTACTTTGGAGGCGAGTGGCTCAAAGGATGGCATAAGTATATCTAGGAAAGTTCAACTTTTCTTTGCTATTTCTACTAAATTTGCTTACAGACTGCTGTTTGTGTGTTTTGCAGGGAGTCCCATCTTGTCAGAAAGTTGTCCTGATATAAGGAGATACACGCTTTCTGCTTGTGCAGATGAGCTGGCACTACTGCCAGTACGTTGGAGAATACCCTTGGTGAAGTGGAGAGACTGAAGGGAAGTACCATGTACTGGAAGTGGTTGTCCACCTACCAGAAACGTGAGGTATTTCCTGTATACAAGCTGGATAGCCACATGGAAATGAGTAATCAACCACTTGTGGAACTGCAGCTGTGAACCCTTTATCCTGCCATGTGGCAGGATACGCGCACATGCTGATAGGGGGTCAAGCATGGGGCTTTGTTTGGCCCACTGTTTTGCCAGTAGCAGGGCATGGTGTTTGTGCCAGTGAGACAACAGTTTTAGGTTTTTGAGCCACATTAGTCTTAGGCTTGCCCAGCCATTTGGACACTGAAGCCAGTTCCTGTGACCTCTGGGGTGAGTCAGGTGATGGCAGCCCCAGCAAGCTCTTGCCTGGAACCCTCAAAGGGAGCAAAACAGGCTTGGAGTTGTGGAATCAACCTCTATTGGGTGAGTGGGGATTCCCTGTTAGCATCGTCATTTCTGTTCTTAGATTGTTTAGCGGCTGGAGAACCTGCAGCTGGAACAGCCACAGCTGTATTACCTAATGTCACCATATGTATGGTATAAGCGAGATGTGATTCTTATTTTATTTCTGTCTTACTTAGGGACCTGAATGCCCATCATGTGAAGGGTGGCGGTGGAGTTTTTCAGGGAGTGCAAGGAAGCGTCTGTGGACTCTGCAAGAATCTTGAACCTTCAAAGGGAGGGGTCCTTCCAGTCTTGCCTGATCCACCTTTAGAAAACCAGAAACGTGAAGCCATGAGGCTCTCTTCATAACCACTGCTACTGCTCAGGAACATGTGGTGGTGTTAGGGGACTCAAGGGAGGTCTGTAGGGCTGTCCTTGCTACGAATGAGCCCTCGTTAGTATTAGTTGTAAATTGCTCTCTTTCATGATCTGGAATGGATTCCATAAGGATAGGCATTTGTTCAAATGTGTGTGTACATTTTGCCAGCAATGATGTATAGACTGTGAAATCTAAATCTGGTGAAGTCATCACTGACAAAGCCAAACAGATGGAGCGATGTGTCAAACACTACTCCGAGCTGTACTCACACGAGAACATTGTGGTTGATACAGCCCTCAGTGTCGTTGAGCTCCTACCAGTAATGGACGAACTGGATCAAGAACAAACTGTGGACAAACTGAAGAAAGCCATCAACAGCATTGTGGTAGGAAAGGCCCCAGGCCAGGATGGCATACAACCAGAGGTAATCAAGTGTGCCACGGACACCCTCCTGGAACCCCTACATGAGCTACTGTGCCTGTGCTGGAGAGAGGGAGAGGTTCCACAGGATATGCACGACGCTAACATTGTAACCTTGTATAAGAACAAAGGAAACAGAAGCGACTGCAAAAATTACCGTGGAATCTCCCTCCTAAGCATCACTGGTAAACTGTTCACTTGCATCATCCTCGGCAGACTCCAGAAGATTGCTGAGAGGGTGTATCCTGAATCACAGTCCAGATTCCGCGCAGAGAGATCTACTGTTGACATGGTCTTCTCTCAGAGGCAGCTGCAGGAGGAATGCAGGGAGCAGAGGAAGCCACTCTATATTGCCTTCCTCAACCTGACCAAGGCCTTTGACTTGGTAAGCAGGGATGCACTGTTCAAACGGCTCCACAAAATAGGTTGTCCACCACGGTTACTCAAGATGATCCAGTCTTTCCACAAAGACATGAGAGGAACCATCCAATATGACGGCACTTTATCGGATGTTATCCCATCAGGAGCAGCGTCAAACAAGGATGTGTCCTTGCCCCGACATTGTTTGGGATCTTCTTCGCACTCCTCCTGAAGCATGCCTTTGGATCCTCAACAGAGGGCATCTTTTTGCACACAAGATCTGATGGGAAACTGTTTAATCCTGCAAGGCTGAAAGCTAAGTCTAAGGTGCGGGAAGTCCTCATCGGAGATATGCTGTTCGCAGATGACACTGCTGTAGTGTCACACACAGAAGACCAGCTTCAGAAACTGCTGGATCATTTCTCCAAAGCACGCAAGGACTTTGGGCTTTCCATTAGCCTAAGGAAGACAAACGTACTTGGTCAGGACGTTGCTGAACCTCCATCAAATCAGCATTGAAAACTATACGTTAGACATCGTCCACGAGTTCGTTTACCTCGGGTCCACCATCACTGACACCCTGTCATTGGAGACTGAGCTAAACAGGAGGATTGGAAAAGCAGCCACAACTCTGTCCAGACTCAGCGAGAGAGTGTGGAATAACATCAAGTTGTACACCCACACCAAAATGCAAGTCTACAGAGCCTGCATCCTCGGCACCCTCCTTTACAGCAGCGAGTCTTGGACCCTGTACGCCCACCAGGAAAAAGAGGCTGAATGTCTTCCACTTGCGCTGCCTCAGGCGCCTCCTTGGAATATCGGGGAAGGACAGTGTGTCCAACACCGCCATTCTTGAGCAAGCTGGAATCTCAACCATGCACACCCTCCTCAGGCAGCGGTGGCTCCGCTGGCTTGGCCATGCCCACAGGATGAATGACGGAAGGATCCCAAAAGACATCCTGCATGGCGAGCTAGCCTCTGGCAAAAGACCTCCCGGATGCCCCCAACTGCACTACAAAGATGTTTGCAAGAGGGACCTCAGGGAGGTAGACATCGAGCTGGACAGCTGGGAGGAGCTGGCAGATGATCGCAACAGATGGAGGCAGGAACTACACAAGGGCCTTCAGAAGGGTGAGATGAGGATCAGACAGCTAGCAGAGGAGAAGCGAGCCCACAGAAAGCTCAGTAAGAACCTGCCAGACACCCAGTACACACGCAACAGATTCAGCAAGGACTGTCACTCTCGTGTGGGCCTTCACAGTCACAGTTGATGCTGCAAATGATGATCTCAAATGGAACTATGAAGGGCGTGATCCATAGTCTACGTAGACTGAAGGATGCCTACTATGTATCGATTGCTATACATAGCCGGAGGAAAGCAGAAGAGAAAGCCTTTCTACCCATGCTATCCAGTCACTTCCGCTCCTTGTCAGAAGGAGCAGATTTAGTTAAAATCTGTTTATCCCTCTGGTTGGCAGCAGCAACCATGAGGGAATTAGTAAGGGTGTATGTGAAAAGGAACTCCGCACCCTGCAAGGTGACATGCGTTCTTCTGTCTGCCTTGTTGCCCACTGGTAAAAGTTGACTGGTGCCTGTCACAGGAGGGCAATGCCAATTTTACTGACAGCATAGGGTATATGCTGGTGAGTTTATGGTGGTTATTGGACTATGATGTTAGTAGAGTCTCTAGTATGTCCAGCACCCTTCTAAAGAGATACTGGAATCATTTGAAGTTATCGTCGGTAGAAGAAGGCAGTAGCATCTCCATAAACTCAGAGGACAGCTGCAGTTGAGTGTGTGATGAATCACAGGCGACACCACCACTGAGGAGCTCATCTGACTCAGTTTGATACTCAGACACGTCCAAAGATGAATTTGGAGTGTGCCTCGAAAAGGGCTGAACAGCATGTTGACATTGTTGTTGCTGTTGGCATGTTCTGAGAGGTACCAAGGGATCCTCAAAAGGCCAGGCAAGAGGCATGGACACAGTAGGTGGTTGCCACTGGCCAGGGAGTCACTAAGGCATTGCTGATCATAGCACATGCATCCCTTTGATAGAGGAGGGATGCCTAGGTGAGACAATGTTCAATAGAGACACCACTTCCTCCTCACTGTATATATGTAGGATAAGGGGCTGTCACGTTTGACAGATACAGCCTTGCCAGTGATGGAGAGGCATCAGCACCAAAATGAAGTACAAGATACTGTCACCGCCCTTAACAGGTCCTAGAAGGTAAAAGGGTAGGAGTGAGGCACAGGTGGCAGGCAGACATTTACCTTGTCATGCAAGGGGTTAAGTGCCCACACTGATGGGATCAAGCACAGGCTCAGCTCAACCTGTCAGTTTTGCCAGTGGCAGAGTGTGGTATTTGTGCCAGCAAAGCTACGACTTTAGATTTTTGAGCCCTCCTTTGGCCTAGGCCTGCCCACTTGTTTGGGACTTACAGCCATGGTCTTGCAACTCTCCGGGTGCGACAGGAGACAGAAACCCTGACAAGCTGTTTTCCGGAGCCCCACTGGGGAACAGAGCAAGCTTGGTATAATGGGATTGTCCTCTCTTGGGTGAAGGGAATTCCCAGTTAGCATAGACACAATTTTCTTAGGTGGTTTAAAGGATGTAGAGGTCACAAGTGGAGTAGCAGCAGCTGCTTCTCTGACATTGTTGTATAAATAGTGCAAATGGGGTGCTGAGAAATATAGAAGCATGAAAGCGCTGAGGTGAAACAACACCTATGCTGTGTAAACAATTAAACAAAATGGGGCTCACTCAAGAATACCCTGTATGCTCAGCGACCCCTCTTTCCTAGCCGCCTTCAGGCAAGTAAAAGACTCTAGCCTGGTACAGGTAGGCAGGCAAGAGCAATAAAAATATATGCTGCAGCAGCTGTAACAAACCTGAAGTAAACAGGGGAGGTAGGGATTGAGAGTACCAGTCTGAGGTGCTGTCCTCAGGTGAAAGAAAATGGAAAATGAAATGAATAAACTTGTGTACAGCACAGCTTGGCATTGGAGTAGCAGGAAGTGGTGTAACAGCCCTCCTGTCAGCTGTTATAGGCTTGGGCTTTCCAGAATGTTTAGGCATGCTAGCCAGGTCCTTAAACCCTGGGGGAAGTTGCAAATGCTGCCCCAGTAGGCGCTGGTCTGGAGTCTCAGCAGGGAACAGAACTGACAGACTTCAGGGATTGCCCTTTACTTATTCAAAGGAGATTCCCTGTTAGCTGCTGAATGTGCTCTTTGTTTGGAAGAGACAGAGCAGGCAGCTGAGGCAGGGGACACTGTCCTGTCCTATACCGCCACTGGGGATAGTGGCCCAAGTGGCAGTAAACTGCACTGCACCTGCCAGGCAATACAAGCATAGCTAGAATGCTTCCCTGAGGTGCAGTTGGCAGTCTTGAAAAAAACAGTTTGAGAGAAAAAAATAAAACTGCTGTAATGTGTAAAACACAGACAAATTAGGGTTCACATAGAAACATCCCTTGTCCTCAGTGACTCCCCCTTCAGGCAAATAAAAAGCCTCTAGCCTGGTAGAATAGGCAGGCAAGAGCTATAAAATATGTGCAGCAGCAGCTGCTATAAACCTGAGGTAAAACAGAAAGAGCGTGGGAGGGGTAGGGTTTGACATTCCTCTCCGGTAAAAAGAGAGGGAGAAAAAATGGAGCCAGTTGTTCTGGCACAAAGGCAGAGCTGGTAGGAGCTGCTGGTAGAGGCATGTGTCGTTTTTCCAAAGCTGATGCCTCAATAGCATCAACTGACATGGCTTGCTTGGTTTCTGCCTCATTGCTTCTGGCTTCAGTGGACATGTGTTTCCTCAAGGCACCAGATATTGATGGCACCAGGAAATGCGGCACTGGTGGAGGCATATGTTGCTTCTCAGGAGCTGACGCCTAGATGCACCCATTGGTGTGGGTCGCCTGGTCTCTCCCTCAGACCTCCTTGCTAAGGAGAACCTGAGTCTCTCTACTGTACCCAACATGGGTGGCACCAGAGAAAACAGGGCTCCTGGCAACTCAGATCCAGTGAAGCTGTCACAGCCCAGGAGCCTCTGTGGGGCAATATAGCTACCCTATCTAAGGGCTGCTGCTGCACCTGCATGTCGTTTGCTGTGTCCCTAACTGACAGGGACTTTTGTCAAAGTAGTGCTTTTAATCATGCTTCACATTCCTTCCATGCCCTTGCTGGCGTAGCCTGACAATGGGAGCACACAGAAAGGATGGGTCTTTAAAGCCATACAGCCTTTTATCCACAAGAATTAACAACCATCCCACTCTTTCAAACGGGATGTCCTGGAGAAATGACTGCATCTTCTGGGATAAACCCCAGGATTACGGCCATGTGCCCACACAGCAGAGATCACAACTCTGGCCTCTGAGTCCATTGTGTTCCAGACTGTCTTGAAGGCACCCCTCACCAATTATTTGACCAACGGGAGGGCCTCTTTGAACTTGCAAAGGGAGTCACTCAGATTAAAACTGTATCTGCCCAACAGGCCCTTCTTGGTGGACACCCAAAACCGCAGGCTGGCCAAAAATATTCAGTCTCTTGGTGCCTTTATTCTTTGGTGTGCCACTTACTTATCGCTCTTTTTGAGTATGGACACAGCCAGTGACCCAGCATGTGGATGTGTACAGAAGTACTCAAATCCCTTTGTAGGGCCACAATGCTTCTTTTCCACACTTCTGGAATTGGGGGTCTGCCACAATGCGCATTCTACATTACGGGCTAAGTTGACCTAAGTTATCCAACTCTATCTGCAACTATAATGCAGCTGGAGTCAAAATAGCTTAGGTCAAATTGTTATACTGTGCTCGAGAAACTTTTCTGTCGACTTACAACTTTCCTGTCGACTTATACTTCTCATTTCCCACATCAGCTTCTGCACCATACTCTGAATGTAGTGCTCGTGGTGCCAAGGTGGTTTGTTTGATGCTGTCGGGCGCAATGTCTTAGTAGTAGGGAACTGTTATTATAGTAGTAGGGAACTGTTATTAATGGTACGCCCCAACATTTCCAATAAGCTGGTATCCAGGACCTATGGAAATCCACACTCCTTGGAGAGGGATTGAACTCCAGCTCTGACCAGCCCCCTTCCAGTGGCCAAGACAAG
This sequence comes from Carettochelys insculpta, assembly GCF_033958435.1. Lineage (NCBI taxonomy): Eukaryota > Metazoa > Chordata > Testudines > Carettochelyidae > Carettochelys > Carettochelys insculpta. The sequence goes on along the minus strand of NC_134137.1, from coordinate 53,429,846 downwards.
ACTGTACATGATGGCTGACGTTTGCAAGAATCCAATGCCTAGAGAGCAGAGATCAGTGACTCTTGAACAGTACTGGAGCAGCAAAGATCAGTGCCACAATAGTCAGCAGTCCTGCATCGACAGGGACTGATGCCTTGGAGATTGTTTAGACTGGCCATAGGCACTGTGCTGGGACAATATCTAGTGGCAGGCTGGCCAGAAATAACAACATGGAGACTGGTGCCCTCAATTCCACTGTTCCATGCCTTGTAAGAAAGAGTGTGCTGCCAAATACCTGAGTCTTTTGGTGGAAACTGAGTTTGCAGGACTGGAGTCCCAGGTCACGGGAACAGGGAGGTATGCCTGCTATCCAGGAACAATGGAGCTTCACTACTTTTTGGGATGGTCCCATAGTTGACTTGCTCTTGGATTGCTCAGCCTTAGCCCTATCTGTCATGGCTTCTGCAATAATGGCGGGCTCATGAGATAGGTGGCTGTCTGTGCAACTTCAGGTGTCGCAAGGCCCCAGGAGGAATCAAGGTCCACTGCCGCTCCAAGGAGTCAGAGGGACATTCCTGGTTTGACTAGGGATATGACCACTGCAGTCTCCCCTTGTAGCTCTGGAGTGGGTGAAGGGCCTCAACTATGTTCTTTGCCCAAAGTCCCCTTTCCCTCCTTAGATGGTGCTGGAGAGCCTTTTAGCATCTGCCACTTTTTTGGCACTAGCAAGGGGGTATGTTGTGAAGCACAACCCAGTGCTGCTTGGGTACTGCACAATGATGACAAGGCGCTAGAAACAGACTGACTGGGAGATTTCTGGTGATGGATGAAGTGCAGCCATCATAAGAAGGGCTTTCAAGTAGATATCCTGCTCCTTCTAAGTTCTGGGATGAAAGTTCTTTAAAACCCTGCACTTCTCTTTCATAGGGTACTCTCCAAAGCACTTCAAACAGCTCCTTCGGGGGAGGGGGTGCACTCATCTGGCTTTGACTTGTTGCATGACTAAAACAGTTTGAAGCCTGGGGAAAGGGGCATGCCCCACACTATGGCAAAGTCTCAGCTGGGTCTCTTACTAAACTAATGAGCAGTTAACTTAATGACTAAGAACTATACACAAATTCAGCTCTGGCCCTCCCTTTTACTAGGATCCCACTCTTTAAATACTCCTCTGAACACCCCCACCTACCTCATGCATCTCATGAAGCGGGTCTTTGCCCACGAAAGCTTATACTCCAAAATATCTGTAAGTCTATAAGGTGCCACAGGACTTCTTGTTGTTCTCAAAGATACAGACTAACACAGCTATCTCTCTGATACTATATACAAAGTAGACAGACAATGGGCTGTTCAATGCTAACGCTCTTGCAATGCACAAGCTGTAAGAAGGAACTGAGCAGGTAAATGGTCAGCAACACCAATACACTGACACATGAGCAGGACACGACAGAAGGAACCACCACGCACCCAACAGATACCACTCAGGCAAAAAATTTTTGTAACTGTGGGGGTATGCATTCCGAGAATGAAATCAACATGAACAACCAATGGAAGAGGAAGTCTTTCTATACCATCTGAAGAAAAAAAGGTCATCTTAGCCTTTTTTTACTGAATAAATTTCCAATCAAGCTAGAAGAAATACATGCCAAATGCAAAAATATCTCAAGAGGTATACAGACAATTGGAAGCATATAGGCCACCTATATTTACAACTATCCTAATTTTCTACTTTCTGAATATCTTATAGTACAAAGTCAATTTTTCAAAAAAAGGCACAAGTAGTTATGAAAGTACTTACCCTATCATTCATCAGCAAATCTTTAACAATAAAGGTGGCTACTAGGGACTTCAAAGGGGCAGCAAATTGGTCTGGGGCCAGCATGGCTATATGACCAATAGAAACCAATGGTGTAATCAGATGTTCAAGGTTGCTCGGATCAAGACTCTTATGCAGTGGCTAAAAGACAAATGCAGATGACAAATTTAGATCTCCCCAATGTAATTAGTTTAGATATAATATAAAAGTATTCGTACCATTATTTGACACTAAAAACTCCATTAAATGAAGTTTTATCTGTTACAGCAACGTGTTCTCTCACTCTCACACACCCACACAAATCACAAGCTTTGAAGGAACTATAAAATCATATTAACAAATTTTTTTTTTTTAAATTCATGTAACATTCCATCCCTCCAAATAACTAAGATCCTTCAAGACAAATGGTACTATAAATGTTAATTATAAAGAGTGCTGAATGTAGTTAAACCTACGCAAAAAAAAAAGGTTTGCACCAGTTCTATTGAATCCCGTTTGTCCTGAGCTTCCACTGTAAATAAGTCATTCACACACTGTTCTCTTTCCAAATACAAACTTAACCATCAAGGACTGATTGCTGCAGCCAATAACTACAAGGTAAGCTTAGCTGCTCAACCACGGATGTTTCTAGACCAGTGAGCCCCAGTTTAGAGAGGTTCAACATGTACTACTACAACACTCATTCTAATAAAATTATAAAATCACACACAGAGGCCTAAATGAATATACAACATGAAGATTTAAAGAAAATGTCTTACCTCAAATATCTGTGCAAACTGTGTTTCTTTGCTGGAAAATATTGCATGGATGCAGTGAATGGCGTACTTGGCCTGACGAGGGGGTCCTTTTTTAGCTTTGTGGTGCAACACTGGGAGCAAAGCACTAAAAACAAAGAGTGAACAACTTCTAAAAAACTTAAGTTTGCTACTTTACGTGCTTTCATCATCTAGCTATACAAAAAAAGCTCTTTCATTTGCACAATTATGGGGACTTCTTGGGAAATTTTTTCCTGTCCTTCATCTAGCACTACAAATCTTTCATTATTACAGAAGTGATAATTGAGGAAACAGGCTGTGGTAACTGAAGTACAATAATATGGATTTAGGTATGTAACTTTGGCTCGCCTCAGGGTTTTCTGAGGTGACGAAGGGATGGGTATAACAACAACTGCCTCTCCAGTTCCTTCATCATCATAAATCCAGAAGGTCTGAAGCAAAGGGGAAGAAGGGCAAGAAGTGGAATACAAATAGCGGCTGCACATCCTCAAAAAGAGGCAAGTCACCTTCTCTTCTTCACTGAGTGATGGCCTCTATTATGTTACAGTAAGGGTGATTAACAAGAAGTACCTCAGTTGGAGGTGAATGCGAGGATGTGCTGAAAAGGAAATCCACCTCCACCTCCTGCATCAAGGTACAATATACAGCAAAGGCATGCAGTGAACTCCACAAGGTTGCTTTACATACATTCCTAAGAAGCATACCATTGAGGAAGGCCATGACTGAACCCTGGGTTCTCATGGAATGGATCCAGAGATTGGAGGCAGTCCCAATAACTGACAGTGTGTAATGCACTCAACAATCAAGATAAAGATCCTCTGTGTTGAGATCTTCTGACCCGTAATCCTTTCTGAATGGTAAGAATTTCAGAATGGTCTTGTCCTCTGCAGGCAGATAGCCAACACTCAACACACACAAACAGAGGGGAATTCCTGTTCCTCTACTGAAGTGTGAGGCTTCAGAAAGCAGGCTGGTAATTGAATGCACTGAATAAAATGAAACAAAAGACATTTGGAAGAAATTTGGGATGCAAGTGCAAAGGGATTTTATTTTTACGGAATGGGGTAAAAGGAGGGTCCATCATCAAGCACCCAAGTTCACTGACCCTTCTCATTGAAATGAAAGCAACTAGGAAGGTGACTTTTACAGAAAGAGGGGATGTAATGCATGCTAGTAGTTCAAAGGGCGCTTTCATTAATGAGGCTAGAACTAGGTTGAGGTCCTAGTGGGGAGTGATGGGTTGAACAGGTGGGAAGATTTGAAAGTGGGTGTAAAGAGTGCCCTTCCACTGGGAAGAGGAGGACTAGGGGCTCAAAGCTCCCAACTGGAGGACGGTGAACCCTGCCAAAGCTGAGAGCCAGACCAAATTCCTTCAAGGACAGGAGATAGTCCAGAAAGAAGAATCCTGACATCTGGGGAAAGACTTTTCTGTTGGGTTCAGGAAGTGAAGAATTTCCACATGGCCTAAGAGGAATGCCCACTCGACTCTTTCCTGCTGCTGGAGAAGATGTTTTGGCCCTCTGATGAACACTCCCATTCTATAGATGATACGCACTTGTAATGATTTCTCTGTCTTCTCGTGATCCCCCGCTTTGGCTGACTGCATGTGTCTGACCTCTTGGATTACTACTTTCTGCTCCAGGACAGGGAGGTGTCCCAGAGCTGCCTCCTTTGGACTGCCTTAGAACCAAGTTTCCCTCCCTCCATCCCCCAATAGCTATGAGGAGGCTGAAGGGGAACCCAGGCCTGTCACTACTCTGGATCCCAGCCCAGGGACCCTGTAAAGAACTGTTGTCTGCTGTGTCCTTGTAGTGGTGTCAGCCTAAATGGCTGCAGAACCTCTCTAACGGCTAAGCGCTGCCTGGTCTTGGAAAGACAGCAGCCACTACGGGCCCCAGTCCCCTTCAACAGGGCTGCAGGTGGGTAATGTACGCGCCCAAGCCCTGGAAAAGGACAGCCACAGTCCAAACAAGCAGGCAGTGCATAAGCCCTGGCCCTAAGTCTGGGCAGAGCTGCAATCAGTCAGGCTCAGCCCCCACAGCAGGGCAGAGCACACAAAGTCTGAGTAGGTGCCCTGGCCCTCGCACTGGGCTGGGCCACCTTTAATCAGACTCAGCACCTTTAGCAGGGCAGAGCAGTCCTAATAACCTGCAAGCCTTGGCACTGGGGCAGGGGAAGGCAGCAGTCTCAGCACTGGGTTGGTAGGCTGAGCCCACCAACAGGGCAGAGTAGCTGTTAATGAGGCTCAGCCTCTTTCAGCCAGGGTGAGCAGTCCAAACAGTATATCAGCATGGGGCAGTAGGGATAAGGCTCCGCGCCTTGTTAGCAGAGCTGACCAATCCAACAGTACACGGGGTTTGCTCTAGCACAGGGCAAAGTAACAGCCACACAAGCAAAGCAATGTAAATTGCCTCTCTGGGTTAGCGGGGCATAGGTCCACCCACTCCACTGTGCCCCAGCTTGGGGCCCTAACCGCTCCCAAGAGGACCCAGTCCGTGAGAATCCAGACCACAACACACCAACATGGGCTCTGGTGGGGCATTCCCTGGGCCACTTCCTACTTCTACCTCCATCAGTGCCATGTCCCACTCAGCATCCTCTGGGAGATCGGGTAAGGCAACATCCTCCAGGTATGTGGTTGCAGGCAGGTCCAGCCAGTTGGGCATCTCCACGTCATTAGGATAGTGGTCTGACAAGTCAAAGAGCACGGTGTCGGTAGTGGTGGGTAGGCTCCCAGGCTCAGGTCAGTTCTGGTCCTTGGGGCAACAGGCAGCGGAGAGACTTGCCAGTACAGGCACTTCTGGGCCTTCGGGGTAGTCGACAGTGGTAGGCTCACTGGCTGGGGCTGGTCCTCAGCATACAGGAACTCCAGATTATGGGCCAAAGGCATGCTTTGTTGTGACTCTACGGTTTGATCAGAGCAGCTGCCGTTTGGTCCAGCCAGTTTTGTCCAGCTGGCATGGGCCTCCTGGATCCTACTTGCAAGAGCCAGGCCAGGAGCCTCTGCTCAGCTTGGAGGCCAGCCTTTTAATGAGCACTGGGCCCCAACTATGGCACTTCTGGTCCCTGGTGCTGCACGCTGTGGGGCAGGGCACAAAAGCTCTGGCTCCACCCACCACGGTTTCAGAGAGGCCTCCTCTGCCTCAGAGTCAGGGGGAGGCCACTGCACATCACGACAGTCCTGTTCATTTAAGTTGCATTGCTATTCTTATTCCCGAGGCTACATCCTCATGGCCCCACACCATCCTTGCCCTGACCTCAGGGCTTTGTCTCAAAATCCCAACAGCAACCTACGCAGAGTCCTGGAGCACTTCCCACCAGCCAAGCCTCGATCTTCAGTAGCTGACTTTGTACATCAGTCCAGTCTGCAATAAGCTCTCCATAGTGAGCAGTCTACAGGCCCACTGCTGCCTCAGCCAGCCAGTCACCCCGACTTCACTCCTCGAGCTTCAAAGACGAATTGCCTGGCTCAGCCCCATGGGATTCTTTAAACTGGTATGCTAGGTCCTGATTGGTTTCATCGCATACCACTGGCTCTGGGGAGCTTGGAGGATTTCTCTACTGCCCTTTTCCTGGGGTGGGGTGTGGCAAGGCCACAAAACTCCAGCAGGGGGCTGTGGGGTCTATTCCACCCTGTCACATCATTCAAATACCATGCTTTGAGAGGAAACATTTATGGATTAGGATGTCCTATCAGTACAGCAGGGAAAAGAGGGCATGGGAATTGGGGGATGGGAAGACATATGGATGAGGCTGGGAAACAAAAACTATCTAAGACAGCAGGGAGCAAGCAGAATGAATGTTACTCTGTCTTGACTGATCTTGTGGAATACTCATGTCAAGAGTGGAAGAGGAGGGATGCATAGTTCATCTGACCAACAAGCAGAGAATAAGAGCATTGTCCTGAGACTCAGGACCAAAATACCTCCCCGCCCCCACCAGGAGCAGTACATGCTCCACTGTTGTTGATAGCGAAGGCAAAGAGGTCTCTGCTCAGAGTCCACCTTTGGTAAAAGATGCTGCATACCGCAGTATAGTGCGGTTCCTACTTGTGGACTGTCTGCTGAGCAAGAGTGCAGTCACTATCTGAGTCCCTAGGAGATAGGCTGCTGCTAATAGGATATGGTGTGCGTTGCACCAGTATTCAAAGGTTGACTGAATCGCTACAGATTGTAGTCAACTCCCTGCCCAGTATGTTGATGTAATAAACGATGATACTATCCAATGCGATAAGATGAGAACTGAGGAATGGGAGAAATGCTTGAAATGACCTCCTTGCAGCCAAGAGTTCCACAATTTTTATGTGTATCCTACATTCTCAAGGAGTCCATGTTCCCTATGTGATCTCCCATATGTGCTGCCATCCTACTAGGGACATGCTGGGGATGAACATCCTGTCCAGGAAGAGAGGGAACCCTTATGCAAACCTAGTGTAGGTCCATCCATCAGTGGAAGGAAGAAAGCACTGGGGGGAGGGGGGGATTTTCAGCATAAGTTCCATGGCATGATGCATGGGTAAGTAAACCCTCTGGAATCATATCTAGAGGCAGCAAAGGCAGAAGCTGTTGAAGGACTGTTGAGTACACAGACTGAGTTCTTGAGAATCTGGAACCCGTTCCTTCATAGGTAAGCTCATGCCATTACAATCTAGGGATACAGTCATATCCCAAGATACACCCATTGGGTTACAAGAATTTGACTTTCCGAGGAGTTTCATTTAATACCCCTACTTCAGCTTACAAGGCATTTCTTCACATTTATGAGGACCGATTTGGATTTCACACACCTCACGAGCAGCTGAGTGTTGCGAGACAAGAGCCACCATGAGGTCATCTTCGCAGTTGTATAGTTGGCGCGTGTTGTGTGGAGTTCTCCTCTAAGAGTACTTGTGGTTTGCTAGTTTACACCCATGATAATCTCACGTATCATGCCCTCTAAAATGAAGAAAGTGCTAAAAAAAACTAAGTAAGGAGCTAGAAAAGCCAAAAAAAAGACAGAAAAGCCATACCTTTAAGTGTAAAATTGGATGTGATAAAGCACACTGATGAAGGACAGTGTAACAAAGATGTGATGCAGGCACTCCATTTATCTTCGTCTACTGTGCATACTATTTATATGCGAAAAGAATATTAAAAACTGCTGAGACTGCTGTTGGTGGTGCAAGTTTAACAACGTTGTCTTTGAGTAGACACTCCATTATGCAGAAACTTGAGAATCTTTTGTTGCAATGGATAGAGGATTTGGCGAAACACCACGATTCTTAGCTTTCTTCTCATAAGAGAAAAGGCACTATCATTATTTGAGCGACTGAAAGCACAGGCAACTGAGGAGGGTGATGAGACGGCCCAGGATTTGAACTTTAAAGGCAGTAATGGATGGTTTGACCGCTTCAGGAAGAGGGACTCTTGCATAGCCTCAAGGTTACAGGCGAGCCAGCATCTGCCAATCTTGCAGCAGGCAGTGCTTTTCCTGAAAAGCTGAAGAAAATTATCCAAGAAGGCAACTACACTAACAAGCAGATTTTCAATATGGATGAGACCGGCTTGTTTTGGAAGCAAATGATGTCTCATACCTACATCTCCAAAGATGAAAAGCAAGCCAAAAGGACATAAAGCCTCTAAAGACAGATGAATGTTGTTGCTTGGTGGCAACGGTGAGGGCAACATAAAGCTCAAACCTTTGCTCGTATACCGTTCGGAAAATCCATGGGCTTCGAAAGGTATCAATAAGATAAGCCTTCCACTGATTTGGCATTCAAAGAGAAGCGCATGGGTGACCCAACAAGTGTTTCTAGACTACATGCAGAGTGACTTTTGTCCTTTCATCGAAAAATACTGTAAGGAAAATAACCTAGACAACAAAGCACTTTGAATCATTGACAATGCTCCAGGCCATCCAGCAACAATTGTTGATTATGGAAGCAATGTTCAGGTTGTATTTTTGCCTCTGAACACAACATCTTTGCTACAGCCAATGGACCAAGGTGTCATTGCTACATTTAAGGCTTACTGTATGCAGCTTGTGATGAAGGATCTTGTTGACAGTTTGGACAAGAGTGACAAGGTGACAATCAGGGACTTAGGGAAAAATTACAACATAAAAATGGCCATTGAAAACATAGCAACTGCTTGACACAAAGTGACAGCAAACACTGTGAATGCTGCTTGGAAAAACTTCTTCCTGAGGCTGTGCACGACTTTCAAGGTTTTGAATCCATGAAGAAAATGATCTGTGATGACATTGTACAGCTGGCAAGGAAAGCAGGTTTTGACAAGGTCAACATTGAAGATGTGCAAGAGGTGTTGGAACCTCACTCTGAAGACCTGACGGATGACGAGCTAATTCAACAAGAAGAAGAGCGTTTGAAGGAGGAGGCTGAACATTTGAAAGAAGGGAAATTTGACGAAGAGGAAGAACCAGTAAAAGAATTTGGCACGAAATAGTTACACAGTTTCTTCTCCATTATCATTAGTGCTTGTGCTTTGGTGGATGAAAACGATGGCAATTTTGAAAGAGCTTGGAAAGCTAAAGTTCTCATGAGAGAATCGACTGAATGTTACAAACAACTGTATGACAGAAAGGTGTGAGAAAGCAAGCAGACAAGTATTTTATCTTTTTTCATCCAGCCACCCCTGCTGCTGCTGCCGCTACTTCTGCTGCTTCTGAGCCTCAACCTTCATCCTCTGGCATCTCTCGTCCTCCCATTGCAATGGAAGAGGAACATGACGAAGTTGATGATCCAGAAATTAAGGAGTGTGAAGAACTCAGCCACTCTTCATCCTCCTCACCTTTGCCTTCATTTTCTACTCCATTCACACCAAAGCTGCCATCACCAACCAACAAACTCTCCTCGCAGTCTCCCTCACCTCATCTTCTCACCTTTCCACACGATGCAAACTTGTTCGCTAAGTGTGATATCATTTGCATTGTTTTCATTGATTTATTTTGTTTTTACTGTTCAGTTCTTTTTTGCATTAAATGTTGAATTACATAAACATTCAGTATCATATGTATGTTTTGTTTGTGAGCGAAGTCTTAAGTGTACGGTGCATAATAGCTACAAAAGAGCTTAACGAGAGCAGGTAAACAGCCATATTATAGAGTAATTAATGAAGGGAAAATGCCTTGTTAGGTTGTGTTATGATAACTAATGTTAACTATTGAAGTAATTGTGTTCATCTTGATGGGATTTGGTGTTTTAGCATAAATGGGTGTAAATTTTGGGGCTCAGGAATGCATAAAATTTTTTCCCATTGAAATTAAGGGTACTTATGTTTTCAACTTACGAGAATTTGCCCTAAGAGGGGTTTTTCAGTAACGAATTACCCTAGTAAGGTGGGGGAAGACTGTAGTGTGGTCCAAAGTTGCTTTTTCAATGTTGATGCTCACTCCAAGGCAAGAAAGGAGTCCAAACAATATGGACATTGAAAGTTGAGCTTTATACCTGGACCACACCACTGCAGAGATAGTTGTCAAGCCAGGGGACTACAAGGACCCAATAATGCCCAAAGTAGGACACCAAGACAGAAAAAATCCTAAAGACCACTGGAGCAATAGTAAGTACAAACTGAAGGACCTTGTACGAAAATGGTACAAGACAACAGTGAACTTCAGGAACCGTCTGTGGGTAAATGAATGTCTATGTGAAAGAAAACAAACCTGCATAATGAAAGTCACAGATCACATCTTTATCTAAGGATGAGATGATTGTTGCTAATGTAACATACAGAAAAAAAAATTACCTGTTCCATAACTGGTATACTTTGACATCTTTTGATCAGGTACATTCCACATTAGGTGTGTGTGCTTGTCAACTGGTACTGGATGTTCTTCACTTCAGCAGTATCCATAGGATAGCCACTCTGGCAACTCCTGGAGTAGTGCCCTCATGGTGTGGTATATGGGGCACAGCATGCATCCCTCCCTCAGTTCCCTCTTCCCAGAAATTCTGACAGTGATGATGGGGATAGGGGGGTGCAGAAAGGACATGAGAAACACATCTCAAAGAACACCAGTTATGGAAGAGAGAACTTTTCTTCACGTGACTGTTCATGTCCAGTAAATATTAGATGACTCCCTGCAGTACCCATGTAGGTCATGGCCACTTTGATAGCAGCACAGTTCTGCCAAACTCACGATCATCTCTGGCTTTCTGAATGACAGCACAGTGAGATGTAAATGTGTGGACTAAGTACCATGTTGTAGCTCCACAGGTGCCTTGAACTGACACATGTACCAGGAATGCAGCTAAAGAAGGCTAGGCCCTGCTTGAATAGACCCAAACAACCTTTGCTTACTTACGGCAGGCCAATATGCATGTGGTGATTCAGATGGAAAAGCTGCTGCATAGTAACCAATCGTAGCAACACAGAATTACATAAACCTACAGAAAGACTTGGTATGTTCCAGGTAAAAATCCAAGGCTCTCTGGATGGCCAGAGCACAAAGACGCTTCTCCCACCATCTTCTGAGGCTTGGGAGACAATCTAGGCAGAAAATGTCCTGGTTCACATGGAAGGAGGAAATGACTGCACTCAGGTCTATACAAACAATGCAGTTATAAAACAAAAAAAAATCCTAAGATGATAAAATGTAGAAAAGGGTCCTTAGTGGTACTATTGCTGCCAGATTTGAAATCCACAGCCAGAGGCACACTCCTGGGTATCTCGGGCTGTCACATAGTAGAATTGCCTAGCCTGGGTCTAAACGAGGCCTTGTGGAAAACTTTCATGAGGTGCCTCTGAAGGCAAAAAGCCCGATCTTCTTGGGCACAGCTTTGGAAGTTGTGCAATGCAGGCTTCTTCCAAGTAGCAGAACTGGTGCTGATGTCTGTTGCTGCTTAAAAAAGAAAGCAGACAGGAGGCACAGAACTTGAAGCCTACGATTTTCAGTGTAGTCTAGTACCAATGTGTGAAATGGACATGAGAAAGGGGAGGAGGGGTATTTACACAAACACTTGCCCACAAAATTCTGCTCCTAAAACTAGTAAACTCTTAAGAAAAGAATTATAGAAACAGTAAAATACTCTATAACTAAGTATATATTTTCAGATGTATGCCACATGCAAGAGCACACTAATAGTTGCGACCTGGACCTTGAGATGGTGAGAGGGAACTGCAGACAGTCGACTACACAGCCCTTTATCACCTCAGACAAAACCATGAAGCAAGCCCAGTCTACAAGTGCAAACTAATTGAAACTACTCCTCTCCAATTCTCTGACTCTGGATCCATGGTGAACATGTGTAAACAGTCAGTGGAATACAACAGGGACTATCACTCAGAGAAACATTGTTTTTCACATATTACTTGTATTTCAACATTTTATCATTTAAATCGGTTAATGTTATTTATCCTCATTGCTATTCTGATTAAATGCCTGAGTGGATCCAACTTTTAGTAATATTTTCCTTCAAAAACTGAATGATGGTTAATATGTAACACTTCTAGAATTCTACTTCAAGAATTTTATTCAAACAGAGTAATATATCTAACTCACGATCTGATGTGAGGAAAGTCCTCTTCAATTTTACTTCCTGTATTTTTGAAAATTTGTAATGCAGCTTCTGCCACCTTTTCATCATCCATTTTCAAGCAAGCCAGAAGGGATTCAAAAGTTTCAGCTGAATGGAATGAGATAGGGTGTGTAAATGACAAGACCTGCAAAAAGAAAGCAATAAGCCACATGTTAACTTAAACAATTGTATAAATCAAATATTAGTGTCTCTTGACATATTTTAGTCCCTATAATAAACTCCAATTTTTGAAAAAAATCGATCCTACCTCTCCATTCAAGAGCTATTTTCTGTCCATTTGTGCTCACTCATCTCCCTCTGTCCATGACTTTAATGTTATTTGCACTCCCCATCCTCAACCTGTCCTCACAATAATGATTTTATTTTTTTCGGGGGGTCCAACTGTGCGGTGTCCCAAAACATATTTCCTGATCCTCCAAGTTGCCATTCTATTCCATCCTACCTTGCCACCTCCTTTTCTCTCTCCTAGGTCTTTTCCTTTAGGGTAGGAGATAGTCTGTTATCTAAAAAGGAAGGGACACTCTACTAGATCCTACTTCATTCTCTACTGCCTCTTCTTCCCTTCATCCCATTGAGTAAGTTGTTGACTTTCAGAGCCTCAGCTTGCTCACTTTCACGCCTAATTATGCCCTTTCCAATTTGCTGAAACTGACTTCATGGAAAATCACAAACTTACATGCTTCTTTTCCATAGTCCTCCTTTGACTATGTCTCTCTCCTTCTGACTGTATCTTTTCCAAGCTTTCATCCAGCCTTGCTGACCACTTCATCAGCATTAACTTCTATGGATTCTCTTTCCCCCACAACTCCTCTGTTGATATTCACACAATTCATTTGTACCCTAGACCCCATCTTTCTCCATTGTCTTCCTGAGTGACATCGTGCCTTCTAAGATCTATCTTACCATTTCTGATAACTCTAAACTACTTTTTCACTACTAATTTCCAACTTCGTCCAGACTTGCAAATTTTCAACTAGCGATGTTAAAGATTGACACTTATGCTTCCCCATCCCCAAGTTCACATAACAAAAACATATTTTACGTAGTTTGAATCCAGTTGTCAATTTTCTGTGAACCAGAAGACCTTCATGTACTTGACACTGTATTCTACACAGCACCAATTTATTTGGTGTCATAAACATGGTGTAGACTAAGCATATCTGATATGAGCTATACATAAAGTGGAATCCTTTAAAGCGAAGTGAGATAACAGAAATTAGATTGTTTAAATTCTATTTTTCTTCACTTAAGGGATGTTCACACTGCTCAGAGTACACATTTGTATATCACAAGGTGACCAACTCCTCCCTATTTTCTGTTTAGTCAGAGTTACATGGAAAAAAGGAGAACAGGGGACACAGGAACTTTGTTTCGTCTAAGATGTGCATCCTGAGTGTGGCTGTGGTATACTACCCCAATAATAATATAAATAATGAAGTTTGGTAAATATTGGTTCTTGTTTGAGTGAAACAGTGATTTGAAAATATTCAATGGTTTGAGCATAGCCAGGTTCCACTTTAGTTGGTTTCTGAAGAGCAGAACAGTGCCAAGTCACTCTTTCAATTAATACTTAGAGATATATTATGCAGCAACACAAACCAATACATATGATGAAGGTGGAAATTGTTGCACTATGCCTGCTAACAGGTACATGTACACAACAACATGACACAGGAATAAAACCAGAAGAAGAATATGGTAAAACACAGACAAGGGATGGAAGGGCAGAAAAATGCACTCTCTGATAGCTATCACCCAAACCCAAATGTCCAAAACGCTTTCATCTATTAAAGTAAATTTTAAAAGAATACATAGCATAACAAAGTACTGAGGATATTAATACAGTAAGGTTGCAACATCTGAGAGTTTAATGTTCGCAAATTCAATTATTCGCGAGTGACTGCTGCTTCCCCAGGGGCTCTGGGGCGGGGAGTGCCAGTAGCTGCCACTTCACATGGGGCCATGGTACTTGTGCTGGAAGTCGGCTGGGAAGGGAGTCCAGCTCCAGCAGCAGTGGAGACTGCATGCCCCACACTACAACAGCGGCTGCCGGCCCCAGTCTGGCTTATATAGAGCAGGCACCCGACCCTCCAGCCAGGGGCACAGCGTGGCTACTGACAAGCTCCCCACATATCCGCCTCCCGGCACTGCTGTCCAGAGCTGCCCAGGAGCGTGCCGAGTTCCCCTCCCCCAGTCAAGCTAAAATGATATTCGCAAAATCATATTGGTGAGGGTTCTCAATACCAAATACTCACAAATGCTGCAACCCTACTGTATATAAAAAGCGCATGAAAAAGAACAATGCTGTTTGAGAATAGTTCTGAAAAGTTGTTGAACTTAAAATTACAGTTGCTATTGTTCTCATACACTGATTAAACTTGAGTATGGAAAACATTTTCTTTTGCATAACTGCTGAAAAGACTACAGTATCTTAAGAAGGTGAGAATAACATATTTTAACAAAGTTATTTTAGCAAACTAACAAAGCAATCATATGGTTCACTACCAAGGTAGTATTTACCTTAAGCAATTCTAGACCAGCTCTGATGGCCTGATCAGTAGGTACACCTTCATCTTCATCATCTGCTGTTCCATCTATAGACTTGTTTACTTGCTTGATAAGGGCACTGACAAATAAAAAAAGAGAAAGGTGATTTAAATTTACCAGTTACTGTGGACTTCAGTTAAAATGTCCATTCTAAAATATTAAGTACAATTAGAAAGGCACTGTTAATCAGGTTCACATAGACATATCTGGTTGCTCTGCCCTAATACATAATTTGAGATGGTGGCTCTAATACAAAATTTGCCCTCACAAAAAAACCTTGTTTACAGCACTGAATGACCAATCTATAAACAAATAACTGTTTAAATAAGACCAAAAGTGGAATAAAGGAATAGTTTGAGTGCTATTAGAAAATTCAGTTAAAGTTCAAATGTTACTTTTCCACTTTAGATTAGTGCCTATCATGGTTTCTTAGAACTGAGTAAAACTTAGGGGCTGCTCATTATTTAGCCCACTTCCAGAATTTTAGAAGGAGCTGAGTGGTAAAATAGAAAGGAAAAAACAGATTAAGTGTACATTAAAGATGGCAGATATTTTAAAGTTGGAGGTAAAGCTTAATTGCTCTTCTTTGCATTGCACTCAAAGGGGAGTTGAGATTACCAGCCTAGACCTGTTAGGGAAAGCAGTGACAGCTGCTCAAAGAGAAAGGCATGTGAAAAATATTGTGAATAATCCCTGGGTTCACTCAGATGGAAAGGAAACTATTGCAGTGACAGCAAGTAGGGAAGAGCTACTCTAGTCACACATGGACCACACCAATGGTTGGCAACCGCCTGCACACATGCCACTCTTGGCACATGAGCAGATTTTCAATAAAGCATGAAGTAGGAGCTCTGCCCCACCTCTTCTCCCCCCATGCAGCTGGGAGCTTGCACTGGACCCAGACCTACATCCAGGAGCAGGGTTTGGAGCCCCCACCACAATGCAGAGCCAGGACTGGAGCCCCCACGAAACGCACCTGCCACATACCCTTTTACGTCACTTAAGCTTTCTGGTTATGTCTGCATGGACGGCCTGTGTTGAGAAAGGTCACTGTCGACAGAAACCTCGGCAGTACATCTATTGACAGATCACATCTATGCACAAGAGAGGCTCGGAAGACCAAGCTGCTCTGTTGGAAGAAAGCAGTCAGACTCCTGTGCCCTGTCGGCAGACTAGCTGCCCAGAAGTTCTGCAAACAGGGCTTCCCAGGGAACCGGAAGCCCTCTCTGTCTAGAGGGCTGCCTACACGGCTGCTCTGTCAACAAAACACTGTCAACAGTCGGGTTATACCTGATTGAGGAAAGGTATAACACTGCTGGCTGAACAGCCGAGTTTTGTCGACAAACTGTCAGAGCGCTTCAGACGCTCAGCGAGTTTTGTCGACAAAAGTCCCGTTCTGTCGACAGAGGCTGCCCATGTACATGTAGCCCCAGTGCGTTGATTTGCCCAGTGCTCTGTGAAGCTGGGAAAGTGCCTATCTACTGCATGCTTTGTAATGAATGAACAAATGTTTGTGAAGCACTTGGAGAATTGGGGAAATGGAACTTAAAAACAGCAGCTAAGAGTAATAAGGTTGGTCATTTACTTGGTCATTTCATAAACAATTAAACCGTTCCTTTAACAAACACTGTTTGTTTTTGGAATCAATTGCAAGTTTGGCCCATTGTACATCTCTTATCTACAACCACACCATTTATTTTAAGACTTTATGCACTACTATGTTACAAATATAACAGTCACTGTCAAGCACTCAAAACTCTAAACCGTATTAACAAAGAATTTGTATCTGATGGCACCATATTCCATTTTGTTTAACTGTATGGTTCCCCAGTACCCAAATAATAAAGCTCTGCATCTTCATTAATAAAGCTATTGTAAGTAAGACTATTAGAAACTTCAAAAATTATCATTGGCATTTGGACTATACATAGAGGTCAAAAGGTCAAATTTCAGCACTCTGCCTTGGAAAGGCTGCTAACCCCTGGACCAGACAATATTCAGAAGATAAAAATAAAAGCAATGTCAGTCTGAAGATACTAGAGAGAGAACGCAGGTGAGATAATGTCTTTTATTGGATGAGCTTTTCTGGTCCAAGTTCTGGCCCCTTCCCTTCCCGCCTCCCGTCTTCTGTTTGTGAGCTGGGATCTGACAGAGCCAGTGGCTGTGTTCCCTGTAAACTGAGCGCTTTGGTGGCCACCCCAGAGATTCAAATGCCACACACCTGATTACAAGAGTGCCCACAGCTGACAGCGTGTGTGTCTACTAGTGGGGCACATCTGCACAAGCTTTGGTGCACAAAAAATTAGAGGCAACATTGCCCAGAGGTCCCTTGTGGTGGCCAAATATCACTTCAGCCCCTGGAGGCAAAAGGACGGAGGGGAAAGAGGATTCTGCATACACAACATACATTTCTGTAAAAGTTTGTCTCAAGTTTACTAAGCCAGGTATTCTCAGCAGGCTTTTACTGAAAGCCCCAAAAATCATTCAGAAGTTTAGGAAATGAAACTTGGCAAAACAACATAGTCTTCCCTACGTCAAAACATTCCTTGAAAATACTAACACCTGTATGTTTTCGAACAGGCAATCTGAAATTTGACAAAAGTGTCACTCTGGAAACAGTTAAATGCATTTATGCAGACTCTGAACAGCTGCAGAAACCTCGACAAGTCATAAGCTTCTGCAAACCGTCATTTTCACATGCTCAAAGCACTGCTGCTAAATTCTCTGAACAGTGTGCTGGCACCAAGAACGCTCCACAATACGACTGTAGAGGCTGATCTACACTAAAGCTGTAAGTTGATCTAAGCCACGCTATTTCAATTAGAAAATTTACGTAAGAAAAATGAACATAACTCAGGTTTGACTTATTGCAATATCTATACCATGCTATGTCGACAGGAGAGGCTCTTCTGCCAAGTTACCTTCTTCCTCTCTGAGAGAAGCAGTACAGACATTAGTGGAAGAGTGCTCTGCCACCAATTAAGCATATCTTTACCAAACCTGCTAAACTGACACCACTGCACTCATTGCAGAAGTGCTGATTTAGCCAAAAGTACAGACAAGCCCCGAGCAGGGCTCTTCCTGCAGTTACTTAAAAAGCACTAAAACTGGCAACAGGGAATTAGCACAGCGTATTAAGAGCACAGGAGAGACTAACACACAGCATGAAGGAGGGAAAGAAAGCAGTTGGACTCAAATGAAGATGGGTAAAGAGGAGAGGGGAGCACAGACACACTAAAATGGAGATTTTGGAAGAAGAATAAGGCAAAAGGAACTGTAATTACTAAAGCATATTCCCCTGCAGAATCTAGATTAGAAACCAAAATTTCCAGATCAAGACCATTATACAAATAGTTGTAAATATCCACTGACAAAGCCTACTACTGCTACTGATTATTCCATTAGGACAAGTAGTGAAGATAAGTGGTTTGAATCTAAAGATACAAAGCCTGACAATGACCCATCGGACATTTAATGATTACCAGTTATGGAATTTGTGGACTTTTTTTGTTTGCTACCCAAAAAAAACTTTGAAATTGTGTACAATAAACTAATTCAAAAGACTGTTAAGGTTGCAAATTCTAATACTCAAAAACTGAGGAATGGCAAAATTAAAATAGTCTGTGCGCTCTTAGCTCTGCATTACCTTATATTGAAATATTATGGTAGAGTTAGATTACATAATTACACACTCATCTTTCTACAGAACCTCTGCTTTATTCAGTGCACATGACAATCAGGGAATGAATGAGGGTTGTGTAAAGGTAGAGGTTGTAGGATCCCTAGTTCCTTTACTGCAGAAGTTGGAAAGTGTGTACAGAACAAAGCATATGCCTGTAGGAAAAGGAAGGCTGGTCTTGCGGCAAAGCTGTACACATCTGCGCTCCTACAACACACACACACTTTTACCCCTCCATTCTTCAGAAGTAGACAGGATTCAACTGTTATGTCTACAGTGACAAGTATTACTATTTGTAATGCACTACACAGATACTATTACAATTAAACATGCATGCTTTCTAATGTTTATATGATTGTTTATACTTGCAGTAAGACCAGTTTTTTGGAATGGATATCCAATAATTGTCTTAACTGAGTTTAATAAACTAAAAGAAAGCAAGAAATCCAGTCCAACTTTTCCTCTTTTCAGGAATGTTGATTCTAAAATAATCTTTTCATGACCTCACAAGAGACTTTGGCTACCTCTACACTACAAACAAAAATCAACTTGATTAAAATCATTTTTTTAATAATGGGTTTTATGAATTTGATTTTGAACATCCTCACCTTCTCACAGGCTCCCCACAAAATCAACTTATTAATGACACACACACACAAGTCGCCAAAATCAACTGTTGCAGTAGCGTACTGTGGGAACCTATCCCACAGTTCTCTGAGACCCCCCAGCATTCTGGGTATTTTCATTTGTGCAGCATGGGAAAAAAATGCCCCACAAGTGGCTGTGGGTATCTGACATCATCTTCCTACATTCCATTTCCTACATTTCCCTGCCATGTTAACTAAATGTCCCTTTTTCCAGGCAATATCTTGCTTGCCTGTGTAAGAAATGTGCTTTTTAGAAGGGAGGGGATGGGTAGTAAAGTAGTTAGGAAAGGTTAGAAATAAGATTTTGAGCTTCCCAACACAGGTTTTCAAAACGGGACGCAAAAGCACTGGAGCACATGCTTGATGTTAAGTGGGGAGGAAGGGTCATATAAAACAGAGCCAGCTCCTAATATCAGCTGGTCCAAAAACCACCATGGGCCCAGGGAAAAGGCTTGGATCTGGATTTAGACTTCATAGCAAAGAAGATCCTCAGATCAAGAATTTGATCTCAAAGGACAATCACTCTAGTGACAAATTTCGAGTGTGCACAAACAGCAGAGCTACAGACTGCTGTGCAAACACCCTTCTGCCCTCTCCTTTCCAGCCAGCTTTCTACGCGGCACACTCGGAGGGAGCCTGAGACTCCCTGTGCCCTCAAGAAATCACCCAGAGGGATGCCAGGAGCCCCCTCAAGGCACCAAGAGGTGAGTCCGTCCTGGACCCGTTGAGCAAGGAGGAGCTACTCTAAGACACGAAGGTGAAGCTCCATAATGCCCAAGCCTACACCGGATGGCACTACCCTGGTGGAAGAGACCACCCCTGCTGCAGCATGGAGGAAGTCCAGGCGAAGATGAAGGAGCTCCAGCAGGGCTACATCCAGGCCCAGATTGCTGGCCAACTTTCTGAGGCAGGATCCACCTCATGGAGCCAGGCTTAGGCCTCCTGGCAAATGAGATCCTCAGAACAAGAATTTTCATTCTTGTACCCACTCCAAAATCTGGAAATGTATGTGTTAGTAGCAGACACCGGCAAAACACTGAAAATGCAATGGATCATTGAATCAGTTATGGCTCGTCTGGTCACTCCAAGCCTTACTTGGAGAACTGTGGTAATTGTAGAACTACTACATTGCCTTCAGCGGCCTTTGGATCAAGGCCATACGAAAATATGGTCTCAAAGGACAGTCACTCTAGAGACGTTTTTTCTTCCGTTGACTGAGAAGGCCTCCAGGCACCCCAGGGGGCACCCTGTCCACAGTAATCAATGCTCTGTGCTGCCTGCCAGCGGTCCTTCCTTAAGCTGCTGGGAGCCCATGAAACTCTGTGGCAGGACCCACCACCTACCCCTACACCCAGCAGGCTCAGAGGAAAGTCTTGGCTCTGTATTTAGACCTCCTGGCAAAGAAGATCCTCCGAGCAATAATTAACACCCCTGCCCTCAATCCATAATCTAGAAATGTACATCTCAATACACGAGTGTTATGCTGAATGTCTGTCCTATCCACTTTCGATAGCCCTTCAGTGCGCCTATAGGTAATGGGAAACTGGGGTTAATTACGGAGAGGGAGCCTGAGAAACAACTAACAGTGAACTGAGCACACTTACATCCTTTAACAAGGATCCACTGTAGGACAATTCTGGTCTCAGTCCCTAGCTCTGAGTGCTAGATGGTCTTAAGCTAAGCCCCTGAATATTAGGCGCCGAGAGAGATGTCCCCCTAATAGCTGCCAGTGCTCAAATATCTCAGCTGCCGGAGACTGTCCCCAGCTGGCTGCAAGGCCCCCCGAATATCTTTAGCCGCTGAGGAAGACCTCCCTGCCAGCAGCTGCAAGACCTGTGAATATCTCAGCCACTGGAGGCCTTCCCCAGGCGGCTGCCAGCCCCTGAAAATCTTAGCCACCAAAGACG
Source organism: Carettochelys insculpta (assembly GCF_033958435.1). NCBI lineage: Eukaryota > Metazoa > Chordata > Testudines > Carettochelyidae > Carettochelys > Carettochelys insculpta. Next base: position 53,408,963 of record NC_134137.1, on the reverse strand, counting down.
ACTTCCCCTGGCCAGCTGCAAAGCCCCAAGAATAGCAGCCAACCCCCTAAATACCTTTAGCCACCAAGGGAGACTTCCCCCAGGCAGCTCCAGGACCCTCACCACGTGCAAGCTGCCTGTCAACTTCTGCAGCACATCCTTTTACTGGTTCAGGGTCAAGTGACAGGATGTGGCTGGGCGCAGGAAAGTTCCAGATTGTGTGGTGCCTCTCAGGAGGGAATGTCAGGGGCAGGATAAAATGTAAATGGCGGAAAGAGAAGTTACTCACCTGTGTAGTAATGATGGTTCTTCGAGATGTGTCCCTGTGGGTGCTCCACAGTAGGTGTCAGGCTCACCCCGGCGCCGCAGCTTGGAAAATCTTCAGCAGTCTCCGTCGGGTCGCGCATGTGCCGATGCGCGTCGGCTCTTCACGCGTTTACGGTCACGTGCACGATCCGGTCCCCGCCAGTTCCTGATCAACCACTCCGGACGCCCCTGAAAAAACACACAAACAGAGCTCCGAAGTGGGGAGGAACGGGTGGGAAGTGGAGCACCCACGGGGACACATCTCGAAGAAGCATCGTTACTACACAGGTGAGTAACTTCTCTTTCTTCTTCGAGTGGTCCCCGTGGGTGCTCCACAGTAGGTGACTACCCAGCAGTAACCCCTCCCCCCGAAAAAGGAGATGGGTACCCGATTTATGCGCAGCTTGCCCGTGAAAGGACTGCTGTCGACAGGCGTGTATCCTCATCAAGCATCCTGTGCATGGCGTAGTGCTTGGCGAAGGTGTCATAGGAAGACCACGTCGCCGCTCTGCAGATATCTCTCAGTGCGATGCCTTTGAACAAGGCCGTTGACGCCACCATCGCCCTAGTAGGGCGGGCTCCTGGCAGAACTGGCAGAGGAGTCTTGCAAATCTCGTAACACAGTCTTATGCAAGACACAATGTGATTTGAAATCCTCTGTGAAGATAGCGCTTCTCCTTTTGACCTGGATGCAATGGACACCAGTAGTCTGTCCGTTTTCCAGAAAGGCTTAGTTCTATCGATGTAGAAGGCCAGTGCCCTTCTTACATCAAGTAAGTGCAACCGTGCCTCTTCATTTGAGTTGTGAGGCTTAGGACAGAACGAGGGCAGCACTATTGGTTCGTTGATATGAAAGTCTGAAGAGGCCTTCGGAACGAAGGCTGGGTGTAATCGTAAGACCACCACTTCTTTTGAGAAGATCGTGCAGGGTGGTGTGGACATTATGGCCGCGAGCTCACTCACTCTGCGAGCTGACGTGATTGCCAGGAGGAAAGTCGTTTCAACAGTAAGTAGTTGAAGGGGGACCGTAGCCAATGGTTCAAAGGGCGGTCCCGAGAGGCTGTGTAGAACTAGGCCTAAACTCCATGACGGCGGTATTGGTTTCCGAGGGGGGTACAGATTCACCAACCCCTTTAGGAAACGCGAGACAACGGGATGGGCAAATGTGGTTGATCCATCCTCTTCATGCCGAAACGCTGATATAGCCGCCAGATGTACCTTTATAGAGGATAGCGAAAGTCCGTTTTGTTTGAGTTGTAGCAAATAATCCAGAATCGTAGGTATGGTGGCACCCCGGGGTATTAGTTGCCTGGAGGAACACCATTCGGAAAAACACAACCATTTGTGCTGATAAGTCTTTCTGGTGGAAGTTCTCCGACTACATTCAAGGACTTGTTGTACTCCCTCTGAGCATGTAGTCTCTAAGGTGCTTAGCCATGGATTAGCCATGCTTGTAGCCGAAGTCTCTTCGGGTGTGGGTGCAGTATTGACCCCCAAGCCTGAGTGAGAATGTCCGGTACTGTTGGTAGGGAAAATGGCCGATGTTGAGCCATGCGCAAGAGCAATGGGAACCACTGTTGCTGGTCCCAGGTTGGGACTATGAGTATCATGCGTGCTTTCTGCCTTCTGGCCTTCTCCAAGACCTTGTGTATAGGTGTCGTGGGAGGGAACGCATAAAGTAGAGGGCCCTTCCATGGGATCATGAAGGCGTCCCCCAAAGACTCCTGTCCCAAGCCCGCTCTGGAGCAGTATTGGGGACATTTCTTGTTTTCTCGGGTGGCGAACAAGTCGATTTGGGGAAAACCCCACCTGCAGAACACTTGGTGAAGTAGGTCTGAACGGATCTGCCACTCGTGACTGGGCGCAAAGTGTCTGCTGAGTTGGTCCACCTTGACGTTGTGGACCCCCGGTAGGTATGAAGCCTTTATGATTATATTGTTGGCGATGCACCAGTTTCAGAGTCGGACCGCCTCTGCACAAAGCGTACGAGACCTGGCTCCCCCGTCGGTTTATATAAAACATGGTGGTGTTGTTGTCGGTATTCATGCTGACTATTTTTCCGCGCAGATAATTGTGAAAATGCCTGCACGCTTTGAACACTGCCCTGAGCTCTAATATGTTTATGTGCAGTGTCTTCTCTGCGGGGGACCATAATCCTTGAGTGGTTTTGTTGTCCATGTGAGCCCCCCATCCCATATGGGAGGCATCTGTTGTAATGAACACAGTAATTTGCGGTTGGCGGAAGGGCACCCCTGTTAGGAGATTCTTGGGGTTTCCCCACCATGTTAGCGAGCTTCGTGCCTCTGTTGTAAGTGACACCCTCTTGTGGACGGTGTGGATTGAGGGTTTGTATACGGTTGCCAACCAATGCTGCAATCCTCGCATATGCAGCCTAGCGTTTTGCACCACAAACGTGGTGGTTGCCATATGCCCCAACAGTTGCAAGCACGTGAGAACTGGAACAGTGGGGCTGTACGTTAGTAGTTGTACAAGAGATTTGATGGCACGAAAACGAGCCTCGGGTAAATACACCCTTGACGTCACTGAGTCTATCCGAGCCCCTATAAACTCTATATTTTGCGTGGGGTCGGTCTTTGACTTTGAGAAATTGATGATGAGGCCCAGTGACGTAAATGTGTTTGTGGTGATGTGTATCATCCGTAATACCTCCACCCGGGAAGTTCCCTTTAGCAGGCAATCGTCCAGGTACGGGAAAATGAAAACTCCCTGTCTGTGTAGGTATGCTGACACCACCGCTAAGGTCTTGGTGAAGACTCTGGGTGCTGAAGAGAGTCCGAATGGGAGGACTCTGTACTGGAAATGATCTGTGCCCACAAGGAACCGGAGGAAATGTCTGTGGGCTGGATGAATTGCGATATGAAAATACGCATCCTGTAAGTCGAGGGCTGCAAACCAATCGCCGTGGTCTAGTGCCGTGATTATTGAAGCCATCGTAGTCATTTTGAAGTGCTGTTTGCGTAGGTACTGGTTCAGTGCGCATAGATCCAAAATGGGTCTCCACCCTCCTGTCTTCTTTTCCGTCAGGAAATACCTGGAGTAGAACCCTTTGCCTTGAAATTGTTCCGGTACTCTCTCCACCGCCCCTATGAATAGGAGGTGGTCCACCTCCTGTCTTAATTCCGGTAGGTGAGAGGGGTCTCTGAGAAGGGTGCGGTGGGAGGATTTGGTGGAGGTAAAGACTGGAAGGGGATCGTGTATCCCATGTTTACAATCTCCAATACCGACTTGTCCGATGTGATGCTTTTCCATTGTGGGTAAAATGGCTTGAGTCAGTGATGGAACATGTATTGACATTGGCACTGAGGTACGGTCTTGGCTTCGCGGCCCTCGACATACCCGTCAAACTTGCTGTCTTGCACTTTGCCCTGCGGAGGTGTTGCCCTGCTGAGGCCGGCGCCTAGGGCCCTTATAATGTGTTTGTTGATGACGTCCCTGATCATACCCCCGTTGAAATTGGGTGCGTTGCTGTTGGTAACCATAACGGCGTTGCTGAGGATAAAATTTCTTCCTTCTGAACGGTGGGGTATATATCCCCAAAGTCCGAAGTGTCGCTCTGGAGTCTTTGCTCGAGTGTAGGACTGAGTCGGTCGATTCAGCAAACAATTTTATTTTGTCGAAGGGAAAGTCTGCAATTTTGACCTGTAACTCCTTTGGAAT